>NC_091130.1:109080413-109699163 GCF_040183065.1 Periplaneta americana | reverse complement strand
AAAAAAAAAAAAAAAAAAAAAAAAAAAAATTAAGGTAATGGACTTTGACCTAAATTTCAATTATTACAAAGGGAGAGAGGGTACAAAGGTACAGAACACAAAATGTAGCTTTGAATGTGCCGAAATAACAGTGTTTTCCCAGCTTCCAATAATTTTTCTTCACTGAACTATTGCATTTAACACAACTGTCTGCAAAAAGCCAAAAATGTCAAACTCCATAATACAAAAATGCCTGCCATTTTTTTATGAAGCTAGGTCTACATAAAAATAAACTAATGCCAATTTCTCTCTACTTACAGATAGAGATCATCACTATTAAAAAATAAACATTTTAAAAAATGGTCAAGTTAAAACTGTTGGACCACTCCATATGGATTGACCCGTGCATTTTTTTTTAAATAAGACTAAGTTAGATTTGTTTCACTAATTGGAGTCGCATAACAACTTCCCTCAACTATTGTTCTGTAGGCTAAATTTAATTCTAAATTTGATATTGGTAGGCCTACTAATTTACATTCTGTGCCTCGCGTGAGAATGTGCAACAATGGCTCATGTAGACAATTTTATTTTGAAACGAGCTCTTCCAATGTTTCTGTATATGCATGCTCAGCCTGTTATTTTCAATAGTTCAATTTAACATAGCACAGATAATGTTCATAAGGTCAAATATAGATGAATGAAATGCAGAATGATGAATCTTCGATCCCGCTATGCATCAGACACAGAGTGAAAAAACCTACTTAAATGATTGAAAATAACCCCAAAATTGCAGCACAGCATTCTGAAAACACGATGCAATTACTGTGATTGTCCAATCATTCCCAAATATGCCTTCATTTCTTATACACCCGACCGATAATTTGTCAGTTTCACACAAAATTATCACATAACCAAGAGGTATCACCATTAGGCTATATTGCACTACGAGGGAAATCAGTCCTTTTTTCGGTCCAGGATAAATCAATTTGTGTACCTAACTACCAAAAAGCGTGTAGACCTATGTAAGGCATATCAAAAGTCTGAACACTAGCCAGTCACTGATCCTCGAGCTTATGAAAACTCTCATAATTTATTATTTCCAGATAGTCTATATTCATTCATTCACAGAGTTCTGCCCATGGGCAGGTCTTTCACTGCAAATCCATAATTCTCCAGTCTTTCCTATTTTCTGCCTTCCTCTTTGTCTCTTCATATGATACACATATCTTAATGTCGTCTATCATCTGATACCTATCTTCTTCTGCCCCCAACTCTTTTCCCAATAGTCTATATGTAGGTCTATATTTGTAAAGTTATAGCCCTTCCATCTCTCAGTTTCATTTCATCATGAAATAATGCAACACAAATGAAATGTCAGTCCGGTGTGTGGTGCATAGTGAGATCGAATATTCAGTCTCAACTCTATCGACAATGAAATTAAATTATGGTTTATTTAACGACGCTCGCAAGTGCTGAGGTTATATCAGCATCGTTGGTGTGCCGGAATTTTGTCCCACAAGGGTTCTTTTACATGCCAGTAAATCTACTGACATGACCCTATCGCATTTAAGCACACTTAAATGCCATCGACCTGGCCGGGATCGAACCCGCAACCTAGAGCACAGAAGGCCAGCACTATACAGACTGCGCTACCCAGGCCGACTATCGACAATGGTACAAGGCAAGAGCAAAACAGCAAACTTAGGGAAAATCTGAAAGAACAGTGCAGCTAAGCTTTTTACGAGGTGTCGAATGCGCATGCTATAGGGAGAGGGCGACGGGGCCGCTCCATCATTCTTTCAGATTATGGGCAAATTTATAGCAAGCCTATTCAATTGGGAGTGATCCACGGTAGTACCAGTACTATAAATCAGTAGATACGTAAGTAACAAGATGAATGTTTTTTTTGTAAAATACGAGTATTTTCCCTGAACCAAAACTACAATACAAATACAGTAAAAATTAGTATTTTATCACGGACGAAATTTGTGGTAAAACATTTGAAGTAGGCGTAGGCCTACATACAATACCGTGGATCATTACAGCCGACTGATTGAAAACAATTTGTGACTTCCCTCTTAACAACAATATACCTAATTCATACCAAATAATACTAATAGAATCTGATCCACTAATTCGGCTTCCTAATTTTAAAAGCTCACTTCACCCACATGAATAATAATGAAATATACGGTATACAACTTAGGAGCCTACTGTGAACTAACCTAAAAATGTACAATTAGTCTGTAGGAATTAAAGCCAAAATTACAAACTTACTGCTGCTCCTGCAACGGCATGTACAAGGGTCTGATAAGAGAAAAGTCCATCCATTCCACTCATTTCTGAAGTAATGTACTGGCAATCTAGACTCGCTAAAATTCTTTCACACTTTCCAGAATTATTCTCCAGACATTAACAAAGCTCCAGTTTCTAATCTCGACTGTCGTATCGAAGATGAATATCTCAGCCACACGACCACAACCAGTTCACAACCCAATGAGTCAGCCAACTCAGGTTTATTGAATATAACTGTAGGCCTACGTACTTTTAATGCTATACAGTATGTGAAATATGCAAACTCTGTCACCTGCCATTTTCACAATCGTGAATGACGTAACTGGCATAATTTTCTTTCTTATTTATTGTCGTTACTGACAATGATTTTGCAGTTTTTAAATGTACTTTGAATGTGTCGATGCGATATAATTTACATACGTCCCTGTATATCATATATGTAATTATTAAGGTCAGCAGACGTCCCCTTTTTAGGAGAGTTCCCGAATTTTGCTTTTGTCCCCGGACAAAATCAACCACCGGAATGTCCCCGAATTTAATATTTTGTCAGATATCTCTGGATTTCAGTATTAATTACTGATACGTCAAGAATGACTTTACAGCACGGTCTTGTTAAAACCAGGGAGCAAGAATACAGTACAAGGAGGCACCACATGATTTTGCGCGGTCGCCATGTTGGTGAACACAAATTTGAAAACAGGACCATGTGGTTTTCAGTGTCTCCAATGCCTACCCACTTCCCTTGCGTAAAGCTGCCACAGTATTCAGCACTACCGTCTGTGGTATTGAATATATGACCATTGAGCTCTATGTGTATGACTGTAGATGAAAATATCAGTCTCACATTAACCATATTTTTCATATATAACTTACATCTTGATTACACAATTTTTAACACTATATCACTTTGGGAAACGTATTATATGTCTTTCACGAGTTAAATTTTATGTTACCTTGTTAACATGTTTCGGCCTGCTATTGGCCATCATCAGAACTGGTTGTTGCTTAGGGTTACCATGAGAAGAAATTCTATATGACATGGTATCTAAAATAAGAGGACATTTCAAAAAAAAAAAGAGGACTTTTTAAAAATTGGTACCATATGAACAAAATTAAAGATAAAAACAATGGCTCATCTTAGTTTTCTCACTAGTTGCTGGATCAGTATTACATCTGTACCCTACTTATTGGTGGAGCCCACTTTATGCACAAGGGCCTGAAGAGACAAACTTCTATCTTGTAACAAATAACTATGGAACTGTTCACAGGACATGTCCTTGAAATTATATTTCACCATGACGATACCTCTGACTGTCTCCGTTAGCATGAAATTTTGTTTTGTTCATTGAGCAGATATTAGGGAAAATACTCTCTCAACACTTCCATTGTGACTTGGGATAAATAAATAGAATTGACATATTTTTAAAAGTTCTGAGAAAGTTTCAGTGCTTGCAGAACTATAGTAATTGAAGAATTTGCACCATTGTTTATCTAAAGTTAAATCTTTGCCCAAATTAACTTGCACTGCAAAATAAAATTTATAAAATAGTTTAGAATCATGAATAGTGACATTTTTAGAGTGAAAAAATTTAATGCATGTTAATAGATCATCTTATTTTATGTTTTTTATGTGCTCCAACTTCAACCATTGAAAGCAGTTAATTTCTTTCATAAGTTTTCACCATTTGTTTAAGTATAATATCTCACATTATTCAATATTCATATTAATTCTAGTTGAAATGCGAAATGCCAGACACTTCAAATTTTTTTTTAAATGCCTGCCGGATAAGATAAAATGATTAAAAAAGAGGACATGTCTCCCTTTTGCCAGATGGATGGTAACTCTATTGTTGCTGGTCTTTGCACTTTTTGACTCCACATTACACACACAAACAGACTCCCACAGGAAACAAAACAAAAGGCGCCAAGACCAGCAACAACCAGTTCTGATGATGGCCAATAACAGGCCGAAACATGTTAACAAGGTAACAAAATTTAACACCTGAAAGACATATAATACGTTTTCCAAAGCCATATTTTTCAATATGACTGCGAAAGGCAAGGCTCCGTAAAGTGCATCTACATGGTTCAACTTTTCTTTCAATTTTAAGCATTCAAACAATGCATGCAAGAGTGAACTCCTACGTGAACGAAACCGTATTCAATTGTGCATGCTTTTTTCCACTAAAAGTGAGAGTGCATACAGCAATTGTTATCTGTGCTGTACAACACTCGCAGAGCAACGGATCACAACGAAATGAATTAAAATCATAAAACCGTGTAAGACTGAGAAAAATCACGTATTAACCACGCTCTGCTACCATTTAAAACATCCACACAAAACTGAGAAAAACTACGTAAAAACCACGATCTGCCACTATTTGAAACTTTCACAGCATGAACATACATATGTGAAACCATGCTTTAAAACCATATGTGAAACGCCTCTCACAGCATATTGGGTACATCTACCGCGTCAGATGTAAGGGTGATTAGGGATTTGACTAATAGACCAACATAGTTTTACTAAGCAATATAAGCAAGAGCATGCATGAATTAAACAGAAAAAATAACAGAAAGCTCTAAATTTAAGTTGATATCGAGAAGTAACCATGAATTTCCATTTTATGTAGTGAAAATTGCTCGACTTTTAGTAACTTATTAAACCTAAAAATTCTATGAAGAATTTAAAATTATGACTAAAAATAAAAGGGTATTGTCTGAAAAACATGCTTGTAAGGCTATTTTTTAGTAAACTAAAGTATACATATATTATTTTTATTTATTTATATACTAAACTCTAACATTTAGTTACTTTTTCCTTTTGTTGACTGTGGCATTCTAGCGAGAAACCAACAGTAGTCACCCATCACGTGAGGATTCCATATTTCTTGATACCTCTGCTCCATTTTTATTGTGATGGAATCTCTTCTCTTGTTCGTTGCTAACAGCTCCCTACTTTTTAGGGGAAAATAAATTGAGATGGGAATGGAGGAAACATATTTTTAGACGACATTAAACATTCTAGCTGTTATCTAACAGTTCTTATACTAATTGATGTTAATTTTCAGCTTTATTATTTCCAAGAAAACTATCACCCACTCTACAAAAGGCTGTCTAAGTCACTAGCTGCTTAGCACTTAACTTTTTCTCAAAGTCCTTATCTTGCAGAAGTCTTCTAATTTAAAGGCCGATAAATATTCCGTCTTTTTGCATCACTTAGATTTGCAAGCTACCTTCTGAGATAAACAAAACATTCTCCACTCTTATCCATAGCCTTAACAAAGCTATTCATAAGACCTAATTTTACGTATAGAGGAGGAAGAAGCGGCACTTTGTTTGGATTTGCCAATGAGACATATTTAACATTATGTTGTCCTGGAATGTCTTTCTGGGAGACTAGTATTTCACTGTTAATTGTGACTCTATAGCTCTACTGTCCCATAAGCAAAGGAAACAGCAATATCTGCAGGCCTAGTAATATGGCGATAACTTTTAAATCTCCGAAAATGTGCCAGGAATACTTATTGTATTAAATAGCATCTAATAACAGGCACAGATTTTCATTTCTACAGAATGTGCCACTGGTATTGATGGTCTAATATTTCCATTGTGTAACAACACTGTTTTCAAACTAACCTTAGAAGAGTCAATAAAGTCCCCAATCTTTAGGGATATGATGAAAACCTAAGGCATCTATTAAACCATCTATATTTAGTATGCAGGCACAAAAAGAATTTTGCATAACAAAATATCCTGGGAATTGTTCGTCTCTCTGCCTGAACGAGATTTTAGTGCCTGGTGCTGGTAGATTCTATTATTGCAGCTTAGATTCGAGTAACCTAGCTTACTGTTTACCGAGATTGAGATCTCTAAGTAATTAAGTCTGGACTGATCAATTAAGATAGGTTTTTTCTTAGTGTCTGGAGAATAATTAGGGTCAAAGGATGCACATGGTTTAAGTGATTCATCTACCTATTCTTCTCGTGAACAGAATTCTTCTAATTGTGAAGGCGGACTATGGATGAGGAGCTCGCGTCAATGTGGTACTGGTACGGCTTTAACAGCATAATGAAACATTAGATATTGTTAGACAGTTGGTTAAGGGAAAACCCCAGAGAAAACCTAACTGGGTAACTTTTCCCAACTAGGATTTGAACTTGGGCCTGCTTGTTTTACGGTCAGATGTGCTAACCGTTACTCCATAACAGTAGACTTCCTACAACTTACTTGTATGAGCATGCATTTTCTATTTTTTTTTTTTGAGTATCAAAGCTTAAAAAAAAAAAAAAAAAAAAAAAAAAAAAGTAAATGTGGTGACAGACTTGAGATTAAAGATAACTAACCTTGAGACTAAATATAAAGATATTTTAAGCACAAAAACAGCTCCATATACCTCCGAAAATTTAAAATTGACTATTTCTTTTTCAATACAACAATATTATACAAAGAATGAATTGAAAGTAGATTATTGTTTTGGTTTACTGTTTTTTAATATAAATTTTGCTACAACATATTAATGAAGACCATCTACGTTTTTCAAAACAGTATTATACCGTAGTCTTTACATTTTGTTTAATTCGAATATATGCCTACCGTTAGTATTAATTCAATTTTGCAAATTATAATGGAAACATCACTGCTCATATTCACTTAATATTAACCTTAAAATCTAACCTATCCATTGAAGACTTTGAAAGAGTCCGTGAAAATATTAGTCTATGGAAAGGGGTCTGCAGTGCTAACAAGTTTGAGACCCCTGATCCACTGAATGAGGGTACCAATAACACGTTATGCAGCCTTCATATATATGAGGAGCCCATGGTTTTGTTTTCACCATTAAAAATACTTGTAATGAGCTTCTTTCATATTTTCTATTAATGAATGACTGACTTTTCACTGTAAACTGTCCACATATATAACAGAAAATGTTTGGCGAATTTATAGATGTGCGGTGGGCTTTTTCTATTTAAAAAAAAAAAAGTTGACTCTCACTTAAAACTATTTATCATAGACAAAACCAAATCTAAACTGGAACTACAATATCTTCTTCTCCCTGAAATGCTACCTTCTTACAGTAATAAAACAATAAAAGGGACAAACATTCTACCTTTTAACAATCTCACAGATATGGCAAAAAAACTAAGAACTCCAATATACAATAACCCACATTTTTCACTATTTTCTCTCTATTTAACATATTTTCATTATTATAAATAATGAAGGATCATGGAACATTTTCACACTCATATTCGTTAATAGCACATCAGGATTGACGTAAAATTGCTTATTTTCATTCATGTCACAGAAATCTTGTCAACCAGTGTTATTACTATGTTATTATAACCACTGCTCTACTTAAAGTGACCGAAGACATTCATGAAGTAATCGACTCTAATAAAGTGACAATACTAACTCTTCTTGATCTAAGCAAAGCTTTCAACTCTGTAAATTTTGACCTGCTCATCCATAAATTGAGAAATTTGTATTTGTCAAAGACTGCTGTGAGTTGGTTCAAATCCTACTTATGGGAGAGACAAAAATGTGTTGTATCAGGGAACCAGAGTTCCTCCTGGCTTAACATAACATCAGGTATACCACAGGGGTCGGTACTTGGACCATTGTTGTTCATAATATACGGTACAGTATGTCAATGATATTACATCACTTGTAAGGCATTGTAACTATCACTTGTATGCTGACGACCTTCAATGCTACATCTCTTCCTGCTTAGACCAAGTAAACGACGTTATAGACAAACTGAACAAAGACACTGACTCGATTGTGACATGGACAAAGAAACTTCATCTTAAAATCAATCCTGGAAAGACAGAAGTAATTATATTAGGACACAAACGGCAAACTGATGCTGTAAAACAACTTGGCATTTCACCCGTTAAAGTAAGTATAGTGCATATTCTTTTCAGTTCAGTAAAAAATCTTGGCATTCACATGGATGATAATCTAAACTGGGACATGTAAATCACAGAAACCTGCAGAAAAGTATATTCTATTATTCATGTCCTAAAATGGATAAATGTTCATCTTTCCTCTTGCTTAAAAATGTCCCTTGTACAGATGCTTGTATTGTCCTATTTTGACTTTGCCAACATTTTACTGACTGAGCTTTCCAACGCCAACAAAACGAAACTTCAATGTGCTCATAATTTGTGTGTATGTTTTGTAAGCAATGTTCGCAAATATGATCGTATTACCCCATCCCTGGAAGCAATAGGTTGGCTTAAATTAGTTAAGAAAAGAAATTTACATTCACTTCTACTCCTCGAAATATTGAACTCTTCTATTCCTTCATACCTGTTGTCTCGCTTCACTTACCTTTCTTCCCACCATAATCTGAACACACGCTCTCGTCATGAAACAATACTAACAATACCATCCCATCGCATTTCCTCATACTCATCCTCTTTCACAATAGCCCTGCCAAGACTCTGGAATTCGCTACCTGCTAACATCAGGGACTGTCGAAATAAAATTGAATTCAAACACAAACTTACTAGGCACTTGGTCAGTAATTGAGACTCGTTCAGACATGGCTTCTTGTAAATAGTTCTCTTATTCTAGCACAAAATATTTCAATATCTGGTAATTTCATCACTATATAATTTTATTATTCTAGGTTAATTTTTATTTAAGTAAAAGAAAATCTTTCTTTCTTCTTAACTTCTACAATAAACTGTCTAGCCTTTATTAATCAGTTAATCTTTTAGTACTTTGATTTTTATTGTATTTGTAAATTTAATATTAATTGTAATTGTATTCTTAATACTGTAGTTGTAATCCCCTGGTAGTGCCAGAGAATCAGTCCCATTCTGAGGCTTATTGTATGGATTCCTAACAAGCTGTTTTTTTTACGGTGATGGGTTGTTAATCCTTTGCCCAACCCCCAAGCTGGAGGACTGACGGCAGCAATGAACCTGCGGGTTCCTTAAAAGCCATTTGTAACTAAGTAAGTAATCCTCTGGTAGAAGGGAAGAGAAAGCCTTATAACCTTATCTCTACCAGGTTAAATAAATATATATACTAATTCTTTGACAATAGAAATAATAATTGCATCATCAAAGTTAGGGGTACCAAAGTAAATATGACCATAACTTCATAGAATAATCAAGAGCAGCTAAGAGAAACAGATAAAAATTTATGCTGTTAACAGAAAATGGCTACTAAACGGATACTGAGTAACATGTATGTAAATGAGGTAAAGAATATATCCCAATTACTCTAAAATTTAGTGCAAACTGAGAATTCTGAAATAATTTTTAAGATTAACATAGAAAACACGACACTGCTAAATAACTTGACGCCCCAAGATTTTGCTTTCCGTAATATTTTTTACTATTCATGAAATCAAGATCTTTACACACATGTGGTGGGATTTTTCATGATATGCAGAGTTAAGTTTACTTACAATAAAAAAAAGTAAGGTGAAGAGTTTATTCTTACAATTCTGCCTATACCATTTCAAGATTATTTAGGAATATTCTCTCCTCACTGCTACATCATATAAGCAAAGTGCAGTAGTTACTATGTTAATCATTTGCATTACTGAATAATTAGACATGTATCTCAATTAAGAAGAAATACTGTAAAATATACTAACAAATTGCACCGGTATACTTTATTTTACCATCATAAGTGAATACAAAACTTCAAACTTAAATTTTGTTTGATACTAACTTTATTACATGAAGTGCAGATTAATAAATTGTAAGCTACTTTTCCAAAAGTCACTACCTTCTTAAAATGTGCTCTCCTTTCTCATTCCAGAGACACTGTCTCAACTTTATTATTTTCAAAAATGAATACGGTGATTTTATTTGAAATGTTTCTATTCTGTTCGAGTTATCAATTACATCAAATGCATATAAATTTATATGTACGCATATAAAAGAACATGTGTGTGTATGAGGCAGTGAGTTTTGGTAGAAAATAATTTAAACCATACTCAGTTTTTATAATTTCTCAAAAAGTAACATGATATAAACAAATTTTGTGTACTTATATAAGCTACTTCATTACGCTATATATAGAGAATCCAGTCAAATAAGAAAATTATTTTATTTATATGCTCTAGTGAGACAAAAGATTTCTGGTACCAAAACCTAACCTGCACTCACTGACAAAAAAAGGCGAAACACATTTTCTTACTTTTTATTATAAGTTCTAAGTTAGGTAATGCTATTGATAAACATAATTATCGAAAATATTTTTGTTAACACAATAATATACAGATATTCTGTTTAATTAACAATTCAATTTTTTTCTAACTGAAAACATACAGCCATAAGTTTTGCGCGACTTATGTCTCTTTTTACAACATTGTACATAAAGATCTCTTTCAACTTTACTTGTTTACTGGTTACTGATAAAGCTGATTCCATGCATCTTTTGAGACATTCCGAGTTTTTTCACAATCTGTCTCGAGTGTAAATTCTTCATGATGGGGGATGACTCAGTCCTGAAAATGCTGCAAGAGCTATTATATTATTAAAGGATGGTTGCAGACTTCGTTATGTGGCACAAGTTGTAGGCACATCTTAATCTAATGTGCGCGGAACTCTTCAGAGATTAAGCTAGGTTCAGATTATCAGTAAAGTACTTCGGAGCATGATGATCATTTTACTGCGATGCATGTTCTTTGCAATTGGCACACAAGCTGTGGAGGCTAGGTATTGTATGCAGTAAGTACGGCATGTGAACATCAACCAAAGAATGAGGTTGTACGAAGCAAACTTAAAATCCAAGAGACCCACCATAGGACCTCTACTCACAAGGGAATACCATGTTGCTAGGGTTCAGTTTGCTCATGACCATCGAAACTGGACCATGGAGTAGTGTGGAACAGTGATCTTTACAGATGAGTCCCAATTCAGCTTAAGTTTACCAGATGGGAGGGAAAGTGTTTGCAGAATAATATACTCTTTGCAATTTCTCAGCAAGAACGTCATTCCACGGAAGACTCGATCATCATCCGGACTGGGATGGGTCAGCGTTGCAGCATGCACCGATCTAGTATTAGTCGAGAATGGTCTCTGACAGCTCACCAAAAAATCGACAATATTCTGACCAGTCATATGATCACTTTTCCACCTTTCATTGGAGTTGGAGAGAACTTTCTCCTAATGCATGATAACACTTGCCTTCACATTGCTTATTGTGTACCTCGATATAACTGGGACTGGGCGTATAGTGTAGCCAGCACACAGCTGAGTCGATTTCTTGATACACTGGATGATCTTCTGCCTGTAATATGGGAGGAATGAGAACTCATACCATATGCCCAATCGAAATGAGGCTGTGATTAGAGCCAGGGTGACAATACTATTACTAAGGTTCTGACTGTGATATACAGAAAAAGAACTGCATATATCAATTCTGTATTTTGGGTTTCACACTTTTTTTTAGTGTTGTTTAGTGAATTATTTTATAATTTTAAAGTGCATTCTGCTTCATATTCTTTAAAAGACAAGTAGGCTATAGTTCTCAAAATGTCTCTAAATAAACTCTCCAAATGTGTTATATGAACTAAAGTATGTCCTTACTTTATTGTGATATACCTTAAAATTAAATTCAAGAAAAATTGAAGTGTTTTGCTTTTTTTTTTTTTCCAGTGAGTGTATTTTTATTTACATTATAGAAGGTATTTTCCTTTCATTTAGCTTCTGAATGACGAATTTTTACTAAATATAAACTTCTTGATTAAACTTGTTACAGTACTTATAGAAATTTCTAATAGGTACATTTTTATTCTGTAATACTATAAGGTTTAAAAAAATGACTAAAACTGTGTAAAAATTACATTTAATAACATCTTAATATACCTGTTTTAAGTAATAAAAAATATGTTTGTCTCTTTTCATACGATTATACATCTTTTTACGACAGTTCATAAACTGTACTTGAGAATTCAATTACCTTTTTGTACAAGGGAGAACACCACATAAAAAATGCAAAACATTGAACACGCATATTTTAAAATAGGAGAACTGAATATAATTAACAATTTGTAGGAACAAAATATTAATTCTGAAACATACTTTGCTAGAGTCTAATCTTACAAATTGGACGTCAGTGAAAAAGAGTCATTCCTCTGGGAAGCATAGAGCCTTGATGAAAGCTCACCAGCGAATTCTGCTTCTTGCCAATGCCTTGATCTCATTTCACCTTCTTCCTTCATTTCGAACTGTATCCCACCAGATGATTCTAGGTCTGCCTCTTCTTCTACTTATTTCTTGGGATTCCAATCAAAAGCTGCGTTGGTAATATTACCACCTTCTCTCTCCAATCCACTTCCACTTTTTTTGTATTTGACATCTTTCCAGATTTTATATGGTCCGTTGTTTTCCACAGGTTTTCATGTGATACTGTCTTTAGCCACCAGACCTGCATTATGGATCTTAAACTTTTATTATATATAAACACAGTGGAAAAGAAATTTAATTATATAATCTACACACTTACTTGCTTCACAATTCATTAATTACCACGACCTTCAATTAGTGGTCTTTTTATTCAAATATACCTTCTCATTCGAGCATGCAATATTTTGTTTATGCTCAATATTATTCAGTTACTTCACTTCAAATCACATCTTCATTCTCGCAAAGGCCACTTTCTGAACTGATGCATTATCACTGTCCGAAGATATTAGTGCATTATATCATATTATACAGAGATCAAAAATAGTCTTAGTAAAATAAGCCTTGCATTATTATAAATACATTCGCCCACATTAGAATATGGTACTATGGATTAGTTCATTTCTCACTTAGAGCAATTATGCAATTTCAAACTAAACATACACTCTTCCACACGTTAACTATTTTGGATTATACAAGTCACACAAATAACTAATTTTAGCACAGTTTTAACAGCATTAAAAATAATTAGCACAGATTAGATTGAATTTACTTTTGCGTCACACAAGAGATAAATTTTCAGACACTCACCAAACCTTTATGGGGGAGGAAAGGTGGGTGGATGGCAAGTTATAATAACTGATGGTGGTAGGGGAGGGGGGGGGCCGTGGATTCTGTACAGAGAATTAATGAAGTCCAACATTTGGATACATTATAATTTCATATGTGGATAGAATTTTCACAATATATGAGAAAAATTCAGATACAAACATTTTACAGGCCAGGGTCTTATGCAATCCTTTTGTCAAAATTCATGTGAACTGCTTCTAAAGACCGATAGACAATAATTTGTTTTACTTTTTTACAATTAATAATTTATTTTTTGTACTCTTATAAAAAGTTATATGTAGTTCATTCAACTCAATATAATAAATCGCTACTTTGATTTATCTTATAGAACAAGAAAATGAAATTCACATAAAACTCATGAAGGGTGTAACTTTTTCATCATAATGTTAATGCTTTACCCTAAAATTCCCATTTCATAACATATTTTATAATATCTCAGCTTAACTATAGTCAAGCTTTTGCAATTGTCCTGAGAAAAATTAAAAAATATCTTAAGAGATGCCACGCCATTTCTCTACATGAAGATGTCTAGTTTATAGGCAACCAGTATGATGTGCGAGAAAAAAATGGGCAGTATTTGATTTATGCACTCGAAGTAAGAAGTAGAAGTTGAGTTCGAAAATTCAGTTCTCCTTTAATTTAAATTCATAGTAGCAATTAATCAAACAGTCAAATAGGTTCACATAGTACATATTTTCGTCTTCCGGACAATAAAAAATGGTTTAATTAGTTTCCTCTAACAAATTAACAAGAACTGAACACATTACTGTTCCAAATAATTTTAAATAATAAGTCACAATTTGCACAAGCAATAAAATCAGTTTATTATATTTTTTCATTATTTTTAAACTCAAAACACTACAGCAGCATAACCAGAATTTTATATATATATATATATATATAGTTCCAAGACGTATGTATATATAGAATATCCCATTTATCTTCACCCAAAATAAAATTTTTCTTAGGCACCAAATGAAAAATAGTTTCAAATAAAAGTTGTTTAAGTAAAACAGAGAATTAATACTGTGGCTATATCTTTCTTGTAACCTTGCCATTAAGAAGATACATGTAATGACATTTCTTTAAATGGCGTCATGTACATTTAATTCAATGAATCATTTAACCTCTTCAAGGCCTGTTCAAAAATATATCAGAATGTGTACCATTCTAATAAATAAAACATTGAGGAATGCTAAAGAATATGGAACTATAGTGTATGTACAATTGTAAATACTACAAGTCCAAAGTAAAATGGTACTTTGTAGCATTGCCATACTGTTATTGGGCCTAATTTTATAAATGGTACCTTAAATGGTAGACAATATGCCTAATCTTTCGGAGGCCATACCTTCGAGGAACGGAATTATTATGTGGTACCAACATGATGACTGCCCAGCACGTAACACCTTAAGAACCCTTCGTGTTCTGAACCTGGTAGATGGATTGGACATGGTGGATCAGATAACTGGCCTTCTCATTTTTCTCACCATATCACATTACACTTTTTTGGGGAGAGGTCAGGGACACTATAAAAATGTTCCAGCACCACAAGAGGACAAGCAGCAATGTATTATTGATACTTGTAAATCCATTTAGCAGCCAACATTAGAATGATCTAGGGTGTCATTTATCCAAAGTTTGTAATTATACATTAATTCTAGTGCTGTTGATCAATCAAAATATTTAATCGATTGATAGATTAACTGAGTTGAAAAAATGTTTTAATCTATCGTAATACCTACACAATTATTGTTAAATTTAACTTGTGTTCAGTGATAAGCATAAGTATTAAATGTTGTATATCTGTATACATTGTATTGTTATATTACAAAACAACTATTTTAATTACTTATTAACATATTTATTATGTCAATTTCTCCGGGAATTTTTGAGACAAACATAAATAACAAAAAGTATGAAGACTCACCTAGTTAATACTGCTTCATCCATTATTTTTAACATGTGAGTGCATTCATATGCTCCGAATTAAGTGCTGCTCTACATTTAGTAACAATGTTTCTTGCATCACTAAACACGAAGAACTTTTTTCTGTCAAGCATTTCGTATCCAAACGTTTCACCGAGTTTACCTCTCAAATTCTCATATGAGATAACGGAGTTTACACTTTTCACAAATCACAGAAAACTGACTTTTTTTCTCCTTTATCAAACTAAACACACAATCTCCATATACAAACTCAGTACAGAAACTGCAACTGCAGTACAGCAGTCGAAACGGAAGACTGGCCCCTATTGTAATTGAATTACCAGATTTTAGAAAGAGAAGAAGGTAGTAATGCTCTCACACACAGTGTAGACATGGCTATTTTATAAGGGATGAGGGGGACGAATCCCAGAAAGTATGTATTTCATATGCTAGGAAGATGAGGTGACAACAAGGTGGAAGTTTTCTTGGAAAACCATAAAACTTAATAAGGATTTCGCATTGTGTTTCAACTTTCAATAGAGGTAGACTAGGTCACTCTCCTCATATCTCCTCTTTTTCTGAAGTGTTTGTGCAAACATTTTCCCTACGCTATCTGGTTTACAGTTAGAATATAACAGTACTATTATACTTTTAAATAAACAATTTCCGAGAGAGAAATATTGTCGGAAGTTTTAGTATGAGGCTAGATCATATATGTAACAGATAACTCCTCGCTACGTTAAAATCGGCAGCACTTTGAAGAGAACAACCGCCAGGATCGCCACCCATCCGCCGTAAACGAACACGAGATGGCAGTACAGTCGCTAATGCAATTCAAATGGGTATTGTGAAGTTACTCCTTATGTAACAACTAGATGGCAGCGTAGTAAACCTGGCAAAAGTTGTTAACCTCAAAGCCTATAACCCCGACATATCTGTTACATATATGATCTAGGGTATGAGTTTGTATTAACAAAATAATAATTAATATCAACTACAACTGATTAATTTTAATCGACTCGATTATTCGATTAATTATTTTTGAGCATTTAATCTTACAACAGAAATTGATCGATTAATCTATAAATCCCACAACACTAATTAATTCCAAAGGTCACTACTTTCAGCAGATCAATGGTCTGTTTAAGCTGGAGTACCAAAGCTTAACTGAGTGGTCTTTCACTTCAGACTTGCAGTAACTGGGTACACTTTGAGTTCCATTTCCCCCCCAATGTTCTGTTTATTAAAATGGTGCATTGTGATAGTCCTGAAAAGGCCTTGAAGAAGTTAAATGAGTCATTGAATAAAATGCACATGGTGCTATTTAAGAAAATGAAGTCATTACTTGTAGCTTCTTAAATTAACAAGGTTACATACAAGAAAGATATACCAGCAGTAATAATTTCCCGTTATACTCAAATAACTTTCGTTTAAAACAATTTTCATTTAATACTTACAAATGCCAGGACTTTCAAGCTCTTGCACTCTGCACAAGCAATACTCAGCATTGAACAGCCATAAGACAAACTAGGTTTACGATTCTTGTTTCCAGTGCAGTGCAATGCGGCAAACTTTAAAGTTTTCTATAGAACGAATATTTATGTTCAATTTGTCTGTGTTACATATAAGACCTGCCAAGTTCAAAGATAACCTAAAAAATTATTTCCTGGTGTTAAGTTCCAAGTCTTACAATGATCCTTAACCTAGTTGAGGAAATTAAACAAATGGAAAGTATTATAGATATTACACTTTATCAGTGTAAGCGAACTACAATACTTATTGACAGATTGGTAATGACTGCTCTATTCCAAATTCATTATATATTTTCACTTTAATCTTTATATACCCATTATATATGTCTCACTGGCTAATGGAGATGATGTCTTTATCATAATTAAACAAGTTTCAGTAATGTGCAGGTGTAGAATATTATTCTTTATTTTCCAGCTCTTTCTCACTCTTATCTTTCTCTGCATAGAGCATATAGAAGAAAAACATTGAACATAAAGTAGGGTCCTCACTTAAGAAACTTTAGAGTACATTGATTATAGTCTAACAATTTACTCTCAGTAATCCAGTAGATGTTTGGCATAACAAATTTGAATTTCACGCTCATCAGTGTATATTTTTATTTTAGTAGGTTATTTTATGACGCTTTATCAACAGCTTAGGTTATTTAGCGTCTGAATGAGATGAAGGTGATAATGCCAGTGAAATGAGTCCGGGGTCCAGCACCGAAAGTTACCCAGCATTTGCTCATCTTGGGTTGAGGGAAAACCGTGGAAAAAACCTCAACCAGGTAACTTGTCCTGACCGGGAATCGAACCCGGGCCACCTGGTTTCGCGGCCAAACACGCTGACCATTACTCCACAGGTGTGGACTCATCAGTGTATAGAATTACAAAATTATTACATGAAAAAAACCTTAAAAAGTTAATGTGACTCGAAAATTAAGACCCAGGCTATGTTTTATGAGTGGATTTTGAATCAAGTCCATGACAGACACACAAATCTACATCTTACTCTGTCCTTAGATGAGGTATGGTTCCATCTCCATGCCTATGTAAACTCCCAAAATAAAGAATACTGGTCTACTAGAATATACAGAATGAAAACACACATAAAAATCCTTGGCACGACAGCCGGTAGAAGGCAAGGCCAACCAGTCACCTGCTGGCCTCACGTCCACATGCATCAGCAGAGGTGAACAATCATCCAATGAGTATTGTGGTATGCAATGATCCCTTCCAGCTCTTATAGCTGGTTTGCAGAATCAGATTTTGCTACCGGTACCTATCGTAGCTCCCCAAATTCATCACAAGGCTGGGTGGGTACTGGTAGCATACACCAGCTAAGTACTGTTTCCATAATGTGAGTCCACGCATGATGCCTTAGACCAGTGGTCATCAGCACAGTGCACCCTCAGGCTAGCGTCTCTTACCCGTGGATAAGAGACTCTACTATCGTGTATCCATGGCTGCTAGAGGGTATGCTGTCTGCACGTTGGTGCATATTGCGATACACTGCTTACCCGTTACCCATTTCAGTGGATGCTGATGACCACTGCCTTAGACTACAACACTAAGATCAGAACAAATAAACCCACATAACTTATAAAAACTAAAACCAAACATCCACCACGAAGCTGCATGAGTCGATGGGTAGTTTTTAGGTAATGTACAGTAATGTTTGAAATCGAAAAGTCATGTAGTTTCATCATCTTTTATGGATTAAACATTTGTAACATCTTATTTTCAAATGTATTCGGGAAACAATATCGCATGTTCAGTTGCACTGTGCCACTGAGCAATCTGCTCAAGATGCTATTTACTGGTACACATGCAGTCTGGCATTCTGTATTATGAACAGACACTCAGTATATGCCAATAATATGCAGAAATTTTGAAAGCAACACAAAAAAGAGGCATAAAAATAAACATTCTTGCATGGCTATCCACTTTTCTATGACTACGAAGAAATTTCATTTTTACACTTATTTGAATTCTCAAACCGAAACACCCACAAACCAAGATTTTCTAACGTCATATAAAGATATTCAATTCTTGATTCATTACTGAAATGAACCATTAAAATAAGAACATCGCATCTCGAACTTAGATTAAAGACATATTGAACCATTACAATGGCTTCTGTGAAGATAAGGTGAGCTAATTGATCTGCAGGATTACAATTTCTTTTAAACTTGAAAACAGAACTTATTCAAGACATATGACACCCAGCAGGATATTTTAAGAATAACTTAAAATGTAGAATAAATAATACTCACTTTAGCCAAAATGAAAGTTGTTCTTCTTAATTAAATTGCACACTTGGTTAGTATCATCAAATCTTTTTAAAATGTTTCTAGTTTGTTAAAAGTAACAAGAAGTGGTCTCAAACATGTGAACTATTTTTCACACTCCAAGAGTCTTACTAGAAAGAGACCTTTGTTGAAAGCATCTTGCACAAAATTAAAGAAGTACCTGTATATTTATGAATATAAAAATGATCAAATGTTCTCCATATATTAGAGAAAGGAAACAATAATAAATAACATTTTTTGACAGGAGATTATATTCTGTTTATTACTTTGTAACAAAAACACACAAATGCATGCACCTCAACATTAAGAAAAATACAAACTAAACATTGCACATAAAATAAAACCCTCATTCTTCTGGGGCTCTAAGGATACTCATCCCTTAACAAAATCTGGATAACAATACAACTGAGTTAACAGAAACCGTCTGGTTATAACAAAAACAAACAGGTTATATATATATGGCACTAAATGATTGGCATGCTGTAAACATTTAAAATATGCAGTGGCGTAGCATACCGTTTGGGGGGAGTTTAGGGTTAAGCTCCACCATGGAGGGGGGGGGGGAAGAGAAAGAAGGAATGATTTCAGTGAACTTCATAGGTAAATGATCCTTTTAAAAATGTTATGATTACTTCAATCTGATATTCGTGATATTATTTCTGTTTCATATTTAATTACTGTTTATGATTAATAAAAATTTGCTTCCATACTATATATCATATTATTTTAATCTAATGTTCAGTTACTGTTTCAATAATTTATTTTAATTTGTTATACTCTGTTCCAAAATATGGTATAGAAAGATGTCATTAATTCTGTTCCAAAATATGGTATACATTTGTTAAAGTTCTCAGTAATATAATGTAACTTTAATACATCTTCTAGATGCTTATCCACAGACCATCTTCTAGATACTTATTTGATTGATAAATTAACATAAGAAAAACATAAAAATTAGGTACATTTTATTCTGTGTGATGTCAAATTAATAAAAGAAACATTAACAGAAAATTAACATAAAAACTGCAATAAATTATAACCCGTTTTTGTACGATTGTGGTTCCTTAGAAGCTCTATTCAAAATTGACTGGGTTGGTGTTACGTTTTCTGCAACAGGAACACCACAGCAGGTACCCATTTGATTTCTGTTCATAATGAACTATTTAAATATTATAGTATGATGCACTACAGAAGATTAGAAACATTCACAACTGCACTGTCTGATAGTCCCTTCACTACTGAACGGAATACCACACTGCAAAACATTTTGTGTGTGCATGTGCAATAATCAAACTTCTTTTGTTCGTTACCATACCACATTTTGGAACGGAGGGAGTATATCTCAACAGCTTTTGGTTTTATTTTGTGTAATGTGTTCGAAAAGAACAACATGAATTAAAACAATGTTCTTGAAAAGAAAATGTTAATTTATATTATTGTTTTCAACCAATAATATTCTGCTTTATATATTTGTTTATAATATATATATATATATATATATATATATATATATATATATATAGGCGGCTGGGTAGCTCAGTTGGTAGAGCAGCTGGCTACGGACTGGAAGGTCTGGGGTTCGATCCCAGGTGGTGACAGGATTTTTTCTCATTGCCAAACTTCCAGAACGGCCCCGAGGTTCACTCAGCCTCCTATAAAATTGAGTACCGGGTCTTTCCTGGGGGTAAAAGGCGGTCAGAGCGTGGTGCCGACCACACCACCTCATTCTAGTGCCGAGGTCGTAGAAAGCATGGGGCTCTACCTCCATGCCCCCCAACTGCCTTCATGGCATGTGACAGGGATACCTTTACCTTTACCTTTTTTATATATATATATATATATATATATATATATATATATATATATATATATCTTTGTTTATAAAGAAATAGTTAAACCTAGCAGGGAAACAATGCCATAGTAAGAAGTTCAAGGTCTTAGTTGGGGTTCAAAAGCATCAAGAACCTATGCAATTGATACATACTTTTTTATCGGCACAAGAATCTAATTGGAACTCCCCCCCCCCCCCAACAGAATGAAATGTCGCATACGCCACTGCAAATATGAACATGTTGAAATGGCAGCGAAATAAGACACTATTAGGAACTAAAATAAATAAGTGGTACATAATTAATTTTATCACTTTCAAGATTACTATTGACTGGTGGATAATCTTTGGATTTATTCATCAATAAAATTAGAACAAAATTAAGCTATAATGTAATTGAATTCAACTAGCGACTAGACTATTACATTTTGGCAAGAGACTGGCAAAAATAAATCAGGTTTTGAATATTTGAACTATAATAATGATTTTCAAAAGAAGTGTGTTGAGGCAATTTTATCTCAGCAACTGTATTTTACACTACAACTAGTAGCGATTTCTGGTATAATTTACTGGTGGTTGCAATTAACTTATACAGAACTTTTAAATTCTGAAAACAGCCTTCAATCCATGAAACATAGGTTAACCCTGACAGAAAGAAATAAGTAATGAAATATAAGAAAGGGGGTTCCTTATAAATAAATTTCGAATAAACCATAACTAGCTAAGTATATGATCAGCTGTTATTGTCATACAAACAATTAAAATGCCGAATGCTGTACATATTATATTGAACACCTTCCTCAAAAATACCTAGTCCTACTTGAAAAGGTAGTTCTGTCTATGAGCAAACTTATCAGTAACTTTCTCGTTGAAATTGGAAATGTCCAGAATAAAATCTTTTTCCGTTGAAAACACTAATAAAGCCGAAAGTCTCTCTTGTCCTATGGTACTCTATATTGTCTGCTCTATGTTTAGAGCTGTAGTGAGTTGTCCTGAAGTTTTATTTCTAATTTATCTTCCACGAAATGCAAACTGAGGGGTTTTAATACAAACTGGATGTTGAATTCATGTTGAAAATGGATTAGTTGAGTCACTGTCGAGTTTAAAAACATGGCACATGGCTGGCTGCTATCAAAATTCACAATACAGGCTAATGACTCCAGTTGTGAAAGAAATAGGCTGGGTGTAAGCACATATGAAAGAAGTGAGAATTCTCATCTGCTTGATAACAGAGCAATTGTCACATCCCATATCTCATCAGATTGAACACGAAGTTGTGTTGCTGTTGATTGCAGAGAACCTTACACTAATCACTGCTCAGAAAGAATTAATTGAAATGCTATTGAAAGGAGTAACAATCCAAACTCAATTCAATTACAGTCTACAAAACTAGAAAGGTACTGACAGTTCAGCGGCTTCAAGGGATCACCATGGTAACCACTCAAACCAGCCAGCCAGAGTCCATACCAACAGGTCGGTGTTGCTCACTCTTTCACAGCGAGCACATGGTGGCCAGCTATTTTGTTCGGGAGAGTTTAATCTATAACAGTGTGTCACAGAAATTACTGGTCCTGTCATGGCTATTGTTTTCGTAGTTATTCCAGTGGCATGTGTATTTATATTACCGACTACATTAAAAAAGATGCAAATTTTGCTACGAGAAGCGGAATCTTCCACTGCAATGTTTCTTCTTTGCACACTAACGTAAGGAATTTAGGTTTCATATCTCCAGTGGGAGGACAAAAGGACTTAAGTCATTATTTTTTGTGATATAAGATTTCCTTCATTAAATCCGTTTCGTAAAAAACATCCATTTAGCAATATGATTGCGAAGGGATTAATTTATTATCCATCTTGTGGGATCGTCAGGCATAGGATCACTATTATCTTTCGCCCCTTCTAAGTCATTAGTATAATATGAAATAGGCTTAATCGATTTCGCGTCATTATTACTGATACTAATATCTCAAACGCCTAGCCCAGATAAATCACACGCCCCACTATTTTCTGTACTGTTTGCTACATTATAACACTCAAATTTATGTAGCCCGACACTTTTCCACGAGACATTATTAGCTGATGTAAGGTAGTCCATGGAGTTAAAAACTGCATCTTTTCTTTGTAACTTCAAATAATTTGTAGCATGAAATCTTGAATAAGGTTTATACTAACTTACATATCGTTTGCAAACTGTAACAAATTCACTCTATTATAATAGTAAAATTATTATTATTATTATTATTATTATTATTATTATTATATTTGTCTAGGCAAAGAATCTGTATGATACAAATTTATGAGTTTGTGTCAGCTGTTCCAATTCCTATACAGAAGGCAACAGCACAATCAGTCACACCGCACAATTTCATAATGTCACCTTCCCGCATGTGAGAGAGAGAACTGTCAATACCTTTTTAGTTTTGTATAGACAGTAAAAGAACATAATAAAGAAGGTGGTAGAAGTAGGGGCTGAGCAAACCAGCAACAGACCAGAAACTGCCACTAACTACAACTAAAAAAATTATCATCTTTTCAATGTACGTAATAATTACAAATGTGAGTTTAAGGCTAGATGAAATAAGAATGCGAACAGAAAATTTAAATAAGCAGATATTTCAACAATTTACATTATACTCTCTCTCCCATCCTCACTTTCTCGTTCCGTGCTGGTACAGCCTTGGAGGGCCAAAACTTGCCTATACATAAACTATTTACAATAGTAAACATTTTAGACTCATATTTATTTTATGACTACCTAACATAGGATGGTAACGAATTACAAAACACTCATCAATGTCAATACAGCACAGTAAGTACAGTGCAAGGGACATATTATGAATGTAAATTCAGAATTCAGCTACAGCATTATTTTGCTGTAAATAAGGTTCCTATCCTAACATAGTCATCACGAACATCACTCGCAGTTCTACGTTCTACTTTAATTCTTTTCAAATGACTTTTATAGTTATTGTCAGTATATACATCAATTAATATATGCCTTTTCATCAAATGCCTGAAACAGCATTAAAATCACGTAAGAAGTTTACATAAATCTTATTGCACATGAATTCACCAGGCCATTGTGTTTAATGCCACATAAACAAATGATTTTCAAAATCATTAAACATGATATTGTACCAGTAAATATAAGATAGGAAAAATAATTGTAATAATACAGTAGAGTCCCATTAATCCGAACTAATTGGGAAAAGGCCTACTATACGAGTGGAGTCTCACTGATAGTTTGTTCATAATGAATGGTATGTGAGAAAAAACTAGTGACAGTAACTACAAATTCTCTTATGGAAAGAGTACTGTATGTACATTACTTCGAAGTATGGGGTTTTCAATAAAACAGTATAAAGAAAACCCATCAGAACTGGTGTCAGTGACATCATTGACATTGGCTGCAAAAGAAATGCCCAGTCGAAGTCGCTATTGATTTGAAATATATCATGTAACAAGGACATCGCTTAGAAAACAATAGAAATAGAGATACACAGAACACATTGCATATAAAGTCTAAACTGTATTTTTTATTTTACTGCAAATTTTCATTATTGTGAAATATTATCTACTGTAAATTTCAGTTTATTGTAAACAAATTTCTTGGAAGACATTTTTAATGTCACCTTAAATGTTACTGTTTAACATTCTTTGTCTTTGGCAACCTCACCAAGTTGAGGAAGATTAAATATTATTATGTTTTGTTATCATTACATCATTCAGCTTGTTCGTGTATGTCTTCAATAAATTATAAATAAACTATTTATATTTATAATAAAACTGATACATTTTTTTAATGGGTAAGTTGTTTGGACTTTTTCCATTGCTAATTTAAAAAAATTGTAGCACAACGTTTCGAAGAGTGGATTTTTGAAAATTAACAATGGAAAAAGTCCAAACAATTCAACCATTAAACTAGTCACTGTTGCTCTTCCCCCCTTAATTCAGATTGATATATTTTTTGATAATATAATATGAAACTGACCGTATATATCAATTGTAACAAAATGTTAAATGCTATGTTTTATTTAACGACGCTCGCAACTGCTGAGGTTATTATCAGCAGCGCTGGTGTGCCAGAATTTTGTCCCGCAGAGTTCTTCTACATGCCAGTAAATCTAGCCTGTTGCATTTAAGCACACTTACATGCCATCGACCTGGCCCAGGACTGAACCCACAACCTCGGGCATAGAAGGCCAGTGCTATACCAACTGAGCCAACCAGGCAGACTCGATTGTAACAACGACAGCATTCATGGATGATAAGGAAGGCTGTGGAATACCATATAAGCTGCAGTTTCACTATTTTCGTGTAGTATCCTTATTAATGTTGTAAAATAAAAGTATATGAATATAATTTTAAATCAATTCATATTAAATAATAACACGAACATGTCATATTAAATATCAGGAACATGTTATAAAAGTCGTATTTACATGTTTTTAAAACTAGTCTCAGGAAAATTGCTTTCCACCTCGCCATGTTTGCTAAAGTCCTTGGAAAACAATGTCATTTCGTATCGGCATTTCTTTTGCAGCCCAGTGTACTCATATCTCAAACTGATAAGAAAGCTGGATCTAATGGCAAGCTTGCTAACCACTCTATCATAGTAATATTAATGATAATAAATATTATTATTATTATATTTAATTTATCATAAAATAGGAATTACAATGAAAAGAATCCAACCAGTAACAAGAGAAAATACATGGAAAGAATCCCAATAGTAGCTGAAGTTGTAACAAGACATCACCCCCTACTGGCCCGTCAATCACTGTCATCTGTGTAGAAGTGATGTGGGCGCAGTATTCTTTACTTGTGGAAATGAGCGTAACCTTCATTCTGAAATGTACTTTTTCATTTCATTACTTTTTCAAATTCTAGTTCAAATAAGATTTTCGAACTGCCGAGGTTTGGATGAAAGGGACTCAACTATATTCACAACGTTTATTCTATTACCTTCCTTTTACTAAAGCTACAGTAAGATTTTACAAATGGATGTAAAAATCATATTTTCCAGTGTTATCTATATAATTAATTATTCTTTATAGGTATAAATTAATTAATGTATATGTAAACGATGTAGACAATTAATGAAGGTAATATACTTAATACAGTGAAGTTCTTCAGAAATTAATATCTCTTATAATGAAGAATTATTTGAAGTGACTAGCATACATATATATCTCTAATAAAAATAATTTAAATGTGGAAAGAAATGCCATGAATATTCTCAAAATCCTAGACCTTTACTTTCATTATCTCTAAAATTAGAATCTCTGTGTTGTTATTTTATTGATGGAAGTATAATTTTTCATGCAGTGAATAAGTTAAGAGTACCAGCACCCAAAGTTACATAGGAGGGAGAATAAAAATGTACACGATTATAGTTATATTTTTCTTAGGAAATCAACTTATAAAAACAAAAAATTAAGGAAAGGAAAATTAATGAAGTACTCTTAAAAGGATCTCATTTAAACAAGACTAACAATATTCAAGTCCCAAAACAAAACAAAACCATATTACTTTTTATTAGTTCATTGTAATCTACTTAGACACAGCCCTGTAGTATATATTGACTACACCCCAACTCTGGCTACTAGCAACAGGCATCTATAATGAACACCGATCAAAATACCCCTCATTTCTCGTGAAAAACAACAACTGAATAGACTATAGTGGACTTTATGTTGTCAGCAAACAGCTGGATATATTAAGAAGATTGATTAGTAATCTACTTAACTGCTGGTCACCAACTGCAGTATCCTTAGTTGATTTCTAGTTTATGGAGCGCACAATGGGCCATTCATGCCTAAGTGCTTTAATAGTAGTAGAAGAAGCTTTCCAATACATTGAATACCAATTTTTATACAGTATGCAGATATTAACAAAAGCCATCTTTCAAAATATCTGATTATGGAGTGAATGTTTATGATAATATATAGAAACAATACAAAGATCTCCACCAAACACAAACCCACAGGACAAATTCCAATTTTAACTACAAGCTAAACAAAACTTCACTACATCAAGGTGGCAATTTTTCTACTATAAAGGGTACCAAATCAAGAATTGCACAATACATGTGCCCTTTGTTCATTACTGTCGTCAAGTGAACAAATAACACTTGTGCTTGTCCATTTCTTGTGTTGATGTGCCCGCCAATAAAAAATTATTGTCATGTAGTGATACAGTAGGCCTATATCTTGTTTTCTGGGCTATGGCTCTAATATACAAAAGCTGAAATCACAAGCTGGTTCAGCACCACCAATTAGAAGAAAGCAAAGCTGTGTACTATATACTCGTTTCCTTCGATTTCTCTCTTTCTTTTTCAATTATGTTCAGTTCAGAGAAATACCAATGAAACACAATTTAAACCAAGTTACTTTTTTTTTTAGGAAACTAGTGTTTGTCTAGTAATAAAAGGTATAGGTATATACTTTCCCCATTGCTGATAATGAGAACAGAAATCACAATATTTTGAAGATTAAGTGTATCTTTCTCCCTCATTCAGATGATAATGTTTGTCCCTACGAACAATTACTTGTTTATTAATAATAAGATAATGGAATGTATTTTACAATTTATGCGACTAGTATAGCTAAAGCAAATGACTTCTAAATTCCTCAATATACTATTCTTACAAATGAAACTATGTAAGTAAATATAAAAAAAAAAAACATACTGTAAATTTCAAATGTAATAAGAGGAGGGAGTGAGAGGGGGGGAGAGAAAGTGAGTGAGTGAGTGAGTGTGTGTGTGTGCGCGCGTGGCATGTATACTGTACTCCAACCACGAGAAAGTCTCCAGGGAATGAGACGGAGCGGGGTGATGCTGTGAATGAATGTTGATGTCATAAGGTCACACACGTGAGTACTCGTTTCTCTATTGGCTATCTCTCAAAGCACAAACGATAACACTGATATACACATTTTTATACTACCCTAGTTACAAAAGTAGATTACGGTTAATCTCCCGGTCTTTTAATATAACATATGCAGGAGAGCGCATGATTTTTAAACTGACGTTATAACTCTAATATTATCTATCTACTTCGCTCCAATAGATGACGCAATAGTAAGCACATTCCTTTCATGGTTTATCTCCTGGTTGGAGAACAGTATGTGGAAATGTAAAATGGCGATATTTTAGTAACACAGATTTCTACCCACAATACTTCTGTGTCATAAAGCTGAAGTGGAAAACCAATATTAATTTTATATTATTTGTCTAAATTGTGGGAGAAAAAAATAACTAAAATTTTAATAGTTTACATGCTCAAACATGGGATGCCTCCACCAACAGCCCCAGAAGAATTACACCATCACCCATCATATATTATAATAAGCACTAAATTCCAATGTAGATACACCATGTTCTTGCATCACTGTGTGTGTGTATTTATAAAAATCAACTATTACTATTTATCCTGAGATTATTTTTATATCAATTAACATGGTGTACTCACAATGGCTTAAAAATTTTCTTCAATATTAAAGTGGCCCCCTTATATGATTACACTGTTAAAATATACTACAGTATAAGAGATGTGGTGGTGGTGATGATGGTGATGGTGGTGATGATATAAAGAGAATTACCACATTTACATAATAGTTCATGCATACTAAAGTATTAATTAATGAAACCAGTACAAAAATGTTTCATGTGATGTTTAAATGAACATGCAAATATATCTATCATTATAAACAGAGAATATAATTTTAGAGCAAAGAATCAAAGTGAAAAACAAAATAAAAGTCAAAACACGAATTCGTAAATAAGTAAAATGAATTATGTCTGAATGTTTCTGATTCGAGACCAAACAACTTTTAAAATTAGTGACATAACATTTGAAGTATCTTGCCAATCCAAAAAACTTCAAATATTTACACACAAAATTCTGCAGAATCAGACTATACCTAAGTTATGTACACTAGAAGTTGAAATATTCAATCTTTTCATAAGCATAACTATCACATTACCAGCACTATGGACATTACTTTTCTGGAACTGTACTACAAAATCACTTTGGGTACAAGATCAAACACAATAAAACCAAAATTGTACAACACACTTCTCACTGAGCACCAATTTTTAACTTGGTCACTTGAAATGGCCGAATAAACAAAAGTTTTGGCATTATCGAGCAGTAGAATAGAATAATGATACATCAGTACTAATGTACAAAGATTACATAAAGACATACTGATTATATTAGCCACATAGTAGCATTCAACGGCATTTATCAAATTAAATTTACACTTATTTACACGATCTTGTAGAGTGAACAGTAGATTAAATTACAGGATGTACAAAATGTACTAAAATGAAGCATACAAGATGAAATACTTATGCTATTATAACTGTGTTATATTCATTTCAAAGGCCAGTGAAATATAGAAAAGGTCATCATCTATGACATAATTAGTTGTGCAAAATTATTTCAGACATAACTTCAAATTTGGCAATTCAATTAAATGGTATTATAAATATCTAGCAGTATATATACTATATTATAAATACAGTATTATAAAGAACAACATGCAATATTCATCCAGAGAAATTACTGAAGTTACATATTACACAGAAAGGTTACAAAACGATACTTAACAACTCTAAGAGAAGCTTAACTATTTGCTCACTAAATCATCATAGCTCACTCCTAAGAATATTTATAAACATTGATGGAACAAATTTCAGCTGCTGTGCTACTAGAGGCCTACAATAGTGACAGTTATTTGAAAAATTTCTGTATACGAATAAATGTTACTGAAACTCTCAATCAATATTTTTTAATTTGGTAAATTCTGTGCCTATTTCAAGATGTGCAATATATTTGTAAACATTTCATTATATTTAGTAACTTAAGAGACATTTTTCCGTTTGCATTTGCCAAAATTTTTAAACAAAAATTGAAAAATTATTCAACAACACCTAGAAAATGTTCTCTTCTTATTAATTGGTTTAGACGTTATCTTTAATTCAGTTTTCAGTAAACTAAAGATTAAATAAGTTACGTTTATAAATATACCTTACTTGAAGATTACATGGAAAGAAAAAAAAATGTCATAAGAATTTCAATTTTAGCACTTAAATTATTGTCCACAAATCAGTATGTCTATGTAAGCACCTCTTTGTACTATATTAGAAGTTAGTTGAATAAATTATATAGGCTACTAAGATAATTAAGTCAAATGAAAACCTCAAAAGTATCATAAAAATTAGAAATGCTGCGCCATTGTCTTGTAAATTGGTAGTACTGTTACAAATGACACAAAATGTCCTATAGGTGGCGAGCACAAGTGCAGATAAGCAACATGCCATTCAGTAGAATGACTGCAACACTCGAGACATCCACCAAAGAGGAGCAGCATTCAATCACATGGTTTTTAAGCAGTGAAGGAGTGAAACCAATTTTGAAAATAATCAACCAATGAAGTTTCAATATGCTAATATATGTGTGTCACTGTAGCTAGTGTATGAGTGGTATAAGTTTAAAAAATGGCGGTATTTTCTTCAACAGATGCTCCACTTGATCAGGCAGAGTGTTATAATGACAGCATCCACTGCAATAGTTATGAAGTCTTAATATGAAAAATCGTCCAGTGTTGGTGAATAAAATAGCCACAATACTAAAGATTAATCATGGCACAACACACCGCATCAACTATCTCCAGAATTAAAATAGCGACATATTGATGCCTGTGAAGAACTTTCATGGCGCTTAAACAAAGGGCAATGGCTTCCTAATGAGATTTGATACAATATTTGTGACAGTTAAACGACCGAGCTTGGAACTACAGCGCTATGTTGCCGAGGATTTGCTATGTATTACTTGACATTTGCTGTCAGCTCATGGGATTAACGCTAGATGGCTGCCGTTAAAACATTCATTGACAATTTACGCAAAGGTAAAAAAAAAAAAATACAAAAATCGACAAAGAATGAAAGACAAAATGTATCAATGCTAACATTGTGTGCACAATAAATGTTGCCAAAAGAGCTGTTGAGCACTCACCACGTGGGAACTGTAATTTTGGCAACTCAACCATTGTCACCATGGTAACAGCCCTACCATGCTATGTGACATTCAGTTGTTTTTCCAATCGCAGTGCTAATGTCATGTCACATCTTTCAAAACAACAGGCATAGTGATGAAACATGGGTCCACTATCACCAGCAAGAAACCATGAGAACGAGGAAGGAATAAAGTCATCTCTCCTCACCAAAATCAAATAAGCTCTGCAGGGAAGATGAGTCTGATTCTAATTTGGAAGGGATGAGGCATAATTTTGGAGCACTACATGCCAAGGGAGAACATTATCACCAATACCTCATATTCAGATCTTCTAAGGAGTCCTATTCAACTGCAATCAAATTGAAACAAGTCGATTTCTGAGTAAATGTGCAACATGACAATGCGGCCACCGGCATAGCTCGGTCGGCTAAGACATTTACCTGCTGATCCGGAGTTGTGCTCAGGTGCGGGTTCGATTCCACTTGAGCTGATTATCTGATTGGGGTTTTTCCGAGGTTTTCCCCAACCATAAGGCAAATGTAAAGTAATCTACAGCAAATCCTCGGCCTAATCTTGCCATCACCAATTTAATCGATGCTAAATAACCTTGCAGTTGATACGTCGTTAAAAAAAAAGACAATGCTCGGTCCCATACTGCCTCTATAATAGTTGCTACCATCCAAGGCCTGCATTTCGAGTGTCTTCCACAGCCACTGTACTTGTCAGACCTCGCTCCCAGTGATTAAAGATTTTGGATTATATCTCTGCCAGTCAGTGGCAGTTAAATTTCAAGTGGCTTATCTTAAAACGTGGGTGTCAGCGTACTAAAAAGCATTACAACTTTCCTCCTATTGTCTCACCTCTCCACCACAAATGCTACATTGTACAGAGGCAGAGATAAAATACGAGATGCTGTACCACATGTTTGGACAACTCAAAGAGATGACAGAAGTAAACTTTCAGGTCTGACGAGATGCAACAAGCAGAGCATGAATGGCTGCACACTAGACCAAAAGAAATTTTTACAGGAATCCATGCAATTTTTAAGTGCTGGAGATGGAGAGTATGTAGAAAAATGATACATTTGTGTACCACTTTCGTTCAATAAATTATGAAAAAAAAGAAAGGAGGATTTCATTTGACTCACATATGTAAATGACCTATAAATAAACCTATTGTGTGTTCAATAATTGCAAAAGCAATCAACTCACAATTATTCATTTTCCAACAACGGAAATTTATCACCTTCTATCATCATTAACTTCATGTTTTCAATATTTCATTACTTACAGTATTTTTTTTAATTAGAATAAATAGATTACTTCTGCTATTAGTAGGCCTAACTGATGTTAATTGACAATTCATAACTTTTTTACAGTAGGCCTACATGAACATTTCATAAATAAATTCTTTTGTTCAAACTATATGGTTGTTCAAAGACCACAATTTCAATAAGCATTTTTCTTTGGTATCTTGAAAATAATTGCAAATATGTAAATAAACTTTGAATGTTGATATAACTGCATTGATAATGCCAGTATCTATGATTTTAACCTAAATTACTTTCTGCTATACAGTAACTATTACTTTTACAAAGTAAATGCATGATGAAAATTTAACTGGGTTCACAGAAACATCATAAAAAGATAACATCCTACAAAATACATAGATGAGGTAACATGTTTAGCACTTAGGTGGGAAGATTGACTAAAAATTAAATAATAATAATAATAATAATAATAATAATAATAATAATGATTAATCAGTCAAACTTAAAACCAGGTGAAGGCAACACTCATGAATAATAAATGTGATTTGTCACGATGTAAGTTCCTCCAGTAACTCTTCTGTTGAACGACTCTCTCTTCGGAATTTATCCATGTACTGTTTGGGTACTGTCCAATCTAAGAGAATTTCAACATTTTTACGTAAGCGTGCCCCTTCGTCCACAAGATCCAGGCACGCTTTACGACCTGAACTTTCAATAGATTCGCGAAGAACATCATCAATGAGTCTCCTACCAAACCCCAATGCATCAAGCCGAGCTGGGGTGGATATCCTCTTCAACAGCACAGCTAGAAGTACTCGCATTCGGTTAACAGGCATAACAGTTTCCATGGGAGAAGATTCTTTATCTTTGGAAACAGAATCTGATTGCGTGTTTGATGAGTGGGCTTCGACACATTTTGGTGAATTCTGTTCATGGTTATCGAGCTCATTCTTTGTCTTAAAGAAACTACGACAGCCAAGACATAAATAGGGCTTGTCAGTCTTGTGTATACAACGCATATGTTTTTTTAAGTGTGGCAGTTGGACAAACCCAGTGGAGGGACAAAGGGGGCAACGGAAAGGTTTCTCACCTGTGTGACGGCGCAAGTGTAGTTTAAGGGCTGTAGAGTGAGAGAAAGCCTGACGGCAGACAGGACACCTGTAGGGCTTGTCCCCAGAATGAGTGCGCCGATGTACTGTCAACTGAGAACGCTGAGCAAATCTAGCCTTACAATCAGGGCAAGCATGTGGCTTTTCACGCAGATGTGTGCGTAAGTGTTGCAAAAGATGGCCTTTTAGGTCCTTGCGGCATACTGCACAATGAAAAGATCTCAGGTTTCCATGCAAGCAGGCAAGATGTTTTTTTAAGCCGTCACGGCGTGCGAAGGTCTTGCCACACTCATGGCAAACATGATCTCGTTGCCCCAGATGACGTTTCAGGTGAGTTTTTAAATTAGTTGCACAAGAATATGCAGCTGGACATTTGTCGCAACGATGAGGACGTGCTCCTGTGTGAGTTTGTGAATGCTGAGCAAGTTGCCCCACCCGAGCAAAGGTCTTGTCACAGAGTTTGCAAGAATATGGGCGTTCTCCTGTATGTGTTCGCAAATGAAGCCTGAGTCGTTCTTTCACAGGAAACGTCTTTCCACAGTGATGACAATGAAAAACTGGACCATCACTGTTATGTCGGCTGAGGATATGAGTGCGAAGTCCACCTGCTTGACTGAATGCTGCACCACACTCCGCACATGTATAGGGTCTCTCACCAGTGTGCACTCGTCGATGTTTTGTGAGATCAGCACTTGTTCCAAATGCTTTGCTACAAGTTTCACACCGGTGGCGTTTTTCTTTTACATTTGATGCACTTGTCATTTCTTCATTTCATATACTTATATTAGTGCACACACTTCGAAGTAAAAAAAATTACAATATAGGCTATTTCTACTAAAGCTTTGGTCAATGATAAAGTATACTTAACTACCATAACATAGGTATAACTAAATATGGCAAGATCTTTGGTTTACATAAAAGAAAATTTGCATGAACTCAATCTTAAAACATGATTTCCTTAAGATTAATTTGTTTACAGAAAGACATGTAAACATACTGATCTCTATAAATAAATCTTTGCCCATTCTGAATATTCATATTTCAATGAGCTCCAGGTTATTTAGTTCCCTTTTAAGTGCTCAATCTACCTACTTTAAAAACTGATATTATTTCAACAAAATTATACCTTTCTTTGGCCATATAGGTGGGTTTTGATATTTTCCTGGCACATTATATGACTAGATGTGTAGGTCTATACAATGTGTTACTTCATTTCATACTTCTGGGTTAAAACTAAGCATTGTATATAAGTAGGCTACCACACCGTTATTTTACACGTAAGAATACGGGAACTTAAATACATTATAATTTTTGGTCTTGTATAGGTTATAGTCCTTTACGACTTCTCGGTAATAAGGCTGAAGAAGAAAGGAAACTGCCTTACTATTTAGACTAGTTGGACGCAATTTGGTTGCTTATCTTTGGTTTTGTAGTAATGGAACGTTGAACTGTCTTCAATATGTTGACAGTAACGACTCAATCTGCAAATAAATTTACACAAACAACTGTTAACTCAATTATTATTGCTGCAACAAAACGTGATTATTTAATTTAGCGATACCGTTCGTATCCTTATTCCTTTCTGTGTGATTTCCATTCAGATATGCTTTAGACTACTCCTCACTCTCCGAAAGTTAAGTTAGTTTAAGTTAGGTTCGCCCTGAATCTTTCAAACACACTTTTTCTAGTTTCTTTCGGCGGTGTATCATATTTGCCTAAATTAAAAACAAATCTAATTTCTATTTACTTCCATTTATCGTTTTCAACGTCCACAAACCGCTTATTTATTATGTCGTTCACTACTTGCTCAATTGTTTACATAAATAAGAGATAAGTACGGTATCGCTAAAGTAAATAATTATCCAAAAAAATATTTTCAAAGTTTCACTGTGGGAGGGTCAAGCAGCAAAGAACTCCAATTCTACTAAGTTATAACATCTGTAGAAATCCTTACTTTGAAAGGGCTTTTTGTTCATTCAAATTGTCCTGTTCCCATGAGTCACGTCTTCGCTTTCAATTTTCTGTCTCCCAAACAGGAATATTTACTTCCAATAGCAAACAGTTTCCTTCCATCTTGCCCAACATTGCTTCTCATGTAACAAATGATGTTCGATATAATTCTACAGAATAACAAACCTCTTAAAATATTATATTACTAGAAGGTATTGCACCTAAATATAGTTGTCCAATTTATCCTATATTTTTGTTAGTATAAATACGGCCATTATATCGAAATCATTTGATAACATATTATGCAGCCCAAATTAAATCAATTGAAGACAATCCAATTACAACCTCCCTTCTTTTAAATGTTATAAATTCATGGTATTTTTCGTCCTCCGAACTGATGTACTCGTATTCGACATTGAATGCAATTAGTAACTGACAGACTCATTACTGGTCAGTTCTAATACCACTACTATATGCATACTGTACTTTTTATAAATCATATTACCTAGACTCTACTACAAATCATAATATATACAGTTTATCCCTGATTACAGTTATGTTGTGATCAGGGATTTTATTATAAAAGCGAAGGAAAATAAAATGTTGGCAGCACTGTCGCCCTTCACTACCAATATTAGAATTTTCTATTTGCTTTTGTGCGATTATGTTGGTATGTATGTCTGTGTTCAACTGTTCATTGTAATGGCGGATTCCTCGAATAGCGCCTTAAGCTTGTTGAGTGTTTACTTAAGCGACGATAGTAGCGAAGAAGAAATTCCTGGATCTAAAGTCTCCACGAAAAGACGAGCCTCAAAGGATTGGACTCCTAAAAGTCAAGATGAAAAGCGACCACGTGAATGCAATACGAAGTACGTATAAGCTTCCGTCTGTATTTGTGTTATGTGGATAATAATAATAATAAGAAGAAGAAGAAGAAGAAGAAGAAGCGCACAATGTGCATATAGATGTGGATAATGAAACAGTTAAACGTCATTGTTTCATTATGTTAAACTATTATTTACAAAAAAACTTTTTTATTTTCTAGATTACCACTTCCTTCAGCGGTGATGTCACTTTTTCCAGAATCTGAAATTCCAGTTGACAATCCTGCGGACCACGACTACCGTATTCGAACGTTTCCTCACGAAAGAGGAAACTGGTCAACATATGTATACATCCATTGTAAATAAAGATATGCTCATTAGCGAATAATGATCCGTAAGAGTGAATGTATGTCAGTAGAGATATTACAGCTATACATACTTCTAAAATTTAATTGGCACATAGAAATCCCTTGTATTTTAGAAGATATACTAAAACCCTAAACTAACCTAACCCTTTTCCTTAATCTGTGACAGGTTACGTTAGGTTAGGTGAGTGTTTTAGTATACGTTGTATACACTAAGGTTAGGTTTAGTGTAAAAGTGGTCTATATGCAACGACGTCTCCTAGCAAATTACCGAAATTTCTAACTTATGTAATTTTTGAGCTAGTTAGTTCATTTTTGGCACACATATTCCACATATAATATTTATACATGCTACAAATTTATATGCATGTCACCCAGATATTTTCTGAGTCGTGCCCCTTTTCTAAAAAAAAATTGGGGCATATTTCAAAATCAATTTATCTCGTATATATTTTAAGTATATGATGTAGAAAAAAAATTACAGTATCTTTGATGTACCTAGAAAAGCACTAAGCATCCATATTTTAGAACTATAGGCCTATCGTTAGAATAAAGAAAATGAGGGTTGAGTGACTTCCGTCGATTTTGGAATAGACACCGATGCACTTGAACTGCCAACATAGAAAACAAAAAATCACTACCTGGTCTAGAGCGCCATACTCAATCACTTTCATTTTCATCTTGACTAGGATAATAAAAGCCTAAACTAACCTAACCTGTCACTAAAATCCTAAACTAACCTAACTTGTCACAGATTCGCCTATACAACGCATAAAAAAAAAGCCTAAACTAACCTAACCTGTCACAGTTTCGTCGATTTTTGTATTGTTTTCTTATCTTGGCGTCAATTGTCAATGAATGTTTTAATGTCAGCCATCTTAACTTCAATTGCTAGCTTCCATCAGCTGGCAACATGTTAGTCCATATTGTCAATATAGCACTGTAGTTCCAAGCTCGGCCGCTTAACTGTCATGCCCCATCTTTAAAAAAAAAACCCAAGTATAACCTAACCTAACCTGTCACTAAAATCCTAAACTAACCTAACTTGTCACAGATTTGCCAATACAAGGCATAACAAAACCCTAAACTACCGTAAGCTAACCTAACTTGTCACAGATAAGTACGTAAGACATAATAAAAGTCTAAACTAACCCAACCTGTCATAACACTCCATTTTATTACCTCGACACACTTCCCTGAGGTATGAAAATGGCCGAATTTCTATCCCGCTGCAACATTGCAAACTAGCTTGAAACGTTCGTAATGTCTCGTAAGTTATGTTGGTACAACATGTAAGATGGCTAAAGATGCATATCTGCAATAGGAAAAGAAGTTACTCAACGCTCATTTAACCAAAATTATTTTGTCTGTGCGTTAGTGGCTAACCATGACAATATCTTTGAAAAATATTGGAGTGCAAGAGGTCAAATGACTTTATTGTCAAATGCCTGGCATTAGAAAACAACATTTTGTCAAAATTTGTTTTTCTTTTTTAATTTTCTAGTACCTATTGTTACACAAATTATTTTTTAATTTAAAAAGTAGTTGGACTATCAACTTCCAACGAGAGTAAAGAATAAAGATACTGTATAATACCTATAGAGGATTCCACGTTAAGAAAAAAGCACTGAGCATATGCAACTGTTCCATCAAATGTTCAGTTGCCATAGAAACACCTACCTACCACATAGCTTCTACAATGTACTTGGCAAGGTCCATAAAACCAATGCTGATAATATATATTATAATATTACCATTTTTTATTTCAATACAACCTGATAAGAGGTGTCAGGCAGTGTTGATGACGATGTAGGTCTTGAAAAAATGAATAAGAAATTTTAACAATAATTTGATAGAAATGAGCAAATTAGCTGTATTTTTCCAATCTTTTCTGACATTCTGGGACAAATATAACTCAATCCAAGGCACAGGACACACCATTAAAATCCAGAACAATCTTGTATTTTCATTAAAAATAATTCAATATTGGTAGTAGAACACAGTTTCTATACTTCATAAAAATTTGTTTTTCTAGGCTATGATGATTCACAAAGAATACAGTAAAAGATATCCACAAAAATTCCTTATTGTATTACCTTAATTTTAGTGAGATTTTTTTATTTCCAGACGAACCTGAGCCAGCTGTGAGTTCTTTTACAGATGTTGTGCTAGAATGCTGCAAAAATACAGTGCCACTGAAATCTGTGGATAAACAACACATCAGTTTAACACGGACAGTAATCCTAAAGCATCATTGGATCGACTCTTTCATTGATTCAGTACAAAAAAGTGTCAGAAATCTTCCAAGGTTTGTTTTAACATGAACTTCTGTTGAAATAACATACATTTTTATAATACGTAACTCATAAAATGTGCTATATGCTACTGTGCATATACAAAGTCTTTCTGCAGTGAAATTGAGCAGAGCAAGTGTGCAGCTGACTGTAGCCACAGTTAAGTTGGCAGAACGGATTCACATTTTGAAAGAAATTATACTCTTCTTCCACCATTCTGTCTGTGATTTCAATTTAGAAATTATGATATCGAACTTGCAAGTAATTAAAATTAACTAATTCATAAATTAACAAATAAAATTACTAACTACAGTCACAACAGATGTCGGAAGTGCTTTCCTTGATGTTGAAGGCAGAGTTTGACTAGTTTACACTTTTTTGCAAACACTTTCAGTATATATCTTGATTAATTGATTGTATGATGACCAAATACGTGAATTTTAAGATTGACATTAGAGTCGGGCAAACAGCCTCTTACTCCCGCTCGTCTCGTAGGCGAGACTGGCTGGCCGATAACGCCAGTTCCGAGAATCGTAATCTCGAGATTGGCACTCTCGGGAACGAGGAATACCGGGTCCCGGCCTGTTATCGCACGGCCGACTTATCGTTACGAAATGCGTACACTGACTGCCGGCTTAATTGCCGCTCATCACTGAAATTCGTGACTCTTTCTGAAATATTAATGTTCATAAAGTAATTTAAGAAGGCACAGCAGTGTGGTATGCAATAATACAGCACATTATGATTGTCGACATTCTTACAGAAGTCACACTATTTTAATGAACTACTTATTGCCTTTCTGGAGAAGCAAAATAATGCAGCACTTTCAGTCGTTACCTAATCCTAAGCTAGTCTAAAACAATAACACGTTATGGTTGGAGCTATGATATACTTTCTCGCTATCAGCATTTCGTTGACATTGCATATTTAATCATTCGATAGTGTTTTGTATACGCTATAGTAATGGATAACACACGACTGTATTATTATATTGCGCGTTCACATCTGGATGTTTCGTTGTTATGCAACGGCATCTTCATCAGCATGGGTAATTATTGTGCTGTGTAAGGACGAAATAAAATAATTAATACTTATTTATATTATAAAGGACCAAAGACTCTGACAAAAGATATTTTTGTTTCCCAACTGATAAAATGCTGCATGTGAAATGGAAACACTTTTGCAAGAGGAAGGACAGAATTACGAAATAGAGTAGATCCTTTCACAAATTGATCATAATTACTTACAAATGCATTTTAAGGAACCCGGAGGTTCATTGCCGCTCTCACATAAGCCCCCCATCGGCCTCTAACCTGAGCAAGATTAATTCAGTCTCTACCATCATATCCATTTTTATATTATCTTCCCATCTACGTCTCTGCCTCTCCAAACGTCCTTTCCCTCCGGCCATCCAACTAACACTCTATATCCATTTCTGGATTCGCCCATACATGCTAGATGTTCTGCCCATTTCAAACCTCTGAATTTAATATTCCTAATTATGTCAGGTGTAGTACAATGCGTGCAGTTCTGCGTTGTGCAACTTCCTCCATTCTCCATCCCTCTTAGCCCCAAATATCTTCCTAAGAATCTTATTCTCGAACACCCTTAACCTCTGTTCCTCAAAGTGAGAGTCCAAATTTCACCACCATACAGAACAACCGGTAATGTAACTGTTTTATAAATTCTAACTTTCAAGTTTTTTGAGAGCAGGCTGGGTGACAAAAGCTTCTCAACCGAATAATAACAGGCATTTCCTCCCATATTTATTCTGCGTTTCCTCCTGAGTGTCATTTATATTTGCTTTATCATAACAACAGAGAATAAAAGAGGGTTATTATCAGGGAACGGATTTATATGGACTAAAAATATATGAAATATGTAAATATATATGTAGTTATTTTTACCAAAATATGGAATTAAATATGGATTTTTACCAAAATATGGAATTAAATATGGACTTAAAATTATAAAAAAATGACTATGTACGTTAAATATTGGTACATTTTAATCAAACTAAACAAAAAATATAATGGACGTACCTTATCTTCCAATGTAGTTTCAACAAAACACAATTTTTATTGTCTGTTACCATAACAATAGGTTACAAACATTTCTTTCAAGTGCTGAAAAGTGAATCTTCTTCTATTGTCTCTGAGGATAGATTTATACTGACTAAAAGAGCGTTCGACGTCACAAGAAGTAACTGGTACATAATTCAATTTCACAATGTCTGCTGGGGATAAGTCCAAGTTAATCTTCACTGTTGATTCACCACTCATCACAGCAACAACCTTTTGTAGTTCTTCATATCCAGGGTTTTTTGAAAGTACAGTGTCCACCTTAGCTCTTACTGCATCTGCAACTTTACCTCTACCACGATTCAGTTGTTCCACAGTACTATTTATAATTTCAAAACTTTCAGATAGTGAAAGGTGCCTATTTTGGAGACTTTTGAGCGTTTTTATGATGCATGAAAATGTATGCTGAATGTGAGCTAAGTCATTCTTCACACTTATGTCACAGGTAACTGTTTTCGCAGTATCAATTGAGACTGCATCTTCAGAGTCCAATGCAAGGAGAACATTGTTAATAGAGTCTATATGTTCGGCATAATATTCAACTGCTTCTAGTTAAAATTGGCTTTGGTGGCAATGGAATTTCAGGGTACATTTCTTTCAACACGTTAACTCTACTGGGAGCTTTGAGAAATACTTTTTTCACTGATGAAATCAACAAATCTACTTTAGGGAAATTGTCTCTGACCACTTCTGCCACACGATGAAATGCATGCGCCACACAAGTAAAATGAGTCAATTTAGGATATACAACAGATAATGCTTGTCCAGCTTTGACCATATAAGGGGCAGCATCGCTAATAAAGAATAACACATTATCGTACATAATACCCTTTGGCCACAGGATACCCATAGCTTCGTTGAACAGTTTAACTATAGTTTTGTTATTGCACTTTTCTAGAACATCACAATGTAAAAGAATTCGTTCAGAATATTGTTCACTTAACAAACCGATAACTACATTACCAACAAGTCTACCTTCTTTGTCGGGAGTCTCATCAATGGAAACCCAAATTGAACTATCTTTAATTTCATCTCTTATCTTCTGTATTGTCTCATCGTAGATGGATGGAGCATACGTCTTCCTAAGTGTTGACTCATCCGGGATTGTATGTTGAGTATATTTTTCAAGGAATTCCCTGAAGACCTTATTCTTTAGTTTGTAGAGAGGAATATCAGCAGAGATGAGAGAACGGCACAGGTCGATGTTAAACTCAGATCTTACATTCGATGTTGTTGGTTGTGTTAAAAACAATTGTCTCTGCTTGGAATTTAGTTGTTTGTTGGCCTGATGTTTACTAGTTGTAATGTGTTGTTGCACCAGGAACTTTTGTGTAGATGATACTGCACACTGACACAAATTACAAAATAATATTTTATTGTCAGTTGATAAACCATCTTCTTTAAATTCTGAAATGTAACTTGTTAGTTTTGATTTTAAATTGACTGAATGACGTACTTTTGGCATATTTACCGTCTTTATAGTATGATTTACAAAACTGAACCTATGTGTACTCTGACTGGCATTTAACTGTTGAGCTGCACAACTGAAGTCTGTTAAAAATTTTAAATTAAATTAATACAGTTTTGTAACTTACTTTCCCATTGTTGATAGGACTGCTAATTTTCAAATAACTCTGATGTTAAAGGGATTACTGAACATGTGTTTAAATCTCTATTGTTGAAATGTATTTTTAAAAGTTAATGGAATTTTGTTTTGTTTTATTGTTAAACCTAATATAATATGGACTGTTTTATATGAAATATGGAAAATATATGGAAATTAACGAAAATATGTACTAAACTCTAAAATATGGAAAAATATGGAAAATAAAAGTAGGATTTTTCAACCCTACACATTGTGAAACATAAAGATAATGCAAAATATAAATTATATTAGCTTTATAAGTAAATATGTATTTACATATAAATCCTTTCCCTGGTTATTATTATTATTATTATTATTATTATTATTATTATTATTATTATTATTATTATTATTAAATTAGTTACTTTACGACGCTTTATCAACTGCTATAGCTATCTAGCGTCTGAATGAGATGATAATGCCAGCGAAATGAGTCCAGGGTCCAGCGCCGAAAGTTACCCAGAATTTGCTCTCAATGGGTTGAGGCGAGAAACCTCAGCCAGGTAAAGGCTGGTTCACAATAAACCGGGAACGGAAACGACAACGAGAAATAATCTATACTAATAATAAATCTGTAAGCGAAATTTTTCTGGTAATTTTCGCTTTTCCAAAAATAATTGGTCCTAACATATATAATTAATTAATTATCCTGAAACCGAAAATCGCTTTTTTGAAATTTTTGTTTGTATGTCTGTCTGTCTGTCTGGATGTTTGTTACCTTTTCACGCGATAATGGCTAAACGGATTTCGATGAAAATTGGAACATAAATTAAGTTCGTTGTAACTTAGATTTTAGGCTATATGGCATTCAAAATACTTTATTTAAAAGGGGGGGGGGGGTTATAAGGGGGCCTGAAGTAAATAAACCGAAATATGTCGCTTATTATTGATTTTTGTGAAAAATGTTACATAACAAAAATTTCTTTAAAAATGATTTCCGATAAGTTTTATTCCAGGCAAAATTTTGATAGGATTGATATTTAAGTCTGTCTGTCTGTCTGTCTGGATGTTAGTTACCTTTTCAGGCGATAATGGCTGAACGGATTTCAGTGAAAATTTGAATATAAATTAAGTTCGTTGTAACTTAGATTTTAGGCTATGTAGCATTCAAAATACTTTATTTAAAAGGGCGGTTATAAGGGGGCATGAATTAAATAAACCAAAATATCTCGCTTATTATTGATTTTTGTGAAAAATATTACATAACAGAAGGTTCTTCAAAAATGATTTTCGATAAGTTTTATTCCAGGCAAAATTTTGATAGCTCTGATATTTAAGGATATAAAAGAGTTTTAAAATAACAATACATTTCCACCGCCGCCTCAGATTGTAGCGTCGTTGTTCCGTAACTGCTATGTGCAAACTATTAAATTTTTTAGTAGGAAGAAAAACAAATTTATTCGTTCTATGGCAGTAGTGCATAGAAGATCGTGAATTTTTACATTTTTACACAATCAACTCTATTAATTTGGAGTGATTTATTAAAGGATGCATTCAAGACTAATTTAGAAAAATGTTAAACGAGTTATATTTGCACCAAATGAGTGGTCTCTGGATCAAAATGATAGCATTTTAATTATTTAAATACAATTTAAATTAAGTAGCATATTAAACGATTTATTCTTCTATCAAACACGAGTGTTCCCTGGACCCAATGTTCTATTTTAATTATGTAATTACTTTATATTTATTTCTAATAAGTGCAGCGGAGCGCACGGGTACAGCTAGTGTTAAAATAAATGTATTTAAATGTGAAAATCACAATTAACGAGAAGATTAACGGGAACGTGAAAGTTAATTGTGAATGCTCACATTCAAATGTACTTATTTTAACAATATTTCCGTTATCGTCGTTTCCGTTCTCGGTTTATTGTGAACCAGTCTTAACTTGTCCCAACCAAGATTCGAACCGGAAGCCGATCGTTTCACAGTCAGGTGTGCTAACCGTTTACTCTACAGCGATTATTATTATTATTATTATTATTATTATTATATCATTATCATTATATCATTATTATTAGTAGTATTACTGTTATCATCATTATCGTAATCATTAGGATGATTAAGATTATGATTATCAGGATTATTATGATGGTTATTATTTATTACTGTCTTGTAAGTTATCATTAGGTACAAGTATTAGAAATCTGATTAATTCTTAATTTGTTATTCTCGTTCCTATAACATAGGATAATTATTGTAAATCATATAAGCCTATATAATTTTATATTGTAACATGGCTAGAATACGATAATGATTGTTCTGTAACAATAATTTATAACGTGCATACCAATAGAAAGTGTAGTTTTCTATAGTATAGGCTGGTTCAGAATAAACCGGGAACGGAAACGAGAACGGAAATAATGTTAAAATAAATGTACAGTATTAAATGTGAGCATTCAGAATAGTTAATTGTGAATGCTTACCTTTAAATACATTTATTTTAAAAATATTTCCGTTCTAGTTCTCGTTGCCGTTTCCGTTCTCGGTTTATTGTGAACCAGCTTTTAATATTTTCATGTTTCATATCATTGTGTTACAAACAATTTTTTTATTTAGTTGCTATAAAAGATAGCCTAATTACTATAAAGTGTAAACCATCTTGGACTATATAGCCTCATTTTCAACTATCTTTATTAAAATATCAATTAATATTATCCGTCCAATAACGAGTTTTCATGCGTTGAAAGGTTCCGTACAAATTTTACGGAACAAACGTTTGAGTCATGAGTCCTGCACTAACAGGTTAACTCGCAGTTATTCGAGAACCAGTAAAAATTTTGAGTGGCCATCACTTTTAAAAGTAATTTCCATCCTTTCTCAACATTTCTCTCGCTTTGACCCCCCATCTAACGTGAAAAACAAAAAAGTTTTCAAAGGTGAAAGGTGAAGTTGCAAATGTCTATTCTGAACACATCAATCTCCATCGAAGTTAATATTTTTTTTCTCACTTTCCAAAAAAATATTTTCAGTTCGATTTTTTTCCTATGTTTTCCTTAGACATTGAGCTATCAATCCAAAAAATTACAGCGCGATTGATTAAGTATTATAGGAGCTACGACATGATATATATTTAAAGAACCGGGAAATGCATAAGCCAATGCTTCCTATAGGAGCACGGCCCGAGCGATATTGCTTGCTTATCAGTACAACAGTCCCGCATAGACGTCCGAGACTGTCGGGAGTGATCTAGTATCGGTAATCTCGGGAGCAAGAGAATCTCGTGTTCTCTATCAATGAGTCATTTGGCTACGTTAGGTACTCGCGCACTGGGCGAGACTGCGGTGATTACGCAACCGAGAACGGGCGATAATATGAGGCAGTCTGCCCGACTCTAATTGACATAGCCAATGAATTGAAATCATACTTCATCATTAAAAAAATTCCTGTTTAAAACTTCAAGTCCATGTCGACTGATGTATCTATGAAACCACTATCAACATAGCAACCTCTCTCCATGATCAGACTTTTTGACAAAATGCTATCGTTGTTATAGGCCATTCGTTATCTTGTGAAACCTACCTGCACATGAGGGGAAGCAGAAGGAGGACTGAGAAGCTTCCCTGTTTCGCTATGTTTTCACTTGCAGCTAGTTCACATGCCCCCTCCATAAGGTTCTTGTTATAAGCCAGTGGCATAGTGTCAGTGTAAGCTAAAAAGCTCAGCTTCCCCAGTTAATAACTCCATAATAAACTTGAAGTTTATGAACAAAATTATTTATTAATTTTAATACAATTTATATTTGCGTGTTAAATGTTGTGATGCGGCAGCTCAGGATGATTTGTGATGCACCAATAAACATGACGCCTGCACACATCAACTTTCAATCCCCTCCATTGCACTACAAGCAGACTCGTTTCTTTCACGCATTCTTCTGTGTAACCCACCCCACAGATTTTCCATCCCTTTCTAACTAAACTACCCTGGTCAGAAGGCTCGCAAGAAGCTAGCTTTGGCATTGGAAAGAATTTAGCTTCCGAGTTATCCCTTTTATGAGTTGTGTTCAGTTGAAGTATTAGCGTGCACTGTGGCTGTAATGAGTGAAATAACAGTTCCTGACACTATTATTTATGTAGTCAAAAATAATCTTCTGATAAAGATTTTAACGTTGATTGACGTAATTTTACTAACACTGTATCTATTGACCATTAATATTGTGATTTCTCTAAATATGACAGGGAGTGAGCTAATGTTAAATTATACATATATGTGTCCATTTGTTAGAGATATGTGTAAACCATGAAATCATATTTTATGTACCATTTGAGGTGATGCCTTATTGGTGTTACTAATGAGGTTCTAACCAATCTTCAGACTGCTGAGAGGTTCTAACCAATCTTCAGACTGCTGACTTGACATCAACTACTATTTATTTTAAGACTATATTTTTGCAATACGTTTCCTCAAAAATGAAAGACAATTTGAGTTAGCTTCCCCTGCTCAAAATTTCATGCTACGCCACTCCTATAAGCTATGGTGCACATATCCATTTCGTTTCACGAGATAATGAATGACATATTCAGTTCCAGAGATGAATTTATGACAATCATCAGTCTTCTATATTCATTAATACAGTTCTGCCAAGGCTTCTTTTTATATATTATTATGCATATGTCTATAACCTCTCTTGTCTAAATCTCATCCTTGTTTCTGAACAAACGAGACTCTAGGGACTGAGTAACGGCAACATAGCTGTTCCATCAGTGATTTAAATTTTGAAATGTTACATAGTTTCGCATTACAAACAATAGTGTGTGCTGCTTGCTGATTCTTATTGTCAATGCAGCAGAGAAACATTAGAAACGAGGCTGGAAGCTACTAGCTAGTTACAAACTAACATCTCACATCACTCATGCATTCAAATTCATCCTGAGTCAAAACATCATACAAATAGGAAATAGAATTATATATACATTCATTTTTAACAAATAATCTGCCTTCAATGAGGGTGACCATAAACATCCAGAATAAAAGCACTACAGAATAATTTAGAAAGACAGAACGATTAAATACAGTAATTGTTTAGTAAAAAATCCAGAGAAATGCAAACCCAGTAGAATCATCAATGGCCAAAATATAAATGGTAATGTAATATTTGGATTGAATCCTTAAGAATATTCAATAAAATTTTTTGAATTTAAAAAAATTGGAGATGGAGTGCTTTTAAAATATTACATGTGAATTTAGGAAGTATGCACGTGCAACAAACAAAAGACCAGAACACTTCACTGACTAGTGGGAATGTTATATTTATCACTTAGGTATGGGATGCAGGACTCATAAATAGATTTCTTCTCCTCATCAACGTGTTGTGCCTGCAGGGCATCCCTCTCAAACCAGACTGTAGGATCAAAAACTATTCCCTTAGATTGAGTCCTGTGGATGACTACAATATCTGCTCTTCTGTTCGAATCTAAGGAAACACAGTGGATCTCCTTGTGTACCTCCCATCCACAGCGTCTTGAGGACATCAGCAATACTGGTCCTGGTCTTATGGTGTCGATTGCTGTGCAGCAGCTCAGTTTTTCGACAGAATCCCAACATGTGACCAAGAGTTTCCATCTCGTTGGAGCCAGGATGATGACATCGGGTTTTATTGAAACTTCTGCCAGGCGCCGATAGATTGCTGGACATTTTAATTGCATTAATGTATTCTGAAATTGATAAATTTGCTTTTGATGACATCTAAATAAAAGGGGATGCGTCCACCATATTTGTGTATGCTACAACACTGGAAATGTCAAGTTTCAAGTCATAGAATACCCAAAAGCCTAATTCTAATATTTGAGTTTTTTTTTTTTTTTTTTTCTGTATTGTAGCATCTCACCAGGCAAGAGGTCCTGGCCATTGCATACTTTTTCCACCCACTGAGACATCTCTGTGTTTACCTTTTATTAAACTGTCATATAAAATATAATTTAAATGCTACAGTTGTGTTACATAGAAATCATACAAGAGAAATTTACCAAGTAGGCCTAAGTGACCATATGATGATCTTTTGTCGAAAATGAAAGAACTTGTGTGTGTATTCCCTTTCAAATCAATTATGCCACACTAAACGCTTTAAGCCAGAAATTATAATTTTACAAATGTGAAAAGTGTCAGAGCAGTGAATAACATATTTGTCGTAAAAAAGAAACTGATTGACTGGGCGGTGTGACTTTTGGTGTTCCAAATAAGTACTTTAGTACGATTCTTGGCATCTCTCAGTGCAGTCCCTACCCAGAGATCCGATTGAGGGACTATTTTACCTCCGGAGAATTTTACACTGAGGGACTTCATGAATATAAACAGTGAAAAATATAGTGGAACTGCATTGGTGGTAATGCAGCTTATGTGGGTACCTCTTTGTTACTTGTTAGCTTAAACAATAAGTTTAAGCCCCCCTCACCACGACAAGGTGAGTACCCATGAGACAGCAGAAGACACAGCCCTGCAGTATATATTGACTACACCCCACCTTTGGCTACTAGCAACAGGCATCTATAATGAACACCGATCAAAATACCCCTCATTTCTCGTGAAAAACAACAACTGAATAGACTACATTGGACTATAGTGGACTTTGTGTTGTCAGGAAACAGCTGGATACATTAAGAAGATTGATTGATAAAAAAGAAACTAGTGTTGACTGAGTTTTCAGTATTCTGGAAATACTTAGCCATTGCCAGCAATAAATCATTTGTTACTTTTGAAGGTTTTCCTGTTTTGTTGTGGTCATTAAGCATTCCTGAAATTTTAAAATTTTAAAACAAACACTGCACATCCAAAAGCTGCACCACACTTACAAAGTTGGCATTGATTAATTATTTAGCAATGGAACACAAGAGAAAAATTTCCTCCCTCCTCCTTGTTTCTGAAATCTCAAAAAACAGAGTACAATTTCATAAATCATGTGTAAGATTCAGTGAAATACTGTTTGAATCTTTTTCTTTTCAGTTTTACGTTATGCTTCAATGATCTCAAGATATATTGTAATGAAGAGAAAACACGAACTTTTGTTGGATTAACAGTTGCTGTAGGTCATAAGGCATTAATTGCAGCAGTTAACGTACTGGATAAATGTCTTGCTGATTTCAAGCTTCCACCATTCTATAAGGTATTCAAATGTTTAATTCTTTTCTTTTGTGCATTCTCTCTCTATCTCTCCTCCCCTTCTTTCATTTTTAATTAATTCGCTTTTGATTTTTAGACTTGAAATACCGAAAGAAAGTGGAAAATTATGGTTTATCTCGGACAGGTTGATATGTGGGAATAGAGTTTATTTCGGACTAAAGAAATATTTCAAATCACATGCCCTTACACAGAAAACCAAAACCACCTTACACAAAACACTTGTGAGATCAACCCTGATATATGCCTCTGAAACATGGACCATTTCTAAAAATGACGAGAGAAGACTTGAAATTTTTGAAAGGAAGATTCTTCGAAGAATATACGGTCCAGTTTTTTAAAATGGATTATGGAGAAAAAGATATAATGGGGAATTATATAGCATGTTTAAAGAGCCCAATATAATAAATATAATTAAAACTAATAGATTGAGGTGGGTGGGACATGTAATGAGAATGGATGCATCAGAACCTTGTAAAAGAATTATTCTCACAAACCCCGAAGGTCAAAGGAGACGAGGACCACATCTGCGATGGATTGATGGAGTGGAGGAGGATCTTGTAAGAATGGGATACAGGAAATGGAGGACTGTTGCACAGAACAGATGGCAACACCTACTGAGGGAGGCCAGGGCTCATAACGGGCTGTAGTGCCAATGATGATGATGATGACGATATCATTTTGCATTGCATATTAACGTGTGTCTAGTGTGTTTTATTATTAAAAATCTGAATTAAGTTTTGCTTTCTAAAATAGCTTACATGTGTTTACTTTAGCAGCAATTATTATGTAAACTACATATTATCACATGTATTATTAAGAATATTTTCTTACAGGAGCCTTCATTTCACCTGAGTATAGCGTGGTGTGTTGGAGACTATGTGCATCAGATAGAGAAGGAAGTTTTACCACAGTTGCAAGTAGCCTTGCAGCAATTCATGCACGTTCATCATGATCAGTGGGTGGTCAATGTGGCTCAGTTACATTGTAAATGTGGAAATAAATTATTCTCATTTCCATTAGCCACATAACATCGCCAGGGGACCTTGTGAGTGTATTAATTAAAATATGTGATTGTACATAATTTTGATTATTAAAGTCTCTGTCATAGCTTGGCATACTGTTATGACATTAACCATTTTTTTTATTACATACTACTTGTATATTCCACATATGAGGGTCATCCAGAAAATAACACATGTTTAATTATTTAAGTTACACATCACGTACTTATTGCTATGTAATGGGCATGATGTGAACCCTAGATCATGCCTGCTTGCTCGCATGTTTCCCACCTGCAACATAAGTGAAGTTCTATTGCTGCGAAATGTGTGTCACGTTCTGATTAATTTAGGAAGATAGGAAAGTGTTTCTTTGTGTTTGGTGGTGTCCTGAGTTCAATTCTAGAGATAGAAAGGTGTTTTGTTGTGTATTGAGTTGAGTTCAATTGGAGTTGATGGGAAGGTTTTTTTGTTTGTGTGGTATTCTGCATTCAATTCTGTCATGAAAGGACCCTGTACCAGTAAAAGAATATCACCGATTGAACAAGAAGAAGAAAAAGAGTCTCATAAAAAAGATTTGGTCGAAAAATTTTACGCAATGAAGGAATATGTGAAGAACTTTCGAAAGAAGACGAACTAAGTGAAGATTCAGAAATTGAAATTAATGATACAGATAGTGGTGATAATGTAGAATCAGATGGTGAACATAGCTCTAGTGACTTCTGAGGACAATGATGTAAGTGATGAGAGTGAGACACATCATGACACATTCGGAGAGAGAGAGAGAGAGAAGCTGAGCGACAACGATTTCCTTTTACTGGCAAGCCAGGAATAAATGTGAAATTAGAAGACAAAAGATTATTTTGAATTGTTCATTACCTCAGAACTTGCTGACAGAATAAGTAATGAAACAGACCATTACACACAACGACTTTTTAGACAGTAATCCAAATTTGAAAGGGAGATCAAGAGTTCACCAATGGAAAAACATAAACAAAGAAGAGATAATAAAATTGCTGACATTCCGTTTGCTACAAGGTGTTGATCAAAAGCCAGAAAACAAGACCTACTTTTCTAAGCGAGAAACACCAGAATCCCCTATAAATTCAAAACTTCATAGAAGTGAGATTTCACCATTACTAAAATTTCTTCATTTTGTTGATAATCGAAAATATGATCCAGCAACATGCGGTTCCAGAAGATTGTACAAAATAAAGCCTATACTGGATCACCTCAATGATAGATTTATGGATGTTTACACACAGGAGTGTGAAGCATCAGTGGATGAATTGTTGACGTGGAAGGGCTGGCTATCTCGGAAGGTATACATTCCACCTAAAAGGATTAGATTTGGCATAAAGTCCTTCGAATTGTGTGAATCGAAATCTGGATATTTGTGGAATTTTATTGTGTGTATTGGTCAAGACAATTTTTGACGATTCACTGAAAAATTAACCTTATGAATCGAAAGTGTTGCTACAGCTGATGGCTCCACTTCTCAATCAGGGATACCAAGTTACAATGGACAACTGGTTCTCCAGTCCTGATTTCAATAAGCTGTGTGCCCAAGGGACTGCATCAAAATAGGAAGGAAAATAAAAGCAGCTAAATTGAAAAAGGGAGCGCATGTTGCAGTTCAAAGATAAATTGATGATAAATGAAGTGGAAAGACAAAGATATTTGTCTTATGAGTACAACCCGTGGAGAAAATTTTGTTCAAACTGAGGTTCGAAACCAAGAAGTAACAAACCTCAAGTGGTTGCCGACTATAATTGCATGATGGGAGGGGTGGACATGAATGATACACACCTAGCAAGTTATCACACAGCAAGGAAGAGATTGAAAAAATTCTACTAGAAAATGTTTCGACGTATAATAGATATGTTGTTTGAATTCTTATCTGCTATACAAGAAAAACCGAAGGAAAAATGACCAGGTTATAATTCCAGTATAAACTAATAGAGAACTGATTTGAAGTACCACCGAACAGAAGTTATACCTCTAGGCAGACGCTCAAAAACTGCCCCTCTTCCAAAGATAAATGCTCCACACTACCTGTGTTGTGTGTTACAATAAAGAATTGTGTCGTGAAACAAGATACTGCTGTCAAGAGTATGTGTGTGTTGTTCCCTGCTTTCAAATCTATCATACTGTGGAAAATTTCTGAAGTAAGTTTATTATTATTATTTAGAATCGCTTACAATATGCATACTGAATCAAATGATAGCGAATGACATTTGAGCAAATGGTGATATAAATTTACAGGAGAAACCCAAGTGCTGGGGGAGGGGGAGGGGGGGAAATGTGCTCTTCACCTGTTTTGTAGAGCAACATCGAACCTCAGCCAGCCTCCGTGAGAAGTCGTGTAATCAAGCCACAGTATGTAAGTTATTTTCCTTATGTGAGTTGTATAATGAAATGATGATGATACAAAATTATCTCTGAGCTATTATTTTCCAAGCTCTGTACTTACATACTGCAAAAGTGCCTTATTTTTGCTCTTACAAAGCTTGAGAATCTATTGGTATAACTTTGTGCACTGAACAGAGATAATTCCATCTTGCATTTAGACTTTCATTCATCAGTAACTCACATTACTGCATGTGTGTTATGGATATATAGTAGCCTACATATGAATTGAACTGATAATGCAAACACAAGAACACATTCATAGAGATGTGACTATTCAGACATTTAAGGTTCAAAGGCTCAAGGTTTCCTTCATCTGCTATCAGAAATATAATTTTACTCTTTAGAGACAGTGGTGAACTGGTATTGAAGACCATGCGACAATGTTCAGTATCGGATTATGAGAAAAGTATGTCGAAACACACTTTTATTTTTTTAAAAAGTCTACGCAAGACCTACAATATTCAAACTTTGTGTGTTTATTTGGCTACATTTCCTCTTGAAACCAACGTTTATTTAATGTTTTTAACTTTAAAAATGTCCCAGTTATAAGCATTTAAAATAGAGAAGGAAATTAGAAAATTAATATTGCTTGTAGAGATTTAACCCTTAAGTCATCGCGTGGGGTATTGTGAACACCCCAGTCAGATATTACGGAACTCGTAACTTCATATTTAGTAAGTCTGTACTTCTGAAACTTTCAGTACCTTTATTGGAATTGGTAAGGCAACAATAACCGTAAACATTTTTGAAATCTAAATTCGCATACTCGAGATAATGGTTTAAGTGGGTGGGGGTGGTTAAGCATGACTGCTTAAGGGTTAAATGTCTGAGCACATTTAATTCCCCACTACGTGAGAGACAAGGGGATTTAAATGGCCAGCACAAGAGGTTAACAGAAATTTGTCTTAAACAGAAATATTTTCGGTCTCGTGACTTCAGGGCTGAAAAAAAAAAAAAACATTAAATTTCCTGAAATAACAGAAACTAAAGTGGAAACAGAAATTAAAATAAGTCTGTATATGAAAAATCTCCAGTGTTCCAGTGTATCATTTAGAAAAATTTAAGGCACCATATACATTCTACAGAATTTTAATTTCAGCATATATCTGACCTTATGAATAATTTCAATATTGATGAATCAGTGATCAGTTGTTTCTTGGTGTTGAACATCTGTTGTCACCACAAATAGACCATTTTATTTAAGCGTAGTTTATCTCACTTGAAATATTTTATAGCTACAGGTTCTGCTCAAGAGTGATAATTCCAGCATGTGATGCTTGCTTGGACCAGTTTAAAACCAACGTCTCTCAGAAGCACGAACTCTTTGAAAGATCTCCTCAAATATGTGTGGAAAGCTGTCAAATTGTACATGAAAAATTGCACTTTCTTAATCATTTTAGCATCATGCAGTAAGATTAAATTCAATCTATGTGCATAGCAGTGAATAAACATGGCATACAGATATTGTTCGATTACGGTTTGGACATTTCTATGAGAACCAGACATTACTGGAGTGCCATTGTAAGCTTGACAGACTAGCTTGTTTTCGACTTGCCTATCTTTCGGAATATTAAGGATAACTGTGGCTAGACGAGTTGTTTTGTCTTTTGAAACATTGAAGAAACCTAAGAAGCTTTCTTACACAGCTTCATTGACGCATTAACGCAAAATAATGCTTATTTGTGACTGATATGACACTTTACCATTTTGTCTGCCTGAACAGACACGAATTTAGGGAATCTAATTCTCTTTAGATGTTGATTCACAGTTAAGTTAGGCATTCAGTTAACTCATTCTGAGTGTCACTAGTGTGTGTGTGTGTGTGTGTGTGTGTGTGTCTAATGCTCTGGATTTAACAATGAAGTCATCATCCTTCTTGCTTCCCAATATTTTGATGGAAGATCCACAAATGTCCTAAGAGTTTCACAATTAGCCAGGTGCTCCATCTAGATATTCTTTTAAAACCTAAAGTGGATTCTAGATTATCTCTTACAAACTGTTTTTTATTAACTGACTCATCACTCTTGTCATGCACTTATAAACTGAGTTCTTGTTTCCCTAAATAAATTATTTGAATGACTACTGGTATGTGCTAGTCAGGTGAAACAGGAGGAAATAGAAGGCAGGAATATGAGGGATTGATGCGATAAAAGGGGAGATGAGAAGCAGATTGCTTGAAGGTGAAAAGACTTCCGGTGATCTTTTTAAAAAATGATTTATTAATGAAATAATAATGCAGTTCTTTAGAGTAATTAAAAGGCATTATACCCATATATTAACTACTATTTCATAAGTATGCATTTTGAGTTTAAAATGTAAATATTACGCTAGAATGTAGGTCTACACACTTATTTACTCTTCTCTTTAGTAAGTAATTGTACTTCATTTTATTCTTGCATAGTGGCTGCTGCTGATCATGTTGCAGCATTGCACAACAACTAAGTTTTTCCCAGCCATTAAAATATTGTTTATATTAATAACTAAACAGATATTAAGTTTCCTTGTCGAATTTAAATATATATAAATATATCATTCAAGAATTCAAGTATAAAATAATCAGCTTTTATAAAATTCATCAAATTGTGAATACTTCAGAAGTGGTTGTTGTGCGGCTCAAGCAACACCCAGATTCGTGTAGCAGCTGGTATTGAAGGTAGGCTCACTTCAGAGTTCCCTATCCCAGCAGTTAACACAGCTGGTCGCAGCAAAGCTCTTGCAACAACCGGAAGCAAATAGTTCTTGTATTTGCGTGTAGATTGCAGAAGTGACCATTCCGAACAGACACATTTGCTGGACGACTCGTGACTTGACGAAATTTTCCGATTTTTTCCGAGTCTTCGTTTTTCATGTGGTTTTTCACTTCCTGTTTCCTGACCAACATGCAGCTAGGTGAGCACATGGTCCAGTCGTTTTATAATCGTGTGAAATCCATTTAATCCTCTCTTAAATATTTAGTTTTTGTTGGAATTTAAGTAGTTTTATGTGAATTGTGCTGCATAATACAATTTTTTTTTTATTGGATGTGATATTTTCAAGTTTGTGACATATGTACATAGGCATATAACATTATGAATTTTGTAAGTTGTTTAAAAAACAGGAACTTTTCTGGAGTTAATGAGTTTTATGTGAATTGTGGTACATATCACAATTTTTATAGTGCAGTGATGTTTTCTTCAAGTTTGTGATGTAGGCCTACATGCGTTTACCATTATGAATTCTGTAAATAGTTTACAAAACAAGAATTTCTCTGTACTTTCTGATGAAGAAAAATAAAAAATTAAAGAACTTGATAGACCACTGCCTGATCTAAATATTGTCCAGACAGTTACTACGGGGAAAAGACAGTTCAAGAGAATTTTTAGGAAGGAAATTTACAATAATCATGACTGACTTTGTGGTTGTGAAGTGAAAAACGCACTATTTTGTTTTCCATGTATTTAGTTTGGTGGGGAACAGTCGTGGACAAGAACAGGCATTACTGATATTAATAATTTATGTACCAGCATAAAAAGCACGAGCAGCTATTCATTTGAGAAACGTATTGAAATTTACACTTTATGGGAATGCAAATGTGGCTTCACAGCTTAATAGTGCTTACAAAAGAAAGTTAGCTGAAGATAATGAAATAATATCAATACATATTAAACATTTAAATAAACTGTGTTAGATTTTGTGGTGTCTTCGAATTAGCCTTAAGAGGACATGATGAAACTGAATCATCATCAAACCCTGGAGTTTATAGAGGCTTAATTAATTTCAGTGCAGAATTAGATGGTGCATTAAAATACCACCTAGAAAAGGCCACAGTATTCAAGGGAACGTCCAAGACAATCCAAAATGAACTTCTTCAAGCAATGCTGGAGGTTTGTCAAGAAGAAATTGCAGAACAAAATAAAGAGGCAGCTTTTCTAGCGGTAATCGCAGATGAAACAAGCAATATTTCAAATGGCCATTGTATATCGCTATGTGGTTAAGGGCAAGCCTGTTGAAAGGTTTTGGAGTTTTGTTTCACCTCAGCATCACGATGCCGAAACATTGGCCTCTTGTATTTATGCAGAATTGAAAAAGCACAATTTAGACACGGAAGAGAATGTTTCGAAGTTAATTGCACAAACCTGTTATGTCTGGGTCTTCTGGAGGTGTGCAAGCAATAATAAAAAGAACATTTCCTAATGCTGAATATGTACATTGTTATGCTCATCAAGTTAACCTTGTAATGGGAAAGGCTGCTTCGATAAATAGAAATGTTAGAATTTTTTTTTTTTTTGCCAATTTACAAGATATTTGCACATTTTTTTCTGTTAACCCGCAGCGGACTGCAGTTCTTGATTCAGCAGTTAAGAAAAGATTACCCCGAGCCAGCAACACTTGTTGGAACTTTCTGACTAGGAGTGTCAACACTGTATTTGACTATAAGAAAGATATTCAATGCATGAATGAAATTTTGAAAATCGATGACATAAAGAACTCACAAAACTCCACCAGGCTGCTGGACATAAGAAGATTGTCAGCTATGGATTCAATTTCTGGCTGTCTTTCTTCAGCAAAATAATGCCACTGGTAGACATCTTGTTTGGCCAACTCCGAAAAAAAGAGAAATCGATTCAATTACTGCTCAGAGGGCTATTTCCAACTTTGAACAGAGCATTGAAGTCATTCGAGAAACGTTCATGACGTTGATTTGAAAATGCTAACACAATCTTCTTGTACACCATCAAAGAAGAGAAAGACTGATAATCCAGCGTGGAAAAGGGAAGCAAAGGAAGTGTGTGACATAATATGCGAAGCTAAAGAATGCTTTAATTTCACAGGACATCTTGTGGCATCAAACCTGTTTTCACCAGATATGTTTAAACAGTATACTGTAAAATTCCCAGAAGAAGCAGTGAAGAAGATGTGTTCAATATACAGTTTCTTTGATAAGGCTGTCTTCCATCTATTCAGCAGAGGAATTTCAGTCGTTGTCAGGAGCTGTGAGTTTGCTAGATTTTATTGTAGACAATAATTTAGAAAAATCATTTAACGAATCAACAAAATTTCTAAAATTGGTGTTGACTCCGCCTTTGATGTCAGTGGAAGCAGAAAGGTGTTTTTCTACACTGAACAGAATTAAAACCTTTTTGAGGAACTCTGTGTGTCAAGAGAGACTGACGGCACTGGCGATGCTTTCCATTGAGAAAGACCTCATCATGGAGATACCAGACTTCAACCAGCATGTAATAGACAAATTTGCTGCAATGAAAGAGAGGAGGATGGATTTTCTATTTAAATGAGGTGAGTAGAGGATTTACAGATTCATTACCAATAACAATAATTATTGAAACACAGTTTCCCCCCCCCCCAATACATATGCGGCATTGGATTAAAATGTTCATGACCATGTACTGATAAAGATAATTAATCCTACCCCCCTCATCACAGAAAGTGCAACACCTGGACCCAAACTTCACTGGCCGCCACTGTTCTTGCATTTCTTTATCCACCAGATCTCATATTCTGCATTACACTTATTTCCTTTGTTGTTACCAGTGTCCATTTGTTCATTTATGTATTAGTTGTGAAGATAGTGTAAAGTGTCCAATCAATAATTATTGTAGACCTATATCAAGCAAACACATTTTTTTAATATGACAAAGTAAATTTCCTTCAATTGTTACTCCATTTCTGTACTCAGAAAATGTTTTCATGTATGATGAATTGCTCCTGGTGTTCTATCTCAAAACATAAGAGGTAATCGGTTGAAAATCGAATATTCAGACAGTTGCCCGACCTTGACGGATGTTCTCTAACTGGTCGAATCTAAACTGGTTGTAAGTGCTATTTTTGCAACTCTCTGTTCTGTAAATAATGAAGTAGACTTAAGTGCATTTTATAATATTTTTAATAGTGGATGTGTCACATTTGAGTTTGCTGTAAACACTCCAGAGCATGAAAGAAAGTTCCTTTCAGTCAGCAATGAAAAGCAATTGTTAATTCCACTGATGACAGTAGGTTTAGAAGAAATTTTGTGATAAAACGAATGTTGAATGCGTGTGTAGCAGAAATGTTACGGCCATTTTCCAGAGTGAATTTCCATTTTACGAATATTTTGCTTAATATGTAATTATGCCAAGTACAGGAATGAAACCTGTCACAATTTCGTGAGCAAGAAAAGAAAATTGTCAACTCTCAAGTGATATTTGTAAATATGAGTAGAGTAGACTCTTGCCAATTCAGCCATTCCTTGTACAGATGCCAAGTTAGTGAACATCAGATTTCATAAGGGCCAGATTAACAAGAGTGTACTGTTTTACAATGCAATAAAATACATTAAATTTGGTTTTGTTAACAGCTTCCTGTTTTTTTATTTCCTGTAGTCTAGTGTTCCTTTCATTCCTTTTAATTCAAAGTCTGGTAAGTATGAGTTGAAAAATTATTAGGCCTAAATATTTTTATTCTACACACACACACACATGCACGCACACACACAAATATCTGCCAGTTCTTATGCGATAAGACATTGTTCATGACATGCTTTGCATCTAACAGCTGCATTCTAAAAATATATAATGGATTATGCTCTAAAAGAAAGAATGTAAACAACAATTTGACATTCGTGACCACTGTTACATTGTTATTAACAGAGAACGACAAAATATGCTTGTTTTCCAATTTCGTTTGCCCATATGTTTTATTTTCTTTGAATCAATGTACCTTCTATAATCATCTTGGCCACTAAAAGCTGTAAAAAAATTACATGGGCACACACTACAAAACACATGGCTTTTGACTAATACGTGAAGCAACAAACATGGCTATTCCTCTGTGTAACCATCTTGATATTTTTTTTCTAATATTGCTGTCTTGTTACTAGTGGATGCAGTATGAAAACTTTTCATTTCAGAAAATCAATCCTGGAAATAAGACGTATATAATATATGTTACTTACTTACTGGCTTTTAAGGAACCCGGAGGTTCATTGCCGCCCTCACATAAGCCCGCCATTGGTCCCTATCCTGAGCAAGATTAATCCAGTCTCTACCATCATATCCCATCTCCCTCCATTTTAATATTATCTTCCCACCTACGTCTCAGCCTCCCAACTAACACTCTATATGCATTTCTGGATTCGCCCATACATGCTACATGTCCTGCCCATCTCAAACGTCTGGATTTTATGTTCCTAATTATGTCAGGTGAAGAATACAATGCGTGCAGCTCTGCGTTGTGTAACTTTCTCCATTCTCCTGTAACTTCATCCCTCTTAGCCCCAAATATTTTCCTAAGAACTTTATTCTCAAACACCCTTAATCTCTGTTCCTCTCTCAAAGTGAGAGTCCAAGTTTCACAACCATACAGAACAACCAGTAATATAATTGTTTTATAAATTCTAACTTCCAGATTTTTTGACAGAAGACTAGATGACAAAAGCTTCTCAACCGAATAATAACACGCATTTCCCAAATTAATTCTGTGTTTAATTTCCTCCCCAGTGTCATTTATATTTGTTACTGTTGCTCCAAGATATTTGAATTTTTCCACCTCTTCGAAAGATAAATCTCCAATTTTTATAGTTCCACTTCGTACAATATTCTGGTCACGAGACATAATCATATACTTAGTCTTTTCGGGATTTACTTCCAACCCTATCGCTTTACTTGCTTCAACTAGAATTTCCGCGTTTTTCCCTAATCGTTTGTGGATTTTCTCCTAGCATATTCATGTCATCCGCATAGACAAGAAACTGATGTAACCCATTCAACTCCAAACCCTGTCTATTATCCTGAACTTTCCTAATGGCATATTCTAGAGCGAAATTAAAAAGTAAAGGTGATAGTGCATCTCCCTGCTTTAGCCCGCAGTGAATTGGAAAAGCATCAGATAGAAACTGGCCTATACGGACTCTGCTGTAAGTTTCACTAAGACACATTTTAATTAATCGAACTAGTTTCTTGGGAATACCAAATTCAATAAGAATATTATATAAAACTTCTCTCTTAACCGAATCATACGCCTTTTTGAAATCTATAAATAACTGATGTACTGTACCCTTATACGCCCATTTTTTCTCCAATATCTGTCGAATACAAAAAATGTGATCAATAGTCGATCTATTACGCCTAAAACCACACTGATGATCCCCAATAATTTCATCTACATATGGAGTTAATCTTCTCAAAAGGATATTCGACAAAATTTTGTACGACATCAACAAAAGTGATATTCCTCGAAAGTTACTACAGTTAGTCTTGTCCCCCTTCTTAAAAATAGGTACGATTATGGACTCCTTCCATTGTTCTGGTACAATTTCCTTTTCCCAAATTGCAAGTACAAGTTTATAAATATCGCTAGATAATGCCCTTCCACCCTCTTGTATTATGTACCAAATCTTATAACCTTTTTCCTTTGCTGTGGTCGTGCCGGAGAATCAGTCCCATTCCGAGGCTTACTGTTAGGTTTCGTAACAAGCTGTTTTTTATGGTGCTGGGTTGTTAGCCCTTCGCTCAACCCCCAAGCTGGAGGACCACCCCTTATCGGCTGTCCACGACTGCTTATTCAATATATTCGCAGCTACCCTCCATATCTGGAGGCCGTCTCCTCTATCCGCAACCTGAGAACGCGCCATGCCGTGGTGATAGTATATGTACCTGATAAAAGCAGAACATAAAGTGCTGAATTTACTAATCTTGTTCACAATTTCACAAAATGCGCCATGTGGTAACATAACACCATAGACTAACCTGCTTCCTGGTTTCACATCAATGATTGTAGCAGATGGAAGTGACAATTTCACCTGTATAGCTACCAAATGTTGTACAAAGAACTAGAAGCAAGCAATGTTGACACATTTTCTCTCCTTTTCTCTCTGCAGAATAAATTAAAATATATTTTTTTCTTCCATGATATCGTTTTTCGCAATAATTTTCCCTTTGACATAATTCTGTAATGGAGGAAATCCGTAATTAGCACCTCTGTCTACACTCCCAGTCTCCTTGAATTTATTAAACCACCAACGGATGCAGTTTTCATGTGATGAATCTTTCTCAACAAGATCGCAAATTTATGCTCAGCCAGACATAACACATAATTGGTCTTTCCTTGTACAAAAGATTACGGTACGCAACTTCTAATCACTGCATGATGAACTTATTTCATGCACTATCGAAGAGAGTAAGGTAACCCATTTTGCTTCCGCTTGCTTCATTGCATCAGTGGCGGACGTCTTTTAAACATGATCCTGAGTTTAACATATTGTTACGTAACTAATTATCTAATTATATTGTTAGTAAGAAACATTGTACAAACTGAGTAAACATCCCAAACATAACTTTAACAACAGTCACTCATAATTTGTAATGTTAGTGTATCAATTTACAAAATATAATATTGAATCATTGTTCCATTGATTAATTTGAAAGTTTAATATTAATCTTCACAGCAAACTCGAAATAATGACGTATAAATAAATATTTTATAAACCTATAGGCTTAACCAGTTATAACACAATTAATTTACACTTTTACTATGTGTAACTTACCCGTACATGGGGATGATCCAAAGACTTCTGACATCTCTTCCTCTGAACCAGTGTATTAATATCTGGTTTTCAACTCGAACAAAAATCGCGAAACTGAAACTAGCTCGAACTGCACACTGTACCTTTTGCTGAAAGGAAGCTTCAGTCTCAGGTTTCTTTGTACCTTTTAGTTCTATTAGCAGTTGGAGACATGCAGTTCCTATTTAGATAAAGAATGAATTCGGGTTACAAAATAATAAATGTGGATGTCAATAAGACAATAACATAAAGGAAAATTAAACGATAATTACCTGAAATGGCAGGTGTACCATACTTTTCTGCGTGACTAGAAGTGAAATGCCTCTTTACATTGAAATGAGAAATACTACTAATTCCACAATTTGGGACATCTGGCCGACATCTACGGCTGACCACTAGGATCCAGAATACAAAGCAGAAGTTAAATTTAAAATAAATTCAATATGATTTGAGGAGAGAATACAGAACAATGATAAATTTAAAAATAAAGTACAATTTGATTTCGGAGAAACACGAGATGAAACTACAATGAAGAGTAATGAAATGTATATATATATATATATATATATTACGTAGTGTTATACAAATGGTTGTGTAAAATGGATAATGAATCTCTCAATACCATTAGACAAATTTTGTTAATGTCCTCATTAGAAAATTTAAGAGAAAGGAGAATGGTTTTGGTTAACTTAAATGAAGTTCCCCTAGCACCAAAAAGAAGTCCTTTCACTTCCCATGTATTAATATTCATTTTGTATCTCTCACTGAAGTGAGGAATACATGGATTATAAACAGACCTCTTTTCATTGTTAACATTATTGGCTTGTTAATCATCCTTCTCAAAACAGACAGTGGATCAAGAATGAGGCTTCTTTGATTCCGGCAATCGATGGCTATAATGTCTGCTCTTCGCGTTGATCCATTCTCAGCCAAGCAGTGCACTTCTTTGTAAACCTCCCACTTTGCCTTCTGAAGAGTGGTTGCGATGGAGCTTCTCACTTTATGGTGGCGATGCTTCCTCAGTAGTTCTCCTTTAGGAAATAACCCAAAACATGCCGAAGGGTTTCTACTTCGCTGCATCTTGGATGACGACAGTTTTGATCTTGGAAGAAACGACTACTTTTTTCTCACATTAAACAAATAGTCTTTCCCTCATGAAGTGCACAAAAGTATTCGTCTTCCCATTCCAGACAAAGCCATTTTAACAGCAAAGGTTACAAAGGTATTATTTGGAGTTACCTGTCATCTTACTTTCCGCGAACGCCACAGACATATCATAAGCAGTGTTTACGTTTGAATCCAACCTTCCCCCACCGAGCGGACTGGTGTGGGGTGAATGAAAGTAGTGACGTCATCTCTCATTGAGAGACAATTGCCCACCCATGATTATGACGTATACATAAAATGTAGGAATATATACTACTACCACAAACAAAATGTTATACACATATTATATTAAGTACTCATCAGTGTGTAGTCCTCTTTCAAACTGAATGCATTATATAATTGGTTGACCACTAGATCTCAACTCCTTCATTTTTTGAACGAAATAAAATCTTTTACATGGAAACAGAATTCTCAAAGAAAATCTGCCATGATACCCCATAGTCCCTGGAATATAAAACTATAGGTTTACAGTATTAAGAGGTAAAATTTTCTAACCAATAGGTAAATAGTGTGCCTACATATAATAAGCCTCTGATGCATTAAATTCAGAACTTACCTGAGTTGTGAGATATGTACAGCTCAAAATAATAATATCATCATTAAGCAATCAAGAATGAGACCCCATGGCATCTTCTGATCCTATAAAGTATCAGTCTCTAAGTCTCTTGAGAGATCAACCTTTACCTCTTCCATAGGGGTGGTCTTTCCGAATTAAATGTGGTAATCTCTTCTGTCCATTTGACGAATGTGTTCAGTCCAATAACAACAGTAATTCTAAATTCTGTCCAAAACTAGATTTACTTTCAGTTCTGATAAAATTTCTTGCTATGTATTTTTGTAGTTTCTCTTAAAAATGTAATCTCTCCTGCTCTTATCCTGGATTTATCCTCTTCTCTTATTGCTCATATAAAAGTGTGGGTATAGCCAAAGTGCTTATATAGTATATTTTTAACCTGTCTGAATTTGGGATGGTTTTATAATTTTGTCGGTAATACTTGCTATTTGAATAAACTGCAATTTTTCTGTCTACATATTTTTCTTCTGGCATGAAATTGTGCATGCATGATAGATAGAAGTATTTGCTCAATTACTTTATTATTTATTACAATCTTGTCTAATGGGGTCCTTTCCTTTGAAAGTCACTGATTTCGATTTAAAAATAGACATTTTTAAACCATAGCTAGATGTTGTTTCTAATTTCTGTATTGATCTTCACAGTGTTCTTTCTGAGTCTATTATAATTCGGTCATCTGCAAACAAAACAGTCCGAATTTCTTTATTTACTGAAATACTGATACATTTTATGTTGTTTGCTTTTCATTTCAATATAAGATTTATACTCGTAACAGTAAAATCTTGCTAATACACTCTCACTTATAACAGTATTTCGTTCATTACGCTCTTTTGATATGGTCTCTGTACATTCGATATATATATCAATACATAATATTACCCTCCTGTAATGCTTCAAATCCTGCTTGTAGCATTTTTTTGGGTCGAAAATGGATTAAAAAGACTGTATAAATTGCGAAAATTGTAATGTTCAAAAGCATGGTGAAAAAATATGTTGCTGTGACTGTACTGAGGGTCACTACACCACAAGTGCAAGAAAGAAATTACCCACTTTATCTAAAAGATCCTGAGATGGACATTGTTGAAGTTGCACTCATCGGTACTTTCCTTTGTAAGAAAGGATTTTAACACTCAAAAGTCTCCCTGTCAATACAGTCTTGTCATTCCTGTAAAATCTAGTAATTCTATGAAATCTGTGGAGTGTGCAGTAAGTTTGCAGTGTAAAATGGCATAACAACCTGTGAAATAAATAACCCTTTCATAATGGATAATGACGAGAATTGGGCTCCTGTAGAGGAGAAGTTAACATGGAGGATTTTGTGTCAGTTGACAATGGTCTAGTGACCTCAGAAATATGCAGTGTTGATGACATGATTGTGGATCATGCTGTCACTACCGTCCAAGATGAAGATAGTGATGAGGAAACTGACTCTGCAGAGGAAAGTGTCTTCACATCAAACAAAGCCATTGGACCAGTATATATGCTTCGAAAATACATTAGTGGTGTATCAAGTGAAATTATCGTAGTACACACACACATGGCAAACAACAATCAAATAATTTTTAATATGAAATAAGCTCTTATTTACATTTTCCACTGTAACTAATGCACAATAAAATATGTTTCCTATGAAATGGTGTCTAAACTGTTTTCCCCATTTCATAAATCATTTCTCGTCTATAGTGCTGGTCCACTTATTAAATCTTAAAGGCCACTGATCCTTGACAAGCATATTAACGGAGTTATACTGTATGTTAAATAAAGTATGATAAAGAGGGCATCCTTGTTGCATACCTATGTTGGTCTTTATACAATTTTTCAGTACCTATTTTAAGTTTTATTCTATTATTCTCATACATTTTAATTTATTGCTGTAAATAATGGATTCGGTACATTTTCTTTCTTTTACGATATGGAACACAAATGGTCGTCTTATGGTACATCATGAAAAAATGTTTCATAATTTATAGAGAGGAAATGGGTTTCTAGATCAAATTCTCTCTCTTTTTTTTTTTTTTCTAATAACTTGAGATGGGCTGCATCAATACAAGAACGTCCCTTGCAAAGTATACACTTAGCGGCAAAAAGAATGGGCCGGCCGACAATTTCTAAGTTCCAGAGACATACATTGCGCATGCTCGTCTCGTCAATGCCGTAGTTCACTAGGTAACACATAATTAAACCATTTAAATTTGCTGTATTTTGTTTAAGAGGCTAAAATATGTAATAAAATCGAATGGCGGGTTGATTCTAGATACATCAGGGCCCTTGAAGAGTGAAATAATAATAAAATTGATAAATACAAAATCAACCGGAGCGAATATGAAAAGGAAAACCATGTATTATGCCGAACCGATATAAACAGTTACAGTAGCGTAAGTTGTTATGGCATTGGTATGTTGAACAAGTTAGTAGTAGTAGCTCAAGGTTCGAATCGTCCCCAATCTTCTTTTTTTATTATTACAAATTTGCCATCATATGTGTCTCGCAAAGCTATAATTATGTGGTGATATCTCTTAGAGAATATGCCCAAACTCTAATAAATAATAAACCTCCCTCTCTCTTTCAAGCAATACTGCTATCTGTTAACATAACGTTCAGTCTCGTCATTACGCTTGAAAATGGCACAGAAACAATAACTCATTGCCCTGGTTCGCATAGGTTATTCTGCGTATGCTACTCTTCGACAGGACTTCGATTGGAGAAATGTCATTTTCTCCGACCAGGTAATTGTCTCCAGTAACATTCTGTGTATGCTACTCTCCGACAGGACTTTGATTGGAGAAATGTCATTTTCTCCGACGAGGTAATTGTCTCCAATAGCAAGGATAGTACTGCACTAGTTTATTGTATGAATGACCACCGATACGCTTCGAGTGAGGGTCGCGTGTTGGGTGTGGATGTCATACGATGGGGCAGGACTTCTGGAACGCATCCACGGTCTGTTAACGGCAGAAGTCTACGAACACATTTTGGCAAATGTAATGATCCCTTCCGCCCGAAAACGATATCCAGAAGGAACACTTTTCTTCCAGCAGAATAAACATCCGGTACACACCGCCAACCGGATTCAAAGATGGTTTACGAGGAGGCGTGATGTCGACCCAGTCGACTAGCCTCCAAATTCACCAGATATGAATCCATTTCAAAATTTGTGGGCTGCAGTCAAAAGGATCCTACGCTCTAATTGGGCAGAACAACCACCCATTCGGACACCTGAGGAATTGTGGGACAGAGTTCTAAATGCGTGGGAAAAGATGGCAAAGAATTTAGACCTGTTCCATAATCTTGTGGACTCCATGCCGCGCAGAATGAGGGCAGATGTTGACGCAGGTGGTTTGTATACGAGATACTAGTCTCCACCACAGCCTTTTGTTAATATATTAATAAATTGTTTGTTTTTGTTAATTTAATTATTTGTGTTTGATATGAGTCCGTATTTTTAGGGTGTGAAACAAGTATTTTTGTTTATACAGACCAGGTCTTACCTATTAATAGCCCACAGGTGTTGGGATAAAATATTTTTACAAGGCAGGCATAACGAAGTTTGTTAACAAATGCCATTTCACATTTAAAGTAATAAATTAAGTAAAAGTTAAAATAAAAACAAAATAATTTTACCATACCAGGAGGCAAACTCACAACCTCTGGCACGGATGTCAGACTTCTTACCATTGGGCCACACACTGCTCGTAAGGTTCATTACATTATAGACGGACGACTTTCAATGAAGAGAGACCACAGCAATGCCTTGCACTGGGTTACGTTTACACGAGTGAACTGCATGATAGAACTTAGCATTTCTATCGACCAAGAGTCGGCCCATTCTTTTTGCCGCTAAGTGTACATTTGGGCTTCAGAATATATTTTTGATTTATTATTCAGTATTTAAATTCTACAATAGTTAAGAAAACTTATTCCTCTACAGTTACTAGAATCTTTTCTATCACCTCTTTTAAATATTAGGATAATGATGTCATCATTCCATTCCTGAGTTTCTCATGAGACATAAATTTCATTAAAAATTTTAACAATATTATTTAAAATTTGTGGCGAATACTTATATAATTCGGATGGTAGACTGTCTTCCTCTAGAAATTTCACCTTGTTTAATTTCTTCAAAACTATTTTCAAGTTCATCTTTTTCTGATTACATACTTTTTATAGATGTCAGAATTATAATATAATTGTTCGAAATTAGCATCCTTCTAAATATTGTCACAGTAATCAGCAAATTTTTTTACCATTTTGTCGACACTTTTGTCCATATTCTCAGGTGTTGTGTTGTAAGCATTTGGTGTTAGTATATATAAATCATGTTCTATCAGTGAGACAAATTTTTTCCAAGAGAATCCCGTCTTTTTCCTGGTTTCTCTTTATCTAATTGCATACAATCTTTTATAGTTTATTTTGTCCTCTACCGTTTTTATATTTAGTCATTTCTTATAAGCCTTTTCTTTTCTTCAATGGTTTTTTTTATTTCTTCATTCCATATTTTTATGTAATTACTTTTATCTTCTATAGTTTTCTTTATTGTACACCGTGTCCTGCTTAGAGGGATCGAGAAATAAATGCTAACCACTTAAAACCAGATAAAGATATCGTTGAGAAGTACATCTGACAAAATAGAGAAACTGTTCAAGTTTACGCAACAAAGTCTGACAACAGCTGCATGCGTAACTTTCGTTTGTTTGTTACTAAAAGAAGTCTGGCGCCATTTTGTAGGAGAACACGCCATGGTCAACATGTGGACACCACAACAGAAAGTACAGTTTGTGCTATGGCTAGCAGAAGAAAAATCTATTACGCGAGTAGAACGCTGTATTCATCATACATGGATAGGTGGATCGGAAGATGAGGACCAATTGCCTGGCCAATCAGGTCACCCAATCTGACCCCCTTGGACTTTTTTTCTGAGGCTTTGTGAAGGATGCTGTGTACCAAAGAGGCAGAACTAATGCTTTGGAGGAACTGAGACAACACATCACAAATGCAGCTGCGCTAGTGACTCCACAAATGCCACAGAACAACTGGCGGAAGGTTGAATACCATCATTCAGATGTCTGCAGGACAACTCAAGGCGCACACATCGAATGACATTCAGCATTCTCCGAAACTCGGAGAGTTTTTACATCAAGTTATGTTAATAAACCATTATTTACACTTGAAATTATCACTTATTTCTCGTTCCTCTAAGCGGGACATGGTGTATATATATTTTCTTTTAATTTTGCCACTCTTGTTCGGTTTCTTTGCTTTCTTCAATATCTTTTAAGTGCTCATTCACCCTTTTCTTGTAGAGCTATTGTACGCTTTCATCACAGTAGATAATACAATGATATAAAATAATAAATTGCTACTTATATTGGCATCAGTAAGCTTAAGGTTCTATAGTTGATAACTGAAGTATATAATAAGAAATTCAAATTAAAATATCAAGGGTGTTAAAATATTTATTCAAGGATCACTGAGTGTTTATTATTGAAGTATTTAAAAAATCAATTTCTGTAAAGAAGGACTATTTTCATTTTGTTACACAGAATCACTTCTTATGAAATTTTTATCTTACAATGTACTAAAATAAAATGTATAAACACAAATTAGTCTCTACAGATGGAAGTACTACAAGTGAGTTGTTATTTGTACTTTAAATATCATAAAAGTCTATGTGCGCGTGTATGAACACATCCACTTTCCACACAACATTTACATGACTTAAAAACACTTTTTTTTTTGCTTTCTTAAATCTAAATGTAAATGACATACTGGTCTTCTACACATAATAAAATCAAATGAACTAATAAAATAATATTATATTGACCTGAAAATCACTAAATTCCATAACTTCATGTTTCATAATTTGTTATATTAGTTATGGAAGGTAAGAGATCAAGAGACCAAATATTTTTAGCCAATAAATGAAGCTACCATAATAGAGGTCATATATAAAATAACCGTATAATCACCTATGTATAATTAGAAGCATTACATTTTTTTCAGTATTCAGAAATTCGTAACAGAAACCTTAACAAAACAAATTAATGCAACTTGAAACACTTTTAATTTGACTTGGTAGATAAACTACATTATTTCACATAAATTTAACAGTTTTCAATAAAGGAAATAATTTCCTTCCCACACTTCCACTTTCACAGACACACTAACACTATCACGCATGGTACAAATAAAATATATGCTACTACTCTGTCAAAGTGAATTTTGAAAATATTATTTTTATTTATTGCACACTGTATTTAATATACAATATATATATATTTGTATTTATATATATTTTTTCTTTTCGCAATATATAATATAGATGAGACCTCTAAAACGGAGTTGTTGTTTCAGGTTGCAATATTTGTTCTTCTTAAACAGTACTTTAAATGTACAGGATGCCTACATTCTTACAAGTGATATGCAGCAATAATTCAAGCTGTGTTATAATTACAGTATGTTGTACCTTTGTATCGAATTACTTATATTTTCTTATAAAATTCAGTTAAGTGTCTATATATATACATATTTTAAATAAAGCTGACTGAAATCGATACAATTTGCATTTCTTAAATTTTAATATGAACATGAAAGAATGTAGGGCACCCAATACATATGGTTTTTGAAAACTGTTTATGCCACACTTATTATTTTAAAATGCACAAATTTAGTCCAGTAATTTTTTCTTTACTCCATTTTAGTTTACCTACAACTTCTTTTTGGTGAAGGTGTAGCCGCATATTTGAAAACAATACATTCAGATGTTTTTTGCAAGCTGTGGTTCATCACCTTTCTTCTCAGCAGCACTCACACGTAGCCATGGTATGTTGCACTGTAATCAATACAATACTTCGTAAGGGTATATTTACATACTCTTATCTGTTAAATGGTTACGAGTGAAACCTTATGTAGGTTTTGTTCCAAGATAAAGCATGTGGATCTCTCACTCTATATTTAATATAGCATCATTGTTGCTGAAAACAATTTAAAACAGAGAAATTCGCAATAAATTCGATTCGTTTTTTAGCAGTAGAGCAACTTTCAGATCTCCAAAAAGGAGTCTTCTACAACAGCAGCAAGTTCATATTCCTCATTGAGACTCGGTTAAAGAATTTCTTCCTTTGAAGTAGGAGTGTAAAAAGAAAATTATCTTCTGATTGTACAGTTACCCAAATAATGAATGACAGCATTAAGAGAAGACAAAATCTTTCTAAACCCCACTTTCGTATGTAGACTCTTATGTTTCAGAGAAAGAGATAGCAAACGAGTTTAATAACGACATTATTCCCATTATCACAATCTTTACAAGCTAATGACGTATCCCTGTCAGTGGTGTATGCAGAATTTTGTCAAGGGGGGGTCATTACTAAAATTGCTTACAATTTGCATTATCAGTATTTTAAATTTTATGTGTATTATTATGTTACGGTATATTTATTAATATTATACTATGTTCTATCATAAATATCCTTATAATATCTTGAAACGTAATTTTTTCACAGGCATCCAATTTCTAAGAAACAAGTTAAATTTCATATTGTGTCGGCTTCATTTTATTACAAGGCCGGTACTAGGCGGTAGGTCTCTCTATAATAAAGATAGCATTGTTATAATTCGAATGTGCAGCAGCACCAAGCACAGAGATTATACTGAAGAAGAGATAGGACTACAGTAGAACCTCAATTATCTGTCATTATGAAGGAGATTGGAGGAACGGTTAATCGGAAAAGATGGATAATACATTCTGTTTGTTCTTATCTTATTTTTATGGTCTTTTAAAGAAGTGTGTGAATATTTTCTGAACTTTCATTTCAGCAATTTTCTTTTAGATCTCCATTCTAACTTCTCCAAAGTAAAACAATGTCTGGGAATGAAGTGTCATTTTTGCACCAAAAACCTGATGAGGGTTTCTGCTTATTGAAGTGTAGTTTGCAGTGGAACATGCAATTAAGGCACCAATGGATAATCCAATGATCGGTTAATTGAGAGACGGACAATCGAGGTTCTACTGTATGCCTTATGTTGACGTAGATTTTGTTACTCTGACAGTGAAAAATTAGAGAAGGAAAACGATTATGGATTAAAAAAAATACTCAAATTTAAATATGTAGTTTTTTTAAGTTCAAGGTGGGGATGGGTTTCAAACCTGGTAACCCCTTCCTTGCGTATGCCTCTGATCCCTGTAATTTAGTAATCTGTTGTAAGAAGGTGTATGAGATATATCCCCCCCCCCCAATCATTCTTTATTTTATTTGTTTTTCTCTCTCTCTCTGTATCATCAGTAGACTCTATTTTGAAAATTAAAACAAAGGAATACTAATCTTGAAATCAATACCTAATATTTTAAGGATACACTTAAGTCTTATTCTGGATTTATTGGGTTTAAATGAAATGTGTTTGCTAATTACACGTGTATAACAAATGCACAAAGTTTTACTCAGTTCTATATATTCGGACATTGCTTTTTGTCATCATGTAAAAAAAAATGAATGTATGCAGGTAAATGGCTGTTTAAATATGTTTTCCGTTCCTTTTTAAACTCTAGGCAGTGTCTTCATATAAACTATCTTGCTCTTCTTGTCTCGTGAGCTACACTCTTTTGCAAGAAGACCAACATAAAAGTTCTGGATTCGACTCTTATAGATCATTTGAAGTTTAAGACATTGATTTCTTTTCTAAGGCTGTAAGCATTAAACATTTTGCTTATAACAATTAGAATTAAATTCTAACTAGTTATTGATGATGCATGAAATGGATACAAAAAATAGGTACTCAGTGAGATTCGAACTCATATATCTTTATAGCTGTGGCTACCAATGTAGCTTAGGGACAATGAGCTGGACTCGTGATCCAAGGCTGCACTTGGGGTAGGTTTGAAACCTGATCATGAGATAATCTTATCTCGTTATCACCAATTTCATCTACACTAGATAATCTTGCATTCCATACAGTGTTGTTAAATAATCAGGGGCGATTTCTCAGGGCATGCTATGCTTGCTGCGCAAGCCCAATATTTTCGTAGAATGTGTATTTCTCAAAATGGCGTTACGTACATTAAAATTTATTTTGATTTTTGGAATACTGTATAGGCGTAATACCATCCGCAGGTTGCACACTGCAAGTATCGCAACGCTTGCTCGTTTCTCGGAGCTACAGGAAAGATGTAGAATTAGCGAGAATATGATACGCGCACAAGTGTCTTCCTCCTGGTCCGTCCTAGGTGCACATGCTTCTGTTATGTGTTGTTTGAAGCTTTGGTCCGAGAGCTACACCAACGACTATTTAACATTACACAGAGCAGTATTGACAGCGGGAATGTGCTGTGCAATGTAATTGTATGAGCGGAATGCATGTGTTAGCTGCTGCATGTATTATTAATTCTTAAACATTAATTTGAAGTATTGCAATGAGTTTGGAATTGTGTGTTACTGAAACCTTATTATGAAATCCATTTTCCCGAAGGACTATTCAAGAGAAGACAGACATTATATAGAATATGTGCGCTCGTTCAGTGCAGCTCAATACAACAATGTGCATTGGTTGGCAGGGTCGAAAAAACTAAATAAACTGTTTTGTTGGCCAGATTTGTTATATTATATCGAACTTCTACATCTCATAATGATTTCATAATTATAAAATAAATTATTTATGTGGGTCTGATTATTTTTATTAATTATGAATTATTATATCCTCCCATCTTCCCGTATGAATAAAAGAGCAAGCCTAACTTTCGTGACTAGCATTCGCACCTGTAAATAATCTATTTAAAAATGTATAGTTGTGTTACAAATATCCTCACACTTATTATCGAAGCTATTTCTACACCACTTGCCCCTTAATTTGTGCATATCTCAAGATATATTTCCCTCAGTCCTAAAACATATTGTGGTGATACCAATCCACAAGTCTGGTGACAAAAATAATCTTAATAATTACACACCCATTTATTACTACTCACGCTCTCAAAAGTATTTGAAAAATGTATGAAAGCACGACTAATAACATTTCTAGAGAAAAAAACTAAATTAGTGGTTTTCAAACTTTTTGGGTCCATGGCTCCTTTGACCTGAACATAAATACCCGCAGCTCTTTGGTACATGACATCCGACACAAAGTGTAGGGGTAAATACATTTAAGTTTTTGACACATTTTAATCAACTTTTAATTTTATCAGTTCTTATTCTTGTAACAAAATCAATGGGAAGGACGAACTTGCTTCTTCTTCGTCATCAATTCTTCAAATCTAGGCACAAGATTGGAAACTGCGACTCATCTCTTTCTCAATGTTCAATCACGATCTATATTTGGTTTTGATGGCAGCCAATGCTGAAAACCCTACCTCACATAAGTTGGATGTCACAAGAGGAATCAAAACTCGTAGGGCTTTGTTACCTACTTGTGGATACAGTAATTTTCATCTTTATCATCAAACTTTTTCTTCCACAGTAGTAATTTTATTTCTTTCTGATGGCTGAAATTTTGTCTGACAGTTGCAGAATGTTGGTCTCAGTAGTTGCAGGGACCATTTAATGAAGTGAGTTTTTCAAAGATATGCCAGTTTCAAAATAAAGTCACTGTCTACAAAGTTCTGGAAACTGAAATGTTTTTCTTGAACAAGATAACAGTGAAGTTCACTCCTGAGTTCATACGCTCTTCAAGACATTTCCACGTGAAAGCCAGCGGGAATTACAATAACAGAGTAGGGAAGTGTGTTCAGCCCCCATATCAACGCACATTTGTTCAAAACACCTGAACTTAAGTGTTCAACTTTTAATGAAGTTTAACACTTCGATCACTGATTGAAGAACTTCATGAAGGGCAGGGTTTGTTTTTTGATATCAGTACTTCCCTGTGAATAATGCAGTGTGTCCAAATAGCACGAGGAGCTTTTTCACGAATCAGAGCTTGCAGTCGGCATAACAGCCAGCCATAAAACGACCTCCATCTGTACACACGCCTACACAATTGTCCCAGTTAATATTGTTTTCTTCCATAACAGAATGTAGTATTTCAAAGAAGTCTTCTGCTTTTGTTCCAAGGGTTATCTTTCCGCAGAAAAGAAGATCTTCATGAAACTTGTTATTATCATGTATAAACCACACTTAACAAATTAGATGTGCATCATTGTGGCTGTCAGTAGCTTCAACTGAACAGCGAAATTACCTTTGAGTTTTTCAATCCACTGATCATTAAAATCGTCTGCCATATTGAGTATTAGATGACTAATAGTGTTAACTGACAAAGCCACACTTACCAGTTGCTTGGCAGCAGACTCGCCTATCATAATAGACACCATGTCCATAGCAGCTAGTAAAATAAGGTCATCTCCAATGGTGTGAGGTTTCTTGCTCTTTGCTACCCTGTAGGCAACTTTGTAAGATGAAAAAGAGCCTTTTTAGGAATCGTAGTTTGTTTAGTGAAAAGTTTTCTGTCCTGCCATTTATTTTAAATTGCGGGAAAAGTATTCCCGTGGTTTGTTTACCAAATTACCATAATTTTATTCCAAATGTCGTTTCATTTTATTAGAAAGCATGCTTTCATTAGCCAGCACTTTGAAACAAATGACACTAGTCGTTTTTTACTTCCAACAATAATGCATGTAAAGCCCAAAATTCAAGTAACTGTCACATACTTACTGTATTTTCGTCTACTTTTGTCTTTAAAACTGCATCTGCATGATATGTCTAAAATATCATGTTTTGTACTTGTATTTAAAAAAATTTATCCATACTCACAGAGAAACAGAAATCTCACAGAATACAAACAAAGATTAAAAACGAACTGCATTCGACAAAACTAACCTTGAAACTGATTTTAATTGAAACAAATATGACGTGGTATGACTCGACTGCCATCTACCAGATTTCCAGAGTAACAACAGTTACTAGCTGGCCTACTAGATATCACTAGCACACAGGTCAATATTCTGATACTCTGCTCCATTGTGAAATCAACGGTCAAATGCAGTTAGGTACTTTTGTTTTATTTTAGAGGAAATCATTAAAGTAAATCAAATCGAAAGATTACTTTTGCTAAACCACTGCGGTGACCCTACTGAAAGGCTGCAATGCTCCTGAGAGCTGCGACACACAGTTTGAAAAAACCTCTGTACTAAATGATAATAATCAATTTGGTATCAAAAATAATTTATGCACAGATGTTGCTATTATGGTAGTTACTTAAAAAATAATTCAACAACAAGACGTAGGAAATAAATGTCTAGAAATTTTTCTAGAAATGCATACACCCGTCATTTCCCATAACTATGGTCCATGATACAACCATTCAAATTTTGTATTCCATAACATAGTATCTCGTTTATCTATATTTTTGCTGTACTGGAGTTTGAAGTCAAGTCACTGCAGCTATCTATGAACAGTCTATGTTACTTCTACAGTGTTCTTTGAATGGTTGTATCGTGGACCACAGTTATGAGAAATGATGGTAGTGTTAGTTGGGAGGCCAGAGGGAAAAAGACCTTTGAGGAGGTGAGACGTAGATGGGAGGATAATATTAAAATAAATTTGAGGGAGCTGGGATATGAGGTAGAGACTGGATTAATCTTGCTCAGGATAGGGACCGAAGGCGGGCTTATGTGAGGGCAGCAATGAACCTCCGGGTTTCTTAAAAGCCATAATTAAGTAAGGAATTTTTCTAGACTTATAAAAAGCTTTTGACAAGTCAATCACATTTTGCTTCCGGATACTATGGACAGACTGGAAATAAATGGAATGGCTTTAAAATTATTTAAATCTTATTTAAGTAACACAACTCAACTAAAATCAGTGATCAACTTAATGGATCACGAACATTGATAGAGGTGTATCTCCAGGCACAGTTTTAGGTCATGCTTTGCTTTTAATGTAATATATGAACTTTAAATTAACACTGAAAACTATTCTGGTACTCTGTATCCTTATGCCAATGATAGTGTGGTTATAATTAGTGGTGTGAACTCTAACGAAACTCAAAATTCAATGATATTAAGGAATGGTTGCATGCTCACTTACTTTCTTTGAATGTTTCTAAAGATTAATATTATTTTCATTAACACTGCATATTGACTACACCCCAACTCTGGCTACTAGCAACAGGCATCTATAATGAACACCGATCAAAATACCCCTCATTTCTCGTGAAAAATAACAACTGAATAGACTACAGTGGACTATAGTGGACTTTATGTTGTCAGAAAACAGCTGGATACATTAAGAAGATTGATTAACACTGCATGGCCTTGAACAATTAAAAGTAAAAGTAATAGAAATATGACAATACATAAGTGTGATCTAACTACTAGCTCATGCCAAGTCTTAAGTATATCCGCAGAGTTCAATATTTAGGTATATTATTATTATAGACCAACATTTAAAATCTCCTTTCTGTGTAACAAATTGCGTAAAACAATCCACAATTTTTTTCATTCTACTCTTTTATTTACCTTGTCATGCATATAGTGTACTTAGCTCTATTTCAATCTATAGTTTTGTATGGTACATTAGGCTAGGGAGGAATGGCACAATTGACACTCTAACCTTTAACTTTGCTCTAAAAATGATCAAAACTTGTCTCTTTTATAAACTTTAGATTACTTACTTATGGCTTTTAAGGTTACCCAACAAAATTAATTTTTCTAGAATTTGGTATATTAAATCTAGAACAAAATATATAAACAAATATTGCTGACTTTCTTCCATAAAAACCAAAATAAATTTAAAATTGGTCCTGTGTCAAACAAACTTACAGTTTCTTTGTAAATACATTCAAATGCCATACTACTGCTGGATTAACTCATTAATTAGAGTTAACCCTGAGCTAAGTACACTTTACAGACATACATTTAAGAAACAAATTAGATTTTATTTTTCTTTTCTGAAACTAATTGAGTTTAAATTTGAAGTTTAATATAAGTATACTTTTGTAGTTTCTATTATTTTATATAGATTATTACATGCTATCTATGTTTCACACTATATTGATGTTATTGTGCTGAGTGAACACACTTCATTTTTTGTAAAACATTATGTATAACTAAACTGAATTGCACCCAAGCACGAGCTTCTGCTCTTTTGAGAAGCTATGCGTAATGTAGTGATGAATAAAAAAATTTGTATATGTGTCTTCGTTCCATTAACAGCAACTTAAATTGGAGTGCCAGAGATATAGTTTGACAGAACTTCACAATCAGCCAAATAGCTTCCTCATTCCGGAGGTAATTTACTAAAGACCTGTTTAGTCAAGGACAATGTATTATTTTTTTTAATTTATGGCTAAAATGAACAATGGGGAAGATTTGAATTAAATAAAAAATTAAATATAGGTCTATAGGTAGAAACTTCACTCAGTAATTTCATGTAAGTCAAGTCACTGAATTTATATTGGCTTGAGAAGCTTATCAACAACTTAGTAATACTGATGACCAGAGCTTAGATTTACACTTTCACTGCTGATCATTTTTCCTCCCTTTCCCCAGGTGTACATGAATTTAAGCATATGTGTTATTTTTTTTCTGTCCATTGTCAGGTCCTGTAACTTATTGCTATTTGCCCTGACTTTATAAGTGAATTCATAGATATTGCTAATGTCGAGAAACTTAGACCACTTAGTTCGTCAAAGACTATCCAGAGTGCACCACAAGCAGTGGATCCACATTGCACTCATAATGAATGATGATGGAGAATTGTTTGGAAGTCACGAGGGGAACTGGAGTACCCACATGTGTAATTCTCTTATCGACATATAGTAGTTCAACTACTGAGATTTCATTTTAGAGTAAAAGTTCAGACATTCTGCATGTGTAATTCTCTTATCAATGCAATTAATGTATGGACGGAGTTATGCAACAGACCAACTAGAATTTTGAAGAAAAATAATAGCTGTTGGTGTCATCTGCAGGCACATAATTAAAACTATCTTAAAAATATACCTGAACACATGATTTCTTATTTTTCACTCTCAACACTGAGTTTTAGTTTTTGCTCACTTGCTTTCCCTCCATTTTCTATTCTGTGACAACAGACCAACACATACTGTAGCTTGTTATAGCAAAATTTACATTACATTTATTACAATGGTAAATAATGTCCTGTTTGATATTGAAATTATTTTCATCCATGCTCAGAGTCAGTTGATTTGAACAAAACTGATATTATGAATTTATAATTAATTCCAATTAAATACCTCAATATCTATAAAAAGTCATTTTGCTTATTGGTCTGTTGTCACATAACTCTGTCCATAGTAGTACAGCAACTACTGAGATTTCATTGTATAGTAAAAGTTCAGACATTCCATACATTTACTTCTCTTATCAACATGTAGTAGTACGAGGTGTTTGAAAAGTCTGTGGCCTGCAACATAGATGTCACTGAAAACATGCCTCCATTTTACATTAGTTCTAGCACGAAAAATTATTTCTGTTGACTACATTTTTTATAATTTAATTTTGAAGTTAGTGCGCCAAACAGATTGGCAAAAATGAAAAATATTCAGTAAAAAGGGATTGAATCCAACAGAAATGGATGCTACACTGGGGGAATCTGCTCTATGTTTTTGAGTATGAAAAAATGGGAAACACTATTCAACATAATCGAGAGAGTGTGGAAGATGACACACGCAGTAGACGTCCAGTAACAGCAACAAGTGAAGAAATCACAGAAAAAAAAAAAAAACACAATATGGTGTTGAATGTCCATCGACTGAAAGTATGGGAAATTAACGAGGTTATGTGTGTCTCAACTGAACAGGGGCACCACATCTTAGTCAATGTCTTGGGCATGTGCAAGGTCTCCCCAAGATGAATTCTGCATTTAACACCGATACAAAAGCACATCTAATGTCAAGTTTTGAGGGATTGTCTGGCTCGATTCGAGAAAAATATGCCCGATTTTTTTTAGGCAATTTGTGACCACTGATGAAACCTGAATCCACTAATACATACCAGAGACAAAACAGCAGTTGAAACAATGATTCACCACCTCCAAAGAAAGCAAAAGCTGATCAATCAGCTCAGAAAATCATGGCATCTGTGTTCTGTGATTCTAAGAGGATAATCATGATTGACTATCTAGCAAAGGGAAGACCAATAACTGGAGAATATTATTCAAATCTCCTGCAGCAACTGAAAGGGAAAATTTGCGAGAAGAGGCCAAGTATGATAAGAAGAAAGTATTGTTTCATCACGACAATTCACCTGCTCAGACATCTACAATCATAGTTGCTAAACTACACAAACTACGGTTTGAATTGTTGCTGCACTCCCCCCCCCCTCCTACACCCTACACCAGATCTCGCACCCTCAGACTTCTTGCTTTTCCCAAAGCTCAAAACTCACTTTGCTGGGAAGAAATTTTTGTCAAATGAAGACATTATCACAGCAGAAGAAGGGTTTTCTTTCAGATCTTGAGGAGTCTGTGTACTAGGAGGGTATAGCAGCATTGCAGCACCAGTGGAACAAGTATATGCATCTCAGGGGGCAGGGATTATGTTGAGAAATAAAAATTGTTTCAGAATAATCCTAGTTTAATTTCTATGTTGAGCTATAAACTTTTCAAACAACCCTTGTAACTACGGAGACTTCACTTTACAATAAAGTTCAGACATTCCACATATTTTGTGTACTTGTCTTATCAACATATAATAGTAATTTTGGAGATTTAGTTTTACAGTAAAAGTTGACACTCCACATGCGTAACATCTTATAATAGTAACTATTGAATATGAACAAACTCATTCAATAATTCAGGAGAAAAGGTTGTACAATGACAGACGCATGTATGTAAAAATCACTTCTGTGATTTCAGCAGTGTAGAAACCGAGTGATAGTGTTAATAGAGATAGACTTCGACTTACGGGGTTATGCTCCGACAAGTGTATCTGTATTTTAAATTGATTGTTAATCATATATTGTACAGCATACAGTATTTCAGAAGTCAGATATGCAGTAATAATGCTAAGTCACACTATGTTCAAACAGTTTTATGCAAAATTAAAGGCAAATAACTGTTACTCAAAATATAATATATTACTCAACTAACCAAAGTACACCTGTATGGAACCTTTAAGTGTGAATGATAGTAAGTCGAGGATTATCTGTACGAGAACATAATTTCCCTATACTTTATACCAAACAGTGAGAAAGAAGTACCAACAGATGAACTAAGACTACACATAAGTGATACAATTTTAATGTCATTGAGTTTCAGCACATGAAATGCACATACAAATTTAAATTTTAAAATAATCATTAACATGTCTATAGATAAAAGTATAATATACTGAATTCAAAATAGACAACTGCAAATAGGTATACTTTAGTGATTCAGTATAATATCACATCTCACTATAAACAAACTGTAGAATGATTTACATATTATACTATCTATTTTCAAGATACAATAAATTAACTGAAAATGTGTCAGAAACTTAATAAGAGTTTTAAAGCTCTTTAGCAACATCGAGCTCATTCTCTTCATTATAATGGAAGTAGAGTAGAGCATCGATTATCTAAATATCGATCAACCAAAACATCAGTTAACCGAAAGCGTTCCAGTTGGAAAATTCAAATTTGCGTGCATGCCATGTAGAAGTTTCGCTAGCGCTATTTGCGAGATTTGGCTGCAAAAAAAACGAGTTTCAGTTCTGAAGAAGAAGAAGAAGAAGAAGAAGAAGAAGAAGAAGAAGAAGAACTTCTTTTCCTAAACTCTAGGCCCACCTTAATAAACATTTTGAACTTGTCAAACTAGGCTAGTCAGTTTTCTTAGTTATTTGTAAGACATGTGATACAAAATACAGTTTTGTGTTTAATATCAGTGTTTCTTTGTTTCATACTGCTCCTATGACACCGGTACAAATTGTTTTCGTAAATGATCGGTTATCCAAAAAAATCAGTTATCTGAACACTTCCCGTCCCCAATTGTTTCGGATAATTGATGCTCTACTGTATAGCTGTTTTTACTATCATTATCATCATCATCATCATCATCACCATCAACAATTCTCGGAATAATTTTCTTTCCATTACATGAAATACGAAGGTATTGATCAGATTCTAACAAATAAAGTTTTCTATAAACAGGAAAAAACAAATCTCCAACATATCAATCTAAGCAAAAGGGTGTATTCCATATTTATTAATTCACATTTCACATTTTTTGACTGAAAATATAAAGAGAAACTATGAACAATATGGCTTTTTTCTCTAGAATAGAACAATTTTTTTTTGGCATAAAAACCGATAAGCTGGAAAAATGGAGTTGAAACCAAGAAAGCAAAAACATTTAAAGGAAATTAATAATAAAAATTGCAGGTATACTACGAAAATGCTTTAATTTCTTTCTCCCTTGCAAATAATGCCAGTAAATAATTCGACTTTTATTTATATATGAAAATAAGCAGGTACCGGTACTGGAAAGACTTCTACAGATAGCTATAGATCATAACACACTACTGAACTTATACTCAAAGGCAGATGATGATGATTACAAATATGACAATGTACATAGGTATATCTATTGCCAAGATGACCCTATGCTATATGTCAGGTGGCCTGGGTTCAAATCCTGATTGATGGTTGATCCACCCTGAAACTATAACTTGTTTGACAAGTCCATGGTCTAGGAGACAGTTTTTCTCCAGGTATTCCCAACAATAGCTGAAGATCTCCCCGGAATAAAAAAAAAACTATAATTTTTCAAGAGAAAGAAAAACAATTTCAGGGGTATATTTCATTATATTTCCCAGCAGAACAATTTGATTAATAAAGTATACAAGTTCATTTAGTTATAGAATGCAGTAATTTATTGTTATAAATTAATGCTTGAAAATTACTTTTTCCACCTAAATCACATATTTCAATTATTTGATGTTATATTCCTTTTCCAGGGAGGTCTTCAATTCTCCATTATCATCATCATCATCATCATCATCATCATCATCATAATTCATTACAGGTAAAATGTAGATACACTGCCTATGGTGCACTCTGGACAGTTTCTGACGAACTAAGTGGTCTATGTTTCTTAGCACTATTGGCATCTATGTGCCATGCTCTAGAGTTAGAGCAAATAACATCGAAGTTAAGGACCCTATTATGGGGGAGGGGAACATAAGTATATCTATCCATGTGCAATGCTTTCTCAATTTATAATGTCATTAGCACACAGTTTAACACAAAAGTAATGGAAAAAAAGCATTTTTATTTTTTTTGGAGGAAAAACACAAAAAGTACGAATATCTCGAAATATAACTTCTCACACAAGTACAAATCTCATACTCTTCACATACACAAAGGACAGAAATGTGGAATAATGATGACTATACATTGCAGTCTCTGGATTGTTGGCTTTTACAAAGTCTTGTGTAACATCATTCATCAAGTACACATTCTTGGATGTGTTTTTTTTTGTGACACTATCTACAGTAGCAAATAAAAGAACACATAATTGGCCCTACAAAGTGCGACAGTGTTCACAGTGTGTTTTGACTCACATAGTATAGTGATGTAATACAACAATTCATATCAGATGACAGTGTTCATTTGTCAGTGAGCTGCCATTCTGTTCAACATGGAAATGTAGACAGTAGAGTACTAATGTGCCTTCACAGTAGAGACCTATTTCAAGAACGATTCTCCAATTACTGCTACACAATATATATTCAGGCAACACGCCATATGCCTGTAATTATATATCAGGATGAAGTGGAAGGAATGGTGCGAACACTGGCAATGATTGGAAATGTTCATGCTGCAATCACTGGGAGCCCAAAATGATCTGCTTGGCAACACACCGCAGCTTTGTGCATTTCAGATCAACATTCAGAAGAATCTTGCATCAGAATGTCCACTATCATCCTTATAAATTCAAATCATGCACGTAATTAAGCCTCAAGATTTAGTAGCACACAACCATGTGAGATTTCATTTATCAGAATCCACAGATTTTATAGACAATGACTGAGTCAGATGAAGCTCCTTTCGAATTATGTGGGTCTGTGAACAAACAGAATGTATGTTACTGGAGTGATGTAAACCCGCAGCAATTGCACACCAGTCCTTTGCACAGCTCCCATGTCAGTGTGGTAAATGTCTTTGGAATTGAGGGGCGTTTTCACAAAACTCGTTATCTACAAAATCTTCTTTTTTTCAAGACAACTCTTTTCTAAAATACACAACTGTAGATACAGAGTTTTGAAAAATCTCTTTTATTTCAAGATCAATTTACTGATATACTTACCAACTTTAGCCTAATTCTGATAGCACCATTGGATTCTCCTGACCCAAAAACATAAGGATACGCTAAAACCTCAAAATCGAAAAAAATGTAGATAACGAGCTTTGTGAAAACATCCCTCAATTGATGGCCATTTTTTTTTTTCCGAGGACAATGAGAGTCAGTTGTGACTGTCAACAGTCATTATTTTACGATGTTGAAAGACTTCTTTTTTTTTTTTCCTAAATTGTAGATCCTCAATGTAGATATAAACAGTACGTAGTTCTAACAGGATGGTATGATAGTGCATATGGCAAGATATGCATGAGGTTGTTGTGATAGACTTTTCCACAGAAGGGGATTTCTGAATATGGTGACAGCTCTTGGCCATCCCAGTCTCCAGATCTGATTTCTTTTTATGGGAGTATCTCTAGCAAGAAGTCTTGCAAACACATTCTGTCACCACCTTGGAAATGAAGAACCGCATTAGAGCTGCTGTCAACACTATCCCTATCAATATATTATGAAGAATAATGAACATCTTTTGATGCTGCTTGGAAGAATGTGTGGTGTGGCATGGTAATCATTTGCAAGGAATCATCTTCAAACATTGATAAGTAAATTTCATTCCTTTCTCTTGTACTTGATACAGTGAGAAATAAATAAATAGCAGTTGTTCACTTATGCTGTGAGTTTAAAAATATGCTATGAACACTGCCGCACTGTATAGTATGTTAATATAAGTTTACATATTTGACACCAAAAAATTAAAATGCTCTTAGTATTCACGTCTACAGGCTTGATGAATTCCTTCTCCTTTTTTCTTCATCATTCACAATATCAAAGAGAGAATAATGTGTATTATAATGAAATTTCTTTTTAAACAGTTCACCATGAAGTGACTTCTATTACACATTAAGGAACAGCTGTGAATGCTTTGTATGTCAAGCAGACTTCACAGCATGGGAATCATTCCTCTGACACTAGAAACAATAGATTTTGCCTGAAAGGAAAACTCACCAAAAGTATAATTTATTTATGATTTAAAGGTCTCATGTACATTACTTAAACAAATTACCACATCCCTACGTGGGTTCCAGCAGTTGCAGACACATCATGGTGGTAGATGATCTATTACCATATACTATGTTATAATGTGCTTCAGTCATACTGGCAAAAGCTGCAATGATATGCTGCCGAAAATCCTCAAGGTCTATGACTGTGGTTGAATGAAACTTGTCTTAGTTCCAATGAAATAAATTATAGGACGTAAGATCAGGGAGATCTAGGGTCCTATACCATCAGTCCTCCTCTACCAATCCAATGGCTGGAAAATAGCAGCCTCTTGGGTCCAGCAACCTCTCTGTGCCATTGGGAAGAAGAGCCATCTTATTAAAAATTGACGTCAGACTGTAAGTGTTCAATTTGAGGGAAGAAGAATTGCTTCAACATGTCGAGATATATGGTGCCAGTAAGTTGCCTCGAAGAAAATGAAGGGCCCAATGATTTCATTTTGTGAAAGGACACACCAATAATTGAATTTAGGACTATCCTAAACGTGTTCAATTAAAAAGTGTGAGGTTCCTGTGCCCCAGATGAGAACTTCATGGTAATTCACCTTTCGTGACACATGAAAGGTAGCTTCAGGAGACGAGAAATTCTTGGAGAGAAAATGAGTTCATCAACTACATCATTAGCATATTGCATTCATGTGAGCTTGTCATATGGTTGTAGCTGTTTTAGTAACTGAATTTTGCATACATATAGAGTTAGCCATCAGTGTAAAATTTGGTGCAATGTTTTAATTATGGTTTATTTAACAATGCTCGCAACTGCAGAGGTTATATCAGCATTGCCGGTATGCCAGAATGTTGTCCCGCAGGAGTTCTTTTACATGCCAGTAAATCTACTGACATGAGCCTGTCGCATTTAAACACACAAATGTCATCAACCTAGACCAGGATCGAACCCGCAACCTCGAGCACAGAAGACCAACGCTACACCCACTATACTACCTAGGCCGACTGGTGAAATGTTACTGACAATTTTTGTGAAGTTTGAGTGAATGCTACTTGAATGCTGTTCACCATTTCCTCCTCCAATCCTTTACAGTTGTCACCATACTTCTTTCACACATTTCCAGTCGCAAAAAATATGCCATTCTTTGATATTTGCTCCATCTTAATAATTCATTTTAATTAGCAAACTCAGCACCATCTGTGCCTTTTAATGTCTTGACGCATGACTGACAGAAAAGGACACAATGTGACTGCTGCTCTATCCTTGGATAAAAATTGAAAACATTACTAAATTTGGTGAGTTTTCCTTTCAAATAGCACACGTGGTTTCATTACATCTTGAATCATTAACTTTTTACAGGCAAATGAAATCAGGTATCTATATTCAAGTGGAACACTACATCGAGAGCATAATATCAGAAGGGCAATCAACAAATGTAGTGTTATTGAAATATTTTAATGGAACCCATTTATGTTTGAAAACAAATATTTAAGAATTAAAATGGACATGTGGAAGAATCAAAGAGTTATGTAGACAAAGATAGGAAACATTTTCGTATATTTAAATGGCTCTAATGTAGTATTGTTGATACGCCCTTCTGGCATGATACCCTCGACATAACCTCATTCAGATAACTTACATGTAAAATCTATGCAGAAATTATAATATTAAATTAAGTATACGAGTAACAGTCACTACAATCCCACAGAAATGTTATAAACTTACAGATAAAGGCAGAAACAAAGCTTAAATTGGACCAGAATGAAATGCTGTCATATTACATATAAAATCTACATAATAATTTATTATGATATTAGGTTAAGTGTACGAACAACAGTCATTACATTCTCACAGAAATGCTGTAGACATACAGATATAGACAGAAATAGTGCTTGAACGGGATCAAAATTAAATGAAATGTTGTCCAAGTTTGTGAAAAAAGTGATTAGTTCCATTTCAATTTGTGAAAAATGAAAAGTTCCACTCTGATCTGTGAAAACATGTTACTATATTCTAGTTAAATTATATATAATATACTGTATATTAGTATATGATGCCTCATTATGTTGAGATGAGAACTACTTAATTTGTTTCTTTCATTGTTGCATCAATTTATTTTTCCCAGGAATAATATAAAAGTGAGTAAACATGTAGCTCAGTAGGTACAGCTGACTAGGAACTGAAAGGTCCAAAGTTCAATCACGTGTGATGAAGAGATTTTTCTCGTTGAAACTTCCAGAATGGCCCTGGGGGTCCACTCAACCTCTGTCAAATTAAGTATCAGGTCTTTTCCAAAGGTGAAAGTTAGTTTGACCACACCATTCATTCAAGATCCAAGATCATGAAAGCAAAGAAAAGACACCTTTACCTTTCATAGTATAAAAGTGACTGATGAAAGTTTCATTTAACATGAATGGGGCATGTCGTGGCAACTTTTTTTTTGTGAGAATGTGGGGATGGTTCAAAATTTTGAAGTATGCAAATGAAAAGGCCAGGATATAATGTAGGTACTAGTAGGGCAGGGATCAAACATCTATAAACGATACAGCATCATGCTATTTGAAAGGGCAGCATATGTGTATGTGGTATTTGAAAGGACAGTATTTGTACTAACGGGGTAGAATAACAATCACCATAAAAGACATAATATCATGCTACTCATGTTTATTATGATAGTTGAAATAGCATTATAGCACACACACCCACCCTGGGTCACATCCAATATGCATGGCAGTCGACTCATAACTGCATTATACATACGCTTTACATCGCTCTCTGTGCGATAACCATACCACTCTGCTATTCCTATAGTGATGCGATCACATACTCGTATTATGGATGCATGACACTGTGGTCGACTCACAACTGAATTCACATTGCTCTCTATGCGATAACCTTACATCACAATGGCATCTAATGATGTGTCCAAATACTATGGGTGTCATAAGACATACAGCATCTCGTGATATAGATCTTTTATTTTATCTCAGCCTCTGTGCAATGTCACAGTTTGTGGTGAATGTGGGAAGAGAGACGATAAAACGTTGTAAAGCCTTTTAATATTCTGACGCCCATGACTAAGATAAGCCAATTGAAAATTGACAGTCACTGAATTGTAGAGATATAATAAAATACTTCTGTTCTATCACTTAACTTTGAGGGGGAGGGGGGAGGGAGGAACTAATTGGCATGACTTATGCCCCAACCTTCGTAATCAATCAGCTTGTGGTGAACAAAAGTTTGTTAAGACTTAGTTAAAACATATACTTTTGTAGTGAACAATAACTTGACAGTGTTTCTGGTTGTGGTTTAATAAAAACGAGATTAAAGAGTTATTATTTATGAGACAGGGATATTTTCCTGCACGAGTGAGCAATTGAGAATCAGGAGAAAATCACAAGAAAGAAAAGTCATAATGGAAAATAAGATAAAGCTTTACCTGAAAAGTGTAAGTATTGAGAGTTTAAGTACCGGCAATGAAAATAAAACTAAAGAAACAATTGTTATTAGACAAGAAAAATTTGCTCTGGTGCCGAAGGTCAAACCCAGGTCCTTGGTTCTATGTACCGAACACTTTAACCACTGAGCTACACCAAAGTTCAATCCACAACACCAGATCGAATCCCCCTCTCCTCTAGTGTTTTTCTCTTCTCTAAAAACAATTGTTATCATAACAGATAAATTCTGTAGATTCTTCGCCTAACAGTGCATATACTGTGGATTCCCGGCCACCAAGTCACTCAACTGAGTGTGCTCCTTGTATAATGGCAGTTGACTTAATATATATGTCAACATATATGTCGAACATGGAGTAAGGCCAGAAAGGGAAAAACACTAGAGGAAGGGGATTCGAACCGGTGCTGTAGATTGAACTTCAGCATAGCTCAGTGGTTAGAGCACTTGGTACGTAGAATCAAGAACCCAGGTTCGATCCCCAGCACCTTGCGGGGCGAATTTTTGTCCTCTAATAACAATTGTTATCACAAGAGGTAAATTCTGTAGGACCAAAAATTAATCTTTACGTAAAAACTATAGAGTCTAACATGTGACCAGTAACTGGCTTTTGATATTTATGTCACAATGTGAACATTAAATAAATTCGGATGAGTGGTTAATAGTAAAAGAGAAGTTTCTAGGTTGTTCAGTATGTGAGCAGATCATTTAAGTATATTTCCAGGAAAAATGCAAGCATTGATATTAAATGGGAAAACTGTAAAATTTCCGAAACCATGAGCAATAAAGACAACTAGCAATCTAGTTTTAGGAGAAAGATATTTAAACATGAAAGACCTGATGCCCATTTCAAAGTTGTCGATATTTTAAGGCAGGCTGGGGAGAAAAATTCAGAAGCACAAATAAAACATTTGTTTAAGGAAAGGTTCATCATTACAACAAATAGTATTCAGAACAGTGTCTAAAACTGTGGAGAATTAATGCCACTTTGTGAAAAAATAGAATGACATAGATTTACAAAGATGTTTAGGGCTTGATATGGGTTATATGCTGGACACAAATTGTGTGCAGAAATAGCAATTCATATAGCTGATGAAATTAAGAAAAGCATTTGTAAGAATAATTTTAATCCCAAAGGAGAAATGTTTGTTTTAATTGAGAAGTCCTCCACTTGTAAAGAATCAATATTTAATGTAGCCTCAGGGGTATATTTGGTATAATCTAGGGAACCATAGTCTTTTAATCTAGATGAAGTTCCTTTGTATAAAACTGGTGTTCAGAGTACAGTTGAAATATTTCGAGAAATATGACTTTGATTAACCTTATTGCCAAATATCACATGGCATTGTTAAACTCACCATCTGGAACTTGCTGTTGTGGATAAAATAAAACAAGTTTCTGGGATAAATAATTTTAAAATCTTTATATGTAAGTTACATTTTAAATATCACCAGTTACGGAAGAACCAGAAAATTGAAAGAAGTAGGTTTCTACTTCCTTAAAAACAGAAATACTGAAAAAAGTAAAGGTTTTAACTCAGGGTGCATCAAGTAACAGTACCATTGAAGCCATTTTGAAAATTTTTCCCACTCTTGTTGGTCATTTTAGCAAAGCTAAATGCATATCTTATTCTGAAATAAAAATATATGTTAATCTTTTGCAAATGATAAAATCAGGATTCATTCTGAACTTAAAAGTCAAGATGCTTCGGAAAAGTAGGCAGATGTCAGAAAGAAGCTGAGGAAGATGATAGAACTACTATATTCTTTAACTCTGTGCTACATCATCCTGATCTCAAAACAAACAAAGCTCAGCATAACAATAATAAAGTTAAGATTTAATGTGAGGATGTTTAAAATAAGGTAGCTATGTGAGCACTTTCGTCTTGAACATTAAATACTCTGCAGTTTTCAGCTTTTCATACTGGCTGAAGGAGGAGCTACTCCCTGAAAATCAAAAATCTTTACTTGAGTTAAATGTCATTTCAATTTTGTAATATGAAAGGAATTTCAGCAGTATGATCAACACTTCATTCCATTAAGATCTTCAAAGAACTTCAATTTCATCCCAAGAAGTACGAGATTGGATTCATAAGTGTGTGAAATTTTTTACTATTAGAGGTGATAGAAAGAAAACAGCTGTGTCGCTTTTCAATATGATCTCCCTTTCCTAGAACACATTTCCCACATATCTGCATTAACAGTTCTACACACTTGAAAAAATATCCAGATTTGTCTGCAAAATGTGCTAAAATCACATCCTTCACCTCATCACTGGAAAACTTTCTTCCCTAAAAGTCTTTTTTGAGTTTTGAGAAGAGTTGGAAGTAATATCTGGATTGTAGGTAGGGCAGACGCTCCACCTCCTTGAACCTACATGCCTTCATAGAGCTTTTGGCAACAGGGCAAATACCATGACTCAGCATCCCATATCACTTCTCATTGATTGAGACTAGCAATTTGTGTGTTCTCTGCATTTACATTAGTGTTCCTCACCTTAAAGTAAATTATCAGCATTCTTCTGCAGTGCCAGAAAATGGTAACCATAAATTTTTCTGGAACTGAATGATTTTCGCTTTTCTTGAATACACTTTCTCAGGTTAATGCCACTTCATAGAATCGCTTTTTGGAAGATAGCCATTGAGGACCATAGTTTCATCCCGACACAATTTGCTCCAAGAACTGCTTCCTGGTTCTTTCACAGACAGTCAAAAACCCTTTAACAACACTCCACTCGATGTTGCATCTGCATTGCAGAATGAAGTTGGAGCACCCACATGGCAATGACCTTCTTCATATGAAGATGATCATGGAAAATTCAAAGGACGATTGTTTTTGAAAACCCTACCCTTGTTATTTCTTTCACCCTCCTGTTACTCAGCACATTCTCCTTGACGAAAGCAATGGATTCTGGTGTCAGTGCCTCCACCGTCCAATCCTCACATGGCTCATCTTTAATACTCTCTCGTTCTAAACAAAATTGCTTAGTCCATTCCTTCAAATGTGAAGGTGAAACGTCATATAGTACATCCCAACGAAGTGGTCTTTAATTTCTTTGGGCATAAGCCATTCTTTGGTGTGGATCTTTATCATTACTTAATATTGAACACTGCTAAATTGAATTAAACACCAGCTGATCCTGATGTAAACAAAAGCACATGGAAACACCAATGGAACCAAGTAAGCTACACACTATAAGAAAGGGATCTACCTCACCTTATTACATGAAGTCCCTTACCTGTCAAGAACAGGTTAAACTTACCAGACTCAAAATTGGTCACTCCTACCTCACCCACTCTTACCTCCTTCTGAAACAACTACAACCAACATGCAATACCTGTCACACAGCACTCACCATCCAAACCTCTTCAACGAATGCAGCAAATACAACAAAAAAAAGACAAAAATATGGAATTCCGAACAATCCATCATCTACATTTAACAATCTCCAACTTCGTCTGAAGATACTTGCATACCTCAAAGATACTGATCACTGGGCTTCAATCTAATTTCAATACTGTTGCATGAGTATAACTAAGAAAGCAAATGATAAAAATGTAATTTCATTTTAACTAGTCGCGATATGACCTAGATGTTAAAGTGATTATAGATAAAAAAAAAAGTGTTGCTACTTACTTATCACTGGCAGACTGATTCCTCATAACAACTCTAGCATTGCGCTTTGAGATACAGTCCCAGAACAGAAACAAGTTTTTAACTGAACCTTTTGTTTTGATTACATGTAAGCAATTTACAAGACATAGTTGAATATATGAGAGTCATTTCATAAATAATGCACTTTCCTTCAATATAGTCTCCCTGAATCCCAACGTCTGGGAAGCTTCAATATTCCATCTAAGGCACCACTTCTGTTCACCTGTCAAATGATTCAGGTAACGATGGCAGAAAGCTCTTCCAGAGAAGCAGAATGATGTTCACGCATAAGTTTTTTAACTTTGGGAACAAGTCTAAGTCTGGTGGACTCATGTCCGGACTGTAGAGAGCATGAGCTAACACTTCCCATCCATATTTGTGCAGCTTTCGGATTATAACATTCCCGATGTGCGGGTGAGCATTATCATGAAGAATCAGTGGCCCAGCCTCAAGCAAATGAGGTCGGTTTTTGTGTATTTTTCTGCGCAGATTTTGCATTAAGTTACGATAATACACTGCTGTGACACTTGTTCCACACGAGACTATATCTGTCATGATGATATCTTGATGATCATAGACAAATATCATCATTTGCTTCACCTTTGATTGAAATCATCGAATTTTTTTTTTTTTCATGAGGAAGCTGAACCTCTTCACTCGTTGGACTGTAATTTCAACTCTGACTCAAAGTCTCTAACCCAAGTTTCCTCAATAGTGACAATTCAACACAAGAATGCTTGACCTTCAATGTCGAATCTTTGTTTCAGCAAGGTTGCAAGTCCAGACATTTCTGCTTTTGTTCAGTAGTCAAGCAGTGATGGACCCATTCTGCAGAAATTTTTCTCTTCTTTAAATAGTTTGTCAGAATACAGAATAATAATGACATTGATGGAATCCCTGTGACTTCAAAACGTTCCCCACATGTTGCCTGATCATCATCTTCAAGAACATCTGCCACAAGTTTCACACATTGTTCATCTGTTGATGTTTTCAGCCTTCCTGGTCTTGGATCAAAGTCTATGATCATACGACCACCACAAAAACAATGAGCCCAATGGAAAACTGTGCTACAGTCCACTATGAACTCACCACAAATTTCACTTAAAGCACTGTGAGTTTCTGTTGAGTTTTTCACAGGTAAAGTTTCGACCTTAATGTACGACCTTTATCTTCAACGGTAACAGTACCTGAGACACATACAGGCTTCATTTCTAGCTCTCATTATTTAAGCACAGAGTACTCTACAGATGAAACAAAACAAATGCTTCTTCATCAAGCTTTCAACTGCAACTGATGTAATTTTCACTCTTGTTGCATCACTCAATCTGCAGTACTGCCAACCTGTGCATTATTTATGAAATGACCCTCGTAGGTAATTGGAAAACCTCGAAATTATTGTAGATATAACAACCTGTAACAGACGATCACAGGATTTGGCATTTGCAGACGAAAATGTATATTGTGACTGAACAAAAGATTTTTTTCTGACAAGACTACATTTTCCACAGCATTCTATGCACCAAAATGTGTGCATCATCCCAAGAAAACCCAATGGCAACCACAGTATATAGGAACTTCGAGATGAATTCTGCACTGAATTGAAAGACACATTAGGAAGGACTAAAATAAACATAGTGGAGGTGCATCCTGATGGGACTTTTTGAATTCCAACAAGATATTCAATTCACCATTCAATGTGGTTGAAGAATGGCTTGCAGGACACATCACTGTCAATTATGACTGGCCTCCCATCTCACCTGACATGAACCTCACTGAAAATGTGGGGGCAGAACTGGAAAATAGGTGTAGACATAGTTGGGAAGATCATCTACCTGTCACTCAAAATAACTTAAGGAGACAAGTGTTCTTAATGCATGGGAAGAACAGGTACAATACTTGAAATTAATTGTAGAAACTTCACAGATTCTATGCAAGCAGTCAATTCAACCAGAAGCCTCGAGCCAAATATTTATTGTTTCACTCTGTCAATTTAATTTATAGTATTTTATTTCAATAGCAGACACAATCTTACTTATGCTTTGATAATTTTTTACATAGTAATTAGACAATAATTTTATATTTAAGGAAATTTCTTAAAATATAATTATTTAACATTTATCAAAATAATAGTACTGTAATGGATTCGAAAATAGTCTCCCTACTGTCATTCCTTCGAAAATAGTCTCTCTATTGTCATTCCTGCACTGACCAGTGATTGCTCCTCACTTTTTCTATAAATTAAACATTCGCTTTCTTCTTTTCATTGATCATACACGTTTTGAGAAATCTCATAAGCATGTGTATAGAACATTAGTTTGGCAGGCATTGGCAAAGTAGTGAGAATGAAATTCTAACTTTTCAGCCAGGCTGTTTTCAATGTTGCTCACTGTACAAACAGGACAAAAATCCTATTAAGGATATAAAGAAATTCTACATTCAGATCGTAACGGACTATCAGGTTCAATATTACCAACAAGATGGTAACAGGATAAATGATATATAGTTTTCTCCAAGTATTTCGTTAAGAACAATTATTTTTCCTACAGAAATATGTTTAACACCAAAACTCCTTCAAACACTTTACGACCTAAAACACATAACAAAACTACCTGGAACAAAACAATAAAAAAAATATCTATTTGAGACACAGAACAAAAAATAACATAGGTACGAAGTTGCTTTCAGTAATTGCATGCTCTACATACCCAGGAAGCAGACAAATCTTAAAGCGAAAGCAGCTCATCCGGCATCCTTCTGACCACACCAGTAGTTGATGCTTTCAGCTTAAATCCTTTGAAATAATCCATAGGCGTGATTTAATGACATAATATTGTTGGTGGTCGATTGTTTGATATGTCTGTTTTGAAACTAAATAACCACAGTGTCAATACTTTCGCCATGTAAGCCCTCAACATCAATAGGCCTGTTATGGAAGAATGATGTTGGATACTGTTTCATAATAACTACAATATAATGTAATTACAAATGTCTTTTAACTGATTTAGGTTTTGTTTCTGCTGCAGATGAGTGTCTCATTAATTTTCAACTCTTTGGAATTATAACTCTGTTTGTTCTATTACGAGTAGACTTAAACGTGAAAGTAAAGTTTGTTGAAACAGCTTACGTGTTCTACTTGAATGCAAGATCGCAAACGACCAATGGTGTTGACAGCGTTTGAAGCTTCACACACCATCTACCACGCATGCGCGATATTGGCTGCTAATGGCAGAACTAGAGGTATTCAAATGTGAGCAGAATGTGTGGCTACGAGATATAGTCAAACTCTGGAGTTGAAGCATACAGCACTACAGTGCTATAATACTAGTACCATCGACATCAAAACAGAGCAATGGCGATCCTGAACAAAGCAAACACTGCATTATATTTACAGCAACAATTGCTGAAGTTGATATTTCGTTAGAAAGAAATGCAAGCAATTTTGGAGAGTGAGAAAGAAGTGGCAGATAAAAAATATCAGCATTCTTCCAAGATAAGTCAGTGGAATGTGTAGTGTCATATACTTTTGAATGTGAGGACAAAGTACATGGGGAGTGCAATGATAACGATGTGTGCTTAAGTGAAAGTAATATATAGAAACATATATCCAGCCATATAGTTCATCGTCCATGTTGAGGCCACACATCTCGTCTTCAGCAAAGCAGAGTAGAGGACAATAATTGTCCAGCAAATGGGTACAAGACATAATTACCTACATGAATGAACATCCACAACACAGCAAAGGAAAAGATTTCGAATAAGGTCGCAGCAATATGACCATGTGATGCATAAGAAAAACTATGGATATTCAAGGGAGGACAAGGCAAACATGTTACAAAGACTGATGTTTGCATGATTCAAGAATCCTTGAGACAATTTGTACAACGTGCATGATAGTGACATACTACATAGGCATCAAATTGCACATGAGTTAGGTTACAGTGACTTCCAGGCAAGTAATGGCTGGTTGCATAACTTCAAATGAAGCTATAGAATTGGAAGACTTAAGATAATGAAAAAAAAAAAAAAAAAGGCAACTTGGTGATGAAGAGTGAACTGCAGAATAGGCCCAAGCATTTGTAGATGAGGTAAACAAGGAATTTATTTTCAATTCCAACCAATCAGGATTTGAAAAACTGCATAAGAAAGGCACCCTGGCACTTAGAGATACCAAGAAAGTTGTGGTGAAGCAACGAACATCAATGCCGTAACACATTTCTATACAATTATGCTATTAGTCTGGATGGTAAATTGGCGGGAAGTTGTTTATTGTGCTGCATGAGGTTGGAGGTTCTCTATCTCCTACGATATTGTCTCATGTCAATGATCTAGCAAGAATAGTAGGGAATGTTTATGTCACAGCAAGTAAGAGTGGAAAATTGGACTTATCAGAACTATAACTATGGTACGAACACTACTTTTGACTGGGGACAATAACTTGCTGTCACTTGACCCCTGATCTGCACACAAAAATCATACCATTTTAGAGGAAACTATCATCCTGGAAAGTGTGTGACATTAAAATTAATACCTTCAGGAACAACTGGACAAATTCAGCCTCTGGATGTCTGTTTTTTTGGTGTTTACAAAACATACGAGTATGATCGCACCATCTGCAGCTATGACATACGAGTATTATTGCACCATCTGCAGCTATGCCATAAAGCAGTGGTTCCCAATCTTTTTTGACTGACGACACACTTTACTGAACGCCCACAATATCATGACACACTTTTCTACTTTTCTTCTGGAGAAAAAGGTGGTCGAACTCTGTGTAGAATATTTTATAGCGGACAGGGAGATGGGGTATCAAAATTTTCAAAATTAGTCCTGAACTGTGTGAAAAATATTAAACTTCTTCTCTAATTTTAGGATCAAAAGAGATTACTGTTCACTGCACGGGAATTTTGTCGTTTTTAACCTTCTTTTCGTTCAACTAAGATTTCCAAGATCTAAGCGGAATTCAAAGAAGAATTATGGTATATTAAAAATATAGTTATTCACACATATATCAGTTCCATGATGAAAATGCAACAAAAAGGTGCCGTTTCAGCACATTCTGCCAGAAAAAGAGCACTGATAACAACTTCTATGTAGTGTCGGACATCCAGTGTTGTAGACAGGTTGATGTTAACATGCAATCAAAAATTTTAAAAGAACAAGCAGCAACTTGAGTGGCATTAGAAAAAAACAAAAATATGTGTCAAAAATCCCAACCAATCTATGTGAATGTCCGATAAAAGATTTTTATTATCATGTTTGAAAACTCGCCTATTTAAATTAATGTGAAGTCTGCGCTTGATGGGTTACATACAGTTTCTCTGTATATGATCTTATGGTTGAAACACTGAACTGAACATTGTTGCAGGTGTTAATGTTTCATTGGTAAAGTCTGTTTCAAAATAAAATGTACTATGTCAAAGACTTCGTTGCAAATAAAAAATTCGTTGTAAAGAGACTTGCTGGATGTAATAAAATTTATTTTTCAATTCCAAAATTTCGCAACACACTCCATGGAGCTGTGCGACACACCAGTTGGGAACCCCTGCCATAAAGGATAGCCAGTTTCACACTAAACTGCATGACAGACTAACAGACTGATTGGTATTCAGTTACATACCATCACTTTCCATCAGTTCTTGTCACCACATTATACCAATATGACTATCTAAGCATTCCATAGGAGTGAATACTTCACTGATTGTCCTGAATGCTTTATAACTCCCAAGGAGTTCATCTTTGATCATGCTGGCACGAATGTAAAATCACTGTGGAGGATAATTTTTCAATCGATGCTCATGGCATAAGTTAAAGGTTTGTTTTGAACATTTTGTGAACATCAGATAATTTTATTTTCATTTATGGGACAGATCTCTGAATTTAATGATCACACCTTGTAGCACATATGGGTGAATCTAGAAATGCACATAGTGTGTTAGTATTAGACCTGAGGGGAAAAGACCTTTGGGGAGACCGAGACGTAGATGGGATATGATGCTAGGGCCTAGATTAATCTTGCTCAGAATAGGGACCGATGGCAGGCTTATGTGAGGGCGACAATGAACCTCAGGGTTGCTTAAAAGCCACTTGTAAGTAAGTATATGCAATGCATAATCTTACAATGAAACTGTCGAAAAAAATACGGATACACAATAACTGAAAATATGATCCCTATATCTGTTGTTGTGTTTGCAGATGACATTGCAATCACTACTAATAAGGAAAATGCAATTGTATTAATCTAGCAGAAAGTAACTTCGCATAAATTGGAATGAAACTTAATTCTAGTGAAAGCAACTAAATCCGTAGTATTCTAAAGAAGGGGAAACTGTTTGAAGAAACTATTACAGTACCAGCTTAGAGGGATCGACTACTTCATCATTTAAAGATAAAAATAAATTAATGTGATATCTGAACATAGTTTTTAATGATTAAATATGTGTATCTAATGCCTACCCACTTCACTTGCGTGATTCGAGTTCTGCATACTGTGGATAGATGACAGGACTGTAACCCATTTTCAAGTTGCACACTACTTCAGCGGTGTGATGTGTATCTGTTAAGAGTTATGTTGTGTACTAGGGTGAGTGTATGTGTAAGTGTAGTGTAGAGAATGGGTGAGGACGAAGAGAGAAGGGGAAACCCGGTGCAGGCATGGAGCCTAATCCTGTCGAATAGCACCAAGGGGACTGCCAGGCATAACGTTCTCATCCAATAGATGAATCACTATCAACAGTGACATATGCCTTTCCTTCATATGCACTGCGAGAGATTTGGGATTTAACCCAGGCATATTGGTGCACAATTTAGTAATTAGAAGTTGTGCACCACTATCTTTCCTTGTCCCGAGGTAGAAATTTTACATGAAAATTCCTGATCCTGCTGGGAATCAAATCTGGGCCAGCTAGTCTGAAGGCAGACACACTACCACAGAGCTAGTTCGGCAGACTAATGATGAAATATTGATAGGAACAAGATAAAGAACCTAACTTATGACCTAAATGGTCTTGTTAGAAGTAAATTATTAAAATCTGATCAGAAAACATACTGCTTATCCTTTCAGGAATTTCTGTCTACATCTTATCGTCTAAACTTCTTTGCCTTAAGTCCATTGGAGTAGTCCTTAACATTTCTATCCAACAGTAAATTTCATCCAAAATACGTTCATTCCTCGGAACGTTTGTCCAATCTATATACAGTCAACTCTGGATATAGTGAACTCTGTTATAGTGAACATTCGGTTATAGTGAACCTAAATCGTTGGACCCGACCCGCATACATTAAAAAGTACATTAATATTTCCGTTTATAGTGAACCTTGAATCCGGACAAATTCTTATTTGAAGTCAGACCTTCTTGTATAAAATTGAAAGAATGTGTTGAGAACAACATTTTAAGTTTCTTACTCCTTTAGTCAAAGGACAAAGGAAGGTTTAGTGATTCCTAGACAATGAGCTGTACTGTAAATCCAGGCAACGCGTGACGACCTTGCCTAACTCCACCCTCTAAGGGTTGACATTCTGTTCTTAGGCACTCTACCCTACTGTTATTTCTAATCCTCCACCATCAAAGGGTTGTCTTTTGTTCTCAGAAACATTTCCATTATGACGGATAGCATTGAAACAGCGGAAAATGAAATTGCCTTCTTTTATTAAAAGGAGATGTCTTTGGTCCAGAGCATAAATGAAGGTAAGATTTCGATGGTTTTCAAACTCCATCAACCCTCTTCCAGTTTCCATTAAGTGACCAGGGGAATTCCAAGGCTGAGTATGCAGTCACATCATAATAGTGTTTGTCATTTCTACCTGATCTAGTGTTCCAACAGGGAATGTATTGTATAAAAATGTCATAGCGTAAAGTGTTTTCTTTGGAAGATAAGCGAATATTATATGTGACATTGAACGTGGTCTTTCGCAGCGGACTTGGATCGACAGCATAGTAAATCAACTGTAACAGTATACAGCGTAATCCATTCCACAAAAATGAAATATTTTATTTTCTTGTTCACAATTTCATTCATTTCTGTCATTTAAGGTTAGGGGAGAGACACTTCCGGATATAGTGAAAGAAATATGCAAATCCGCAGAGGTTCACTATATCCAGAGTTGACTGTATTGTGCAATCATTAATATTTGGTTTTGGACATTCAGTCTCTAGAATGGTGTGGGATACCATTCTGGCAAATACCAGAACCAGTCATGGTAAATAATTGGAAATACAAAAATGGATTGGTGTTACCATTGAAATGCACACATCAATACAGTGAAACCTGACGAAATGGCAACCTCCACAACAGCCACATCAATAAATGGTCTTTTTTCTCTGGAACCAAGGTATTCTCCATGAAGCCCATGCAACTAATTCCTCAATAACCGACCACCTTGCACCACACTCAGTGGCCAGCCACATTTCATAGACTGAACTGTATTAGACAGTCGGAAAACTACTCTGAACACTATACTGTACACTCCTGTGTTCATCTCTAAGACACGTATCATCAAGCTGGTCTGACCATCGAATTTGCACTTTCTCTTTTCTGGGGTGCAATAAATACATCTTCTTCATCCTGTCCTTAGGTGCAAGCAAACAAAGTTGTAAATTTTATTACTTGCAACAAATGAATGGGATGGCATGATTAGACAAATCAACAGTATGCAAAATCATTAAAGAATGCTTGTTCGAAAACGTATTGAATACTGTACTCTTAGTCACTCAAATTTGGAGCAATTCTACGTTAACAATATCACTGTTACAGAAAAACATTAATTTTATTCCAGTTTAGTAAGTTCACTTGTGTGCAGTCTTGAAACTATGATACAGTGTATATGTACAGTAAAGAGTGTTAAGAAAAAAGTGACTTTAAGTTGGGTGAAAATGATTTTCCCAAGCTATAAAGGAAACTCTGCTACGAAACTTACTGAAATTTTATAATGCCGCAAAATGCAAGCCAATGACATTCTTAAGAACAAAGAATGGATTTTAAAAAAATGGGAAGAAAATATGTATCATGGAGTGAAGAGAGAAGTGCAGAGGAGTTGATAATTTGTTTATGAATGGTATAAAAGCGCACGTGCAAACAAGATGACAGTTGGTGGATCAATACTGCAGGAAAAAGTACAACAGAAAACAAAAGAACTAAATGTAGGCCTAGAAGATTTTTCTGCTAGCAATGGTGGCTTGTGCCGCTAAAAGAGATGTGCAAATAAGTAGTAATTACATATATCAGATTAACGTGTTAGCATTTATTATTATAATCATTATTATTATTATTATTATTGCAATAGTATATTAATTAAAGCAGGCATTAATAAGCGAATTAATATTTTAATATCATATAATAAAATAAGATCTGATCACATAAAAAATGCCATAACCTTATTTTAGCGGTTACCTGTACTAGCGACCATTTTTTTAAGAACGGCTAGTGGGTGCTTTAGACAGTTTTACTGTATAATTAAAAATATGCTGTCATGAATCCCAAAATTATGTCGAAGGAAAACAAATCATTGTTTGTAAAAGATGAATGCTATCACCAAACCAATTTTGCAATAGAAATTGAACCAGAATGTATGAGCGATGTGAAAAGTAGTCAAGTTGTAGTACATGTTACATTCATGTAGATTTGCAAAATACAAGAACATACAAAATTAATCTTGCTGCAAATCTTCACGCATCAGATGGTGCTGTATTGGAAGCAAAAGAGTGGTCCAAAAAATATAAAGCAGAGCTATGAAATCACCATATGAAGCTCCCAGTGAAATTATGAGACAAGATATGAAAAGGATACAAAATGAAGAGAGTTTGGTAAAAATGCTACACAGACAAAATGTTACAAAAATAAACCTAGAGTAAAATGAAGTAAGACTAGCAGTACCATGGGCAATAAGCCTACTAGAAGTTAACCTTAATCATCCATATGATGTAGCCAAATAAATCAACAGTTGTTTCTTTTGTATGAAAGTGGAAGAAATAGTCCTGAAAGATTAGTAATATTTTCAAATGAAGGAAAAGAAAATGAAATTACACATTATAAACCAAATCCCTGTAATGAATTTAGGATATATTGTGTTACATAGATTAAAAGAAAATAGATTTGTGTCTTTTGTTTCCTATATTTCTTTAATTTTTTTAGTGATTTATTTATTTAATCTGACAGAATTAAGGCCATAAGGCCTTCTCTTCCATCCTAGCAGGTAGCACATATAAATACAAAAAAGAAATACAAACACTGATGAAAATAATACAAATTAAATTAAAGCCCTATAGAGGATCAACAGGGTCAAAAGAACACTATAGAGCTCTCATCGAGCTAATACAAGAAAAAAAAAAAACAGAGATAGCAATGATGACAGTGATATTTGATAATAATAATAATAATAATAATAATAATAATAATAATAATAATAATAAACACATTACATATTAATTGTCAATTTTACAACAGCATAGTTACAATATTTATTATATGTCATGGGTTAAGCCGAATTTGCACAACCTGACATGTGTTCAACAAGCAATTCCATGAATTAGAATATGATTCTTTAATTTAAATTTGAATTTTGATATTGTCAGACAGTCTCTGACATGGTCAGGGAGAGAATTCCAGAGGCATGGAATCGATATGCTGAAAGATGATGAGTAGAAGGATGTTCTGTGCAGAGGAATAGATCTGCATCATCTAAAAATTCTACTAACAAAATGATGTGTTATTTGAAGAGAGGTTCTATACAGGAAATAAAATGAAAAGATCAGAATAACTCTATGGACAAAATCATACAGGGACAAAAATACATACAGAATGATACTATATCATAAAGTGCTAAAAAGAACTAGACGAAAAATTTATGGTCAAAAATTGATGTAGAGCAAATGTACAACCAGGGAAAAATGTAATGGACGAACATTCTGATAACCACTGCCTATATTATTAATTACTATGGCCTGGAGTTTTAGATTTTATGAAATAAATTTAGGTTTTATGATCATGGGATATAGTCTTCTTTTGGTTTTTAAACAATTATTTACGCTTTTTATAGTCTTTTAATGAAAGATATACAAACAGCAAACACATAAACAAAGAAAATTGATGTAATTCACATTTTGACACAATTCTTTTAATCTTTTATAGTCATTTGATAAAAATATAAAATTTATATTTGTACTCACATAACACAGAAAATGTAAGTAATCCGCAAATTGGCATAATTTATTATTTTATCTGTTTATAGTATTTGAGTGAAAAGTATATACTATGTTCAATAGACACTAGTACCCACATAAACACAAACATTTAAGAAAGTTATAAAATTTGACAATACTGCTATACACAATTAGCAGCATTTCTAAGTTTTCTGAAGTGAAACTCACTCCACTGTCATCACATTTTTGTAGGCTAAGAAAGACCTTTCTGGGGCACAAGATGTTATGCATTTCATTGATACCTTTGTTCGTGGCACCCAAGGTAATTCGCCTGTGTACTGTTTCCCCCATGGATATTTGCACACACTTCTTTCATTTTTCCATATTCGGAGTTGCTCATAAGAATATCGGACCAGGTGTTGAAATTCAGCTGGTATATGCTGGAAGTGGGCATTTAAGAAAAAAGCAGAGGAGCAGCATTGCTATTCTTCTGACAGGCTGTCTTGGCTTTAACAACAGTGATTCATTTGCTTTAATCATGTAGATAGCACTGTCTGTCACCAAGAGCAAAGGCCAAAGGAAGGCATCTCTGACAGTGCAGGCTACAGTACAGTGGTTCATCTTCTCCAGCACTTTACACAGGATCAGGTGCGGTCTTCCTGAATCCATAATTTCCCCGCCACGGTGTTAGCTATAAATTGGCCACAATTACCCATTGTCTTAATGACTGTAAGCCACAATTTTTGTTTTAGTATCTTCAAGAGTCTTTTCATACGATTGTTTCAAACAATTCTTGCCCAACATTGACTCTTCTGGTATATTTCAGCCACTGATGTCCACAAGGAAGCCTGTAAAATTCCATTTGCAGTACATTCCAAGGCACATTTGCCGACACCAATGCCACGCACAATGAAGATTAAAGTTCCACTGTACTACCCATCACAGTGGAAATAAATAGCTGAATCTTTAGTTTGCTTTGCTTTCTTGGGACAACTTTAATGTGAGTTGCAGAACTTTTGCACTGAAGGAAATGCGACTTCTTGTCGTAATTTATCTAATAAAAAGAAACAGAAATTAACACTGTAAGAATATAATCATATAAAAATTAATTTACAGTGATACATAAGTAATTAAATACATATGCATGAGAAGGCACACAATAAGCCTCATGGCTGCAGTGCTTTTGGAGTTGTTGCTCAGCAGAATGGTTCGTGGGGTAAAATTAAAAAAAACTATATTCAACCAAAATAAACCTAGCGAATACTTGGGTTTACTTACTTGATTTTGTCAGGCTTGATAAAAAGAAGTTCCTTTTCCATCCATAGTAAATTCAGTCTTCTCCAATCCATTACAGGATTAGATTAACTTTCGAAGACTTACCTTTTGCCATATCGAATGTCATACTGCAAATAACGCACACTGAACAGTATACAGAATACAACTTCACTATCCAGAGGGACAGTGTTGCTCGCATCTGTGACATTCTCTTAAGTCACATAAGTCCCTGGGTAGTGCAAAATGAGCAACAATTCTGGCCATCTGCTTCAATGTGCTAAACTGAAGAAGCACAGCAGTGCAGAAATTTGAGTGCTCTTTACTGGGAGCCCAGATCACATATAGATTGCTCATTCATATGTTAAAGTCGGTTGCACTTTGAAGAGAACAACTGCCAGGATCGCCACCCATATGCCGTAAACGAACACGAGATGGCAGTACAGTCGCTAATGCAATTCAAATGGGAGTTATGACGTGACTCCTTATGTAAAACTAGATGGCAGCATAGTAAACCTGACAAAAGTTGTTACCGCCAAAGCCTATAATGCAGAGCAATCTGGGTATATATGATCTAGGCTGGGAGGCAAGAAGCAAAATAGGTTAAATGATCCCAAAAGTGGCCATTGGAAAACAAACAAACAACTTTATTAACGAACTGTGCTAACTGGACTTATTGTTAATACTTTCGTTTATTTTATACTTTTCTATCAGCAATGAATTAAGTTAAAGATTGGCAAACAATGAACAAGGTTCAGTGCTTTAGTTTACTACTACATTTAGTTTTCACTTTCAAATCTTTGAACTCTGCTGACAAGTTGGTAGACAAGTAAGGACAGGTTTAAGAATGATAGTCACTCTTTTTCCTACAAATGGAGAGTACAGCATCATGTTACTATAAAGACAAGCATTACATCACAACAATATATTACATACATATTTAGTTCTCTGTTGATTGACATGAATCATTCAAGCTCCCCGAATAAATTTATTTAGTATAGCCATTCGTTATATTGTGGAACCTAACTGCATGTTAGAGGAAGAAGAAAGTGGATTCAGAAGCATCCCTCCCTTGCAATGCTTCTACTTGTATCCATCAAGCTCACTTACCCCCACCATAATGTTCTTTCTTTATGCTATGGCTCATGCAAGTATTTGGTTTCATGTGATAACTAATGACCTTTATATGGGTTAAAGGAATTTCTTAAAGTTTGGTATTCTTTATATTTGTGTGTGAATTCGAGAAATTTTATTCTATACGAATCTGAAGAAAAAAATTCATTTGCATAATTACTGTTTCTGAAAAAGGTCCATGCAGTTCTATTTAACCTCATTTAGATTTAAAGAATTAACACGTCTGGATCCAGCAGGCATGATGAAATGGAAAAGTACACTGAAATTTTCTAATTATGAACCAAGAAAAGAATAGCCCGAAATATAAAACTCCAGGCCATATTAATCACTATATCCTATGTTAAGAAACAAAACGGGGTGGAAACAAAATAAATAAATAAATAAATAAAAATCAAATAAAATGATTATTTTCAAGTATATTGCTATTTTTATTTTTATTTTATTTGAAATACTTGATTGGTGGTTTAATTACGTAAATAATAATTAATTCCCTCTGACATGACAATTTTATTGAAAAAATATTGACTGCCTATATCATTAATCATTATAATATGTCATCCCAAATAACAGATAGGTAACAGCAGAATTTAAGAACATTAAAAAGAAGACAATATCAAAAAGAATGGCAAGGATAAAAGAGTGAAAACTGAAAGAAAGAAATAAAAAGGAAGAATTTCAAGAAAAATTGAAAACACGAATACCGAAAACAGAAAAAGGTAAAGTGAAGAATGAGAACATTTTAAGAAAGCATTTGTACAGGTGAGTGAAGGTGTAAACGATAGGTAAGTGGTACTGACTAGAAATTGGAGGAGAGCCAAAAGCGAGAAATAGTAATATGCCAAGAGTCGCAATGTATTTCACAGTATTGAAGCTTAACAAAACGCGCAGATTTTTAACTATTAAATTATTTGGCCTATTATTATTATTATTATTATTATTATTATTATTTCAATATAAAAAAAGAACTAACACATATTACTGGTATTTTAAAGTTGAAAGGCGAACTCTGCTACTTTTCTACAAAATCATATCAATGAGCCGGTTGATTTGTTGTTTTTTTTTTTTTACCTGTACTCTGTTTTGAATTTGGATATTTGGAAAATAAAATGTCACATGAACTTGGCATACTCTTAGAATGGTACCTCATGCAAATGCACATGGGCAAGGATCTCACAATTGGTTGCACACCAAAGCACACCAGTGCGCAATTAGAAAAGTAATCCCTCCTTATAAATGGTTTCTTGTTTTTAAAAATTACCAATATTGCACTTTACAAGTATTAAATGAAAGCTTATCTACCAATTTATATTATTACAACAGTATATACAATTATTTTCATTGAAATAAAAAGTAGAGCGCATTAATACAAAACACGGAAAAGTTATACACTGCGGTCAGATTAAAGTATACACTATTGCACTATGCAGTAATATGTAGTAGAGCTAACCTAACGTTTTATATTTGTACTGAAATACCTTGCTGATAGAAAATGGTTGCATTTTGAATGATGTCAACATGTTCAATAATGCCATACGTGCACAGGCTGTGTATGAGACCTGCCTGAACTCAGCATCTCATAATCTTAGAGGAATCGCAGATACAGATCAAAGCCTTAATTGAAGTGCGGAATGTCAGATGGGCAGTTTAGTTTCAGTTGATTGGTCACTTTTATGAAGTGCTACGAATAGTACACTGAATTGTTGTGTTATGAATTTGTGAATTGTGATAGATCTGCTTATTGGAGAGCAATATTCATTTACCAATAAATGTGATATTATTAAGGAAGTGGAGTGAATTGTGTTCGGTGTTGTGAATTATGTGAGAGTAAATTATTTATCAGTACAATCTACAAAATGAATTGTACTGTGTGTTATGATAATATATTATGTTTTCAAGTTGTAGTCTACCAATGTAGGATAGAATATTATGTCAGAAGAAGTTACAGATTCATCTGTAGTGAAACATACAGTAAATGAGGGAAGCCACTTAAAAGTGGAAAAAAATATATCACATTAAGACGTAGGGGACATCTGATACACGAAATGTATTTTTTGTACAGTACATTAAATAATTTTCAAGATATTAGAGTCAACTTTCTTTTTTCAAATGAGAATCAACTATGTTTTGTACTGCAAATGTTGCATTAGCTCCGTCTAGTAACAACAGACTACTTTACCGAGTATTTGAATGTCACAAGCAAGAGTAAACATAAACAATATCTGACGCACCCTTCCTTATGTCTAGTTCATAATGTTGATGTAACTGAAGATCGAACACACCCGTAGTACGTATACTATCCAATACAACTCTTACTTCTTCAGTTCTGTACTGGACAATTGAACAACAAGACATTGGCGTGCACAGAGCTGTTGCGATGCAAATGGTCATCTCTTCGAACATCAATTGTAAACTTATTTTTTTATTGTTACACTACTTTTATGTCTCACTTCACCATGTGCAACATTTCCACAGTATTTCCATACATTGCGATTGTGATCTAATTGACACATAATTCTAACTACAATATTGTCCTCCCTCTAGTTGATTTATTTTATTTTATTGGGTTATTTTACGATGCTGTATCAACATCTAGGTTATTTAGCGTCTGAATAATATGAAGGTGATAATGCCGGTGAAATGAGTCCGGGGTCCAACACCCCTCTATTTGATCCTTGGTCAAAGTGGTCGAACATTGCTTATGTTTACTCTTACCGGTGACATTCAAACAATAAGTAAAGTAGACAGAGCAAACACAACATTTGCAATACAAAACATAGTTGGTTCCCATTTAAAAAAAAAAAGAAAGTTGACTCTTGATATCTTGAAAATTATTTCATGTACAAAAAATAAATTTCGTGTATCAAATGTCCCCTTCCATGTAATTTAACTTTTAATTATTGGTTTGTGTATATCTGAAATATTTCACACGCTATTGGAGGTGAAAGAGTTACGTGGGCTACCCTGTATGTTCAAAGAGAAGCAAACCCAAACAAACACCATAGTGAAATGCGAGAATTTCAGAGGCAATAAAAAAGAAGAATAAAGTATGGTAAGAATAGTTTAATTATAGATATGAAAAAAAATGGAAAAAATGGTAATGCTTAATTAAAGTTGCAAGGAAAATATTTCTTTGAAAAAAGTTTGTTTCAAATCAAAAGAGATGAGACAGCTAGTTTTATCTGCACAACCCTGTAGTATGATCAATCCTCTTGACATGCTCTTTCCAGATGGAAGGAAGTTATGACTCCTTGTATAAAACATACTTTGTGCAAGTAATAGGTTATGCTGTTAAAACTTGGGTATAGGATCGAGAGATAAAAAGCAGATTACAAGAAGAAAGAAGGATATTGCAAAGCATTAAGGAAAGATCAGGAGGAATAAAATCAGAAATATAGAAATAGGAGAAAGAGTTGGAGTTAGACCTTTACAAGAACTTATTGATAAAAAGAGACTACAATGGTTTGGTCATGTAGAGAGAATGACACCAGGTAGTTCACTCAGAAGAGCAATGGAAATGAGAATGAAGGAAAAGAAGAGACCATTAGAAAGACCAAGAACAAAATGGTTGATCAGGTGAAGAAGACCTGAAAACAAGAGGAATAGAGTGGGAATAAATAGAGAGTGAAAGAAGTTGGAAGGACAGAGATGTCTGGAGGAGGCTAAGTAGGCTGGCCCAAAATGATAGAAGAGGAGGAGGATTATAGGTACGAATTTTTTTTTGTAAAATGACAGAGCACTTGTTATTTATCTCAACTCTAGTAGTAGTGGTGGTCATAGTAGCAGTAGTAGTAAAAACGGAGATTTTTACGAATTATTTGGGGTTTGGTTCTATCCCTTAACCCATGAGTTCTAGTTCTGAATTCTCCATAAGTTCCAGAACCGCCACTCCAATGTTAAGAATTCCGTAAAAGTGACTTTTTTAAGAAAAATTCATTTTAAAATTTCAAGATTTTGGAGTTATAGTCAATTTGGTGCTGTTATTTTAAAATTATACATATGCAAGTTTTATAATCTTCGCTTAAGATATTAAACATGGTAAGAGTGGTATATGCAGCATTTTCAGCATCAATTTTCAGTTTTTAAAATTCATATATAGAATGCGGCAGTGGAATATGGCAGTTTTATAGCCCTGTTGTGGGACACTGAGGACAAATTAAAAGAAAACACATATACTGGAAGTAATCTAGTAAAATGCAATTTATTAATGTCCGATTACTTTAAAAAAACTACATTTCGTAAGTAGTCTGCACAGCAACGAATACATTCCTGCAATCTGCTATGAAACTTCTGCATAACTCGCCCCAACAAAACAGGTTTGATGGTACTAATTTCGTTCCTTATGTTTTGTTTCAGTTGGATGATGGTGCGAAGCTTGTTCCGATACACCCTACTTTTGAGATAACCCCATAGAAAGTAATCAGCTGCAGTAAGGTCAGGAGATCTTGACTTGTTGCGATACACTCTACTTTTGAGATAACCCCATAGGAAGTAATAAAGCGCACACTACTCATGGTTCAATGAACTGTCTGTGAAACATGTTTCCAGAACGAATAATTTCATGATTTGGAGACATTTCCTGGCCACCAAGATCTCCTGACCTGATTGCAGCTATTACTTTATGAGGTTATCTCAAAAGTAGGATGTATCGCAACAAGCCTTGCACCATCAGCCAGCTGAAACAAAACATAAGGAACGAAATTAGTGCCATCAACCTGTTTTGTTGGGGCGAGTTACGCAGAACTTTCATAGCAGATTGCAGTAATGTATTCGTTGCCGTGGAGGCTACTTATGAAATGTAGTTTTTAAAAAGTAATCAGACATTAATAAATTGCATTGTACTAGATTACTTCCAGTATATGTGTTTTCTTTTAATTCGTCCTGAGTGTCCCACAACAGAACTATAAAAACCGTCATATCCCACTGCCGCACCCTATAAATATTAATACACAGTTGCATTCATTTGCTGACAAAATGGTGGAACAAAATGTGCCATTGGTGGGTGGGGGGGGGTGAGCCGGAAATTATGAAAATATTATTTAAAAATACATTATTATTATTATTATCATTATTATTATTATTATTATTATTATTATTATTATTATTATTATTAAGATTTCGCGAATAAAAGATTGGGTATAGCTGGAATTCGTTTAAAAACTTGAATTATGTTTCTTTTTGTTTTATTATAAGGATATGATTATTAATTCGTGATTCAAAAATGAGAAAGAAATATAAAAAAATGGTGCAAAATACAGACAAAATGAGAACAATTCACGTTATCACGTCTCTAGGAGTTTCTTCCTCTCTAAGACCCCACATTCAAGCAGTATGTGCTCTTCAGAATCTGTGTTCTGCTTGTACAGTCTAAAAACTGCTCCTTGAAATAGCCCATAGTTTGTAGATTTTCCTGAAATGACCATGTCCACTAATTAACCCAACGACTCTCTTAAGTTTTCTTCTGTTCAGATACAGGAAAGACTTCGAAAGAGCTTGGTTAGATTTTGTAAGCAACTGATTGCTTCAAGCTTTCACCATTAGAATGGCGATTATTCCATTATCAAAAATTGAGAGGGTTTGTATCTGGTGTTTGTGGAGGGAAAAAAGTAAGATTCTTTAATGCGATTATGGTTCACAATCTTTTAACATTCTAAAGTAATGCTATTCGGTAATCTACAATGATTTTGTTGTTGTAAACTAATGCTGAGTTCTTGGCAATAAAGCCACTAACTCTCTTGCTCTCCAATGTGTGATATACATATACACTGTATGCAGGTTTTATAATCCCGGCTTAAGATATTAATCCCACAGGCCGGTTTCCCATATGCATGTAACCAACTCCCTAGGATAGTTCAGTAGCATTTTGCATACATGTATACACATCATGGACAATTTAACAAAATAGGCCACTGTTTGCCATTTATTGGAGATATTTTCATGCATTCTTTTCAAGTATATTGCAGAGTCTTTTTTTTTATTATTTTTTACTGCCTTCTAAAGTTGTATTACGTTTACCATTTCGAAAATAGAAATAAAAGTGATGGCATGTAAATTTCATTCTACTAGGGCATTTAAATACCATTTCAGTGCTTAGCACCGGGTTGAGGAGTTCAACACAGTAAGTGTTGTATATACTGCATTTTCAGCATCATCAATGCTCTAGGGATTGAGTCACAACGGTGTAACTGTTCCATCAAAAATAGAGGAAATGCCATTTCAGCATGCTGACCTTTCATGGCATGCATAAGCATCCCCCAAGCAGTAAGAGGGGATATGGTCGGTGGAGTTGTCTGACAACCCTCTCAGCTAGGTCATATGGACCAGCTAACCAATGGCAGGTGTGGTTCTCCAAAAAGTTTGGGGGTTGCATGTAGGTGATGCAACAGCCATGATATAAAAATAAGGTGCCTACATTAAATCGGTTATACTTTTTTGCTGTAATCTACAATGTAATTCTCTGACCAATGACACTTTCTTAAAATAAATAAATAAGAAAGTTTCTATGATAAAATGTGATAGAACTCACATAGAACTGTAACCTGCACATCATGTAGTTCTTGCTTAACAGCAGCAAATGGATTATGTGCTGATCAAGTTCTGTAGTTAGGCTATTTATACCTTCATTTAATTAAAAATGTACTTCAATTCATAATATTTTAACTCCCCTTTCCAGGTCCATTTGGATTTCTTATAGTGACTGCACAACGAAGTTAACATGGATTTATCATCACACCAACCTATGCATATAATTATTTATTAACAATTATTTTTGTTCATTGAGGAGCCCAATCTAGGATGCCCTCAATTCAGTGTCATGTATTGTATTTATATTTTATTTAGAAATGATCTGTATAGCGCTAAATGCGCTGATTGATCAATAAATTTAAAAAAATATGGATCACTGTATTGATGTTCTGAAGCTCAAAAGCATTTTCATTTAGGTTTAACTATTTCTGAATTTCGACATAATGCTGAGTAGCTCATTTTCAGTTGTCTCACAATTCTTTTTTTGCACTATATGTTCCTTAATCGAAATGTTTTACTAAACTGACCAGCAAAAAAAAAAGTGGATCACTTTGTAAAACTGAATCTTGACAAAAAAGAATTACCAATTTAAAGAGCATTATTAAATTAAATAGATGTCATGACAAAGTAAAGATGTACTCAACATTTTTGAAAATGAATATGATGTTAAGAGAATGTTTTTATAACACGGAACAGCAGTAAAACCTTTTAATTGTCCAATGGCCCCTATTCATAAACATTTTCTCTCATAAATCAACATTCTTCTTCAGTTTCTGTTTTGAATTTGATAAGTTAAAATGCCTCTTATTCGAGAACACAATGCGAGAGCTGTCATGTAGGTTGAGGATGCATGAATCATTTGTTTTATGGCTAATGCTATTGTGGAACCATCCAAGATGCCCTACGGTGATTCTGTAAACTGGATACCTACCACAGATGACAAGAATCAAGCCGTGGTAGGTCTATATCCGCCAGGGATGACGGTTTCTGACTCTCCATATCTTACGATATCTCCACACAACTGTGGTCCAGGCCAGAAATCATCTCGAAACAATGAGGAACATCACTGTGAGTGAGAGAAACGTTAAACAACACTCCGGAAAGCCAATTTAACCTCAAGAAGACCTGAAATTTCTCCATAGCTCACCCTCAGCACCACAAAGTGCAATTACAATTTGCTTATTAACACCGGAATTGAACTGTGGACCATTGGTCAATGGTACTGTTCACAGATGAGTAGCAATTTTGCTTCCAATCACCTGACGATAGAGAGATACTATGGAGAAAGTGTGAGGAACGATATTCGCTGTGCAACTTCTCCAAAAGACTGCCGCTTGGTATGGGGCGATATCAGTTTTGGGGCTCGAACAAGGCTTGTTTTCATCGATGAAGGCACTCTGAATATGCACCTATATCTACTGAAAGTGTTAGCAGACCATGTCTGTCATCGATTTGCAAAAGAGGACACGTCCAAAATAACAAAGTATTGCAAAAAAAAAAAAAAACATAACAGACTTAAAAAATTAAAATGTTCATGAATTCTGAATGTATGTATCCATAGTGATCTAATTAGAAAAAAAATATATTAACATTTTAATTTAACTTTATTATAGTTTTTGCGATTTTGTAACACTTTGTTATTTTCAACATGTCCCCTTTTGCAAATCGATGACAGATGTAATGTCTTTCAGCGGCAAAAATTTCATCCTTATGCATGACAACACCCATCCCTATGCTACTCTCTGCATGATGGATGTGATATCGAAATACCAACCCTATACAGTCCAGCACGTAGCTCAGACTTAAATTTTATTGGACACATGTGGGATATACTCGGCCAAAGTGTCTGACGTCACAACTTCGACGCCCTAACGAAATGTGGGTAGCATTGTAGGAAAAATGGAACCTCATCCCTCAGGAAACATTGCAGGACCTTGTGGTCAGTATGGCGTGATGAATGGAGGACATTATCGCCACTATGTGTGGTAACCCACAATACAGTAGCATGCAATTTAATCCGAACACGACATATTTTTACATTTTCTGTCATTGTTGGCCTCACGGCTGCTCATACCGCTTTAATTGACATCTGTAGTACGTGTAATTCCATTGTTGAAGGTCTGTCATTATTTTTTTTTAATAATATGTGACATTTTGCCTGTCGTTTTGTACTTATAAGCATTTCAGTTGTGTTGAAGACTTAATACTGCAATCCTGTGTACATTCTGTCGTCTTCACAAATGGATACAACTCCACGAAAACGGTCTAAAATTATAACATCAGCAGAGCATTCTTCTATGACACAGAGGCAAATTGCTGCAGAATGTCACATCGGTTTGGCTACTGTTAATTCGATCATAAAACGATACAGGGAGACTGGATCCATCACACCCCAGAAAAAAGGAAACTGTGGCCGGAAAAGGAAGACTTCACCTGCAGATGATCGTTTAATTTTCAGGAAAAGTAAATTAAATCCTAGACTAACTGCTGTCAACTTAACCCGCGAGTTAATGGCTACCACTGGGGCGAATATTCACATCACAACAGTGCGGCATAGGCTTTTGGAAGCTGGACGAAGGGCTCGTAAGCTTATTAAGAAGCAACTGCTAACCCCTGTTATGTGCAAAAAACGCTTAATGTGGGCAAAATTACATCAACACTGGACAGTGAATGACTGGAAGAATGTACTTTTTTCCGATGAGTCTCATTTCGAGGTCCACGGCCACCGTGTTTCTTACATACGGAAAGATCCGAAAAAGTAACAGCAGCTCATCTCCAACAAGCACCCAAATACCCCCTAAAGTAATGTTTTGGGGTTTTTTACACATGAAGGGCCTGGAGCATTAATACCTATCAAGGGAATGATGAATTCTGACAAATATATTCACTTATTGGAAACCAGAATCGTACCCCAGCTGCAAAAATCATTTCCGGATGGCAGAGGTGTGTTCCAACAAGACCTGGCACCATGCCATACGTCTCGAAAAACTACGGAATTCTTCAACAAGAAGAATATTCAGGTACTCCCCTGGCCAGGCAACTCACCCGACATCAACCCTATTGAGAACTTGTGGTCAATTTGCAAAAGAAGAATGCAAAAAATGGATTGTTATACAAAGGAGATGATGATTTCTGCCCTCATTGGTGTATGGTTTCGCAATGAAGAATATTTGTGAGAAATTAGTGGAATCCATGCCAAATCGTCTCAGAGCTGTTATTAGGAACAAGGGAGGCCACATAGATTACTGAGGTATGTCTTAGATCCTTTTTTTTTATCCCGTTTGAGTGTTTTGCATAAGTAATTACGTTGTTTGGATTAATTTGCACGCTACTGTATTAGGGCAAGATATGCACACAGTGACAGTTTCAGTGGCATAATCATGCCATTGCATCGACACATCCACGAAAAGCATTACTTAAAGTTTCACATAAATTACAACACTTCAGAACTTTAGAACAGAATGCATTTTGATGACAGGATTTAAGTGCACAGGATACATGTTTACTTCAGTTTATAACATGTGTATGTCAGAATGTAGAAAAAGTAACGCATAAGAAATAAAATTATTATAATTCTTAAAGAAATTATGTTATTCCATCTTTTTGCCAGTCAGTATAATTTCCTGAAATTTTTGTACAAGTATCAAAATAGTTACATAATTTTCTAAGGATTCTGGTTTATCAGGAAGTTTACCTGCTACAGAACCAGTTTCTTCAAATTTTACAAACGTCTTGAATGACAAAAAGATAAGTCCAGACCTCGAATCACTCAGAATACCATATCTCGTAAATTCTAATAGTTTATTAATAATAATAATAATAATAATAATAATCATTACGACAAATTCGAACCTGATGAGCCAAAACCATTATTTCGAGGAATAAATTAGAGACAGAAATGCAACAACACAGGTTAGATAGCTTTCATTCACCACATTTCGAAACGAGCATAGCCAAAGCAATAGATATGACACAAGTGAAAAAGAAAATTGTGCCAAATCCCAATCTTTTTTGTGAATGGAAAGGTTTTTTGTATTTCTATGTAATTCTTACTCTTCATGTAACGTAGCACTTTTCGAAAATATCCCAACTTTTGAATAATCCTACACCTAATCATTTCACATCAAACAATCATAATTCAATTTCTTCAGAATGTCACGGAAAATAATTCTTACTGTTATAACACCAGACAGTAAAAATAATCTCGAAGGATAATTGGAGAGTTCTAAGATATGTTATTAAATTTACTTTATCAACATTTAAAATGTTCTGTAAAAATCTTGGAAACTTGAACTGTGACACACCATTAGCTCAACATCAGCATCAGTCTTCCACAGTAGATGACTGGATTAAAATATCAGTGAGTCCAAGTGGAATTTGTGAATAAAATTTTGTGGAGTACTTCCATTTCCTCTTCTGGCATTTCACCAACCTCCCACTAATCATATTATTATCTCTTTCAGATTTTCCTCAATTGCACTATTAATCATAATTGTCTCACTTTCAACACCATCAGTATAGTGATGTGAAATAGATCCACCTCTCATGGTGCACCAGAGATAATGTCGAAGGCAGCAAAGCATTATAAAAGTCAGCATGTGAACAATGACAGTACAAAGCAGGTAATTCTCTTGATGTTTAAATAGTGTTGTACTCGATCTTCATCACTGAAAATCTAAAATTTCATGACTGGTGGAAGTATTTATAGGTTTGTCTGTACTTTACTTGTTCCACAACTGCAATATGCAGTTCATTTCAGTGTATATCAAAGACATAGTTATTCCTTTAAATGACACAACAAATAGTGGGCTAACTTCTTTATACAGATAGGCATGACATCTGAAAGTACTTTCTTTTCAGACATTATCTGTATTTAATTAGTTAGAAATGATTTAGAAATGACTTCCTATTTACTTAAAAATCACTTTTCCATATGCATCTAGTTATATGTTATATCGAAAGTACAAACAGAGGAAGTTGCATCATCACCACGGACGGTCTGCACAATAGGTTTCATTGTATTTGAAACATATCATGCAAAATGATAAGCCTACCAATTTGGAGTGGATTGTTATTTTATTGATACATATTGGTGAATAAATGACATGACAAAGCTTTATTCCAACTTTTATTTAGCTGTTAATCAAGACAGTAAGATTAATGCATGCATACATGGACTTCTGACTGGTAAAAGTGAAGTGTTATAAGAGAACTGGAAGAAATGCTGTTCACATGTATGTTAAATATCAAACATGAAAATCTAAATCAAAGTGACTGAACATTTCCTTTTATCTTTTCTAACCACAAAACTGACTATTATTCACTTTAGCTCATTCACACCAATCATCCTCTGCATTATGCACACAAATGTTTTTGTAAGATCAAACTAATATTTAATTTCTATTTCTGCTAGGGCACACAATAATATCCTACAAGAATATTTCCATTTCTATCCACTGATTTTTTTAACCTATACATTTTTCATAACAAAACTGTCGTTTATATAATGGCAATTTACAAGGCATGTAAGAATAGAAAAGAGTTCAAGTTGCAAATTAAGAGCTCTAGTTTTCCAATGTGTAGGCAGCGAATCTACGATGAATGCACCCTATCAAGAACTTACAAGGATACAGGCATCCATTCATTAACACAAATGTTTAATACAATGCTAACACCCATTACCAGACTGCGATAAAGGTTTTCTTTCCAAGTATGTAGTGATCTATTATTACTTAACACATTAAAAATGAATGAATAATTAATAGTGACAATCCTATTTCTCCCAATATATTCACTCATTTTTTATAAATCCCATTTATCATATAGAAGTACAAACATAGTTTATCCATATGACTGTAATGCTACAGATCAAGATAATGTTAGGAAGTCCAATAACAAAAAATCTTCTAATATACCAAAAGACTTAAAAAAAGTCAAAGCTAAGAGCAAGTTCATTTAACGACTCACTTTAAAACATGTATACATTATAAATATAACACAAATATTCCACTTAAAAGCAAATATGTCCCTTGAAATTAACTATACGCAATTCTGTCAAGATTTACAATACCGACATTATTTTAAGTTCCAAAGGGAGTAACTAACGAAAAGCAGGAATTGTATCAGTTTCAAAGCTGGATATCTCTGATATTTAAAATAGAGAAGGAATGTGATTATGAATGCAAATGAAGTGAAGACTTGTTAAAACCTAAATTATGTAATGTATAATGTAATGAAATTAAAGCAATACAATGTATGTATTTCACAATTGAATGAATAAAGTCATACCAGGTAACTCTGTAATCCTACATAATGTAAATAGTGGGTGCAACAGACTTGATACTATACAGGCCTTCACATGTACAGTTCTGACCACATGTCCAGGATAAAGAGAGGAGCAAGGGACTGGTATGATACAGAACTGTGGTGATTCAAAACATTGTGATCTTTCATGACGATCCAGCGTGTCACTTTATTAAAAAGGATTGAGAGAAAATGCAATCACACATGTTAGTGTACATTTGTATAAACATAAAACCATTATCTTTCGTGCATAATTATTTAGGCCATGGAGTCCTGACATGCTGAGAAGTTTTTATAAGCTGACAAAATGAGTGTCATAGAAAAGAGTCAGTGTTACGTACTTGTCTCATTAGAATTATACACAAACCTCCGAACTATAAAATAAGGAAAAAATTATGTCCAAATCATGACACGTGTTATAGTAAGCATAAAGAATGAAAACGGAGGGGGAGAAAAAAAAACACTTCATCAATAAAAGAGTCTGATCTGTTGCTAAGTAAATGACGTCATGTTGAAGTTTTCGTAACTTTTATTAATTTGAGCCTCAAGTTTCACGTTAAGAGCATGGGTTTGAAAAGTGAGTCTACCAAATCTTTCCTCTCATGCCAGCTTACTACAAATGCACATTCTTACCAGCAAAACTGAATGCATACAACCAAATCCTGTGGTTAAAACTGTACATGTAACAGCCAGTAGCTTACATTATAGAAACATAACATAGTCTATCAATTTGCCCTTCAAGATGATTTGTATCAAAATCAATATAATCAATACTGTTATGATAAGATGTAACATCCTACAGCATTCATCTGAAAGAAAGAAATAAGTAGAAAAATCTTAATTAGGATAGCATGTCAAGCAGATTGACTCCATATTACTGGCATGAAAAATTGCTCTCACACTATACAAAAATAAATGAAAATATGTGATCGGATGTATTGTAAGTATAAATCTATGGCAGCTTCAATCCATTCTTCAATAACGAGATTATGCTCTATCTCCCACCCAGTGCATCTATTTAAAATTTTATTACCATGAATAAGTTTACCTAACACGAAAGACTTATCTGCATTTCCTCAAAGAACGCGAAATTTCAATCGATGAACTATCTCATCTTCTATGTATAAACCACATTCTATATATCAATCATTTCCTCCTAAATAAGATATTGAATTTTTTGTAAGTAATTTCATAACCAAGAAACTAAAAACCAGCTAAATGTAATTACAAGGATCTCTTTTAGGTAAAAATGTTGATTAATAAAAATAACATTTAATTTTAAGTATAGTTTTACTTAGTACCAGCTAATAATATGTACAGAGCTTTTATACTCATACCACAGTCCTTGAATTGTCATTCTGAACTAAACTGTTTCCAATGGAGATACAAAGAGACTGCAAACGGTACCAAAGAACAAATAGTGTTATATGCAAATCTGATGCTGTAACTGTCCATTAGTTCACTTCTTCACAGTCAATAAAGTTCTTCAGTTCTATAAAAGTCACACAAAACTACTCGACATTCTTCAAACTAGTAAACATGTTTATACTAAGATCTAGGAGGCACACGCAAACACAATTATGTATTAACTTATACATCATGTAAATACAAGAAATGAAAATTCATAAAATATTAATCAAATTTACTCATATACTTGAAAATTTGGTATTCAACACATGCCAACTTGATTTTTTTTTCCATTCCCATCTTAATGTTTCTGTAACTCTCGTCTTCTGCTTTTGATATCAAATGAGTGTCAAAAAAATTTTGCAATATATTTTGTCCAAATAACTGCAAAAATAATTTGTGGGAAAGAAAAATGCTTATACAAATAGTACACGCAAAACATTAGGATTACAACAATTTTAATGTAAGGTTATATATAAGTTTATAAACCATGTTGCTGTTCAATGGGGTGTTCACCACTCACCGCTGCTTCCCTTGATTCCGGCGACTGAGGCGCCGCCCGGCCTGGGTCATATTTAGGGTGAAACGATCTGTGTGTTGTGGATTAGCCCTCAACTCACGTGCATCTGCTGACTTAGCCTGTACAAGAAAACATATTTTATGTACTTATACTTTCTACGCGCATGCATGCACGCACTCTCTCTCTCTTCGATGCTAAGCACATACATTCACTTAGCTGTACAATAATGAGTTATGAAGTTGTAATGAACAAGTTGAGAGAACGTATGTCTTTAGATTAGTATCAATATGGTAGTTTTTTTTTTTGTGTCTATGGGATAGTTGCTCTGCCACATACTTTCATACATATATAAGTGCTTTTTAAACTAGAGTCCTACATTTAACTGTAGAAAGACATGTTCACATCAATGAATATACTGTATCTCATTAACAGTTACTATGTTTAGACTTATTATTAGAGACAGTCAAAATTCGTGACTCGCGAAAAACTTAAAAACCAAATAAACATAGTTTAAAACATGGTTCACATAAAAAATATCATATAATTACACTTTCAACTCATGAAACACTCGTGAAAAATCCTATGATTCGCGAATTTAGCATATTTTCTGTACTTATTCGCAAAAAGACGCAATTTTTCAGCAATTAATAAATACATTACCTAAATTTGGAAATTTTAGAAGTTCCGTTTGAAAAATGCACAAGGTTTGGAATGCTCGTGCTAGATGGTGCGAGTTGAAATGGTTTGTAAACGGTTTGATAAGTGGCAGACTAGAGCTGGGGATGGAGCGAGTAGATCCGTTGAGTTACTCGGTTCTATCGGTTTATGTGCTTGGCAGCGGAGCACCGAAATTACTCGGTTAACCGTACCCGTTACAGGTCAGTTCAAACAGAGTTCACGTGTTTTACTTAATTCTACCAGACAATAACGTAGGTACTGTTGTATTTCAATATTGTCTGCTGCAGGACAAATTATTTCCTTATCCCCAAGGCAGGCTCAAAGGCCTCTAGTATTGAAGAGGAGTTCATTCTATTACATGACCTGTCAAGTGGGCCTAATGAACACTGACAGTCTGAACATATTACTGTAAATAAAAATAATAATAATAATAATAATAATAATAATAATAATAATATTATTATTATTATTATTAAAGTCCAGGATAACAGAGAAAGTATGGAATTGAACGGGTTACATCAGCTCCTTGTTTATGCGGATAATGTGACTATATTTGGAGAAAATCCACAACAAATTAGGGAAAACACGGGAATTTTACTTGAAGGAAGTAAAGAGATAGGTGTGAAAGTAAATCCCGAAAAGACAAAGTATATGGTTATGTCTCGTGACCAGAATATTGTACGAAATGGAAATATAAAAGTTGAAATTTATCCTTTGAAGAGCTGGAAAAATTCAAATATCTTGGAGCAACAGTAACAAATATAAATGACACTCGGGAGGAAATTAAACGCAGAATAAATATGGGAAATGCCTGTTATTATTCGGTTGAGAAGTTTTTCTCATCCAGTCTGCTCTCAGAAAAGCTGAAAGTTAGAATTTATAAAGCAATTAGGCCTATATTAGCTGTTCTTCTATATGGTTGTGAAACTTGAACTCTCACTTTGAGAGAGGAACAGAGGTTAAGGGTGTTTGAGAATAAGATGCTTAGGAAAATATTTGGGGCTAAGAGGGATGAAGTTATAGGAGAATGGAGAAAGTTACATAACGCAGACCTGCATGCATTTTATTCTTCACCTGATAAAATTAGGAACATTAAATCCAGACATTTGAAATAGGCAGGGCATGTAGCACGTATGGGCGAATCCAGAAATGCATATAGAGTGTTAGTTGAGAGGCCAGAGGAAATAAGACCTTTGGGGAGGCCGAGACGTAAATGGGAGGATAATATTGAAATGTATTTGAGGAAGGTGGGATATGATTATAGAGACTGGATTAACCTTGCTCAGGACAGGGATCGATGGCGGGTTTATGTGAGGGCGGCAATGAACCTCCGGGTTCCTTAAAAGCCATAAGTATTATTATTATTATTATTATTATTATTATTATTATTATTATCATCATCATATTAGAGTGTTTGATTAATATTAAAATATGTTTAAAAAAAGAAGTGCATTATATTTTTCTTCTATTTGTGTTTATTGAATTTGTGTTACCCCATCAGTCATCATTTTATTTATTTCTACGAATTATGTTACCTAATTACTTTAATTTATCAATAATATTACTCTTCACCAAAGAGAACATGGTTGCATTGAAGGCTAGTAATGTTATAAAATAAATCAGCATTATGTTCTTCAGTTTAAGATTCCACGTTTTATTGATTGTTTTATACACTTTCCGTAATAGTAAATAATTCTGTGTGTTATTTTTAAGTGTTTTAGGCAGTGCTTCATGGAGCCCGTTTCTTTCTATCTTCTTTTTTACTTAGCTACAGCTTTTAACATTTACCTCACATGTTAATTTATTAGCTGTTAGTATTATAAATTATTTTATCAATTTTATTTCGTCTGTCATACATAACAACACTGAAAGTTAAATAGGCCTTTCATACAGAATAATTCCGCAGATAGTTGATATCACGCAAATGAAATTTGCAACCGCCATTTTGCAATGAAGAGAAGCACTTTTTTCTCGTCAATTGGCAAAGCGAAAGAGCTTTACTACAACACTTTTAAAAACACGCTTGGTTTCAATTTCAAAGTACATTCTAAAATCGACTCAATCTATCTAAATTTTAAATCTGCCGCCTCAAATTTGTACTCGGTACTGTACTCAGTTCAACCGAGTAATGACGTCACAGTAACTGCTCCGAACAGAACCGCTCCGTCCCCAGCCCTATGGCAGACGCTATCGAAGAGGTATAAAACTATCGATCATCGATCAATATATGTCCTTTTTTCTGTAGTAAACTTCTCCAACCGGTATCAGAACTGTTTTACAAACAGAATTTGTTAAGCATTTATGCAACTGAAAGCAGTTTGAAACCTCTCTTTGATCAGGTGCCAACCTTAAAGAATCTATCACTTGATATAGCAGTTCATGCATACAGTGAACTGAAGGACATAGTTTAAAACAGTCCTCGACTTTCAGTGCGAGAAAGTTTGCTGTCGTTATCAATTTTGATTTTGTGAACAGAGCACTCCAAGCTATATGGGTTACAGTTTCTAATTTTGACTGTGAACGTTTTTTTCACAGTTCTCGAGAGTGCTAACAAATAGAAGAACAAACCTTACAATGACAAACTTAGAACTGTTGTCTGCACACACCTTTGAATGTTAAATAATGTTAAGTATCTTAGAATTGTTGTCAACGCAAAACTTTGAATATATAGGCCTAATTATAATTGTCAATTATCTTAAACAACAAAATAATTTAATAAAACGGGATGAAAATTTCAGGTTTAATCAAGAAATTTTAGTTTTCACTCAAGAATTTTTATTCTTTTTAATCAAGAATAATTTTAGCCCCGTTTATCCAAGAATTTTGACTGTCTCTACTTATTATGGTCATGACTGCTTAAGTAAGCATCTTCATAAAATTGGCTTATCAGTATCACATAACTGTCCATTATGCTCTCGAAATGAGAAAATAGCTATGGAACATCTCATGGTTTGTGAAGCACTTCAAAATTATGAAGATATCACTTCAAAATACTGGGAAGAAAGAAAAAGTATAACTTCACTGTTAACTCTTGAGTATTAGACATACATACATATACAGAGTATTAAAATAAAGTATCCAATATTTTAGGAGGTGCTAGTATGCATCAAAACAAGAAAATAATGTCTAATAAACATGGCTCCTAAAACACATACTTTCTGAGATCTGGACACTTGTTCACAGAAGATGTTCAATGTGACGTCCATTCATGGCAATGCATTCCTCTGCCCTTCGGAGTAAGGACACACTCTTTGAAACTGACCTGGTTGTTCTTTTATGTGCTGACAAGCATTGAAGACGCGATCCTGTAGTGTCAGCACATTGTTGAGTGGAGTGGCGTAGACCAATTCCTTCATGTGTCCCCATAACCAAAAGTCTAGGGGATTTAGATTTGGGAAATGAGCAGACCAAGGTGTGAGGCCTCCCCAATCAATCCACCGGTTCTGAAATGTCAGCGTCAAATATTCACGCACATTGCAGAGAAAATGTGTTGGTGCGCCATCGTGCATGAACCACATCTGTAGTCTTTGCTGACATGGCACATTTTCCAGCAAGGTAGGCAATATGTTAATAAGAAAGTCCTGATAACGAGCCCCAGTTAATCTCTGTGGTAGCACATATGGCCCTATTAATCTATCACCAAGAAAGCCTGCCCTTACATTGATGGACAATCGGTGTTGAACCTTGTTTCTTCAACTGCATGGGGATTTTCATCAGCCCACACATGTTGATTACGAAAATTCACAACATTATCTCTGCTGAACCCCGCTCATATCTGCAACCAAACTTTTGTTTTCAGTATTCCTTGCGACATATCAACATTCTATGCCAGGGGTGTCAACTATGGTATAATTATCTGGTAGTCTGCTGTACTGTAGGGTAGAGAAATGCATTGCCATAAGTGGACGTCACATTGAGCACCTCCTATGAACAATTGTTGCAGATCTCATAATGTGTATGTTGTAGGATCCATGTTTATTAGACATTATTTTCTTGTTTTGATGCATACTATCACCTCCTAAAATATTGGATACCTTTTTTTTTAACAACCTGTATACTGTGTCTCATCCGCCAGGTTGAAGCAGATATACATAAAGTGACCATCTTAAGACTGTTAATAATAATTCTTGTTATAACAATTCCCAACCCATATTTAACAATGCAGTCTCAAAAGTGATATTCCAAAATAAAAGTGCTCCAGAGGTAAGATATACTTGCCTTGTCTACTTTTGCCATAAACTTTTCGATAAGGTCTGGACAGTTGAGATTCGACTCAGGTTCCCATGTGTCTTCCTTGTGTGAAAAACCTTTCCAATGAATGAGGAATTCTCTTGCACCATTTTTCTTGAAATGCACTTCCATCACTTTCTCCACCTGCACAGCAAAATTGGATCCACAGTGTAAGTGTCAAATACATTACAATATAACCCTATGTTAACTATAACAACAAAATAATGGACAAATTCATTGATCAGGAAAAAAAAAAGTGGATCACTTCGTAAAAAACCGAATAATCATCAATGAACCATCAATTTAGAGAAAGTACCATTACATGAAGGAGGTTTTGAAGATAAATATGATGTTGGAGATCACAAAATGCTATAGCATAAGCCGCTTTCCTCCCTAAATGCCAGGCAGGCTATGGTTTTACAACACCGACTGGCAATAAAAATCTACAAGTTTTACAAATGTGCACTGACTGCTATAGATGAATTACTAATGTGTGACACATTTTCTGTCACAAGTCTATATTTTTCTACAGTTTTTCTTTCGAATTTGATAAGTTAAGATGCCTTTTAGTCAAGAAGACATTGTGAAAGCTGTTGCGTTAGTAGAAGAAGAAGCATTTGTTTTGCAGCTATGCCACCAGTGTGTCATTTGGAAGCATCCAATGTGCCCTATGGCGATTTTGTGAACTTGGTACCTACCACAGATGGCCAGGGTCAGGCCATGGGAGGTCTACATCTGCCAGAGATGACATGTTTCTGGTTCTCTATGTTTTATGAAACTGCCACACAACTATGATCCAACCCAGAAATCGTCTTGAAGCAGTGGAAAATGTCACTGTGAGTGAGAGGGCTGTTACACGGAGACTCAGGAAAGCCAATTTAACCTCACGACCAGCAACTGCTCCACAGCTCACCCCCCAGCACAGAGCAGGGCAATTACAGTTTGCGAGTCAATATCAAAACTGGACTGAGAACCAGTTGTCAATGGTGCTGCTCATGGAAGAGTCGCGATTTTGTCTTCAGTTGCCTAATGGTAGAGAATGAATGAATGAATGAATGAATTGAAATTGGTCAGGCCTTTTTGGTCCCGTGCACGTAGACCTCTGAAGTGGGGCTCAAAAACCATATGGATGACGGTAATCAAGTACACAGAATACATGTTAATTTAATTTTACAATAAGGCTTTGCAAGAATGCAGAAAAAAATAAAGCATAAGGTATAAAACATATATTTCTTAAAAAATTAAGTGATCCACTTTTAAATTAAAGATGGGTGAAGTTGTTCTTTTCCCGGAACAGTTCCGACTGTTCTGGTTCTGGAAAAGTACTATGTTCCAAATAACAGTTATAAGTAGAGATGAGTTTGAATCGTTCATTGATGTGAATCTTGCTCCTTTTGAAGAGTCGTTCAAAAGAGTGCTACAGTATACCCTCCCTCTTTTCCAAGCAGCTCACACACAGCGTTGGAACTGTGAGCACTCATCGCTCGAACTCCTCTTAAAATACTGTATGTTACTGGCATGACATAGCACACATGCTTCTCAATAAATAAAGTTCCAATGCATATTCGAATCGGTTTTGGAAACTTGCCGTGTATACGGACAGAACCTTCATGTTTAGTAGATAAACAGCTGTTGAATACAAGGTCAGAATGCAACACTTAATTTTGGTACATAAAGTCATAATGACATGGCAACCAACTAAAAAATTTAACATTACATTTAAAACGTGTAGCATGTAATTTTTGTTCCTGTTACGTAGTAAAAAAAACTAAAATAATTAATTTTTATTTTTACTTTTCTTAATGCTTAGTTATAATAATAATTACATTATAATTTTATAATTAATAAAAATATATAACTATAAATTTATATATTAGCAGTAGTGAAACCTGAAACCCCCACACTTGCTTAGCAAAATGTTAGAAACGCATCTGTATCAGTGTAATAATTTAAACTTCGAATTGCACCTCGCTCTGTGTCATTGCTCATGACCACACTGAAAGAATTTCAATTTCCATGCTTCCTCCTCCATTTACTTGAGAGTTCCAAGTTCCAACTTGTTCCAAGTACAACATAAAGAACAACGAGAACAGTGTAGCCGGAGCTGTCATTGGTTCAATGGAACAAGTTCCAACTGTTCTCTGTTGTCTCGAGTCAGAACATGCCTTGCGCAATGCAGTACTGCGGGCCAGTAACAGCTGGACAAGTGAGGAGCTTGGAGTCGGAACAGTAGGTTCTGACCTACTGTTCATTTTTGCAACAGTTCCGGGACCGTAACAGTTCCAAAATAACTGTTGTGTTATTTTTTACCCATCTCTAGTTTAAATATCATGTTAAAATATATAATGTGTATATTCTCCAAGAGTTCATTCACTAAACAGGAGAACATGCAAATTTTGTAACATGAAAAATAATGAGCATTACTAGATCCTGAAATAAATGATCAGGTACAGTATTTTGTTGTTTCGTGTGAAAACCAATATGTCTGCAAAACATTTTATCTCTGTAAAATAACAATTTTACCAAATTACAATTATAGTATGCTAGAGAACTAAATCATGGAAGGAGTCCATAATCGTACCTATCTTTAAGAAGGGGGACAAGATTAGCTGTAGTAACTTTCGAGGAATAACACTTGTTGACATCGTACAAAATTTTGTCCAATATTCTTCTGAGAAGATGAAATTATTGGGGATCATCAGTGTGGTTTTAGACGTAATAGATCAACTATTGATCAGATAGTTTGTATTCGAGAGATATTGGAGAAAAAATGGAAGTATAAGGGTACAGTGCATCAGTTATTTATAGATTTCAAAAAGGCATATGACTCGGTTAAGAGAGAAGTTTTGTATGATATTCTTATTGAATTTGGTATTCCCAAGAAACTAGTTCATTTAATTAAAATATGTCTCAATGAAAATTTCAGCAGAGTCCGTATAGGCCAGTTTCTATCTGATGCTTTTCCAATTCACTGCGGGCTAAAGCAAGGAGATCCACTATCACCTTTACTTTTAACTTCGCTCTAGAATATGCCATTAAGAAAGTTCAGGATAACAGAGAGGGTTTGGAATTGAACGGGTTACATCAGCTGCTTGTCTATGCGGATAAAGTGAATATGTTAGGACAGTGTTCCGCAACCTTTTTCTACTCACGGCACACCCTAGACAGGCCTAGACTCAACACAGCACACCAAAATTTTTTTTAGTAGGTTATTTTACGACGCTTTATCAACAGCTTAGATTATTTAGCGTCTGAATGAGATGGTGATAATACCGGTGAAATGAGTCCGGGGTCCAGCACCTAAAGTTACCTAGCATTTGCTCATATTGGGTTGAGGGAAAACCCCAGAAAAAACCTCAACCAGGTAACTTGCCCCAACTGGGAATCGATCCCGGGCCACCTGGTTTCGAGGCCAGACGAGCAAACCGTTACTCCACAGGTGTGGACACCAAAATGTTAATCCCCTCAAAAATATATCATGCGACTCTTCTAATATAATTACGTAATGTAATCAAATTTACTATTATTATTATTATTATTATTATTATTATTATTGTCATTATTATTATTATTATTATTATAAAACAAAGATCGACTCTTGCATTTATTACCAGTTTATGAACTTTAATTCACTGTAGAAAATACACATTTCTGTTGCTAATATTAAAGTAAGTAACTCTACTCATACTTTCAATGTGATATGCCTACTTGGGCCTACTTAGCTGCATACAGGTGGCTGATCCGCGGTAGAATCATTGACAGTGGAAGCCTAATTTCTTCATTGATGGATGTGAGTCTTTCCGTCTTTAATGTTTTAATTTCAGTTAACGTCGAAAAGCCCAGTTCACACATATATTATGTAGTTGAAAATGGTAATAACATATTAACTGTCATCTCGGAGATAGCCAGGTATTCACTCCTTATTGACAACCAAAATGTTTCCAAAGGCACTTTGAGAAGGTCTAATTTCAATGTTCTTATGTAGGAGGAGTGTAGTGTGCTCTGATCCTATTTCCTGACACAAAACAGAAAAAAGCAGCATATTTAGGAACTGTGATTTGATGAAGTTCACGACTTTTATTACTTCGTCCATCACAATTCTCAGAGGAGATGGCAAAACAGTGGCTTCGCGGTGAATGACACCATGGTCGCTCATATGTTAAGATATACAGTAGGCCTACTTCACGTACTTAAGCCATGAATTCTTTCATTCGGCCTGTCATAGAAGCGGCTCCATCTCTAAAACACGAATGCAATCCTCCCATGTTAATTCACTACGGACCACATATTCATTAGTTGTACGCAACATTTCTTCACCGGTTGCTCGCATGGGCAGTTTGCATAAAAAAAATTGCAATTACATCCCCATGAATGTACTGAATGTAGAAAAGAAGTTGTGCATGACCGCTAATATCAATGGACTCGTCGAACTGAAGTGAGAACTTCTGACTGCTATTTATTTCCTCCTTCATAATATCTTGGATGTCATTGGCCATGTCACTAACTGGGAGGTTAATTGTGTCAGCAGAAAGAGGAATTTAATTTTAATTAATTTTATTAATTTCTTACAGTAATAGGTAAAAGTTCGCGTCACACCTTTCACCTTGCAGAGGCACACCGGTTGCAGAACACTGTGTTAGGAGGAAATCCACAAACGATTAGGGAAAATACGGGAATTTTACTTGAAGTAAGTAAAGAGATAGGTTTGGAAGTAAATCCCGAAAAGACTAAGTATATGATTATGTCTAGTGACGAGAATATTGTACGAAATGGAAATATAAAAATTGGAAATTTATCTTTTGAAGAGATAGAAAAATTCTAATACCTGGGAGCAACAGTAACAAATATAAATGACAATCGGGAGGAAATTAAACAAAGAATAAATATGGGAAATGCCTGTTACTATTCGGTTGAGAAGCTTTTATCATCCAGTCTGCTGTCAAAAAATCTTAAAGTTACAACTTATAAAACGGTTGTTCTTTATGGTTGTGAAACATGGACTCTTACTTTGAGAGAGGAACATAGGTTAAGGGTTTTGAGAATAAGGTGCTTAGGAAAATATTTGGAGCTAAGAAGGATGAAGTTACAGGAGAATGGAGAAAGTTACACGACACAGAACTACATGCATTGTATTCTTCACCTGACATAATTAGGAACATTAAATCCAGATGTTTGAGATGGGCAGGGCATGTAGCACGTATGGGCGAATCCCACAATGCATATAGAGTGTTAGTTGGGAGGCTGAGACATAGATGGGAAGATAATATTAAAATGGATTTGAGGGAGGTGGGAGAGGATTAATCTTGCTCAGGATAGGGACCAATGGCAGGCTTATGTGAGAGCGGCAATGAACCTCTGGGTTCCTTAAAAGCCAGTAAGTAAAAGAACTAAATCAGCAGCAGTTACATGTATACAGAAATTCATCATAATCAAGTATTAATTAAGCAGCTTCCTTTGTGTGAAATTTGTATGTTTTGCACCATGAGATAAGACACAGAAACATATAATTTTTTAGAGCTACTTATCAACTCCATCGTGAGGGAAAGCAAGAATCTGTTGGATCGAATACCAAGACTGGAGATCAGCTCTTGATAACTACAAATTAGCTCCGTAAGTAGGGAAGATAAAGAATAGGGAATCACTACTTCTCAGGTCCATCTTCAAGGAAGAAAATAAAAGGCAAGCCCATCTTGGATTCGATATTAAAAGTTTCCCCAGTCCTATAAAATAACTCTTGGTATGGCTCTAACAGATCGGTTCCCCTTTCCTTGTCTTTCCTAATGCTATAGTTTTGAAATATGATATGCTTCTGTAACTATGGCATGGTGCAAAAATCCGAAAATGTACATGTTGAAAATAGCGAAAGTCTAAGCAGCAAATTATTCTCAAAAAGTAACACATTCCTTCATTCATAAATGGCAGAGTAGACCTAATTCATTTTACACAAATTTGCAAGAAATACTTTTACATATACAGACTGAATAATAAGTATGGAATATTACTACTAACTTCTTAAATTTTAATTTTACCAAAAAAAAAAAAAAAAAAAAAAAAAAAAAAAAAAAAAAAAAAAAAAGTTCCACACAAAACCTGTTGGAGTAAACCATAATATGAGGCACGTCCATAAAGTAACTTTCTAACTTTCCCACTCGTCCCACAGCTAGCAAACCATATGCTGCGTGAAGCGACTGCGTGTACATGACAATGTCCTGGCATGGTGCATGCGCTAACGGAACTTCCTGAGTGCTGTCAGTAGCTTCGTGGCATTGGTTGAAGATGGACATTCCTATTCTAGCTCCCGCCGCGTGTGAAGTGCGATCAGTGATAAAGTTTTTGAATGCACAGGACATAGCGCTGATTGAAATTTATCGTCAACTGTGCCAAGTCTATGGGTCTTATGTCATGAGCAAGCGGATGGTGCGTCTGTGATGATGGTTGGCCTCCCACTGCACTCCTTGTTATGCACATTTTGGTGTCCTGCTGAAAATTGTCTACACCAGCAACGCACCATCTGCTTGCCCATAGACCTGTAATTAAAAAAATAAATACAGTTTACTGTCACACCCTATATGTCTGAATAACTTTTTTCGAACACTGGTATCATATTATATGGTTTACCTCCAACAGGTTTTGTATAAAACTTATTTTGTAAAATTAAAATGTAAGAAGTTATCCTGTATACAGTGAAACACCAATAATATTCGATTGTTTATTAGGCTATCCCATATTAACACTATTATAACTAAGTCCCTCCATGACTAATATTCACAAGCCCCCCATTGGTTTTTTAGTCTGTTATTTAATGACGCTGTATCAACTACTAGATTATTTAGCGTCAATAGGTTTGGTAACAGCGAGATGGTATTTGGCAAGATGAAGCAGAGGACTTGCCATAGATTACTTTACATTCACCTAATGATTGGGAAAAACCTCGGAAAAAATCCAACCAGTAATCGAACCCACACCCGAGCACAACTTCAGATCAGTAAGCAAGCCCCTCAGTCGACTGAACTAAGCCAGTAGCCCCCCCACTGTTCACGAACATTAAAAATCTACTATAAAAATCTGATTACAAAAGCCAAGCACATACAAGGATGACAGGAGACCTTTTTGTCACATGACTGATAGACTCAGACAGCAAAATTAGAAAACAGCCTCGTGCACCCCAGACATTTAAGTTTAAAGAATGTCAAGCTTGCATATTAACCTCCTAACACAACAAGTAAACTACAACCAATGGATGAAGGATAATAAAGGTGTTACAGCACTTTTATCGCAAGTGTGTAGTGGTGTAGTCCTGAATTATATTGAATCAATGAACAATGTGGAAATAAACATGAAGCCCAACACAATGCTGGCTGTATTGAATTTCATCAATGCAGCATGGGAAGAAGTGGATTCTCAAACTACAACCAAATTTATTTAAGAGAGATGGATTTTCTAATATAAGTGACTTCATAGCCTTTATTCCATTCTGTAAATTATTGGGTAACTTTTCTCGAGATATTAATTATTTTAATTTTTAATTTGTCAATAGTCATACTTTTCTTGTGCTTTCTGATTTTTTCGAAAAGGAAGTAATGTAACTCTTATGCTGCAAAAATTGTATTACTGTAATATATTATATTTCTTCTTTGCACTGTTTAGATGAATGTCTGTACTGTATTACCGCTTTGTATTAAAAAATCCTAAAATAAGTCACTCCTGCTAATAAGCAATCCAGTTTAATATGCAATTATTATGCAGTCCCTTGAAGAGCGTCTTACTGAAGTGTCAAAACTACCCAATCCCAACATTTATCTTTTTAAAGTAAATCTGATTTAGATAAAAAAAAACATGACAAGTTTAAAACCAATATTGATCACATATTCACCCTCAGCCACCCACACTTCGAAATTTCAAATGACAATCTCTACCTTGTGATATTTCAATTTAAAGGTGGGATAAGTGCTAATTTTCCTACTCTAAAAATAGTTGATTCCGTTGATCCATTTATTAGGAAGGGTAAATGCTGTAAGATAAAGAAACAAATAAATTACTTTCAATAATGTTATTGCTGTTTAGTCAACTGTTCAGAGACAGGTTTGAACCTCGTAAGTGACACTAAGAAGGCATCACTCATGAGGCAACTAAACCAAGAGAGAATGGAGTAAGGTGGCCAGTTCCTTGCAACTAAAAAAATCACTTTTAATTAGATTTTTAAAGTATGGTTCATTATTGAGTAGAAAAAAAAATATAGCCTATTTCGGAACTCCTCACGGACTTCATATAATGTTTCTAGGCCAATGCACTTACATTCTTGGATTATCCTATTTCTGAGTTCTTAAATATTGTGACTGCCACGTGAGATTCGATCTCACGTCCGACGGTGGAGAGGCATCTGCTTCCTGGGTCATGTACTATGGCGGAGAGAAGAGAGGGGAAAGGGCGACGCGGCGAGGGGACGTTGCGCGCGCATCTTCTGCTTGCCTAGAGAGGCCGAGAAGTCCGTCGAAGTGGAAAAATCGCGAACTCGAACTTTCTCGGTTACGTCGCTGTGGTTATAAATTACGGACGCGAATGAACGACAGATTCATTCATGATTAGTTCAGTCAGTAAGCCAGTGAACAGAGCAAGCCAGCCAGTCTTGTGTACCGGAGTTCGACTTGAGTGTGTGTCCGCAACTGTGTGAGCATTAGAAGGCTTGAGTTTGAGTGCAGTGGATCGCAGTTGGAGGGACCTGAGTTCGAGTGCAGTGGACCGCAGTTGGAGGGACCTGAGTTCGAGATACTGTGAACTTGAGTGACTGAGCTAGAAGAACTGTGAACTGAGAACTGACAGTTCTGTGTTGTAAATAGTGCTTTGTGAATATTAGTTAAGATTAACAGTTCACTGTTGTTCGTAATAGTCCAAGTAAATTGTCATTGTCGTTTGTGGAGTGCAATAACGAACACTGTCTTACTGTGTGGAGAGCAAATCCTATTGTTGAGATAATAAAATTACATTGTTGTTTGAAAAAAAATTTACAATATTCTAAGACACAGTTCTGTAAACAACCGTTTTCCAATAACCCTATAGGAAGAAATCAAGTGGCGTCATATCTTGAGATTTTGCTGGCCATTCTAGAGCACCTATACCACCAATCCATTTTCCACATTTTCTTACAATTTTTGTCTTGCTCGTAAACGAACTGACAGAATTCACTTTTTTTCTAGACTGGGTAGATGGGCCATATCCTATTTTTAAAAATGAATTGCCGCAAGGCAGGGTGTTCCATTTTGAAATTTGAAATTGGGATGTGGCTGGGGTGAAACCTAGTATGTAATCAATATTGATTTTGAAAACTCCTCCCTTCATAAACAATAAATCAATTACGAAAAGTGAAAAAACAAAATACCTAGGCATCACTAAGGACAACAAATTGTCATGGAAAAAAAACATACAGAAGATAGAGCATTAAGGGCAAATAAGAGATTCTCTAGAGAAGGCATGCAGGAGCAAATTGAAACAGCACTCAAGATACTATTAACAAAACCTATAAATCATATATCAAACCAGTCATCAATAATAACAGACAACAAACTACTCAACAAACTAGAAACCGTACAAAACAGAGAAATGACTCTTCAGAACAGCAGCGAAGACAATGCTCATGCACTGCTTCAAGCACCTTTTACATCACGAGCTGCCACTGCTGCAGTTCATTTAGTCGCATTTTACCCTTAGGACATAGGTTTCATTTCATCGCACTTCTTCTAATGTAGACACATTCAAAATTCAACATGCTTGGTTTGGGAATGCTGTACAGTGTAAGATATTGTAATTCATACAGTATTGAAAATAAAGGCAACAATTGAATTATATGCAAAACGCTGTTGTGTTTCCTTCCTTCACTTATGTTCCTTGCAAGCCTACCTCGACTCTCACCTATTCTTTGGTTTGCCCCCCACAAGGTAAATCTTAAAGAGGGAAGATGGTCATCGTCTGTTCTATCCACCCTTCATCATATGGTAATGCAGAATTCCTGCATGGAAATATCATATGTATTTTTTTTTTAAATAATGATAATAATTTATTTATTTAATCTGGCAGAGCTAAGGCCAGTAGGCCTTCTCTTCCGCCCAGCCAGACTCTAATTCTAATTGAATACAATTGCTTACATAGTTATTACATTAATATCTAGATCATAAAACAACATGAAAGTAAATAATGAAAATTGGATAACTAATGTTAGTGTGACAATAATAAACATTGGTAAGAAATAGTTATAATAATAATAATAATAATAATAATAATAATAATAATAATAATAATAATAATAGTAATAGTAATAATAATAATAATAATAATAATAATAATAATAATGAGATAATTTAGATATTTATCTGTGATATATATAACCATTAAACATTGAAAAACCTGAAACAGCTATTATTGTTAACAAGAATTGGGTACATCATAATAATATGATATGTGTAAGTAATCAAGGAGTGGTTTGTGAATGATTTCTTTAACATACGTATATGGACCAATCTTTCGAAAATATATATTCCTGATTTTTTAAAAATATTATTGCACTGAGGGTTAATCTATTTCGTGGAAGTGTATATTAAACATTAGGGGGTCAATGTTTTCATAATGTGCCTATTTCTTATTTTTAAAGAACAGCTATATTACACAGAGGGCTAAACTATTTTGTGCAGGCATATTATATTAAACATTAGGGGTCAATGTCTTCATAATGGGTATATTTCTTCAAGAACAGTTATATTGTACTGGAGATTAATTTATTTTATGCAGGCATAACTTATGTAGTAAAAAATGTATAGGTAAATGTTTTCATTCATGGACATAAAACACAGCACAATAAGTCTGTTGGAACTTCTCTTCCTGTAAACATCTTATGACTGAACCAAAGCAGCAACTATGCATTGACCTTGAAGTGAATATTCAACTGACGCTGACTTTAGTCACTTGTGTTTCTGGTGAAATACTGTGTTTTATAATTTTCTTTCTATGTTTTGTTCTTTTATAAATTGAAATATATATCCTGGATTGAACTTCCTTTTCAAAATATATTCATTATAATATTACAATGTATTATTTTAACAAATGTTTATTTCCACTGAAACAGTTGTTAAAGCAATATCAGCTATAAATACGAATTGAAAACATTGATTTTGTAGTATGGCAAGGTCTATAGATCATAAGTTATCTGCAAGAGGTTTGGTAATATATGAAACGACCCATGGTCCAATTGCAGTATACAGTACTTGAGGAGCATGGGATATCGAGAGTAGGTGAACAAAGACTTAAATTTTCATTAGCAGTGTTGCCATGTGACGAAATGACTTGGCCAGTTCTGAATTCACTGGCTGAGTGACTCGACCCGTTTTCTTCCATGAGCCTATATTCAGTAATCTGTAATACGACGATGTGATCAATTTCATAGCAAATTCTTGTTTCACCAGATAGAGATACACTACTACTTTCAGTTTACAATTAAAACTCGTTTTCTTAAATTTTGTAACTTGGCTGGTTTTGATGCTAAAAAAAAAAAAAGAAATAACCCTGCAGATTTTCAGAGTAAATAGCTCAGGTTGTACTGTATGTAACAAAAAGTGTAATACCACACTGGTGGAAAGTTCACAGTTTTCTCAGAAAAAATTGTTTTATCCCAAATGTTTAGCAACCTCTTATTTGGTAACTATTGTGAGTAGGATCGTAATTTTTTTCCATAGCGAGAGAAAATGTAATAAAGAATTATTTATTCCTCTGGCATATTTTTGTAACGTGGACGGTTTTCGTGTAAATTTAATTTAAAAACCACTCATTTTAAGCCATGTACGATGCGAACAGATTGCAACATTGCTAGAGAAGGAGAGGTTCACCAAGGGCAGTCTTGTCAAGGTCACTTGCTACTACAAGAGAGTTGTGGCCAGTGGCAGTTTCTGGGTATTCACCATGGAGACAGTGCACACCCGTTCTTGTGCAAGAGTGTGTTGAAATGTTTAATTTGAATAAAAATATAAAAAAACATATTATAATATCCTAAAGCATCAGCAAATACTATATATACTGCATAGTTTTCATATTTGTATGTACCACATTTGTTTCTCCTCTCAGTACAGACTCAGGCCTCGTCTTTCGCCAGTTGCTGAACTGTAACCAGAGTATGGGTTGCACGGCTGAAGTGGGGGGGGGGGGGTTATTTGTTAAGTACAGCCAATATAGCCGAGATAGGAGACACTTCTTTGCCTGGCTCACAGAAGCGCGCATGTGTGGTTTAGCATGCCATTTCTCTCACAAGTTAGCAGACGAAATTTTTAACACTGCCACCTAGATAATACTGCCTGTCCTGAGTTTCACATGTGTATGTCATGGTTGCTAGAAAAACTTCACAACATATTGTAATGGAGTAATATCATGAAGGATTATGCTTACAAAATTTAACATGTATTGTTGTTAAGATATAAGAATACATTACATCGAGGATGGTCTATCTTAAACTCAAGATCGAGCTGATATAACAACAATCTTTATCCTTACCAAAATGGGAGCTAGATTGACTTTCATAGTATAGGCAAAATTCACAGAACAGCCAACGATATGGATATTACATTAATACCAAAAAAAATTCAAATTCATTACTCTTTGTCAATTTTTAAGTTTCTGTAGGGTTATAATTTAAATTTACCTAATATTAGAGTACTAAACGAATAACGCATGACAGAAAATATAAAATTAAATATTTATATTTTTACGAAACGTTGGCTATCTTGGTTGTGAATGTTTCTGTTTAGAATTGTGGAGTATTTGAGTGTGCGTTATTATCAGTGTTAGGCCTATAGATTTGAGTGTGTGTTATTATCAGTGTTATAGATCTGAGAAGTTAACATAATGAATACTGTTCTAGAATCAAAAAACCTTAATTTTTCCCAGTTAACGCTGCAAGAAAAGTTGACCATTAAAGAAAAAGGAAGACCAGTTCCAATCTAAATTTAGTGCAAACAGCCATGTGCAAAGGAAAGGCTAGGAACCATTTATTTCATAAGGATGTGTATAGGAAGTATGGGTGGGCTTGTGGCTGTGAACTAACCAATAGGATATATTGTTTTCCATGCTTAATGTTTGCATGTGACAAAGACAGAAGTAGTGATACGTGGATGAAATCAGGCTTTTGTGAACTAGGGCACTTAACACAAAAAATGGACAAACAAGAGCAATAAAAAATGCATATGAATGCTGAATTAGAATTTCAGATATTATAAAAATATGAAATTAGACAACAATTTGACTATGCATTCAGAAGGAACATAGAACAACAAAATATTGAGGTGTCAAAGAACCGATACGTTCTCTCACAAATCATTGAATGCATACAGTTTTGTCGGATATTCGAGTTGGCTTGAGAGGACATGACGAGACAGAAGATTCCATGAACCCTGGTATTTTCAGAGGACTAATAGATTTTACATCTGAATTGGATACATTTTTAAAGGATCATTTAAAAAGGCAACAGTGCTAAAGGAACATCTAAAGAAATCCAGAATGATCTATTACAATGTATGCTTGACGTGTGCCGAGATGAAATTAAAACAGAAATACAAAAAGCCGATTTCCTCTCTGTAATGGCCGATGAGACTTCAGATGTTTCGTCCCAATACCAAATGGTCATAGTGTTTCGTTACCTGCTCTCCAATGGAAAGCCTGTTGAAAGATTCTGGGCATTCAAAAACCCTTGCGGTCATGACGCACAGGCTTTGGCTACTCGTGTAAAAGACGCTTTAGAAGAAGTGGTTTCAGACAAGACGAAAGTTATATCACAGAGCTATGATGGAGCTAATGTGATGAGTGGAGCACATTCGGGTGTACAGGAGATCGTGAAATAAGATTATCCATACGCTCATTACGTACACTGTTATGCTCACAAACTGCTAATGGCTCAAGCGACCAGCCAAAATACACAAGTTCGTATATTTTTTGTAGATCTCATTGAAATTCCTCAATTTTTTGCTAACTCACCTCAAAGAGGTAACGTTTTAGATGAAGTTGTAGGCAGAAGAATTCCTTCAGCTTCAAACATCAGATGGAACTTGAAATCTAGAACTGTAGAAACAGTGTACGAACACAGAGAATCACTGATGGAATATCTTGAGATAATTGAAAATTCAAGTAAACAAGTAAACACCGTCACACAGGCAAGAGGTCTGCGTTTTAAAATGGAGCAGCCTGTGTTCTTATTCTGGCTTGAATTTTTTCACCACATAATGCCACATGTGGATATTTTATATCAACAGCTCCAAAAGAGAATAATAGATACTGTTACAGTGAACAGTGCAATCTCTTCATTTAAATCTGCAGTGGAATCTGTTAGGAATACAATGGACGATGTTTCAGAAGAACAGTCTTCAATGAAACGAAGATGTCAGGAGACTCCAGCTTCAAGAAGAGTTGCAGCTAAAGAAGTGTGTGATGCTATTTCGTGCAAGCTAAAGAACGTTTCTCCTTCACAGGCCATCTTATGGCATCAAATCTCTTTTCTTCGGAAAATTTCGTGTCATTTAATAGGAATTTCCCAGAGGAAAGCCTCTTCTAAGCATGTCAAGCCTATCCGTTTGTTATAGTTCCAAACTAAGGACAGAATTAGAAAGCATGTACATGCGTGAGGACTTCTGCAATGTAGCCTGTGCTGTTGATTTGCTAGAATTCATTATTCAGAATAATTTGCAGAAAATATTCAGTGAAGCTCTGAAGTTCTCATATTTTGACTACCACATCCATGACCACTAGCAAAGCGGAGAGATGTTTTTCGACATTAAAAAAGATTGAAACCTTCCTCCGCAGCACATCACAAGAGAGACTGACTGCATTAGCGATGTTGTCGATTGAAAAACAACTTGTTCGATCGATCCCGAACTTCAACGAAAAAGTAATCGATAAATTTTCACAAAAGAAGAACAGAAGAATGAACTTTATTCACAGGAAATTGATTCAAATGTGATGTGATTGAAATGTTATTCAGTATTTTGTAATTATGTTTCACTGTAGTTTTACGTCAATTAATAGACTTAAGTTGTATATTTCATAAACTATTTTTAAATGGACTGAAAGTGTCACTAATGAACTTGAAAGGAAATAATGTTACTGAAATTGCAGCGAAGAACCTCCATCTGTATGCTGAGGTATGTATGCATGTATTTACGTCAAGGTTTGACTATCTGTATGAGTGCACACCCATAAATTTTCACCACCAACCACTACTGGTTGTGGCTCACATGGCAACTGTAGCAGCTGTCTCCTATAAAAAATAATCTACTACGAACTACAACCTTGGCATATTTACAAATGTTACAACGTTCTTACGTTAAATGTTAAATTTATATTACTATAGAGTCATTCCATGCCAAATCAACACAGAGAAGTGCAATATTCAACCTGACCTCTTTTGATTTTCATGAAATTTAATACACTTGTACGTGCCATAGTAACACATACTTGTATAAAATTTTAGCTCTTTGGATTTAGAACGTTATGAGATACAGGGCATCAAATTGATGAAAAAAATCATTTTTCCATCAAAATCCTTTCCAATTAATTAGCGTAGCATTTTTGTTTATCATTTCACTGAATTGAGAGAGGTATCAATCAAAAGCTAATGAAAAAAACATTTCACATTATATATATATATATATATATATATATATATATATATATATATATATATATATATATATAACAACTATGTTTGTAATTATTTGTTTTGCAAGGTTTGACCTCGAATAACTCAAAATATGAAAAAAATATATGTTCTTAACCTAACTGTTCTATATTAATTCCCATAATAAAGACTTCATAAATGAACTAAAAGCTGCTCTGGAGCAAAGAGACGCTCATATTAGTGACCTAGAGTGCAAAATTGATTATATTGAACAATATCAGCGTCGCCAGTGCCTGCGCATATTTGGGGTGGAAGAGAGCCTAAGCGAAGACACAGACGTGGTAGCAATAGAAGTGGCGAAGAAGGTAGGCGTGGACCTGGCTCCATCTGATATAGACAGAAGTCATCGGATCGGGAGGAAAGAAAGCAGCAGACCCAGGCCCATAATCGTGAAGTTCACGACTTACCGGAAGAGGAGTGAGGTCTTTCGAAGTAAAAGACTTCTCAAAAACTCTGGAATTATCATTCACGAAGACCTCACAAAAACTCACCACAGTTTATTAGTATATTAACTGAATAATATATCTCAAGTAAATTAATCGTCCAATTTGTCTCGGGCATTTTAGGTCTTATAAATTGTGTGTGTGTGTGTGTATTCCCCTTATGTTATGTAACTGATTTTGATTATGTGTAATTTTCTACTTTATTTTATATATTATGTAACTGATCTTGACTATTTGTAATGTTATATTATGTAACTGATCTTGTCTATTGTAATTTCTAAGGTATTTTCTTTTGTGTTGTTTTGTAATCAAATTTTGTATCTCATGTATATTATTGAAACCTGGTTGAGTGGAAGAGAAGGCCTCATGGCCTTAACTCTGCCAGGCAAAATAAACCTACTACTACTACTACTATTACGGGAAGCCATATCAAAATTTGGGATAACTAATGTGTGGACACAGGATGGTGTCATCATTGTGAAGGAAGGAGAGTCTAAAAGAAGAATGACCCGTCTGGCCGATCTGCACAAGTAGTGAGTCAATGGCAACTCTTCATAATTTGTTTATTCCGTAATTAGTTTATAGAGTATTATAGTGTAGAATATAATAGTATAATTATAGAATTATTTTAATATTTAGACTGATACAGTTCTCCTAGTTATTTCTTCTTAGCTAGGTTGGCATCATTGCCTCTCACAATAGTTTAAACCAAACTTCGGCAGACCCGACAACTGAAGGCAAGGTCAATGCAGGAACAAATCTCCCCCGCTCTACATCCCCCAGTGCAACCTGTCCATGCAACTTCCCCACCTCCTTCAACCCCTGCTAAACCTACCTCACAGCTATTGAAAGTTTTTCTCACTCCAGCCCACGTCTCTGAAAATAGCACATATAAACGCTCAAAGTCTGTTATCTCAATATGAAGAAGTATCTTCAATTTTCTCTAACCAAGACCTTCATTGTATTCTGGTCAGTGAATCATGGCTTAAGCCCTCTCTCCCGTCCTCTCTTGTCCATTTAAATTCTTACACTCTATGCAGAAATGACAGATTATATAAGCGAGGGGGTGGAGTATGCGCTTATATTAGGAATGACCTGAAACCAAAAGTTCTTCTGAAATCCCTAGGTGATGCTGCACATCCCGAATACATATTCATTGAAATACAAGCAAGCCTACAGAAATGTCTTGTAGCCGTTGTTTATAAGCCCCCTAAGGCAGGCCATTTATCAGACCTAGAAAGTCTACTAACTAATCTTTTACCGTAATATGAACACATTCTAGTTTTCGGTGATTTCAACACCAATCTTCTAGCTCTTAAATCAAATGGGACTAAACAACTGTGTAACATGTTGGAAGCGCTTAATTTAAAAATCCTTCCCCTTAACCCCACCCATCACACAGCTACTGCTGAAACTCTAATAGATCTAATTATTACAAACAATCCTGACAGAATTGTAACATCAGGGCAGTTGCCTGTTCCTGAAATTTGTGCACACGACTTAATATTCGCAGAGTATTCTCTCCAGTGCCCGAAAGCTGCAGCGAAATTCATTACATACAGAGATCTAAAACATGTCGACGACAATCAATTAATTTCCAATGCTATGGAATTGCCATGGCATACAATATTTAACTTAGTCACTGTTGATGAAAAATTGACCGCTTTTAATAACATGGTGATACAATTGTTTGATAAACATGCACCATTAAGGAAAAGATGTGCCACTCATCGTCCTGCTCCATGGATGACTGATAACTAGACCTCGGATTTTAGGTAAAAACCTATTTTGTTCCTCATGATATATACAAAAGAAAAGTTGTATATATATGAATTATGGAAATATATGTTCGAAAATGATGGTCCTATACAACCTAAAAATACCTAATATCACGTTAGAAACTATTTTTACCTAATTTTACATTTTCCAATTTCTACAGTTGATAATATGGAAATGCTGTGTAATTCTGTATGCCAGTCGTGCCTTGACAACAATTGCAGCTAGTAATCTACACTGATGCAGCCCTGTACAAGATTACTGCCGTTAAATTACTTAAAGTATTTTACCCTGCCTTGCTCCATATTACTTGTCTTGCTCTTGCCTGAATCGCGTAGCTGAGACAATACGGCTTGAATATCCACAAGTGAATAAGCTGGTTTCCACAATTAAAAAGGTTTTTATTAAAGCACCTACGAGGATTCAATTATTTCGAGAGCATCTTCCCAATGTGCCACTTCCACCAGAACCTATTCTTACCCGATGGGGAACATGGTTACAGGCCGTGGAATATTACAGCAAGCATTTGGAGGACATTAAGAACTTTGTTTTGAAACTGGGGGAGAATGCAGTGAGCATTACTTCAGCTAAAAAACTTCTGCAGGACCCAACAATTGCCCGGGATATTGCATTCATCAAATCACATTATGTATTTCTGGTACCCATTATTAATGCTCTAGAGTCTTCAGGCAAACCAGTCTACACGCAACTGGGATTGATAGAAGAGGTGACAGAAAAAATCAACTTGGTTCCTGGTTATGTTGGTGAAAAAGCTTCTGAAAAACTAAAATCAGTGCTTTAAAAAAAAAAAAACCAGGACTGACAGTTCTCCGCACAGTTGCTGACATCTTGGCTGGCAAAACACCTAAACATGAATGTGCTGTTCCCTTGCATCTAACACCAACATTTAAATATGCTCTGGTGTCATCAGTTGATGTGGAACGCTCATTTTCGGCATATAAGATAGTGTTATCTGAGAAGCGATGCAGTTTCTCAATGGAAAACTTAGAAAAGGTGTTAGTTGTTTACTCTGGCTCTAATTATGGACATGTACAATGAAATAATATCAAATGTTTCGGCTAATTTGTAATGGGAAATGAAATAATGTCATTTTTTGTTCACCTATTTTTGTAATTTTAGAACCTATTTTGATTTGTGATAGAACCTATTTTAGGTACCTAATTTAATATTTTTAGGACATAAAAGGCTGAGGTCTACTGATAATACACGAAACCTCATGGCGTCACGTGACGCTGCCTACAGGAAGTATAGACACGATAAATCTGAGGAAAATTTTTACAACTATAAAAAAATTAGGAACAGAACAACGCAAAACATTAGAAATTCCAAATGCCGTCATGCTCTCAGTCCTGTCGACCCCTCCATTTCCCCACGGTATCTTTGGAAGCATTTACGTGACATGGGAATAGGAAGTAAAACTACAGAAACTGAAATCTCAAACATATCACTTGATAAACTTAATCAGTACTTTACTTCACCACCCACCTCACAACCTGATAAACAACAAAAACTTAACACCATGAATACTCTCTTAGCCATTCCTCTTCCTGTTCGCGAAAAGTTTTTCTTCTCTAATATTACAGACAAAGAAGTTAGGCAGGCTCTTAAAAACACTAGATCTACAGTGCAAGGCTCTGACAACATAAACATTGTTTTTATTAATAAATTAATTGATATCGTGCTTCCTGTGGTAACACATATTTTTAATTCTTCCATCATTGCTTCTACCCACCCAAATCTTTGGAAAACGGCTTTAGTGCGTCCAATACCTAAAGTAAACACACCTACATCTCCTAAAGACTATCAGCCAATCTGCATTCTTCCCATTCTATCAAAGGCTCTTGAATGTATTCTCCATAAGCAATTAAGCAAATATCTGATTGAATTTAATATTATCAACCCCTTCCAATCTGGAGTCAGAAGCGGGCATAGCACTTCCACTGCTTTATTGAATTTAACTGAAGATATACGAGAGGCTATGGATAAACGACTAGCAACAATATTAATTTTATTGGATTATAGCAAAGCATTTGGCTCTGTTGACATGGATCTACTATTAACTAAACTTCGAGTGTTAAATTTTTCTGACAGCGTTATCACCTGGATGCACTCCTACCTCATTGGCCGCCAGCAGCGTGTTGTCTTTAATAATCGGTTCTCCTCCTGGCAGACAGTAGAGTCAGGATTTCCCCAGGGTTCGGTATTGGGTCCATTGCTTTTCTGTCTCTATATTAAAGATATCACCAAGTCATTTAAATATTGCAGATATCATATTTATGCAGATGACGTTCAATTATACATTTTCGCCAGTCCTGATAGACTAAGTGACTGTATCAATAGACTCATTAAAGAGCTCGAATCCGTTTCATCTTGGTCTCAACAATTCGGACTTAACTTAAATACAGATAAATCACAGGCTATCTTATTTTCGAATAAAAGATTAATCCCCGATATTAATAAGCTGAACCTTCCTCCTGTGACTCTGAATAAAGCGATCATTCCATTCAGTTCAACTGTAAAAAACCTGCGAGTTCATTTTGAATCTAACCTTACCTGGGACACGCATATCAAACACACATGCAAGAAAGTATTTTCCATTCTTCACTCGTTAAAAAGATTGTACCACTATCCAGCTAAATTAAAGCAGACGCTTGTACAGACTCTTATTATGCCTCATTTCGATTATTGTGACGCTTATTCAGTGATCTCAGGGTGGATTTATCCCAGAAACTGCAACGTGTTTATAATGCGTGTGTTCGTTTCATTTGTAATGTCTGCTACTACGATCACATTTCGCCTTCTTTCGATAAATTATTGTGGCTCAGGTTAAATGAGAGGAGAAAGTTACATTCCCTTTCTCTCTTATACCGAATTTTGCACACCTCTACTCCCTCTTACTTATCTGTCCGATTCCACAGTCTTTCTCGGTATAATAACTTAAATACTCAGTCACAATATGATAACACGCTAGAAATACCACTGCACACATCATCTCTTTATTCTTCATCTTTCACTGTTGCTACTTCTCGTCACTGGAATTCACTGCCGACTGAAGTCATGGGCTGCCGAACTTTAATTTCCTTTAAATCTAAATTAGAAAAATATCTTATGATGAGTTGCCAGACCTAACGCGTTGCAAATATTTAATGGAATGTGTTCCACTGTATTTATTTTTATTTTTTTTTTTGTTTCTTATTTTTATTATCTAAATCGAGTTTATCACTTAACGCCAATATGTATCCCACTGTGTTGTTTTCTTTATTAATCTATTCTTTTGTGTACATTTTATTCAATTGTCGGTTTCTGGTTTAATTAGGCCTATGTAAATCCTACTTAATTGTAATCTAATACTAATATGTATACTAATGTGTTTATTTTTACTTTTTACTGTGTACATTTTTTTTATTGAATTATCGGCTTCTGTTTTTATGTGATTCGTATTTGATTCTAACAACATTAATATCTATTTCACTATGTTTATTTTTATTTTATGAGGTAAATTTTATGTAACTACCTCTTTTGATCTCATTATGTACCTAAATTGTATCAGTATGTAATTACTTAATTCCGATCCAGTTTTATGTTCAACTGTGTAAGCAAGTTTTAATCCTGGTTGAGTGTAAGAGAAGGCCTTAACTCTGCCAGGTTAAATAAAGCCATTATTATTATTATTATTATTATTATTATTATTATTATTATTATTATTATTATATTAAACTGGGACAAAAAAATTTTGTGAAATATTGTAAGTTGTTTCACATATTTTTTTTTATTTCAGTAGGTTATTTTATGACGCTTTATCAACATCTTAGGTTATTTAGTGTCTGAATGAGATGACAGTGATAATGCCAGTGAAATGAGTCCGGGAGCCAGCACCGATAGTTACCCAGCATTTGCTCACATTGGGTTGAGGGAAAACCCCGGAAAAAACCTCAACCAGATAACTTGCCCCAACCGGGTTTCACATAAATATCTTGATTTTTTCATAGTAACCATATTATGACATTTCTGACACACTACCCGTATATGTTTTTTGCATAGATGATATAATCACTAGGAAATCTTATCTCCAATAAACCATTAACATATGTTCTTATTACCACCAACCACAGTAAACTATAAATTTTAACTAGCCAGTAACATGCATTCTTATTACGACCAATCACAGTAAAATTATGAAGGCCAGTCATATTACTTTATTAATCACTCACAGCCAATCAGTGACTAATTGACCACCAATAAAGTAGTACCTACTATTTGTTTTGTGTAGAATACAAGTTGTGAAAGCCTAGAAGTATAGACAGTCTATGCGATAAATAACCACAGAATTAATTTGTGAAAAATAATCCAAAATCTCAAATTATAAGCCAGCTAAAAGATAAATTTCGATGTAGTGTCACAAATTGTGAAAAGAAAAGATTAAAAAACTGATGGTTCTTCCAAAAAGTTGGAGTATTCAATAGATTGAAAAATAATTTGAAGTTTCTAATTATTTAGCAAGAAAAGCAAAACAATTACAAAATGAATGTGGTATATTAGCAATACCTAATCCTAGAACTGGACGAAATTTCAGTGGGAGCCCTGTGATTCATGTAATAGCATTCTGTAACAGTGATGAGACGTAAGTCGCTATTTGCTTGGAAAGAAGGATTTTGTTTCTATGAAAGAAAATGGAACCAGGAGTCATAAACAGAAGCATCTGATTTTAGAAAAACCTTAAGAAGTTTACAGATCATATAAAGGTAAACATCCTGAGGTCAAAATAGGACTATCCAAGTTTTGTGAATTGCGACCCAAGAACTGTGTTCTGGCTGGAGCAAGTGCTACCCATACTGTGTGTATTTGCAGCATCCATCAGAATGTTAGATTAATATTGGATAGTTGTAGGTTGAAAGAGTTGACAAATCTTGAAGTCTTTCCAATTAACACTTACAAGGGCTGTCTTCGTAAAACAATTTGTAATAGTCCATTGCCAATGAGTTATCTATCATCATGTGAAAACTGTCCTGGTACTTCATATTTAATAGAATATATGGCTAATCCGTTTGATGTAAATGGAATTGATTGAATAACCTAAAAAATATGGATATCTACAGATAGAACAATATTCCAAACAGTTCTCTTCTACACAAATTTTTTTTGGAAATCTTTGAGGAAAAGTTACAACAGCTCAGATCAGAAAACTTGGATGGAAAACACTGAAACATTCGCCTTACAGTCCTGATCTGGTACCATGCGATTACCATCTCTTTGGTAAACTGAAGGAATTCCTTCGTAGAACGAGGTTTAAAGATGACGACTTCCTTGTACACGCTGCTAAAGAGTGCTCAGACATGTTGGTCCAGACTTTTACTGTACAGGTATACAGGGCCTCTTTCCAAGGTGGTGTAAGGCAGTTGAAAGGGATGGAGATTATGTGAAAAAGTGACATTTTGTTCCTAAAGGATGTATTTACATTCTGTGAAAATAGCAAAGCTGTAGGATTAAAAATGTAATTTTTAAATATATGTTGTGCATTACTTTTGGTGACTCTCGTAAAACAATATTATTACGATGTACCGAAGTACAAGTGAAAATTTCTTCTGATGGAGCTGCAAGCCAAAAGTACCATAAGCCATATGACGTATTTGTCAGATATTATTTGGTTTTCCTATTGAATGGCACTTCTTTGAATCACAGCTTGGGAAAGCAGAAGTAGATGCTATTGGAGGACATGTAAAAAGCATAGCATGGTTGGCTGTAAAATCTGGAAAGACATTACAAAACTCTAAAGAATTTGACAGTTGTGAGCAAGAAAAGCCAGTGCATTAGAGTATACTTTTTCCTCCTGACAATTCTCTAATGAAGAAAGTTTCTAGTAAAAAATGAAAGAAATTGCTGACATGAAATATATCATATTTAATCATATATCATATCATACCACACCATAACATATTATATATCATATCATGCCACACCATATATATATACACACACACACATACACATATACACTATATATGTATATGAAAATTAAAATCTTGTCCAATTAGATTATTTGAATATCATTTTTGGGTTGAACTTTAGAGAAATTGGGAAAAAACATGGTGAACTGCAAAATTACTTTATATTTATGTCAGACTGTAATGACAAATATTAAATTCAATGTACGACACAAATTTTGTTTTTGAAATGCATTTCATAAATTAACATAATCTTCAATATTTTTATCTTCAAACCATGTGATCTAATTTAACTTATTAAATGCATAACATAATTTAAACACAGTTTTTCATAGAAAAATGTATTCTGAATGTCAGATCATAACACATGGAATCCATCTACCTTAAGTGTAGTCACTATACCATTTAGACTAGCATGCCCACCAATCTACCACGTTCCACTTTAAAGCTACAGCTAGATCCACCATTCTGGTCCATTGCCTCTTTCAATACTTCACTCATGTAAGTTTCACCACATTTGTTAACTGCATTATTTAAAACCATGTTGAACTTGCGTAAATAAACTTTGTAGGAGGCTTACACAAATTCACAATTGCACACAGAGCTGCATCCTTCCCAATGTAGTGCAGACAATGCACAAATGTTACAATATTTTCATGGACATGGTTTGTAAGTTCTGACGTGTAGAAAGAATGTTGGATCTCACAACTTGCGCATTCTAAAACTGCCTTAGGGGCTATACCTGCTCTCTCCTTAGAATTTTCAAAACAAACTATATTACTACTTATACCATGAAAGTTGCATTTTGTAAACTGTTCAGGGGACTTAATGATGAACCCAAACTTATTATATGGTCCTTACTCCTTACCCTACAATCACTTGTTTCCATACTATCACAGCACACCTTAGAACTGTACATTAACTTCCTTCTTAAAGCATTTTCAGTCACATGTTCTCATAACTTCACTATTTGCTGCAGCAACAGGTATCTTACACAATCTGTCATTCATCATCATGTATTCACTGTTGTAGAGCGACAGTTAGCATATCTGACTGTGAAACGAGTGGGCCCAGTTCAAATCATGGTTGGAACAAGTTGGGTTTTTTCCCCCTCAACCACTTGAAGCAGAATTGCTGAATAACTTTCAGCGTTGGATCTTGTTCTCATTTCGCCTTCAGAATTGCTACTTCATCTATCATCTTCGACAGTTTCAGATTGATCAGAAGATGAAGCAGACGTGATGCTGTGATTCACCTATAGGTGTCATCTGTCTGGGGGAAATGCATAGATCCCATGGAGGCAGAGGGGCTTTCACAGCAGACTACAGCAGACCAGAGTTCCCTTGGATAGATGGCATCATCGTGAATCGGATATCTACAGTGCTGCGATTATATAGGATGCAGCAGGATATAGTAAGTGACTTGCAACAGATGACTTCAATGTGAGGAAGCTGAAGACAGCAAGATGGAGGGGGATTCCTGTCCACACTGACTCCGTCAGTCTTGGATATCTTAGCTGAACCAATAAGAGGACACCAAGCAGTGAATCATGTACTCACAGGATTGCAGTCCTAAGGACTTCAATAATCATACCATAATAAGGAGGTCAGTATGATAAGCCTCTGGCTACAGGGTAAGGTTCAGGCCCTCTCTAGAAGGAAGGGGGGAGGGGGAAGAACTATGGCCCAAGGTGGGCCTAGGCATCTTCAACAATCTTCCTCCAAGTCTCTCATTTCTGCATTTTTCTCCTCCAATTCCAAATTTCTACGCTCACCAAGTCATCTCTCACATAATCCATCCATCTCGTTTTTGGTTTTCCACATTTTCAGTAGCCTGCTGCTTCAATGAATAAAAGCCTTTTGGATATTTATCATTTATCTATAATCAATCATTAACTTCACTATTTGCATTTTTATAGTAAAACTAACATTACTACTATCTAATGGTGTATGGACAATATTTACAGGATTTGTTTTTCCTTGCCAGAACCTTTTTATGCTTCTTGCACACAGGCTTTTGTCTTGGCATCTTCAAAACTTCTCCATGTGTAACCAACAAGACAACAATTCAGGAAACAGTTGGCAATCTATGAGCATCAGTCAGTGTTGTTGAAGCATTCCTACCTTAGTCCGGATTATCCTTAGTAGACAGATGACATTTAAACATTCCTTAGACCCATTTTGACAAAATGACTACTGATAGTTATGTAACAAACCAAATCAGAAAGAAAAAAAACTTATCTTCGATCCTACTAACTGTACAGATCCAGAAAGAAAATTAAGGTGGCCCAAATTTTTTTACTGGGTCTGTAGGCCTACACTTCTCCTTAATGATGAAGGTATAACATAACAGTATCGGCAATTAAACAAACTGTAAAACCCGTTCTCTCCTTGTGCGAGGGAATTTACTTAGGAAATGTGGCAGAGGCAGCAAAAGTACAGAAGTTTAATACCCTCACTAAAATTATGAACAATTTATAAACCTAGAAAAAAGTTTTTATTACAAACTTCCTCAAAACATAAGGGAAGTGCAACATTTGTTTTCATGTTGGTATAGCGCCCGCATTTTATTAATACCCAACCGACATTGAAGATGACACTTCCATTTGAAAAGATAAGATAAGAGTTTATTTATTAATTAGGTCATCTCAGATGCCACTCCAGTCACAAGAAGTGGTAATATATGACTACCAATGATGCATTAGCATTTTTAATTGATGTGCTGATATCAACTCCATGTGGAGTGGAATACGAAATACCATTGTCATTATTTCGAGTTTATTGACACGAGTTGAAATAAATATACTGCTAATGGTAATTGTAATTAGAAACAATCTTTACAGCAGGAACATGACAACAACGCTTGACACTGCAAGTATTGATGAGTGCAAAAAAAGATATATCACAACACAATGGCCTCCAACTGGGTATTAAATAAATGCATCGGCTATACTAGCAAGGGAAGTACAATAATGTTTTCATGTTGATACTAGTAATTGTTGAGTAACAGATTACTTGTGTCAGTGTATCACATCATTCCAGGTCCACAGCTTTGGAGTAACGTTAGCATACCTGACCATGAAACGAGCGGATCCAGGTTCAAATCCTGGTTGAGACAAGTTACATGGTTTAGGTTTATTCTGGGGTTTTCCCTCAACCCATTAAGAGCAAATGCTGGGTACTTTCGGCATTGGACCCTTGACTCATTTCGCTGGCATTATCACCTTCATCTCATTCAGATGCTATATAACCATAGCAGTTCAAAAATCGTTGTAAAATAACAAATTAAAAAAAAAAAAAATACCATTCTACATGTCAGATATAATGTCAACAGTGCAAAAAGAAAACGTCATGAAATGAAAATAGTAAAGTTTATTTTTTTTTTATTTATATGCATGAATGTTGAGACTGCATCGATTCATTTACGAATACACCCTCTTCAGAGTGAGATGAGTAGAATTTTTAAAGAAGATTTTCATCTGTCGACATCACAGACACAGCCCAGGCTGTTTCAGAACAGTTACTAGATATCACAATCTCCATGCTCCAACAATTCTCGCCAGGCTGCAAAAGGGCATCTGTCAGATACAGGGGGGAAGTCATTAATCCTTCCCATTGAAGGCTTTAAGGAACCAACCTAGACAAATACCCAATGTCCCATCCCTACCTTCCCGTGGTGCAGCTGTTAGTAAGCATAATTTTACAAGCTGAATTAACGGTAGTGGCTACTCATCAATTAGCACTGGTCAGCTTGATGAGTTAATGACTGAATTTGGTATAATTTTCCTCTATCCAATACCTAATTCCCTCTTTACCCTTTCCTATCCAGTCGTCTGACTGAACTCTTACGTTCTTCAATCCTGACGGCATTCGAGCATTCGAGGCCTAGGGGTTCATTTCCCTTTCCTTCCTCCTCTTTCTACTTTTCTGTTCCTAGTGCTGACCTATGGCACTAAAATCGTCCTCCAGTGGCTTAAGTAGGGAAAGCTGGTGATCAACAAGATCTCCCAGCTAGGTCCAGTGGATCAACAGCAGGTGTGGTCCTCCAGACATTCTGGGGGTTGTGTGTGAATGAAGTAGCCACCAAAGCACTAAAATATGGTGTTCACTTAAATCGGCTACAACTTGCCATTTTCATTCCCGATTTACCACGAAAATCGTCTGTAGCTGCATTTAGATTGGCAACAGGCCATGATTGTTTGGCCAAACACCTGCATAGAATTGGAATATATCAGTCCCCTAACTGCCAATTGTGCAACTCAAACCAAGAAATGGATTCGGAACACCTGAAAATTTGTGCTTCAGTAGCTGACCATGATATCTTTGAAAAATATTGGAGTACAAGAGGTCAGATGACTTTATTGTCAAACGCCTGGCATTAGAAAACAACAACAATTCTCGCCAACTGATATACCATTTCGATTGGCACCATGATCATTCTTCATATACTACAGTGTCTCTCCAAGAAAGCATCTTTTCTAGTACCAAGAACACTTCCAAATCCCCAACTGATGCTGGTGCATGGTTTTGAGCATTTCATAGATATATACATTACTGTTTGTGAAAAGTGCAACACCCGACAACTCCAAACTCGAGAGATGTTTAGAACAGTGTACCACCAATAATTGATTACGTTTCCAGAGAGATGGGATACACATAGGCCCAACAGAGACATCTCTTGTGTCACAAGCAAGGTCAGTGTTATGCCTTGCTCAGTCAATGCAGAGCTTCCAAATGAAGTGGAAACATGAAAGCTAGTGCAGGTATGCCTCGTCGATGTGGAAGGGTGCAATATCAGCACGTGAGTTCGAACGGGGCAGAATGGTTGGTCTCTGGAAAGCAGTTTGTCATACTGTTAACATTTTGGCTCATAGAGGACATGCTGCTATGACAGTGATGCGTGTATGGAACCAGTGGATAAAAGAGAGTCGTATGCAGAAACAAGCAGGTACTGGATCACGTAATGTGACCATAGCATGGGATGACCGCCATCTTGTCCACATGGCCATAATGGACTATACAGCTTCATCCATAGTGTTGAGTCAATGTTGGAGTACTGCAATGGGTGTGGACCTGTCTGCGTCAACAGTTCGTAACCGTCTTTTGAGGGTTGGACTAGTGGCTTTCTGCCATTGCATCGGCTTCCATTGTCCAGAAACCACCAACACCTCAGACTGCAATGGGCACGTGAACGACGTCACTGGCGTCCTGAGTGGCAAAATGTAGTGTTCTTGGACGAGTCCCACTTCAACTTGTCATACAATGACGGCCACATACATGTTAGACGTTACCGTGGTGAACGCAATCTGAGAGCCTGCATTGTTGAGCAGCATAGCGGACAAATGCCTAGTGTGATGGTTTGGGGCACCATTGGATACAATATGCAATCTCGCCTCTTATGTATTCAGAGCAATCTGAACAGCAACCACATTAGGGAGGTTTTAGAGCCCGTGGTACTGCCTCTCCTTCAGGCAACTCCACATGCCATATTTCAGCAGACAATGCCCGGCCACACTGTGCAAGCTGTCTTCGAAGGACAACAGGTATCACTGCTTCCCTGGCCTGCACGTTCGCCAGATATGTCGCCCATCGAACTTGTCTGGGATATCGTTGGTCAGCAACTTGTTCATCATGGTCCTCCAGCACCCACTCTTGACGCTTTGTAGACTTGTGTAGAGGGAGATTGCCCGGGAGCATATCCAGGTCCTCTTTGATTCCATGCCTCGACACTTAGAGTGTGGTGCATGGAGGCTTCACACCCTACTGAAATCTCACGGTCACAGATCAGGTACAGTTCTGTAATTCTAATCATTTGTGTATTGACATGTAACTAATCTGTGGTATCAATTTCATTTCAGTCACATGTATCCTTCTTGGTGTTGCAATTTCCACAAACATTAGTGTAGTTGGTTTTCTCCAGGTAACAAACCTAAGCTGGTATGCTACCTGTGCCATATGTATTTTGTTCAATGAAATTTATGGGATTAAGGAAAAAGGAAGAACCCTACGAAAATCCCCAGTCTACCAATCTTCTAATATCACTCTAGTCAGTATTAAAGATCGAACTCAAGCTCATGGAATTTTACATTTGCACTTCAGCACTGAGCTACCTGAGAAACGTAAGTAAAGATTACAGGATTATATTTTCTTTGTTGCAATCAAAAATTATATTTGCATTAAAAAAATACATAAATGAAAACCATAAACAAAACTCTTAAACAACTAAAAGTTCCAAATAATGGATTTGAATTTTTTAGGTCCAAACTCCCAAATTACGTCTCATGTTCTCTTTGCCACAAAGTAAAACGTAAAAGAAACCTTAAATTTAATAACCCGAGATTAAAGAGATCTCAATGAAAGAATTCAGGATGTATGACTGCTTAATTTTTAAAAATCACTTATATTTGTATAAAGAATTTGAGTGTTTTTTTTTTCTGTTGAAATTATCATTCTCAATTTTTAGGTTCTCCAATAATTAATTACCTCTTAGAAATTCAATGGTATTTCCCAAAATATAATATTTCTACATATTGGAAAAGATATCAATATAAAGTCAGAATTTTGCTTCATCATTCTCTTTGTTATAATAATCATAAGATCTTATCATCACACATAATATATTATATGCACAAAACCACACACAAGAACACCCAACCACCACCACTGTAAAACTAATCACATACACTCAGCTGACACCAATGAAGTGAAATCAGATGTTGTAGTAAAGTGTGACTATTCCTAAAACAAGGTATTCCAAAAGAAATCTTACTTTATTATATTATTCAAAACTTCCAAATAGCGTTAAGAATAAATATGTGAATATGAGAACTTCAGCACACATTTGTGAATCCAGGCTTGAGGAACTTCTGTCTTTCTTGAATATTATGTTTAGAATTATTTTCAAGAACTGCATGATAGCATCCTACACCCAAGATAAATGGCATTAAAGTAACAACATAACTCTCCACCACCTTTTGGTAACTTTTATCTAAGATATTTTGCTTCAATTAAACGGACTCACCTCATATTCCTTATTGTCATCACCTGCAGACACTTCATTCTGTCCTGCTGTAGTCTTCATCTTTTTCTTAGGACTCTTGTTTGCTCCCTTTCCCCCTCGTTTCTTGACTTTGTTTTCATTTTTAATGTCATCTTTGTTTTCATTTTTCTCGAGGAAACTCTTAATAGCTTCTGGACAGTTTAGATCGTCTTCATTTTCCCATGTATCATTATCTGGTCCATATCCCTTCCACCGGATCCTGAACTGACGTTTCCCACGGATTTGTTTCACATCCACAACACTTTCCACCTATGAACAGAACACAGCATACAGCTCCTATCCATGCAAGACTTGTTGTCACCTCACTACCACAATCACCAGTGTAACAGATAAACAATTTAAACTTTTCAAATTAGTATCATAAAGTTTTAATTTTCTTAACATGCCTGTAACATTTACACATAATGTCAAAAATATAACGTGATAAAGAGAAAGTTTGTAAAATACACGAAAATAAAATGATTCTCCAAAAACTCCTTTTTACTCTAATAACAGAATTAAGGTTAATGTCACTCATTTCTGCAGCTCATTAAAAAAGCCACTGCATCACAATGAAACAGAAGCACACTCACTACTGACTTTCATTCAAGTCTGCTGTAATATTAGATAACAAGAGTAGCACTATGCAAAGAAAGAAGATACTGTTATGTTACATTGTTTCCGTTAATGTCTCTAGATCTTAAGTTGAAAAAAATACATCCATTCTTATTTGTTTTTTGTTTTGTAATATCACTGCCTTTCAGGAAGTAATTTTTAGTAAGAGATTGGAAGAAAACAGTATGGATCTTACCTTCTTCATTCATTATTAACTTATGTTACACAATAGGTTAAATTTTTTTCTGAAGACAACACGATTTGAAGCATTCCAGCAAATAATACCATTATGTTAATGTTTTGTGTAGTACGTAAAAAGTGAAATTACAGTTATTGAAAATTAAGAAAAAGATATAACTGCTTAGCACACTGCAACATAAAGTATATGGAGTTATCACAACTATTCCCAATGTGTAGGTTATGACTGTTGTTTAAAGACAGAGACTTGTGGTAGAGTACTGTTCGAACATATAACTTAAACTGTAATATAAAATTTATTAGTAAGTCAGGTAAGGCTCTTAAATAAAAACCATCATTGCTCCCATCAGAATGGTATTTCATTTTTATTATTGTTGTTATTATTATTATTATTATTATTATTATTATTATTATTATTATTATATTATGAGTTCAAGCCTACAGCCACGTGGCATTTCAATAAATGCAAATGCACTTCAATAATGTATTACCAAACTGCTGCGAAATTATTTCTAGCTATCAAAAAACTGGCATATCAGATAATGAACATGAAAATGGATTAGCTACAATCCTACAGTAGGGATCAACCCTCCTGATGTTTGGGGCATGTTTACTTATACGCCCTAGCCAGTAGGAGCAATATGGTGGTGCTGTATAGCCTATAGAAAGTATTTCTCACTACAGATGTGGACAAATTATTAGCAAAATTGAAGATTTTTATTATATATTTTTACAAAATATGATTCTTCAATTCAGACTACAGTTGACATTTTTGCGTATTTCCAAATTATTAGCAAAATTGAATATTTGTATTGTATATTTCTAGAAAATTTGACTCTTCAATTTGGACTACACTTGATATTTTTGAATATTTACAAATTATTAGCAAAACTGAAGATTTTTGCTATATATTTTTACCAAATTCGACTCTTCAATTTGGACTACAGTTCACATTTTGGATACTTCCAAATTATTAGCAAAACTGAAGATTTTTATTGTATATTTTTACAAAATTTGACTCTTCAATTTAGACTGCAGTTGACATTTTTGCATATTTACAAATTTTTAGCAAAATTAAAGATTTTTATTATATATTTTTATAAAATTTGGCTCTTCAATTTAAACTACAGTTGACATTTTTGCATATTTCTGTCTACTATAATGATAGAAATATACAAAATTGTCAACTGTAGTCTAAACTGAAAAGTCAAATTTTGTAAACAGAATTATCATAAAAATCGTCAATTTTGTTAATAATTTGTCCACGTCTGTATTTGTAACAAGTGTGTTCAGACAAGTTTTTTGTGATAGGAACTCTGCATGTGATTAGAAAAAGCAGCAACATTTTTCTGAATATACAGTATAGAATCAGAAATCAAATTTCTACATCAAGCGGTTCCCATTTTATTGTTTCTTAACAATAACAATAATCATCTTATTGGAACTTTTGAGGAAGTATTTTATGTAATAACAATATTGTATAGTATTTAATACAACTTATACTATAAAATGACGAATGCTGCTCTAGTGATTTGCACACTAGTTACTGACTTCAGACCATGTGGATTCAGGTTCGAATTCCCGATTCTGTCCTGTTTTAGTTTGCAAGGGAACCCCATCAGTCTCGTGAATGCTAACTCTTTAATGACCTTAATTATTAATACATACATGAATGTTATTAGTTCTTTGCGCCTTAAAAAAAGCTTGAAAATACAAGAAGGCACACAAACAAGTAGCTCACCTCCTGCTTGAATGTGTAAATAAGATATTTCGACTGCTTGAAATGCCAGGTGCTAGTATCATATTGAGTAAACAGATGCAATAATCAACAGTCTCTGGCAACAATGGAGCTAGTATCGAATTGAGTGAATACCTGCACTAATCAACAGACTTCTCTCGGTATTTCTCTGTATCATTTCAGTCAAATGTTTGCACATTGTGCAAGAACATAATTGATAGCAGAAAAAAGTGGCAATTGTGAAGGTACAGTAGAACTTGGTTATAGCGATCTCGTCTTGTGTGACACCTCGCCTATAATGTCAAATATTCTGTGGTCCCAACTAATTCCCCCGTAAGACATAGGAAGGGTTCAGAAGCAAAGGGATGCAAGTGCACTTAATTACTTTAGAGAAAATGTAATTCAAAGTTATTAAGCTTCTGTAAATTCCATTAAGTTTTAATTTTAAGTGTTAATATGTGATGTGGTTAAAATATATATCCCTTTGCCACTAAAATTTTATATGCCTTAGTTTATCCAGGATGCACTTTACCCATTTTTTTTAGAAATGCCACTTGTACCCCTCTGCTTCTCAACCCCCCATATGCTTTTCTACCTTGCTTAATACGACAAAAATATAACCAAAGTATTTTAAGAAATATTTGTTGAAATCTAGCAACCTGGCATATTCTTTACTGTCCCCTTCTGTCATAGACCTCTGGAATGCAGGCAGATTCCCCACCCCACTGTAACCCACCCAAATTCATGCGGTATTAACGGTATCTGCGTGTGGTCAGTTCTGACAGGAAGTTCTCACTACTAATACTATGGCCTAACAGCCCAATTTTGGGCCCTAGCCTCCTCTAGCTTCTTCCTCCATTTTTCCCTATCCATCGCCATCCTTCTCCATGCCGCGCTTGCGCTTCCGAAGAAGAGTCTGGAGTCGTAACCGCATCAATCCACCTATCTTTAGATCTTCCAACAGGTCTCCTCTCATAAATCTTTCCTTCCAAAACTTTCTTTGGTATTCTCTGCTCTTCCATTCTATAAACATGCCCCGCCCATTCCAGTCTCCTCAGCTGATATGTGTGACTATATCTATCGATTCAAATAGTTCATACAGTTCCTGGTTGTATCGTATTCTCCATTGTTGATTCTCTTATATAGGAAGTTCTCACTAAGTGCACGAATTTTAACACAATATGGCTACTAAAAGAAAAGTTCCAACATTGGATGAAAAAGTTAAAGTGGTTCATCAAATTGAGAATGGAATTTAAAAAGCTGATGTGTCGTGAGTTTGGCCTAGTTAATTCCACTGTTCAAACGATTTGGAAGAGGAAGAACAAAACTGTTGTTGCATTTGAACAGAATGGACCGAAGCTAGGGGAGGGAGCAGTGAAATTGCAACTGAAATAATGAACATAGAACGTAATTTAGAAAGTGTGTATTGGGCAAGTAGGAGACAACAGATTAAAATGACTGATTACTTCCCTCCTACCTAAAGAAGTTTGGTGAGTACTGAACAAACTTATTTAATACAGAATACCGTACAGTATTTATAATTGAATGTATATTTTATTATGTTTAATTATAAGTACTGTACAGTATTCTGTATTAAAATAGTTTGTTCAGTACTCACCAAACTTCTTTACTTAGGAGTGAAGTAATCAGTTAATTCTAAGTAAATATCTTCTCCGCCATTATACAATGTCAGCTCTCTCAATCAAGATTTTCCTTTTGCACATGCTTTTATTCCATCTAAACCCCAACTTATGTAACACTCTTCGTAAGGAATGCACTTTCCATGGCAAATGTATTTTCTCTCTTATGACAGGTAGCAGTTTGTGGCAAGGTGGCACTTTCTTCTTCGTGACATAAAATTCCTGAACAGTTCACCATATCACTGTCATATCAAAATCGTCCAAGGTAACATTTCTGTCATCAGCTCTAGGACACTTCTTCCCTGGTGTATGCAATGGGGACAATGAGCCCCTTTCATTTCTAAGTTTTGACTCCTTTCTAATTGTTTTAGTTAAACTTTTTTAAACTTCAGTGTAATTGGCTGCTCTCTCTGTAGCACATGCCAGAAGAATTAACTTTTTTCCTCTTGCTTCTTCATCACACATTTTAACTATATTTTATATAATTTTCCATGCTTCCTTATGAACACCTTTTCCCTTTCATATGTTCAATTGACTTTTAAAATATAAACTAACAGTTCCAACTTATACAACACACCAACACAGAGCTAGTCTCAAACTACCTGATATTTTCAGCCACAGTATAATTAAACACCATGTGGTGACAGTGACGTCATCTGTTGTGTCATAAGGCTCGTAACTCGTATCTTATCTCTGGTCAGTTCTAGGAAGAGCTGTGCTCCATTCATCAATAGCTCCATGCACCACTTACTTACTTACAAATGGCTTTTAAGGAACCCAAAGTTTCATTGCCACCCTCACATAAGCCCGCCATTGGTCCCAATCCTGTGCAAGATTAATCCACTCTCTATCAGCATATCCCATCTCCCTCAAATCCATTTTAATATTATCCTCCTATTTACGTCTCGGCCCCTCCAAAGGTCTTTTTCCCTCCAGTCTCCCAACTAACACTCTATATGCATTTCTGGATTCGCCCATATGTGCTACATGCCCTGCCCATCTCAAACGTCTGGATTTAATGGTCCTAATTATGTCAGGTGAAGAATACAATGTGTGCAGTTCTGCGTTGTGTAACTTTCTCCATTCTCCTGTAACTTCATCCCTCTTAGCCCCAAATATTTTCCTAAGAACCTTATTCTCAAACACCCTTAATCTCTGTTCCTCTCTCAAAGTAAGAGTCCAAGTTTCACAACTATAAGGTAAAGTACCCAAATAAGAGACACTTTTCTTTAACTGCTTATAAATGAGGATGGGAATAGACATTTTTAATCTGAATGAGTGGAATACATACAGCATTTAGTCTATTTTTGGAATTGACAATACAAATTTTAGTCACTTTTTATTATTACTTTAAATTAAAAAAAAAAAGTAAAACTGGGAAATACGGATGTTTAGAAATGGGGTTCCAAATAAGAGATATGTGTGTTATTTAAGTTTATTTTTGAACATGGACAAAAATTATCATCATTTAGCTGGAATTTGAAGCAATATATAACATTGTGAAGTCGTGTAGATTAATAAATTCAGGAACATTTTAAAATTGAAGAGATCAGTGCAACAGTGACCTAACTCCTCTCAACATTTACTTTGTTTATTTGGCATTTTTCCTAGTGAAATTAAGATGGGTTACGAAAAGAACACAAAGTCAGTCAAATTGGTCATGAATGTACTAATCTTATTTAGGCTACTATTGCTAACGTTAATATTTTGCTAGAGAAAGAAAAAGGATAGAATACTAAATTTCGATCTCCATATTTTAATTTTGATTGCATTTATTTTGCCGATTCCTTTAATTGACACAATTCTTATTTCGCTATATTGAGCAAGTTGGACAAACGAAAGGTTCATCATCAGTGCTGCAGTCTTCGTGTGCCCAACGAAGACATTTTGAACAATGAATCTATTTCTCCCCCCTGAGCCCTGGTGTCCTCTGAAAAAAATTCAGTGCAAAACAAGCACTCTCCATTATCATAATTTTCTCCATATTCCGAGTCACAAGAGTTAATTAATTCCATTTCCACATCGGATTCTTCATCACTGGACGAACTCAAGCAGTGCTTCTTGGACTGAGTTTTTCTGTGATTTTTGTTGTTTTTCGAACAACTTCTTGCGAGGTCTGTCTTTTCTTTGATTTTCCTTACTAAACTCTCTCTCTCATTTTTTTTTTTCGGATCAGAACTGATATTTTGATAGCTCCTTTTCCTGCCCAGGATGGCTTTACATGCAACTACCCACTGGTTGAAGGTTACGGCTCTTGAGGTGGTGGTTGTTGCTGCTGCTGCTGTAGGCCTAACTTAGTGGACTGGTCAATGTACTCAAGGACACGTCCCAGAAACGCAAAGTGCGAGTGTCTTGCCTTTGACAGTCAGTGGGCAACAAAACTGACAACTGTGATTGGCAGATTGCTTATGTGACGTGTTGGGCGTTACCGTTCTCAGCTACACTGGCAACAAGTGCTCACTGACTGCCTTTTTACTCAAGAACACGTGCCACAAATGCTGGCACTGGCTGTAGTGGCGATATTTACACAGGTCCAACGAAATTTTCGAAATCAGGAATCACAATTAAATTTAATACTCGTAGATTTAATAATTACACAAGATTTTTATTTGAAATATATAGAGAATATTTTACAAATTAAGAACTTATGTTTTCATCTTTAAGTAAGGTAAATATTGTCGGACTAGCTGATTTTAATTGACTTCAGCTATTGATATTATCATCATCTCAATTAACAATTAATTTTAGCCATTAATAATGATAATTTGATCATTTCAATTAGTAATTTTTATAATGAATAATTGAGGAGAATGGATAATTAATGATTGACCTAATTCGTAATTAATTTTAATTAATAGTTCAAGTAATCTTTCATTGGTTCTTATGTAGTTACTGGCAGACAAACTGACACGACTAGAAGCAAACTCTCAAAGGTGAGCATCATAATAATACCAAGTAAGGGTTCTAAATAAGAGACACTATCTCTTAATAGGACCCCTAGGTATCTCTTATTAGGGAACGGAGTAAATAAAAATGAAATAGCTACCCAAGATCATAAGTTATTATCTTCCTTATTACCAATCTACCTTATTATATGCAACATTTTGCTAGCAATTTTATAAAATTAATAATAAATTTGTTGTAGTTTACATTACCTCAAAAAAAAAAAAAAAAAGTAAAAAGTTCAAAGTGTGAAAAATTACTTTTCTTGCTCTCAGTTTCGTTGCTTACTTTCAACTGAGATTAGACAAAGAACACGATGCCTTAGAAGCACAAACATTGATTTACCATAGTTGTCGAGAGATGGCAAATTATACCAGAGAAGTTAACATAGTATCTCCTGTCTCTTATTTGGGTACTTTACCTTACAGAATAACCGGTAATATAACTGTTTTATAAATTCTAACTTTCAGATTTTTTGACAGCAGACTAGATGACAAAAGCTTCTCAAGTGAAAAATAACAGGCATTTCCCATATTTATTCTGTGTTTAATTTCTTCCTGAGTGTCATTTATATTTATTACTGTTGCTCCAAGATATTTGAATTTTTCCACCTCTTCGAAGGATAAATCTCCAATTTTTATATTTCCATTTCGTACAATATTCTTGTCACGAGACATAATCATATACTTTGTCTTTTCAGGATTTACTTCCAAACCTATCGCTTTACTTGCTTCAAGTAAAATTTCCGTGTTTTCCCTAATCGTTTGTGGATTTTCTCCTAACATATTCACGTCACCACATCTAATTAAAATGCACCTCGCAGAGACTTTCTCATAAGCTCCCCACAGCAGTTAGCTACAACTTAATTCTAAGGTCATCCAATTCAAGGAAATGTGTTTCCTTTGAGATGCTCTCAGTACTGAAGCTGAAATCACTGCCGTCACTTGATTTTATTATTTCATCTTCAGATTTAACACATTTTGATAATAAGGGAATTGGCAGCTCCTCCATATGTGGTACTGGAAAATTAATGTTATGCTAGGACATAACTTTTTTTTTCATGTACACCAAACCAAAGTAACAGGTGTCATAAGCTCTCTCCATATTCGAGGAATCACAAATGGCATACACTTTCTTGTACAACATAGCCAACCCTCTAAAGTAGATCGGTAGCTATAGCAGTCTATGTGAGGCTCCAACCAGCATTCCAAAGCTCTATATGCATCACAGAACTTCGTTTTGAACACAGTGTTATACAGTGCGTATACTAACTGGCTCCGCGGAGACTCGAGGAGTTGTGTTGGTATCGCGCAGGTAGAGTCAATGACCTTGGTCGCATTGAATGGTTGAGGGTGGGAGAGAGCAAGAGAGAGATGTAATATTCCCAAGTTCAAACCAGGTGCTACACAGTACCAACTTTACATTGCTGCCAGGTCGAATACTGCCGCTTGCTTCACTGCGGAGTCAGTTAGTATACACACTGTATTTTATCTCTTTAGAACTAATATAACATCCACAAACATAACAAAATGGTTCAGTTGGCAGTTTTTAAGCCCTGTATACAGATGTGCTCTCAAGACATCATTGTAATGATTTGGGATATTGATGTACAGTAATTAGGGAAAGAATTATTTTCATTTAACTTATTTTATTATAAGTAGCTATGGAAATATACATGGACGACAACAATAATCCAGCTTGAGGCCAGATGTCAGAATTAACATTAGGAAGCTCGCATTCGATTAATTAAAGAGATAAGACAAGGAGACGTTACACAACTGTTCTCTTAACTATAATTATTCACGTGAACATGAAATGAGAACCATCCTTCTGATTTGTCGATATGATTGTCTTAGATGTCACCAGAAGCTGTTGTGTGAATCCAATTGGCTAAATAAATGACAGCATCATTACCTCTGTGTCATTAGCTGCTTCTTTGTAAGTCATAATGACATTTATCCTCTCAAGGCATCCAGAAGTCTCAATTTGCATTCTGTAGTTGATAAGATCTGGAGTAACTTTCGATTAGATTAAAACCGGCATATATGCCATTCTGCATTTTTGTGGCATCATGACGCCAATCTATTTCGGGCCTATCATTTATATATATATATATATATGATGGCCTCACAACCTCAGGAAAGATTCGATTCTGCTTCCATTCCATTTTAGACTTAGAATCACAATCAGTTCAGTCAGGTCAGAGCAAGGCAAGAAGTCAGTCAGAGAGATTAGACAGAGCCACTCAGGTGAATCAGCCACCTGAGCAAGGATGTTGTGGGTTTCGACTTCGACCCAATTGCAAGGCACCATAGTATCACCACCAGCAGTTTCTCAGTCTCAGAGAAATAGTAGCAACATGTACCATCCATTGTAATTCAAATGTGTACTCTTATAAATCATTCATTTTGCATAGTTACTGAACCTTATTCAAATGCAAGTTAAGCTTAATCATGAGAAGTGTTGAACTTGATATTTTCAAGTAGATTCCTATTTGCATTTCCTTGAAATTCTATCGTCTTTACACAGTGATGTCAGAATCCTGAAAGCATTATAACATAGTAGAACACAGTGAAATAACTGGGAGGTACAGTAGCGTGCAAATTAATCCGAACACGACATATTTTTACATTTTCTGTCATTGTTGGCCTCACGGCTGCTCATACCGCTTTAATTGACATCTGTAGTACGTGTAATTCCATTGTTGAAGGTCTGTCATTATTTTTTTTATAATATGTGACATTTTGCCTGTAGTTTTGTATTTATAAGCATTTCAGTTGTGTTGAAGACTTAATACTGCAATCCTGTGTACATTCTGTCGTCTTCACAAATGGATACAACTCCACGAAAAAGGGTCTAAAATTATAACATTAGCAGAGCATTCTTCTATGACACAGAGGCAAATTGCTGCAGAATGTCACATCGGTTTGGCTACTGTTAATTCGATCATAAAACAATACAGGGAGACTGGATCCATCACACCCCAGAAAAAAGGAAACTGTGGCCGGAAAAGGAAGACTTCACCTGCAGATGATTGTTTAATTGTCAGGAAAAGTAAATTAAATCCTAGACTAACTGCTGTCGACTTAACCCGCGAGTTAATGGCTACCACTGGGGCGAATATTCAAGTCACAACAGTGCAGCGTAGGCTTTTGGAAGCTGGACAAAGGGCTCGTAAGCCTATTAAGAAGCAACTGCTAACCCCTGTTATGTGCAAAAAACGCTTAATGTGGGCAAAATTACATCAACACTGGACAGTGAATGACTGGAAGAATGTACTTTTTTCCAATGAGTCTCATTTCGAGGTCCACAGCCACCGTGTTTCTTACGTACGGAAAGGATCCGAAAAAGTAACAGCAGCTCATCTCCAACAAACACCCAAATACCCCCCTAGAGTAATGTTTTGGGGTTGTTTTACACATGAAGGGCCTGGAGCATTAATACCTATCAAGGGAATGATGAATTCTGACAAATATATTCACTTATTGGAAACCAGAATCGTACCCCAGCTGCAAAAATCATTTCCGGATGGCAGAGGTGTGTTTCAACAAGACCTGGCACCATGCCATACGTCTCGAAAAACTACAGAATTCTTCAACAAGAAGAATATTCAGGTATTCCCCTGGCCAGGCAACTCTCCCGACATCAACCCCATTGAGAACTTGTGGTCAATTTGCAAAAGAAGAATGCAAAAAATTTATTGTTCTACAAAGGAGAAGATGATTTCTGCCCTCATTGGTGTATGGTTTCGCAATGAAGAAATGAAGAATATTTGTGGGAAATTAGTGGAATCCATGCCAAATCGTCTCAGAGCTGTTATTAGGAACAAGGGAGGCCACATAGATTACTGAGGTATGTCTTAGATCCTTTTTTTTTTATCCCGTTTGAGTGTTTTGCATAAGTAATTACGTTGTTTGGATTAATTTGCACGCTACTGTAGATCTGAATGCAACTGGTCCTGAGCTCGATCCATCCACCGTCTTGTTGGGTAACAGACAAGGTTGGCACGACACAGACTTTTTCATTAAAAAAGACACAACATGCAACAATTAAACCACGGTACTTCAGTTAATTCCCGACATTTGGGGGGGGGGGGGGGGGAATTGAAAAAAAAAAAAGAAAGATATGTTCATGTTCAGAATGTTCGTTTTATTCAAGAGACACTAAGAAAACAATATAAACAATTGTTTCTTACTACTGTTATAACAACGTTTACAATGAAAATATTCTTTCAATACAGACTTTTTATTTAAGAAATCACATCTCAAGGCATGAGCCAGGAAAAAGGTATTGCATGATAGTAAGGAATCTACAGTCTAGAATGAATGATCATATCTTGGAAATAAAGTATAGTGCCACGAAGATGACAAATACTTCATTATACAGTATGTTTCATGCAGTTCACAATAATTGAGTTCCTTTAACATGTTGTAAAATTACTGTTCACAGTATTTTTTAACTTTGTTATTTAACGATGCTTTATCAACTACTAGGTTATTTTGCATTGATGACAAGATGGTATTTGGCTAGCTGAAGCCGACGATTCACCATAGATTACCTGACATTCGCCCTATGGTTGGAAAGAAACCCAACCAGATAATGAGTCCAAGCAGGCATCAAACTCGTGCCCGAGCGCAACTCCAGATCAGCAGGCAAGTGCTTTAGCCGATTGAGTTATGCAGGTCTTACACTGCAAACCCAGCATTCTCTAATCTTCCCTATTTTCCACTTTCCTCTTAATCTCTCCATACGATCCATTTTCTTCTTCTTCCTCGAACTTTTCTCTCGTTCACCACTTCTTCCAGTGCATCCTTCAGTAGGTAGTTATTTCTTGGCAAGTAACCAGTCAATTTCTTTTTTCTCTTCCTGGTTACTTTCAGTATTATTGTTTCTTCACCCAATTTTTCTAGCATAGCTTAATTTCTTATTTTGTCTGTCAATATCATAGCTCCATTCTTCTCAAAATCCACATTTCAAATGCTTCTAGTCATTTCTCTTCACCTCGTCGTAACATCCGTGTTTCTGCCTCATACGATGCAATACTTCACACAAAGCACTTCACTAGTCTCTTCATTAATTTTTTTTTTCCAGAAGTGCGTAGAAGATGCTTCTTCTTCTATTAAAAGCTTCCTTCACCATTGCTATCATTCTTTCGACTTCCTGGCGGCAGTTCATATTACTACTTATAGTACACGCCAAGAATTTGAAGCTGTTCACTTGTTCTACTACCTCATTTCGAATTCGCACATTTGCAGTCTTTATTTTTTTTCTGATAACCAGGGTCTTCATCTTGTTTGCATTTATCTTCATCCTATACTGCTCATAGCTATCATTTAGCTCCAGTAGCATATCCCTTAATATCATCTTCTCTTCTGCTAACAAAGCCATCATCAGCAAATCTTAACACACTTTATTCCTCTTTCTTCTCTTATTACCCTTCCCATATTCTGAAAACAGCTCCTCACTAAATCCAATAAGTAGGCCTAAATATTGAACAGGGTAGGTGATAAAGGGTATCCTTTTCATACTCTTTCTTCAACTATCATCTAAAATACATGTGGAAATAAATTATAAAATGAAATAGGAAAATACACTTTGGTTTTCTGGAGTGCACAAAAAAGACATTCTTTATAGGGGGGGGGGGGGGGGGAGATACAAATAACTGACTTCAGATTCAAGAGAAATTCTATGCAGGCACAGCAGATTGACATAGAAGACTAACCATGAGCCCTGATTACATACTTGAGTGAGAAGTATAAACACATGTCAGTTCACTGGGAAAGTATCAGGACACCTCTTTGTAGTGTGGCGTACACTCCCTGAACTTACAATATCCTTAAAGGCATCGGTTTTACTTTTCCTGAGATAAAAAAAAACACACACATAAACAACACACAAAAAACACACACTGAAGGAAGATGATTTACTTTTATTTAGAATTTTAGACTAAATCGCCAATGTTAAATTTTAGTATACAGACATCATGCTCAAAACCAATTTTTCAATACCAATAAATTTCCGTGATAATCTCGAAATCAATTCTTTGTATATTTTGTACAATAAGAAAGTTTGCAAATTTTTCTAATTACGTCAATTTATAACTTGCCAGTCTCAAATTAAGCACCACAAAATACACACAGTTTAAGTTACATTTTGTTAGATATAAAGTGTTAGGAAGGAATTGGCGCACCCTATCAAAAATCCGCTGTGAATATCCCCTTATATCACCACGGGTCACTTGCGACCCGATGGCTTACATTACACAACATGTACAGTGCTCCACACTGATAAGTTTAAAGTACCATTCCTGCTACTCTAAGCATGCCTGCCTAGTGAAAGCTCTGTACACATTGATGGGGATTTTGAAGGAATTTAGTGTATTAGGAAACCCACAAGTGAATACTTCATTGCGAAGATGCAAAGCAAAGTCTAGGAATGGCTGTGAATATACTATGTTCGAATTCATTACACTATTATTATTTTCACAAATTTTTAAATACATTCTTTTAATTCTTCATGGTGCTCTATTTTAAGGAATTTCTTAATATACTTACTTATTTATGGCTTTTAAGGTACCCAGAGGTTCATTGCCGCCCTCAAATAATTGGCCCCTATCCTAAGCAAGACTAATTCAGTCCCTACCATCATATATCACCTCCCTTAAATTCATTTTAGTATTATCCTCTCATCTACGTCTTGGCCTGCCCAAAGGTCTCTTTTCCTCTGGCCTCCCAACTAACACTCTATATGCATTTCTGTATTCACTCATATGTGCTACATGCCTTGTCCATTTTAAACATCTGGATTTAATATTCCTAATTATGTTAGGTGAAGAATACAATGTGTGCAGTTCTGTGTTGTGTAACTTTCTCCATTCTCCTGTAACTTCATTCTTCTCAGCCCCAAATATTTTGCTAAGCACCTTATTCTCAAACACCCTTAACCTCTGTTCCTCTCTCAAAGTGAGGGTCCAAGTTTCACAACCATATAGAACAACCGGTAATATAACTGTTTTATAAATTCCAACTTTCAGGTTTTTTAAGTGCAGACTGGATGACAAAACCTTTTCTTAATACACAAAATGGCTAAATGAAATTGGCTTCTTTAGAGTCATAACCGCAAGTATGTAGAAATAACCAAAATAAAAGTAGATTTCTCTCTGCCATTGGAATAAAATAGCAATTAAATTGACATAAAATAAAATAAAACAAAGAAAAACAATATTTAACTCTCCTGGATTAAAAGATTCAATTACTTGCATTGCTGCACTACAGCAGAAACTTAAACCTCTATTTGGTTGCGTGTTTGGAAGAGTAATGGTGAAATGTATTATCTTACAGTAACTAACCTTCCCATCCCAAACAGGTATTGGTTTGTAATGTGTCATAACCAAGGGCAATGCCAGAGGGGTGCAAGGGGAGATTTCTATAATCTCTGCACCCTCTTCAGCACCCCTTCCAAATAACATATAATGTAATCTTAGTATTATACGTAGGAGCGGTGGTGGTGCACAACTTCTAATCAGTTGACTGTGCACCAATATGCCTGGGTTTTAAACTCAGGCATATCTATCTGCAGTGCATATGAAGAGAAGGCATGTGTCACTGTTGATAGTGATTCATTCATCAGGCGGGGCCCTAGGTGCTATTCAACAGCAGTAGGCTATGTGCCGGCACTGGGTATTCCCTTCTCGCTTCCTCATCTTTATCACCCCATTGACACTAACACTCTTCTAAAGTGTTATAGTCGATCTTCCAAAATAAGTTATAACTGTTGCACACTGTTTACTATTTAAAATGTTTTGTTTAAAAATTTGATATGTTAATACTTTCAGTTCTCATCTAAGACAACTTTAAAGAATAACGTGTAACTGCTAACATTTAAACAATAGATAGGCTGCACGTATTGTATGCTGCAAAGGTGTATTGTAACAATGTGAGAATAAATGATTTAAAATTATGGTGCATTTTCTAACTGTCGTTTTATTAATTTCTGTTTCAAGCCATAGGTATGTGTGCTAATTAAGGTTGGGAGCTGATAAATTTTTTGCAGTTCAACACATTGTTGCGACGATCGTAAACAGACCATTCTCGACAGTATTGAATCAATACATTCATAGGCTTAGGTACCAAATTAGTTTTCAATCTCCTCTGTGTTTTTCAAGTGATAATTTCATACAGTTCCTTGTGCTCAACCATACAATAGGCTAATAGAATAAAATGCTTATTGTGTGAAGTGAAGACAATTTTCGATTAGATGGGCTCATTCTTTAGGACATGCTTTCCGAAAATGAAAAATAATCTGTAACAAGCAACTTCGAAATGTCAGACAAGAGTGGGAAACGCAGTATTTCAGGCTTCTTTGAGAAAACCACTACTGGTATTAAAAGCAGAAAAATCGCTTGAGGTCTCTGAAACTGAAAGTGTTTTAGAATTCGATGATGATTTGGCGGAGAGTTATGTTAAAGAGGAGAGTGTTCTTGATTAGGCACTCTCTTGTGACACTGTGGCAATGTTTCAGTTGCAATTCGACAGCCTATCTTCGAAATGTTGCCCAAAAGAGAATATGATAATGAAAAGAAGTGTTTTCAGGCAGATTAGTACAAATCTTATGCTTGGCTAAAATATAATGTTGTGAAATATGCTGCCTATTGTTTTATTAGTCGATTCAGGAACATAGAATAGGCTATTAAGGTACATTTTCGTTTTAGATACTACTTATAGTACAGTGCGTTCGTAGCTCAGCCGGACCGTTCCGTGGAGGTCTTAGACTGGATGAAGATTGGCGCGTCTGCCGCCAGAGTTACACGTAAACGACTGGCAAGATCCTGTACGTCTGACTTTATTGACAAGGTCATGAATAGTTGACCTGCTAGGAATTCGAACACTTGCAAACCAATGTTCAAATTCTCTTCGACACCTTCTTCCAGAAGAGTATTTCACATACGCATCATAGAGAATAATACATTGTTCTAAAGTGTACTCAACCATTATTAATAGACACTTTATCACCACGAGACAACAAAATTTTACTCAAAACACCGTACAGACGCCTTTCCCTCACGACAGATCCAATTCAACTGACTGGCGCGTCAGTGGTAGCTACAGCGATACTTTGGCGGCAGGTGCACCAATCTTCACCCTGTCCAAGGGCACAGCGGAATGGTCCGGCCGAGCTACAAACGCACTGTATCTTTCATTGTACATGTAGCACCCCATTCGCACCCCCAACTGTGAAAACCTGGTGCCGCCACTGGTCATAACCACTACTTTATAGGCCTATTCTTATAAAAATATGTCATACATAATCCTAAATGCAACAAATAAATTATCAATTTTAAAACAAAAGCAACTGAAACAATTTATTGATAGGTGTATGTGAGTGAACTGACAAACACACTTATTTTTGTGCAAATGGTACAACAGTTTGTTATATATTTTATAAGTTTATGCTGCAGAACAAATCAGATACAGGAGTCAATGCAACAACGTTAATTAATAATATAATATAGATGACATTGTTTAAAGTATATATTATTTATTTTCAGAATTAAAGACTTTTACTTCTGTTTTATGGTTTAATGCATTTACTGAGCAGAAACTGTTGAATCAAGAAGCAATATGCTTCAAAAAAATTTTAAACATATGTTCCTAATTACACACCAGTAGCCCATGTAGCTGAAATATAATACAAACCCTTACATGTAAGTTTATACCAATAATGGATGTAAAACGATAATCGTTAAAGAAATACTGGTAAACACATATGCACTTGCATATATGCATCATAGTAAGTATAAATAACTTTGATATAACAAATACATAACAATAAGAAACATTCAACAAAATAAAGAAAAATGAAAAGTGAAATCTAAGAATCGAACTTTGATATGCAGAACAGGAGTCCAATAGTGAAGCAACTCTGATACAGATGAGAGAAAAGGATTTTTGTGCCATTCAGTACAATACTTTTATGGAGTACTGACTTGAAGCTCATAGTTTTTGTCATATGAATCTCGGCATTTTTGCTAATGGTGGGTACTTGACGACTGTTGGTCATTCATCCATATGAAGCCAGTTATGTAGACTAATTTACCAATATAGTCATTGCCTAGGGTGCGCCATAGGCTGGATAAACCAGCAATGAGATTACGGTGGAGATATGTTGGAGTGCCACAGGAGAACTGGAGCTCCCGGAGAAAAACCCTGTACTACCTGGACCATGGGTTTGCCCAACACAACTTATAAATCAGGGGTACGCCACGGATCGAACCTGAGTTCACAGGATAAGTTCAATGCCCTAGCCACCAGATCACCATGGCGGTACTTGAATGAACTGAAATGAGTCGGGCTCTTTCGGTCCCATACATGTAGGCCACTGAAGTGCACCCACTGTGCCCCAGACAAATGGAAAGTTTATCCAAGTTCCACAGCCTCCTTGAAGGCCAGGATTGCTCTTGAGTTGCTTTCCTTATATCCTCTGGTCCCAAGTCCAAGAGGATATATTTGATTGTGTACAAAGGCTAACAATCACATAATATGTGGAGACAAAATTCCACTTCTCTTCCACACTTCCTGCATGTGGGGTCTGTAGTCAGTCCCATCACATGTAGGTGTTGTGTCCTTTTAGTAGGCCCACAACACCTCTAAACAGCGGCACTTACTGTACATAACAAACCATTTTTATACTGTCGCCAGTAGCACTGTGGGTCTGTGCACAGAGAGAGACAGTTCTAATTTTGCAAGGTTGTAACGTCAGATGCAAGCACTCATAGGGTATTTAAATCAGCATACATGAAAGAAAGAAGGGAAAAAAGAAAGAAGTTTTTTTTACATAGAAGAAATATTTTGACTCTAAGTTACAATTATGTATTTTGACAAGTGTCAATACTACTTGGCAACATATACAGTAACAAACCGAAACACAATTGTTATTAGTAATTATTAACATCCAATAGAAAATAAAATTAACATCACCTCTATATGTAACATTTCTATTTCGAACATGCGAGAAATTTTTATGGGACTTTTTCGAGATTAGAACTCGAAATGTAGGCAAAGAAATGGGGTAATATCAATATTTTCGTAAAGTTTTAAGGTTTCATCCAGGTAATATTGCTGAGCATTAACATTTTGTTGAAAGTTACTGTTAAAGACTCCAATCTTGGAACTTGAGGTAGGAGGAAGCGAGGGTAAGCGGGGAATCAAAAACAACAGATAACATACTGAAGCTTGTGTATCATCATTGCACGTGTTGAATATTACAAGACGTTCTGAAAATAATTTCATACATCGTAGACTGGAGATCGATATATCTGGTGCAAATAAATGAATTCCGGAGCAAGGGTCATTCAGTTTCTTATATAGACGTGACCTGGGTGAATAGCAATATGACATTTCGAAGATGTTGGCAAAATGAGAGTGTAAATGTCCACATGAATATAAACTCTGAACAAAGATTGATCGTGGTAATGTAGGAAGAATTAATGGCTTCCTTCCTAATGCAAAACTTATATATGAAGCCGGAAGTGCAATGGGAGATTACCACAGTCAGATGAACGCCGAAAATTTTGAAAGATGGGTAATACAAAAGTTGATATCCAATCTTCCTCCTCAATCAGTTATTGTTCTCAACAACTCTCCGTATCACTGTCTCCAGATCGACAAACTGCCATCTGTATATGCAGTAAAGACAGACATGACCTCTTGACTTTGCAAGAAAGAAGTGAACTGTGATGAAAGTATGAGAAAGAATGACCTCTATAACCTTATTCTGTCTCTAAAGCCAAAACAAAAAAATTACAGAATTGACAACATTTTGGAACAACCCAACCATAAAGTTCTTAGATTGCTACCTTACATGTGTGTGAGTTGAGTCCAAATGAATTGGCTTGAACTAAAGTATTGTCAGGGACAATAATGTCATGGGCAATTTAAATTTACAGAAATTAATGCAAGTGACAAAAACTGCGCTTTCTCTTGTGACAAATGAAGATTGAGAAGGATTCTGTAGAGACATTGAAAATATATAAAAACAATACTGGGAAAAAGATGAATTCCTATTATATGTGATTAATGAAATTATTAGGCTTGTAATATTGGGGACTGATTATATAAGTTGACTGCAGCATGGTACATAGGCCGGAGATGTGAGCTAGTACGAGGACATTGACCTGGTTCTGCAATCAATTACACGAATAACAAGGTGCATATAAACAAATCTTGACAACTCTAAAAGTAAATGTATGCTACATAGGATTACAAACATATATTTTTACGCACCTTTCGTTATGTGCAGAAGAACTATCATACTGTAGAATTATTTGTGGGTGCAGAAGAACTATCATACTGTAGAATTATTTGTGGGTTTGAGTTTCCTCTTTGATTTTCTTATGCTACAATATCTCTGTATAATAATATCGCTTGTAACCTTGTATATTTGTATTACATCATTTACATATAATATTCCCGTCATTCACTTCAAAACACTCACCAAATTTCGCTGCAATAATATGTGCCTGAAAATCGTCAACCTTGGGCATTATTATTCAGCAGGTACTCTGTTTATGCATGCCAGAGTACTGACTGGTGAACAGATAGCCAACTTGAAACCACCATAACGTATCCTATTGGTCCCAAACATTACAAGCCTAATTATCATAAATTAAAGGGAGCTTACGACAGTGGTAGTGATAGTGATAACATTAGTAATACTGATGACGGTGAGGGCAGTAGGGGTAGTGAGAACAGTGACACTGCACCTGAATTTGATGCTGACATGGAACTTGCTCAACAGCTTCCACTATGAGGTAGGTAAAACAATTTTTAGACAGCTGGTAGCAGGCTAGCATTACTAATAGGGGTCACTATCGCAAACTGTAGGGTCGCATCGCAATCCTGTCAGGTTCCAAGATTAGAGTCTTCAACAGTATATATTTCTTCTTCGTCCACACCTGTAGAGTAACGGTCAGCACGTCTGGCCCCGAAACCAGGTGACCCGGGTTCGATTCCCAGTCGGGGCAAGTTACCTGGTTGAGGTTTTTTCAACCCAATATGAGCAAATGATGGGTAACTTTCGGTGCTGGACCCTGCACTCATTTCACTGGCATTATTACATTCATCTCATTCAGATGCTAAATAACCTAAGATGTTGATAAAGCATCGTAAAATAACCTACTAAAATAAAAAAAATATATATATATATATATATATATATATATATACATTTCTTCAAACACTTCACTTAAGCAGCTACAGTATCATCCTATTCTATTAAAAACTTTCTTCAGTCTTACACCTGAATCCAACATCCTTCATTATTCAAATATACACCCAGCACTTCCTCCATATGTCTCTCTCACAGGAATATTCACTCTTCTTAAGGCGCGTACATATGTAACGAACGAACAACTAGTGAATGATGGAAGTAAACTTTTGCAGTTTGGAGCAACATATGAATAACCAGCAAATGGTCAGAGAACATTCGTGTTCGCTGACCAAAATAATGGCAGACGAAGATTTATTATAGTAAGTGCAGCAGTTGTTATATGCAATCTAATAAAAATAAACTTGAAAAGTAAAAGGCAATGGTGACATATGCCACTATGCAAAAGTCGCAATCTATATAAAATAAAGACATTGACTTGCTTAAGGATTTATGTTAAATTTAATGGGACAGTTTTAGAATGTATGTCGAATTTCAGCAACAGACTTTGAAATGTTACTATGCAAAATAGGCCAAAAATTTGCAAGAAAGACGAAGACTGGCGAGAAGCAATACCTAATCATGAAAGACTACCACTAACACTTCGATATCTGGCAACAGGGGATTCATATACAAGTTTGATGTATTTATTCAAAGTTTCGAAATAGCTGAGTTGCATGATTTTTCCAAAAATTTCCTGGTCTCGATGCAATTCAATAAGGTTGATGCAGGGCTGTATTTATAATTTTTGATGTGCCATGATTGTTTGGTCAAACACCTGCACAGAATTGGAATATATCAGTCCCCTAACTGCCCACTGTGCAACTCAAACCAAGAAATGGATTCGGAACACCTCAAAATCTGTGCTTCAGTGGCTGGCCATGATAATATCTTTGAAAAATATTGGACTGCAAGAGGTCAAATGACTTTATTGTCAAACGCCTGGCACTAGAAAACAAAAACAACAACATAATTTTTGCTGCTCCAGGCAACTAAAAGAATGCTGCCCCCACTACATAAGTAACACTATCTACGAAAATTTAATCTAAACGAAGACAGAGAACTAAATAATAAATATCCAAATAAATTGATTAGTAAAAATGAGGAAATGATAAACAACAAATGAAATTAAATATAACTTTAAATGTCAATAATATAGTACAGTACATTCAGTGATCACTGCTCTGCTTTTTATTGGATCTCAAATCTTCCAGATTTTGTTTCACTCCTTGACTGGTGAAATAGTCTCTAGTTGCTTCGTTTATTGTGCAGAATGCTGGATCATCACTAGTTTTACTTATTTCATTTCCACACATCACAGTCATTAGTTTCATTCTGTGGCAGTTCATGCCTAAAATGATAATGGGTGACTATTCTTATGATATTACAAATTTTTTCCGACAATTTAAACAATATCTCATTTCTGAAAAATTTTTTAAATACCACAGTTCTTTAGAGTAGATAATTGCCTTATGATGATGATGATGATGATGATGATTTATCTTTAAAAGAACATAGCGATTTTTCCTTAAGTTATCATTCTGTCTTTCAATATTCTGCCTGAAAGCTGAGCTAAGTTGTTGCTGTAATTTCTGTTCTTCCAAGAACTGATAAATCTAGGCAAGCATTCTGATGAGCAATAGGTTTCTCATGCTTCTTAATTTTCTGTGTCAAATGGCTTAAATCTGACATCAGTGCATGTCCAGCTCGCATCTTTACCCTTAGCAAATAGCAGGCACGGGAAATGACGAGGAATCGAACCTGAGACATTGACATCTAAGTTCCAACGTTCTTTCGACTGAGTTACAAGGGCAGAAGTATAGAAACATTTATGGAAAAATTGGCCCAATCCCCTTCCAGGATTTTCTGATAATTTGTAGAAGCTCGTCCAGGATGCAGGGGGGCAAAGGCTAATGGGGATTTCTCGGTCTCTGACTGGGTAAAAAATCCTGATAGAACTAATATTTAACCCTTGCGGTGAATTTCGGTGAAGTCTGGAGGGCCCAATTACTCAAATTCACTCTCCTCACCTCCACACTTGGGCCCCTGGGATCTATTAAGATGCGAAAGAGACAGTGGTGTGTGGAAAGCAATGGGAAGTTACCGCATTTATCCTTCCCACGAAAAACAGCAAACATGAGCAAAGGAAGCTTTTAACAGATAAAGGAGCATCTTCTGCAGACCTCTGGAAAAAGAACTAAGGAAGACTAGTAAAGTGCTTTGTGTGGAGTGTGGCATTGTATGGGAAAGAAACATGGACATTACGAAGAAATGAAGAGAAACGAACAGAAGCATTTGAAATGTGGATCTAGAGAAGAATTGAGCGTGTGAAGTGAACAGACAGAATAAGAAATGAAGTTGTGTTGGAAAAAGTGGGTGAAGAAAGAATGATGCTGAAAATGATTATAAAAAGAAAAAGGAACTGGTTGGGTCACTGGTTAAGAAGAAACTGCCTACTGAAGGATGCACTTGAAGGAATGGTGAACGGAAGAAGAGTTCGGGGGCAGAAGAAGATATCAAATAATAGACATTAAGATATGTGGATCATATGTGGAGACTAAGAGGAAGGCAGAAAATAGGAAAGATTGGAGAATGCTAGGTTTGCAGTGAAAGAACTGTCCATGGGCAGAACACTATGTATGACCAGGATGCCTGCAATGTCATGACTGAGAACAGTCGCTATTTGAAAAGATTAGTTGATTCCATGCCCACTCGACTGCAAGATGTAATCGAGATGTGGGGAAGATAGACTAAATATTGAATCGTGGCTTTTTGTTTTATTTTTTGAACACTTAATTGTTTGAATGTTCTAAGACAGACGCCAGTAAGTTTGTTTTGTTTATGCCACGAAAGATATTTTTGTTGAGAATAAAATGTTTTTTTCTTACCATTTGCAGTCATAATAAATAATGATAAAGTCATGGCATAATATTTTCATGAACTTGATGTTAATTACTAAAATAATCATAAAAGAGACAGTAGCAATTATGTATCTCTCTCTCTCTCTCTCTCTCTCTTAAAAACAAAACAAAGAACATAAAAAGCACTAAGTTATGTTCAAAGGCAAGACCTCATGAATACCAGGCCAGAACGCTACCATTATGCTATAAAGTAAAGGTATTTAATTATAACTGTAGATATCAGGCAATGTGGTCCAATAAACATGTAACATCGCCTGTCTCTGTATTATAGCGAAGATACCCGAAGGGAACTTTGCTTCTAGAGAGTGGCCACTTTTTCGTTTGACAACTGTACATTTAGTAGTTGAATAATAATTATAATATGGGTAATAATAATAATAATAATAATAATAATAATAATAATAATACAGTAATACATATTTTGTCACAATGAAATGCAATGATAAATGCTGCAAACAGATGGAAGTTCAAAGACTTCATCAACAATGAAATGGTTTTGAAATTACTGTAAAGAATATCGTACCCATTGTGCCAGAACTCACGAAGTTCAAGAAGGTTATTTGTGGGGAATCGAAGTTTTAGTTTTGTTTAAGTATGAGGGTGGATTGAAAAGTAATGCACAATAAAAGTTTAATAGGTGAACAAAAATTTAAAATACACAAATGAACTCACATCTTTTAGCTATTTTTCTACATAGGCACCAAATTTCTCAACATTTCTCCCATCGTGGCACCAGTTTCAGTATACCCTGTTCATAGAAGATTGTTCGATTGGACTATAGCCATCTGCGGACAGTTGATTGCACTTCTGCACATCAGTCATGGGACCAAATAGATGAAAGTCCGATGGTGCAAGGTCTGGACTGTAAGGTGTATGTTGGAGCACCTCCCAACCAAATGTGTTGATTTTCTCACAAACAGAAGCCGCAACATGGGGACAAGCTTTGTCATGAAGAAATTTGACATCGTCAGCATTAATGTTACGGTGTTTGTCACGAAGGGCACGACGCAACTTTACCAATGTTTGAATGTACACTGCAGCATTCACAGTGGTCCCGTGTTTACATAGCAAAGTCCACCAACATAACACCATGCATATCCCAGAACACTGTCACAAGCACTTTCTTAGCAGATTGCTTCACTTTGAATTTTTTCTTTACTGGGGAAGCAGCATATTTCCACTGCACAGAGGCCTGCTTTGTTTCGGGCATGTAGTGATACACCAGGACTCATTACCAGTGACAATTTCTTTCTGGCTTTACCATTAGAAATTACGTACAACGAATTTCATACAACTTAAAATATTAAAATGAGACAAAAATGCATGAAAATAATAATACAGAACACAAAAATGTGACGCATTCGTCACATCTGCAGCCAAACACCAGTGCATTTCTAACAAATATACCTAGCTGAGCTCCATAGGAGTCCAATACGACTGACTTGATCTCAAGTGAACTGTAATGAACTAATGGCTAGTACTGTGCAGTATACTCTTGCCGAAAGCATAATAAATAAATACTACAATACATATTTATTCGGTGGCCCAGAAAAGAAAAAATTCAGGTATTTCATTAATAAGATAAGAGGTACAGTATTTTGATTACGAAAATTACCATGATCAGACTCAAACATATCTTTCAGCTTGAGGTCTGACACATAATCAATTACATCAAAGCCGTATCTAGATAAGTTTATTCTAAAATAGATCCATGGTGCTACAGCCCGTGAAGAGCCCAGACCGACCATTTGGACTGAACAGCCGGCTGCTGGTCTCACGCCCACATGCCAAAGCAGAGATGGACAATCATCCAACCAGAATGGAGGTATCATGTGGTTAGCATGATGATCCCAACCATTATAGCTAGCTTTTGCAACCGGATTTTGCTACCTATCATAGCTTCCCAAATGCATCACGATACTGGGTGGGCACTGGTCCCATACACTGGCCAAAATTTCATGAGAAAATCTCTTCCCCCATGAGGACTCGAACAAGCGCGCATTCCATAATGCGAGTTCTAGGCAGGATGCCTTAAACCACGATACAACTGCATGGGACATTCTAAAATAGATACAATAACGAAAACAAATGAGAGTGACCTAAGTAGTGCAGTGGCATGCTGTCTCATTATTTGCTGGTAATTTTACAGTTTCTGTAAAGATTAAATTTTGAAAAAGCAGTTGATTAATTCTTAAGAGTTGGCTTCATACAAATCCTAATAAGATCTGAAACCATCGCACACCATTCCACAGCTATATTTCATTTTAATACTGGAATATGGTATCAAATGTAAACAACTTTAACAACTAATAACTCAGATATTTTTCGTCGGAGACTCTGGGTTCCTTATATCAAATTGCTTGTCTACAACCTCTCTATAACCAGATAAATTTCTTTGGTTGAATTCTGAAACACCCTGTATAAAGTATCACATACTCCATCAACATACCAACATGAGGTGCAGTATAACGAGAAGAAATGTTGGGCAAACTTTAAGGTGAGATGTTATATTTTCTTTCACGTCACATTATTATCAGAAATTATACTCGCAATGCTTAAGTTACGCACATCCTAGCATTCCAAAACAGTCCCCGCTAGGATGCTTGCTCTGAGCTTACTTTGACTCTCATGACTAGGGCTCACATTTCTATAACATCATATTTTTATCCCAGTCTCTTTTTACACACTTAAGTTAAATTAAACACAACTAGTTTTTCTGAACACAATGACATGGTTTTATCAGTTACCGTACATCAATGCATATTTTCCCATATTTTATCATTAAGCCATAGGCTATTTGACTAAAATGTTATAAAAGCATATTTTTGATCACATTACAATTGAGGGAGTCAGAAGCAAAGGGGTACATGTGGCATTTCTAAAAAAAAAAGAGTTAAATGCATCCAGGGTAAGCTAAAGTATAACAAATTTTAGTGGCAAAGAAATATTTTTTTAACGATATCACACATTAAAATTTAAAATTAAAACTTAACAGAATTTACGAAAACTTAACATTTTCTATCATATTTTCTCAAAAGTAACTAAAGTGCACTTATACTCTTTGTTTCTGACTCCCACAATTGTTTTAACAGTATTATTCACATGTTTTGTGTCAATAATAGCAAGGGATTTTGTTTGCATTCGGTTATTTATTTTGGATTTCTTTTCCTTAGGAATATTTTGTAGTTAAATGTAGTTTGAAGATGATGAGATTTGCCAGCAGTGAGCCTGCTGTCAAAACAGGGTAAAAGACAGTGCATCTAAGCTTTCTAAGGATCTTTGTGAGATGATGGTTTCTTTGAACGTATCTTTACATTAAGTACTTAAATTTCATACTTTCTGGAAATTCGTAGAAAGGTACACAACTCATCCTATTCTTACTGAGTCCACATTAAGGGAGTTAAAATTCACAAAACCACATTTGTTGAATGTGAATAAAAAATTTTCTAATTCATTTTTGGACAATATATATTTTTTTCCACGTCTTATTTCCAAGTTTTTATATCATATTTCAGTATTTTTAGGGTACAAGTGAATGATATTTCCAGAGTATTTAGATCATAGCAATCCAAGTCCTTCTCATAACCTTCATAATGCACAGAGTCATGTGATCTGATTCATAATGTGCTTGGTAAAGCAAAGCTAAATGAATAAAGCAGACACAAAGAGTATGCTGGTGTATCCCTTGCCTTAATCTATAAACTACTGTAAACAAAGGAATAACATCTGTGGACATATCTCAACATGAGTGCCAGCATAAATGTGCCAATGAAAACTCAATATCTATTGCAACGTGAGCCAACAGATGAGTGCTTCACATGTTGTACTGGAGTTGGAAAGTTAAGTGTAAAAAATTAATTTCTACTCGACAAATAAATACGTGTGTAAGTGCGTAATTTGCCATGAATGTAAAAAATTTAATAATTCAAAACTTGCTGTAACACATTAAATAAACAATCAATGATTATCAAATTCCCAGTTTACCAGCATGCAAAACTATCAGTAATTCATATTAAGCCTTCATTTTTTCTATCCTTTGAAATGATATGTCGACACCACACAGTGTTTCTGCATGTTCCTTAGCTACTTGACATGCCGATACAGATCCCAGAGTTACTAGTCATCAAAGTCTGCCAACAGTCTGTGCATTTTTTGCTATGTTTCCCATGATTCCCACCTGCAGCTCTTGTCTTTATATTTTTTTATGTAAATAAACCATAATAGATAATCTCTACGTAAATTATTTGCCAACAGTTCATATACTGTGGAATCCCAGCCACCAAGTCACTCAAATGAGTGCGCTCCTTGTATGACAGTTGACTTAATATATGTGTCAACATTTTATATATCGAACATGGAGTAAGGCCACAGAGCGAAAATACCAAAGGAGAAAGATTCGATCCAGTGCTGTGGATTGAACCTTAGCATAGCTCAGTGGTTAGAGCATTCGGTACGTAGAACTGAGGGACCCAGAGCAAATTTTTCTCCATGAATAAACAATGGTTTATATTTTTTGCCGAACTCCTTATGCCATTGTGATAATGGACAGTGTGTTTATGTGTAATGCCAGCTTCACTTAGTTTCCTTTATCCACTGACTGAAGTAGTCATTCTGTTCAGAGAGGCCAATGTTAAAAGAGAAAACACAAAATTTGTCGTCCTTTTGAGAATTCTCTGTGGATACCTTCCTAGAAGTGGCATCTTTGACTTTTACTACCCAATACTACAGGAGTCGGCAAACTTTTCTTCCAATGGGCCAAATAGTAACTATTTTAAATTATGGTTTATTTAACGATGCTCGCAACTGCAGAGGTTATATCAGCATCACCCGTGTGCTGGAATTTTGTCCCACAGGAATTCTTTTACATGCTAGTAAATCTACTGACATGAGCCTCTCGCATTTAAACACCTTAAATACCATCGACCTCAGCCGGGATTGAACCCGCAACCTCGAGCATACAAGGCCAGTGCTATACCAAGTACGCTACCGAGGCCGACTAGTAACTGTATTAGTCTATGCGAGCCAAGAGGCAAACTCGAAGGTATTAAGTCGGCATACAGCTGGAGATGTAAGACCTGGCATATATCAGGACAGACACATTTTAATTGTAAGTTATTGTTTTTCTTCTCCTCTAGGCGTTCTTACACATGTACGACAGATCTTATCTCTCCAACTGCACTTAAATTTTATTTTTTTTTATAGTTGGTTATTTAACGACGCTGTATCAACTACTAGGTTATTTAGCGTCGATGAGATTGGTGATAGCGAGATGATATTTTTGCGAGATAAGGCTGAGGATTTGCCACAGATTACCTTGCATTCACATTACGGTTGGGGAAAACCTCGGAAAAACCCCAACCAGGTAATCAGCCCAAGCGGGGATCGAACCCGCGCCCAAATGCAACTTCAGACCAGCAGGCAAGCGCCTTAACCGACTAAGCCATGCGGGTGGCTAACTGCACTTAAATAATGGCAAAAGTAATTTTCACAGATTTATTTAATATTATAATAATAATAATAATAATAATAATAATAATAATAATAATAATAATGATAATGATAAAGATAAGAAGTAAACAATTGTTGAAATACAAGCCTGCTAATGAGATGAATGAAATTGAATTTTTTAGACATTTCATCAAAACAGTAATAATAATAATAATAATAATAATAATAATAATAATAATTGTTGAAATGTAGGCCAACTAATGAATTGCTTTCCTTTTAATAATATTTCACCAAGATGAGGTTCAAAATTAGTACACCGTATCATCAAAACTGATTGCACAGCAAGTGTGAATGTGAAGCACCACATACGGTCTTTCTAACAACTCAACTCGATGGTTGGATGATATAACGCACACTTTGAAAATTTAAAGAATCTGAAAATATAACATTCATTCTTATATCCCGGGCCATAGTTTGTCGACACCTGAACTACTAGATAGTTCATGGTGGTCATAGACTGTCTAGAAATTTTAAAAGGATGGAATGGCATACTCAACTTCAGTTCACAATATAGTTCGAAGCATTCAGTACGAGTTTATAGTCAGCGATTTTTAAGTTAGTAAGATCCTGTATTAAAATTAAAGTTGAAAATGATATGTTGTACACAGAAAGATCTTAGTGTAGCAAGTATGATAAACTTGGTTTTATTATCATAAAAAAAAATGCTTCGATAATTAAGAACACAGCATCTTCAGCCATATAGAAGAGTATGTAAGAAACAAAATTCTACTTTGGGTGAAATCTCATAACTAAACATTCATAATGATGAATAAAACATTTCTGTTCTTATTGGCAACTCAACAAACTAGCAGTGTATCTAATATGTGCACTTTGCAGAATGAAGATCGCCAGACTACAAATTTTTAAACTTCAGTTTCATCTGTACACATAGTTACTGAAGATCTTAAAACAGCAATTTCTCAAAAATGTGGTTGTCAGATTTCGAGTTCATCTAAGTCAACAAATTCTAATATGACTGCATTTATTGACATAATGGATAAGAGTATTAAGGAAAGAAAAATTGATCATACTATTGCTGTAATATTCCATTTACTATAGTGGATTCTGTTTCTTTTAAAGATCTTTTTGAAGTTAAGCATCCTGTGTATAAACTTCCTAGTTGAAAGGTCACTGGAGACAAACTCTTGAACAAAGTGTACAGTGAATTAGTAAGTGAGCCATGTCAGATTGCATTGGAGTCAATCTTTCTCATTGACTGGAGGAAAAATGATGCCTGCAACACCAAAACCATTGTGACTTTACTACATAGTATAAATGGCAGCAGTAAATTTGAAAGCATCTTTCTAGAATCCTTTGATGTACCTGGGATGGAAGAAAAGTTGTGTCAATAAGTTCATTGGCTGCCTGCATAGTTTTGCTGTTGTGCACTACATTGGAGAGATTCTGCCATGGAATGGTGTCATATCAGTTCTTCTTTTGTCCCAGCAAGAGGCAATTGTGTACATATAGTGTACATAAAACTACGGTCTCTGTTGTGAAGGATAGGCCAAAACCGGTCTGATCTGAATGCAGATCGAAGAAATTGCAATGTTGGTGCATACCAACAGCTCCCAATCAGTAGTTGATCTCGCAGCAGCAGTAGGGATTAGCCATGATATATGCCACAAAATTCTGTCTGATGACCTGAACATATCACATATTAACACGACCTGATGCAAGACCAATGTGATGATCACATGATCGTTTGGAGTGACCTGATCAGTAGTACTGATGATGATGCGAAGTTTCTCAACTGGATCATAACAGGAGACGAAACATGGTGTTTTCTGTATTATCCACAACTGAAACAACAAACGGCCATCTGAAAATCGCCATTATCGCCAGGAAGAAAAAAACAGCAATAGTAGGATGGTTTAAAGGCAAGGTGATACTTGAACTGTTTTTCAACACATTGGGAACTGTTCACATGTAATTCATCCCACAAGGAGCAACTGTAAACAATACCTGATACAAGGAGAACCTTCACCATCTACATGATTCAATTTGTCATAAGCGTCCTGAGTTTTATGGTCTTACTAATAAAAACTCTATATACAGACGTTTAACTGTCTTATACTTATACAATGAGTAGCTCATTTATAAGTCGTGTGTAAATTCCTTACTAATAATCACTACATACGTCGCGTATAACAGTATAACTGTTACACAGCTACGTCATAGTTCCGTCATTACTTCGTTACGAAAGGTAATAGAATATCTGAGGTTCTCTACTGGATCTGGTAGATCGCTCTATGTGGCGTGTTAAATATCGATAGTACAACTGGCTCTAATCGATTACCACACTACATTTTGGTCAAAGAGTACAAGCTACAGCAATATTATTCTAATAATTCTATGATCTTTGGTTTGTTCTTCTGTGATTACAAGGTAAACAACATCATAAAATGACAGTCGATACGAACAGCTGTTAAAGGGGCGGCCATTTTTTTCCCTATATACAACGCTTAAACAAGGGGTTTCGTGTATATAACTACTGCAAAGCAATTCCCATTGTATAGTTACAGCCTGTTTATACGTCCATAGCTTATTCACGGTTTATTAGTAACGTTTTCTGTCTCAACTCTGCATAAGTCTCGTATAAAAACTACACACGGTTTATTAGTAAGACTGTTAATGTAAAAGAACTGGTTGTTGCTTCAAACAGCCCTGCACATTGATATGTGCTTGTCCAACAGGAACTGGCAAGGCAACAGGTAGAAATTCCTGCCACATAGGCCTACTCCATACTGGCCTGATCTCGCACCATGCGATTTCTTTCTCTTTCCCTGCTTGAAAGCAAAGCTACAAGGGTATAGATTTCAGTCAGCCGAGATCATCACTGCCACAAGAGAAGGCATACAGGATCTTCCTGCCAATTTCAATGGTGTTTCAAGCAGCTGTACCAATGTTGGCAGACATGCATAGTGACCAACAGTGACTATCTTGAGGGACGATGTGGATCTGTGTAAGTGTCTGTGGAGATCTTGTAATTCTTGAGATTCAATTCATCGTAAACATCTTGAGCTTTGGTGTAGGAAGAACTGGTTATCACTACATGAATACGACCCTACATATTGATCTTTGCTTGTCCAAGAGGAACTGGCAAAGCAACAAGTCACCATTTTGTCACATCCTCCATACTCACCTGATCTCGCACCATACGATTCTTTTCTCTTTTCCTGCTTGAAAGCAAAGCTACATGGTGGTAGATTTCAGTCGACTGAGAACATCATCACTACCACAAGAGAAGCCATATGGAATCTTGATGCCAATATCTTTCAGCGATGTTTCCAGCAGCTATGTTGCCATACGTACAACAGCGACTACTTTGAGGGACAATGTAGATCTGTGGAAGGGTCTGTGGTAATATGGTGTGACAGAACAGTCCAAGAACTTAATGACTGTAGTACAAAATTGCTTTATGAAGTTTTGTACATACCATTTGATTAAAATGTATACTATAACTGTAATTTTATGTTTCTTTATCTTCAGAAATATCGAAGTCAGCAAAAAATTTGAATAATGCACAAAATCTAGCTATTTTGGGAAGAAATTTTCTATTTGGCTTTGGAATAGTATCTAAAATACTCTAACAGCTAAGAACAGTAAAACCTCTATTATCCATCATAATGAAGGTTAGTGGAGGAATAGCTAATAAAAAATGATGGATAATACATTCTGCTTGTTCTTACAATATATTTATGTTCTTTTAAAAATGTGTTATTTTTTCCTCAACTTTACTATAAGCAATTTTTTTCTTGTCTCCATTATAATTCTCTGAAGCAAAACGATGTCCGGAAATGAATGTCAACTTCTTCTGTAAAAGCCTTGTGAGGATATCTGCTGATTCAAGTACTAGAACAAGCAGTTCAGGCACTATCTCTTCTTCCCCTCCACTATCATCATTGCTACATTGTAGCCTCACACTAAAAGTCACCAATAATATCATCATCATCATCATCACTTTTTATTTCATGCCCTGGATGCGCCAAGTCTGTATTCATCCATTGATTAAAGCTTTCTTCATACACATAAAAAATTGGTCTCATTTTGCTCCACCAACTTTTTAAGTATCTTCCATTAAAATGGAGTGTTCTTTCATTATCATTCTTTTCAAACCCTTGAAATTCGTCTGCAAGTTCCTCAATGTCAAAGTTGTATTGTATTGGAATGTGAGGGGCGATTGGAGGTGTCAACTGCTGTGAATGGTAACACAGTGCCAAAGGAAAGGGTAATTGTATTTTCTTTAATTTTCAAGTCCCTTGGTGCAGGTTTCTTGCTGGACCCTTTAATTGAAGAATGTGTGTCGAATTTTAGCCAGAATTTCATTAGGTGACAAAAGGCAGAAAGACTGTCAGATAATCTGATGATTGCTTGATCAAGAGATAGATGAACAAGATTCTACTTTACACATTGTAAAGTTGCAAACAGGCAAATAGATATCTAAAATCTTGACTACTAAAATTCATTATTTGGGTGTTGTAGGAAGATGGATTTATAATGTAAGAACCAGGGTTAGAATATCTATCCCCTTTGGCCAATATACTACAGTTTTCCAAGCTGAAGTGTTTGAGATATTAGCTTGCACTCAGGAAAACCTAAATAGATCATGCCAAGGCATGAATATCTATCTATATTTGCTCTGATAGGCTGACAAGTTCACTAAGTGCACACAGAGTCGACTCCAGACTGGTTGAAGAATGCAAAACTACCCTCGAAACTTTATACAGAAGAAATAAAGCACAACTCATTTGGGTCTCAGGACACGGCAATAACAAGTCAACATACTTGTACTGACCAAGCATGGAACTTCCGTCCAGTGTTATGGCCTAGAACCCCGGCAACCTAAGTGTATAATCAAACAGACTCTAAAGGAGAGCCTGATGAAAGGTTTACTTGGCACCTGGAGAGAACCAAAACCTGACTCAACTGAACAACTCCTGCTTTCGGAAAAGAGAATTTTAAGATGGATAAACACACTTTAGATCTGACAGTGCCATCTGAATAAGAACTACATATATTGGGCCTTAGTGATGACACTGATGACCAACTTGTAGATAATTTTGCTAGAATGTCCAGGTCTAAGCCAAATCAGACATCACTTTCTCAGTAGAGACATGTCGTCTCCCAAAGAATTTCAGAAAATTAAACCCAGTAGCATTGCAAAGCTGGTAACACATTGCAGTCTTCTGGGCTGATTTCCAGTTTACACCCTTAATTTAGAAGAAGCTGTAATAAGGGATTGAATAACTGTTCACAGTAACACAATATCATGTCATCAAGTACACCATTCTGCTTTGTTCAATGGCCAAAGATGCACAAGGAACTTTGATGCATCCACATGCCTAAGAATAGTTTGCATTACCATGAACAATTATTGATCTTTAATACTACACACGTCTTTTCTGCAAATGACTGTTTTAAGACACTTTCAATAACACTATTGCATTCAATCATATGAGAGGATGGTCCTGGACTTGTTAAATTTGATGCATTACCTTATATTATACTAAAAAATATACACTACACCACAAATTGTTTGTAGCGTAGCTGAAGAGGCACTGACTTGCCAGCAATAGCCTCCTCATAGCTGCTGGAAACTAGGGACATTACCAACTGTTAAGGGCTCCATACACACATAGACTTGCCTGGAGGTAAGTCTGTGCAAACCCAAATACAGAGCCAAGTCTCCTCATGTATGGGCGAAAAATATCAAGGTATCAAGGCTTTTGGTTTACTGGCATGTAAAAAGAACTCCTGCGGGACAAAATTCCGGCACATCCGGCGACGCTGATATAACCTCTGCTGTTGCGTCATTAAATAAAACATAACATTAACATCAAGGCTTTTGGCTTTGAGACAAGTCTCCAGACTTCTAGGACGCTTGAAATTTTTCAACTGTAGCATTCTCCGAATTAAGTAGCAGAATAAGTAAGCATAAAAACATACAATATTGCAAGCATCTGCTCTAGATTTCATTGTTACATTTTGCAGTTCTCTGTAGCGAATGAAGGCAAGCTATGAAAGCTAAGATTCAAAGAACTATCACACATTTTTCTTAGAATATATAGAAATGTACAAATCTTTTCCGTGCTTATAGAAAATCAAAAAAGTTATAACACTTATAAAGTGAAACTAGAGATAAGTTATACTATTTCAAAACAGCGCTAAGGAATCGCGAACAAATGAACGCAGAACCATGGAGTAATTGTATTTCTCCATAGGAAATAATTGATTGACTTCAACGACCTCTTACGTCTTCTTGGTGAATTATAAGTCTAGGAGGTAACTCTGAGCATGTATGGACAATCATCCAATTCAGACATACCTCACGAAGATTAGTCTGTACAGACTTTCCTCCAATCTTTGCGTGTATGGGGCTCTTAAGGTACAAGAGTTTATGGTACTGGCTACATAATTGTTCCCACTTCATCGAGCCCAGCAACACACATCAAACATGCTTGTCTGCTTCTCAGTATCCACTGTTTAGAGAACATAGTAATTCTTGATATGGTTTTAGTCTTAAAGATTACTGATTAACAATCAACATAATAAATCCACCTCGAATTATATAAGCTCCCATTTTACATACAGCCTATTTTGCTGTTACCTCTGGTAACAATGGCAACGTACATGCCATTTCTAACCAAATATGTTATACCAGAAGCAGTTTAAAGGAAAACTTGAAAAAAAATTGGAGAAAAGGCGAAATGATTTAATTTTTAATAGAACAACAACACTTTTAAAGCGTCCAGATGTTCCACCCAATACATATGGAATGGCTGTCTAATGTATTTCCACAAGTTAGTTTCTTGACACTGCACAAGTGACTTTAAGTCTATAATAATCTTTAACCTCATTACTGTGCTATATAATTCGAAGGCAAGCCCAACCGAATTGTGATAATCAGTGACTAATAACCAACATGTGAAGAATAGAAATTTAGGCCTATTCTACAGAAAGTCATAAGAAAGAAGAAATGTCCAATTAAAGCTCTCGCAGGCATAGAAGCGACTTATGACAGCTCTGTAACATATATTTTTTAAACTCCCATCCACTTCTTGGATCCCTCAGCCATTCGGAACTGGAAACATCACTCACCTTCTGGTACCATACAGGAAATGGACACAGCACTGCCACGTCAGATGTAGGCCTATTCCAGAGCTGGGCACCAAAAGTGAATTCTACTCTCTCACGGGGACCCATTTGACGTCTCTTCAACCCCTTTCTTCCCCACCGAACACCACGCAGTGTTGATGTGATGGATGAATATCAAGCATCCCTGTTTAGAGTTTGGACTCACTCCCAGTGTCTAGCCCTGGCCTATCGCTTAACTTTCCTTTCAAGATTATCTGCCTGTCTGCCCAACCGCCCACCCTTCAGTTGCCTGCCTGCCTGCCACTTGAGTGAGAGTGGGGGAATGCTGTTAGTTGCAACATTGCACTCTGGCCCTGTACCTTTCACGTGCATTACTAGAGACATCAGGAGTAGAATCTTTCCCCGCAAACCCTTTAGTGTCAAATTGCTTTCGCTTAGCTCAATATCAGTCCGAAGTGTTTTACGTACAGAGTAATTCTCCTGATTAACTGTACCACTGCTGTAAGGCCCGCCCAGGTTTCCCCACCCAATAAAATATACTGTTATCACTATTGGCATTTCTTTACTATACCGTTACCACGTTAAGGTACAAATTTATTTCATTCTCGGGTCCTAGACAGATCATAGATCGTAATAAAATAATTTAATGCTGAAGCAAATTTCACACTTAAAATAAGGGATGAGTCGAAAGTTGCTGTGAAAGCGGGGACCGGTGGAGAGATGCAGGTGGGAGCGATCACTCCATCGAGGTAGACGTGGTAGGCGATAGTGAAGGGCAGCACATACTCTCATTTCCGTATGTTTCCTTACTGATCACAGAGAAAAAGTTAGTTTTCGTAAGATGAAATTAGTGACAGATTAGGTTAGTTTACGCTTTTTCTATATCGTGCATATACTCACAATTGTCTGTAAGATAGGCCTATACCAAAATAAATAAAAAACCTAACCTAACCTGACACTGATTCAACTCACTTTGGTCGAATCAGTGATAGATTAGATTAGGTTAGGTTACTTTAGGCTTTTGCTATGCCTTGCATATACTCACAATTGTCAAAGAATGTACCCTTCTTCCAAGGCATATCAAAAGCATAAACTAACCTAACCTAAGCTAACCTTCACTGATTCGACCTTACGAAAACTCGCCTTTTCTCTGTGAATCAGTAAGGAAACGCACGGAAATGAGATGCATGTGCTTTCCCTCCCTGTCACTTACCCCTTGCACCTCACTCAAGCAATTCTTCCTGCCCGTACCTCTCTGCTGTTCAGCACTTTCACAGCAACTTTCGACCCTTGTTTTCGGTGGTGGGGAGAACCGCAATGACTGTTGCTGATAAGCCCCGTCCAGTATCTCCTCCACCAGACACTCTACGGGACGTGTGGGGAATAGTGGGTACTGGGTGGGGACATCTAGTGGGCAAAAATGAAAGCTGAGATATGCTATCTGGTAACGAAATATAGAACTTTAATCTACGTGCGTTTTCCCTCTCTTTCTCGTTCCTCTCTCCCTTTCTCTCTCTCCGTTTTTTCCCTATTACTTTGGCGAGGGTGGGTTTTAATCTCACGAAACAGCCTACTGAACACGCTAACGGTAAATGGGCTATGCGCAAAGCGTCTGACGAGATGCGAGATGAGGGAAAATGATTCTAATGAAGTTCACTATGAAATGACGAGAAATGGCAGAGGTTCTTCCACTGGGGAAAATTTGAGTATACGGATACCTCACTGACAAAAATTACCTTAAAATCTGAAAAGAAAAGATTTGTCTGTCGAATACGCATCATCATACACTTTTTAGTGTCAATAATTTATTTTGTGTGCACAAAGTTGGAATTTTGGAGGAAGAGGGAAAGGAAGGTATCCGTATTCTGAAATTTATCCGAGTGGGGATAAGGCGCAGCAAACAGCAACAACTGTTGCGTATGTATCAGAATTACTAGGGCAAAAGACCATAAAGGTACTACATTCATCTGGTAATACTGAGGACACAATACTAGGAATTCGTTCTGGATCGTAAAAATATACTATTAGATATATAGGTACCTATTTCGCTTATAATGCTGAAAGTACTTCTGGGCGCAAACCAGAAAACCGTTTATTATTATTCTTACAGACATTATAGAAACCAGTGAAGCTCGTTAATCTAGATTATTAGACCTACCCAAAGAAGAGCAAATCAAAATATGGTATTCAGAGAATTATGTAGTATGGATCGGCCAGCATAGTCATCTTCCCGCAATAAAGATCCAGGGCACATACTTTCCCGTTAAGAGTGTAAAAAAGGCTGACAATATACTAATCATAAGAAAACGTTGAAAATGTATTTAAAATAGATAAGACTATTTGGTAATGTATGTGTCCTGAATCTTTATTGCGGGAAGATGGCTTGTCGATACTTAATACATAATTACTCCATATTTAATAATAAAAGTGTAAAATTATACTTTCTCGTGCAAATCTGGCAAGTAAGGTTAGGTTATCAAAACACTAGGGCCTATCGTATTTTTGTCGGTAAGATGAAGAAAACACAACAAGAAGTCTTCCGGATTATGTATTGCTCTATTAAAAAAAAAAAGGCGCGATGTGAATAACACTACGTGATTGGTTATATACACATCAAACTGATTAATCGTTTTACAATCGACATCGTATAATTACTGCTATCGCATGCATAGCGTGCCATACACTATGTAAATTTTCAGAAAACATTAAAATTACAATGGCTTACCTCATATTCTTCCGTTTCTGCGGATTCTTCCTCTTCTTCATCGGCATTTGGTTTCTTTTTCTTCGTATCTGTAGCCTCATCATCTGCATCCACAGCATTATTTCCTTTTTTCTTACCACGCTTGTTTTTCCGTTTTGAAACTACTTTTGCGTCCTCGCTAGCTGCAGAATCTCCCTCGCTTGCCGCAACATTGGAATCGCCATTACCTTGCTCTTCATCTGGATGTGCACTTTCACTATCACTAACTTCGGCTTTTCCTTTCTTTGCCTTCATGGACAAACGCCTCATATTTCTGTATAAATAGTTCAAATACAACGACGATAAGTAACACCAATCACTCTATGATAGCAAAGACAAACAGGAAGGACGCCAGAAAACAGAATAGCCAATACACTTTCCGGGACAAATCGAAAATTTCTACGGCATTCATATCCAAGAGCCGAAAAAAGAAAAGGCAGAGCCATGGATAAACCGTATTTCAAACATCAGATATTACCAATGAGAATAAACTGACATTACTATTGTATAGTTCGTTCTTTACTTTTTTTGGAACGGAAAATGCAATTTTTATTGAACTCACGGAGACGGTAATGAATTTATGGGAAGACGTTGGGGCAATTTTCCCTCAAAAAAAAAATTATTCCCCAATAGCTCTACTCTTGATATTCATAATAATGGTTATTTGTAAAATAAAAAATCCACCTAATACAGATATTTAAAATAAGACCGCAGTTCTATTGTATGCACATTGATCGATAATCATGTAAGATGGCTGTTTAAAATATGATAATTTTTTCACAAGTAATGTAAGCTGGCACAGGTGGAAATAATACATTTATTTTCAATGTCAATTCGAGTCCACTTTAGTTGCATGATCTGTGAATTAGCATTTATCCACTAAAATCAAGTGATTTATGCCCGTCAACATGCAAAGAAATTATGGAAAGTCGATTGTATAGGACCTAGTATTTTTATATAAAGCTTTTAGCCATTAGTAGTAATAATAGTAGCAGTGGTTTAGTTGGGGCGCGAAACGCCGTTCCGGAAAATAAAATTATATGGATGTCGGATACATGAGGATGCCAAAATTGACACCTATAGAGTGCATTTAACGATTGCTATATTGATACGGTGAGTTCCTGTAAATATTTTTTTCCAACTAAATCACTGAGTAAGTTAATACATACCGTAGTAGTACTATTTTTTTTAAATTATATACTGTATTAATGTTTCTAGAATATTAAACATTTTAAAAACAAAATGAACTTATGTTGTGTCTGTGTACTCAGCTATTCAATTGACTTTAATTTTAGTTTTTTTTTAAGAAAATTTCACACTTGTATCGTCCACAATATTATTATTATTATTATTATTATTATTATTATTATTATTATTATTGTTTCGATTATGATATCATTATTAGTATATATTGTCTTTCAGCTCAAAAGAAAATGTAAGTTCAGATGTGAAACTTACTTATAGGCTGAGTATGAGTCGAATATTATGACAGTAGATTCTGTGATTCGGTGCTGCTACGTGTTTGTGCTATGTTATCGCGTAAATGAAGTTGTTGGTAACTCTTTAATAATAATTTTTAATCACATACCTTAATGTTCGTCCTCAGCACAAGACATTGCAACCTCGGTTTTAGTCCACGTGGATTAGACAAGTAGGTGTCATTTATTACTGAAGGCAGCTTATTGGTTGCAATATTGAAATTGAGGCGAGTGATTGGAGCGGCGACATAAGAAATTGAAAACAATAATACAATTAAATTTCAAAGACTTGCCGATTGTTATGCATGAGGCCGCTCAAAGATCTGCCGAATGTTAACCATGAGAGCGCGGCGATAATACTTGAGGTTTTCCACCGATTTACACAAATTAATGCGAGAGTGGGGCTGCTTCCGAGCTGCTTCTGTGTAGTGTTGTGATGTTATTCAGTAGAAACTGTGAATGAAATTACTATTGAGAAATGCGTTGCTAGAAAATATGCCGAAACCAGCTGCTGAACGAACGAGAGTGGCGCGCAAGAAAGCGTACAAATTAACCGCTGAAAATTGAGCCAAGAAACGACACTTCTACAGCTCCAGTTATTTATTGAATGTCCCTAAACCGCGAATAATTGATTATAATCCCTATCCAGCTGGTGTCAGTGATTTAGAATGAAATCGTAGTTAACCGTAACGACTTTAAATGAAGTAAAATTTGGTCAGACATTAGAAAGCAATAATTAATTAAACAAGGTATTTGCTTTTGTGTGATTCATTTTTCATATCTTATTTTAGCTATCATAACCGAATTGTTTCATTTTCGAATTCTCAAGCGTAGTGAGCATAAAAGTGGTAAATATAATCCTACTTTATCGTCTGTTATTGCACGAACATTTAAAAAGTTTACGACATATAGCACAAGAAATTTCATTTCTGCCGCGCGTAGAAATTACATACTCAATCTTTTTTCAAATATTGTACTTCCATATACAATTATCTAGTACACGTTTTTGGGCTTAAAAGGAAGCAGAAGGCACATAAACCGATCAAAGATGCCTATAGTTGGCAAATGGCAAGAAAAAAGTGCTTTTCTTCATAATATAGAACTATTGTACCGTCGCGCTCTTTACGTATGGTGTGGCGCGGGAAGTGTGCAGAATTGCCAACTACACAGTAAGAAACACACCATGTCACACTAATATCCCTGTTCAGATGGGGCAGATATACAGAGCTGTTATGATTGCAATGGAATTAGTGCTAGGCTTTGGAGACTAGATTTTGAAGAAAATTTATTAAGCTTGCTATGGAATTATAGTACGGTGTTGCCAGGCCTGCTGATTTTGCAGTAGATCTGCTTTTTTAGAATATTGACCTACCGGTACTTCTGAAAATCGAAAAATTAGACAAATCTCCTGTTATTTATCCTTTCGCAGATTATTTCCAACAAAATTTATTGAAATGCAATATGAATGGAAGCCCTCTTTAATGCATTACATGTTGCAGGCAAAATCTTCTTAAGAGATCTGCAGAGTGTTTGGTTCCTATTCCATTAAACAAGCAAGGATAAAGGTACCATACCATAAAACATACCAAATTACTTACGAGCGCAATACATACATACCACAACCACAAACAGTCAACACCACTTCTTGCTAGCTGGGAATGTCTGACAAAAGGACACCTCCCTCCTTTGATGTGTTGCAGGTTGCCGGCTGGTTTTCTTAAAAGTTTCGCAGAAAGTTTTCTGAGTCCCTACTTCCTTAAACAAGCATGTAAAACCATAAAACGTGCTGAATAATTCTTAAATTATCACTTCGTTGGAAATGCTTTCTCCATTAAATTTCCAAGATTCGAATTTTCAAAATGGACAGTGTAGCAATAACTGTAACTCAGAAAACTCGAGTGTTAGAACAATGTATCGACATAATACAATGCTGTCACACTTTTCTTCATCCACACTGCCTCAGAAGACAAATTTTTAGCATCCAAGGGAGTGGGTATAGGGGGAAGAAGGGAGAGGAGGGATAGGGGGAGAGAGGGAAATGGAAGAGGAGGTAGAGAAGGAGGCGGAGGAGAGGAACGGTGAGCAAAAGGGATGGGAAAGGGGAGGGTGAGAGCAAGTCCGAAGGGTCAAAATAAGCGAGAGAATTGTCGGAAGAAGGTTGGAAGAAGTCAATATTCTCTCCAAAAGAATTGCCATGAGTCCAGAACTCACTTGGTAACGTCATGCAGCTCCACTGCATAATGCAAGAGAATATTGTGGCTGACAATGCAATAGTGGAAGCAAGCATTCTTCATTGATGTCGCAATTTTTGGTCACGAAATGGCAGAGAAAGTGTGTTGAGGACTGGGAAGAGCTATTTCCCCGAAAATTTTCTTCCAGGACAGTTCTGTGATAGTGTGGATGGGAATAAGTCTGAGACAAGGACGGAACTCCTCTTCATGGAGCATGGAACATTATGCTGCTCATTGATATACTGAGGAAATCCTTCAGAAGCATGTTGTGCCTTTCGTTCCACTGAGGAAATCCTTCAGAAGCATGTTGTGCCTTTCGTTCCATTTACTAGTGATGGGTTCATGCTGCTAACACATGACAGTGCATGGCCACATATGGCCTGATGTGCGCAACAGTGCCTGGATTATGTGAAAATTCAAAGTCCGGCTTTGAATCCCATCAGGCATCTGTTTGTCTAACTGGGAAGAAGAATCCACTAGTATTATTCAGACAGCCTATAGGATCTGAATGAGGCTATTTAAGAAGAATGGGAAATGATTCCTCAAAAGGAGATTGCAGCATCAATCAGGAGCATGCCTGAGAGGTTGGAAGACGAGATTAATGCAAATCCGAAGGTAAAAGAAAAGTGTCAGTGGAATGCTGTAAACAGAAAAGTTCGAGTGAATAAACATTAATCAGTTTAATAAAAAATGATGAAGTATAAGTACAGATTATGTGTTACTTGTGTTCATTCTTGCACAATTCCATCAAAATTTGATAAAAATCGCCTCTTTTAAAAGAAAATGATTATAAAACCTTCAAAACTCAATATTAAACCATAAAATACGTAATATAGTACCCTTCACGAAATTCACAAAACTATATTTTTTAATTTGAAGTGTTTCCTTCCTCTCTCCTCTGTCAATGTATAAGTTATTAAAGAGGACCATCTTTTAAGTCGTTTTTTTCTCTCTTGAAAACAAACTAATATTTGTGTGTTTATGAACATATGCTGTCAACATGGTGTGGGAGCCCTTCGTATGCAGCCCCAGAGCTCTTTTAGTGCAAGAAATATGATATATTCAGAACAGACATTTGGGTACGCGAGAGACGTGTTGCATTTGTTATTTTACTGTGCTACTTTATATTATAAAAAGATTGATTTTTAACAATTTACAAGAGAATTAACAAAATAGTACATGGTTATGATCAGTACAGAAAACAGACTACTAGTGCGTGTGTGTAATGTAAATAGTAATTTTATTGTCAACAAAGTGTGTGCTGAATGAATTCAGAGGCCTGCCTCATTGATCATGAGTTTGATACATCCAAATTATTTTAGTTCTGTTTGAAGCATTTATGAAAAGTTGAACATCAAAGCCGAATAAAAAATTTAAAGAAATCCCTTGTTTTCAGTTATATATAAATAAGTCCAAACAATACTCTCTCCCAATAGGTAGGGATGATTATATGTGGTGTTATTAGCAGAAAAGGAGACGATAGGTACTAGGAATATGCTACTGGAGCTAAATGACAGCTGTAAGCAGTATGGGATGTATATATGTGCAAACAAGACGAAGACCATAGTTGTCGAAAAAAAATAAAGAAGGTAAACTTGCGAATAGTAAATGAGGCAGTAGAGCAAGTGAACTGCTTCAAATACTTGTCTGTAAGCAGTAACATTAGCTGCTGCCAGGAATTCGAAAGAAGGATTGCAATGCAAAGAAAGCTTTTAATAGAAAAATGAGCATCTTCTGTGGACCTCAGGGAAAAGAACTAAGAAAGAGAGTAGCAAAGTGCTTTGTGTGAAGTGTGGCATATCATGGGGCAGAAACGTGGACATTACGACGAATTGAAGAGAAGCGAATAGAAGCATTTGAAATGTGAATATGGAGAAGAATGGAGCATGTCAAATGGACAGACAGAAAAGATAAGCTGTATTGGAAAGAGTGGGTGAAAAAAAAGAATGATGCTAAAACTGATCAGAAAGTGAAAAAGGAATTGGTTGGGTCACTAACTGAGAAGAAACTGCCTACTGAAGAATGCACTGGAAGGAATGGAGAATGGGAGAAGAGTTCGGAGCAGAAGAAGATATCAGATGATAGACGATATTAAGATATATAGATCATATGCGGAGACTAAGAAGAAGGCAGAAAATAGGAAATATTAGAGAATGCTGTGTTTGCAGTGAAAGACCTGCCCTGGGCAGAACACTTCTGTATTATTATTATTATTATTATTATTATTATTATTATTATTATTATTATTATTATAGATTCAATATGAAAAAATTATCAGATTACCAGGAAACAATCGGCATTCATACAGTTCTCTCTGTAGATTGAAAAGTCAAAAAAGTTTCATATCCATGGTTCAAGAATTAAAACAGAAAATCAATATCCCGAAATTAAAAGAAAACTTACAAATTAAACCAAACCCTTTAACTCTTAAATATAGAATATAATCTAAATTTAAAGAAGAAATACTGAAATCAGAAGTAAACACTGAAATAATGAAACAATTGTCTTTAGAGAAAATATTAGGTACCCTCCACAAAACTTGCTTCATTTATACACCGACGGATCCTTGATCTCCAGAGAACAAGGTGCCGGTGCTGGTGCTGGTGTTATGTGCTGTCTCTTCTCACTTTATAGATCTCTTGGATATGGAACAACAAGTTTTGATGGAGAAATCATTGCAATAAATGAAAGTCTCAGGAATCTTCTATGCCACATCCATAAATTTAAGAATGCAGTTATATTGTCAGACTCCAAAGCAGCTATTCTATCAATAGTCCCTAAACACAAACCTTCATCTTACACAGCAGAAATAACTAAAATGCTTTCTCAATTAATATCACTCAATAAAAGAATTGTATTCCAATGGATACCATCCCATTGTGGAATCCTGGGAAACGAGAATGCGGATGCTTTAGCAAAGAAGGGCAGCGCTGCTACTTACAGACCTGTTACTAAATCTATGTATTACTCTGTGAAAAGATTTATTAAATCTACATACTTAGACTTCAACAAACAAAATTTGATAACACAAGCTCAAGGCAAAAAATGGAACTCTCTGCATCATAATCCACAGTTAATTTCCGATTTACCACGAAAATCGTCTGTAGCTGCATTTAGATTGGCAACAGGCCATGATTGTTTGGCCAAACACCTGCATAGAATTGGAATATATCAGTCCCCTAATTGCCCATTGTACAACTCAAACCAAGAAATGGATTTGGAACACCTCAAAATCTGTGCTTCAATGGCTGGCCATGATAATATCTTTGAAAAATATTGGAGTGCAAGAGGTCACATGACTTTATCACAGGCTACTATATACAGTCACGAAGCTTGAGTTTTGAAGGTGCTAGAAACAATAGACTGTGATGGTACTATTTTGCATTGCCTGTAATGAGGCGATATTAGTGATCCTAGTGGTGAGCAACTACCTAATGTTTGCATATTTACTACATATTGAGCTTCGCGACTGTATATACTAGACTGTGACTTTATTGTCAAACGCCTGGCATTAGAAAACAACAACATTATTGATTTAGTGATGAAATCCAAGAATTATTTTAAATAAATTTTATTCAGCTTCCTCAAAGTGAAGAGTGCCTAGAAGACAAAGCTTACCAAAAAAAAAATTTTTTTTTTTAGTAATGGTAGGTAAACAATTATAATGGAATAAAAGACAACAATGAAGGAAAAGAAAAAGAAATAACACAATTAATTATAAATAATTGAAAACCATTAAACAAAACATCATTAATTCCAGAAGAAACATAAAATTTTCTTGTATCTATTTGCTATCAGGTGATCATAGTCGTCTATTTAGCACTAGTTGCAAGACCCAACTTAAGTGAGCAGATCGCCATAGGAAAGAGATCAATCTATTTACGTGTAGAGATGGTTTCTTAGGATTTTTATAGATCCCTTCACTGCAGACACAGATACTTCAGTGACAAGAGTTTGTCCTAGATCAAACTGCTTGCAAAAATGCGCGAATTTTTTTGTGATGGTCCCTCTAGCCTCAATCAGTAATCCAATAACTTCGATCGACATTAGAATGGTGATTGTCACATAACACAGACATTGGGTCGCTAGAAGCAGTACATACTGGAATAGTTGTAGATTTCTGGAATGATGTCCGGAAAAGATCATTTGAGATCCGTAACAAGTGAGTCATTCAGATTCAAAGGCACTGTCATCTGTCTAACATAGTTTTGAGTAAATAGCAAGAGACATTTATAAAACCTGATTTAATCTATAAGTAAACAGAAAATTATCATTGAAATTTCATAAGGATAAAATTTATTTTGGTACTTAAAAACTTAACAGAAACGTGCAGAAATACAGTAACAACTAAATATAAATCAATAAAATTTATATCTCAATATTTTAGAACAATAGTGCCTTTGAAACTACACTCAAGTATTCCCTCTCTTGTCGAAGTATCTTTAAAACAATTAATTTTGTATCTTTTGAGTCTACGCCATTCTAGTGCTAGAGTCGAGGGAGTCGTTTTCGTTGGTGAACTTCATGGAAACAAAAACAAGAAACAGACTACTAGGTACTCGTCCGTTGTAAATTTACTGGTGTAGATTCCACGAACTACACTTGTTTTTTGAAAGATGGTACATGACAGGAGCATTGCGATCGGAAAAACAACTGAATGTCACATAGCGTGGTAGGCCTGTTGCTATGGTAACAACGGTTGAGTTGCCAAACTTACAGTTCGCATGTGGCGAGTGCTTAATAGCTATCTTGGCGACATTTATTGTGCACACAATGTTAGCATTGTTACATTTCATCGTTGATTCTCTGTCGATTTTTGTACTGTTTTCTTACCTTCACGTCAATTGTCAATGAATGTTTTAATGTCAGCCATCTGCTACCTTCCATCAGCTGGCAGTGTGGTAGTCCATATTGGCAACATGGCACTGTAGTTCCAAGCTCGGCCGCTTAACTGTCATGTCCCATCTTTCAAAAAAACAAGTATAGCAGATTGCGTTACCCCCTCTCCATGAATGCTTCGATCCCCTCAATGCTTCTTTCTCCATTATTGCCTACAATGTCTTGCATACAAAGACAGTGGCGATATCAGAACTGAGCAATTATTGAACATTGAATGACAGTTCCTGCAAAGACATTGTGGTGGTTGTCAAGAGATATATGTCAAAATTTCGATGCCAGTAATTTAATGTAACACAATTTGTTGCTGAAGAAGGCTAAAACATGATTTGTATGACAGCAAGGAGGCGTGAATTGAGTGTGTGATTATCAGCTGTGTTTTATTATGGAAATTTAAAAATCTGTAACTTGAAATTTATACTGCAATCTACTGTTTTTTGCATGTTTGAATCTCTTGCTTTTATAACAGGTAGGGCTGACAACACTGTTATAGTATCTAATTCAAGTTTCTGCATCTGCTGAAGACAGATTTTTTTCGGCTCTCAGTTGAGTCGCAGAGATACTTGGGGGGTGTAAGGAGCAGTACCTCCCACCATGTCAAAGTGATAATACACTACTGTCTTTCTCCAGGCTTAAGTATGAAAAAAACATAATTATCCTGAGTACCTAGTTACAATATGTTTATTTGTAAACGAATATACAAATTAACTTTTACGTACACGTCATGTATCTAAATATAGGCAGTCATTACGGGGATTTATCTTTTTATAGTCTGAATACAAAAGAAGTATGACAAGCTTGGAACATTTTCTAGAGGGTTCATTCACTTCATATCATGTGACAAATTTGCGAGATATCTGTTCCTTTTAAAAGTGTGGAACAAAGTGGAAGTACATGTATTTTTTTTCTCTTGTACAGAGGAGGGATCCGAAGGCTTACACTGCAGCCTGAGGCTTATTGTGCTTACTGCTCTTATTCTGTGAATGATTGGGTAGCTGAAAGGCCAAGCTCTTGTACAAGTACAGGACACCGCACCATGAACTTAACCCAGACTATGATATGAATGATGATGATATGTGAATTAATGATGGTGAAATGAGTCCGAGGTCCAACACACCTCATTTTAATCTCAAAATTTAATTTCACCATGTCAGGTTCGATTAAGAGAATTACATTCAACCAATGAACAAATTATTATTTTCACTCAAGAAATCAAAAATTCTTTTAATGAGAAAAAGATACACTAGCAGTTATTATAGATTTTCAAAGTGCATACGATTCTATCTGAAGAGCAAAATTATTGAAAAATTTATATGATTTAGGCACACGAGGTTGTGTTTTTCCTGGATCTTTCATTTCTTAACTCAATGTATAATTACAACCAGATATGATAGAAATATCTCCAAATGTAGACAAATTCACCGAGGATTACAATAGAAAATCAAAGTCTTCAATTAATTATGGAAGTTGTCAAATCTACTCCAATACCTGCAATGCAATTACATAATAGTTCACCAGTCTCCTATTGTATATGAACTAGAAAGGGATGTTATTATTCGATACAAAAAAATTGATCAGATTTCTATTTAGCAATTGGAAACTAAGAAACTTCATAGCTAACTTTAAATCTCACGAAAGCTTTCTCTCTAAAGTACGTGAAATTACGAAAAATATAAATCTCCTAACAAGCAAAGGAAATCTAATTCATAAAACTAAATCTACACATGCAATAGAAATAGAGTATTATCTGAACCTGGTTGAAGATACCAAGTAAAAGTGACACTCCAGAAGATGTCTAAAATTGCTAGTATTGGAAACTATTCATAGTAGAAAGAATGGCTCCATATTTTCACTGATGGATCCCTACTGTTGAATCAAAATGAAGCAGGCGTTGGTGCTACATGTCCAGTTTTCTTGTTTTGTAAATTCTTCAGTTATGAAACTACAAATTTTCATAGAGAAGTTGAAGCAATCTATTCGATACTTCAAAATCTGTTGTACTGGATCTCTTATTTTCAAAAACCTGTTATATTCAGTGATTCTAAAGCAGCTATTACTGATATAACAACCTATGTGTCACCTAAAAATAAAAAAAATATAATATATACAGGGTGATTCAGACCACCCGTAACAGTCATTTATTTCGGAAACTAGTGCATTAAAATTTTCGAGAAAAAAATATTTATTACTAAACCACATGTGAACTTTCACTTGAGCTTAATTTCATTAATCAGCTCTAACAGGAAGTAGGGTCAGTGGTGTATCACTTTAAAATTTAAAATGGGAGTATAGGGTACCATTTCATAGAGCTCTTCAAAACAAACAACTTTCATAGGAAACATTTTTATTAATTCCTATTCTTTCAATGAGAAAACGTGCGAAAAGGAAATAGGTGATTCGGACCACACGTAAGTCATTTATTTCGGAATCTAATGCATTAAAATTTTCGAGACAAAAATATTTATTACTAAATGACATGTGAACTTTCACTTGAACTTAATTTCATCAATCAGCTCTAACAGGAAGTAGGGTCAGTGGCGTATCACTTTAAAATTTCAAATGGGAGTATGGGTCAAATAGGGTACCATTTCATAGAGCTCTTCAAAACAAACAACTTTCATAGGAAACGTTTTTACCAATTCCTACTCTTTCAATGGGAAAACGTATGAAAAGATAATGCCATCAATATTGAGAAATGTTAAAAGACGAAAATGTAAGCAAGACAATTAATGTTGACATTTTACTGAAAGACTGGACAATTCCATTAATTTTTATAAATGTTCAACTGTCTGCCGTTCTGAGCAGCACATACCCGTACTCTTCTTCTAACACTGTCAGTGACTCGTAACACTTCGGCGTGGTCAAGTGACTGGTAGGTCTCCTGGATTCACTGTTTTATGTCATCTCTTATTGTGGGACAGTCTTGATAAAAGATGTTTTTAACTGTTCCCAAGAATAGAAATCCACAGGATTCAAGTCAGGAGATAGTGCTGGCCATGCCACAGAACCACATCTCCCAATCCATCTCCCAGTGAAGAGCCAATTGGCTGTATCACGTGCCACCAAAGAGAAATGAGCCGGGCAACCATCCTGCTGAAGCCACATTACTACTCGTGTTGCCAGTGGTACGTCCTCCAAAAATTGGTTGAGGATGTTCTTCAGGAAGTCAGCATACATGACACTATTCAGAGCATCTTCAAAGAATTAAGGTCCAATCATTCGGTGTCCGAAGATGTCACACTGACACTCCACCTATGCTGGTTGTCCACTTCTCTCAGCCAGAGAGGACTGACTTGAGACCAGTAGTTACCATTATGGATATTGACATCGCCATTTCTCTTAATGTCGCTTCATCTGCGCAAAGAATACAGCGATGAAACCGACAGATTTTACGTGACAATTAACTCTATTTTTGGGGACGGTTAGAAAACATCGTTTATCAAGACTGTCCCACAATAAGTAATGACATAAAACAGCGAATCTGGGAGACCTGCCAGTCACTTAACAACGCCAAGTGTTACAAGTCACTGACAATGTTAGAGGAAGAGTACGGGTGTGTGCTGCTCACAACGGCAGACAGTTTGAACATTTATAAAAATTAATGGAATTGTCCAGTCTTTCAGTAAAATGTCAGCATTAATTGTCTTCTTTACATTTTCGTCTTTTAACATTTCTCAATATTGATGGCATTATCTTTTTGTACGTTTTCTCATTGAAAGAATAGGAATTGGTAAAAACATTTCCTATGAAAGTTGTTTGTTTTGAAGAGCTCTATGAAATGGTACCCTATTTGACCCATACTCCCATTTTAAATTTTAAAGTGATACGCCACTGACCCTACTTCCTGTTAGAGCTGATTGATGAAATTAAGGTCAAGTGAAAGTTCACATGTGGTTTAGTAATAAATATTTTTTTCTCGAAAATTTTAATGCATTAGTTTCCGAAATAAATGACTGTTACGGGTGGTCTGAATCACCCTGTGTATATGTATGTATGTGTGTATATATATATATATATATATATATATATATATATATTATACACCATCTGATGAAGCTTAACAAAAGAATAGTTTTTTAATGAATACCGGCAAACTGCAGATTATCAATTGCTGACCATTTTGGTAAGAAGTGTATTAAAATCTTACAGAACTCCATATCAACTTTAATATCAATTATAATATCATACCATTTTCACGAAATTTCAAATAGTAAGAGATGGGAGTGTCTCTATGTACGTACAAGGTATCCAAGGAAAAGTGCAGTTGCATCCTTTCAGTTGAAGGGTTCAGAGCCATAGTGGGCCAAGCGCCATTTATTAAAAATGGAGAAAGCAAGGCTTAAAGTGAAATACCATAATTTAATGAAGATTGACATATCATTTAATTTTAATGTGCATACTTTATCTTACTTGCTATAGGTTTCTTTAAATTATGGTACTCATTTAATTTTAACTCTTGTTTTCTCCATTTTTAATAAATGGCACTTGGCCCACTATGGCTCTGAACCCTTCAATTACTCATAGGGGATGACTGTTTGTCAAAACACTTGAACAGAATTGGAATTTTTTCTTTACCACTTTGTCCACTGTGCAGTCTAGGAAGAAATTATTTTAAGTACTTAATTTTTAGGGTGGGGGGAAGGGTGGAAATTGTCCTACTAATAAGCTAGTTGTCGGTTCCAATTCCTTTCAGAATCAGAATCATCTTTAGTGATGTCCATGCCTTTTCTCTAAATAAGCTGGGACAAAGACTATTATGCTCATGAGTGACTTCGCCAAGTGTGCTTACCTATTTACATATTTCGTGTCAGTGACGAAGGGGTGAGTATATTGAACAAAGGTTGAACAATGCATTATACATGTCAGAGCTCAGGAATCACTTCATTACTGAAAGAATCTCCATAAATAAACAAATTGTCCCATCTGATTTATTTGCAGTACTTTTTTAATTGGCTATTTTACGATGCTTTATCAATTGCTATGGTTATCTAGCATCTCAATGAGATGGTGATAATGCCACAGAAATGAGTGCAGGGTGGACTATTTGCAGTCTCATAATTTGACTGACACATCTACATGTCTGGTGCAGTGCCATATTGTAGCCCTCAGTATCCATACCATGACATTTGGTATATCAACACCTATAAGATTTTTTTCTATTTCACGGACATGTTGTAGTGTGATTCGCATATACTGTATGAGCACTTGTGGACAGATATGTGGACTTTTTTTATATATTAAATATGTCTGGTATATTAAAAAAAATAATTACTTTATTTTGATAATCCATTTTGAATCTTGCATACACTACCTTTAACGCTTTAATATAAGTAATTGATTAACTAGCGGACTTACGTGTGTTAATTATGTAAGTAAGTGTGGCTTACAGCTGTTTCGGTACTTTATCACACCATCGGCAGAGAACTTCGAGATGACGCCGAGATCTAGTAGGCTCTGAGGATGGTGTGATAAAGCACCGAAACAGCTGTAAGCCACACAGACTTACATAATTAACACACGTAAGTCCGCTAGTTAATCAATTCTTACTTTATTTTATTTACCTCAAAAAAACTGCTGTTCCCTTGATGTTATGGCCTTTCTCCAGTGAATGGGTGTCTAGCTTTTTAAAATAAACTTCTATTTTACTGAACAATATGTCAAAACAATTTTCAAATATTCTGAAATACTAAAAAAAATTTCTTTCCATCATCAATCAATTCCTTATATAGGGTTGCAAATTCTCTTTCACGTTCTTATTTCTTCCATGCTTTCCATTTCTTCACCTAATATACTTTTTGTTCTTCATTCAAAATTATGGCGATCATTAATAATTCCATGTCTGTGAACTTCCCCATTTCGAAAATCACAGACTATAATCTGTTCAAAATGTATGATGTGTGCATAGACCAGTGGTTCTCAAAGGGTGTGCTGCAGCACAGTTATGCCGCGAAAATTCTGAGACTTTGTGATATTGTTGGTAAAACAGAATAACTTCATTCAACATTTATTTTGAAAAAGAACAAGAGAATAATATTCAAGAACTTAAACTTATTTTACAGGAAATTTATTGGCTTACGCCTTACAACAAAAGTAATAAGTTATTAATGAGATACTTGAGCTTGTCGCTTCTTACACAAAAATTCAATTTGTGGCGGAATTAAAGACAAACACACACGCATTTCTTGTTCAACTCAGAGAAGTCTCTCGCGCTTCTTTTTTATTATGTTTGTTAGCGCAGCTCATTTTGTTGCAAGATGCTGGATTTGAAATTAGGCCTATACACATCTATTCCAGTTGACGTTGAGGGTAATTCTGTACATGAAAGGAATTGTTCAATAAAATAATAGAATCCTCATCAAAAAATCTGATGTAACTAAGCAATCGACATTTCATAATTATGTCAATTGATTCATCGAGCTGTACTGAAAATACTCGACCGTCGTTTAGCTTTTCATGTACATGGCACTGGATATCTGAAGACATGTCATTAATTCACCAGGAAATAGTATCGCTTGACAATGGAACCAAGGATATTTCCTTCTCTGCACCGTCACCTAACATCCATTTCACTATTTCCTTGCAGGCAGGTAAAATTATGTCCTCTGCGACAGTGTGGGGCTACATTTTTTTCACTATTATTTCTGAAACTTTATAACTGGTACTTGTGCTTTTTCAGAAATAGTTTCTCTCCGTACCATGGCTTTTCCTTACTTTTCTTCCGATGAAAACAATCTGCTAAAATACAGTTCTAATCTTTCCCAGATAAGTTACTATGTTTGGTATTCAATTGTCTTTTCAATTTACTAGGGACCGTGGATCCATTGTTTAGTTTTTCTCCACACACGACACATTCTGGTGCAGGACAGTTTTGAGATCCACTGAACGTAAATCCAAGCTTTAAATAACTATCTTGTTAGTTACGAATTGTTCCAGTAGTTTCTACGCCCCCCCTACCCCCCAATACTGCTTTCACGACACTTACACTTGGAATTATTTACTTTTCCCACTTTTGTTATATTAAATTATTGTCATTGACTCATCTTCAACTTTTCTCCTTTTAATCAAAAACTTATCCAAATTGAAGTTAGATTAACACAATAATGCAAATAACACACGTGAAACTAAAAATCAGTCTCAAAATACACCAGAAAACGGACAAAATGGCGTCACGACTGCAAGCCTACAAACAACTGACTGTTGAAGACAAGGTGTGAGTGCGCTAGACCGAGGCTCTTGCACTGTTGCCAGCTCGTATGTTAGTCTCCTCTTGCATTGTTGCCAAGTCGTACGTTAGTGTGCCGCGGGGACTTGCTACATAGATTAGTGTGTCGTGAAAAAAAAAAAAAAAAAAAAAAGGTTGAAAACAACTGGCATAGATATTACTGTTAAGACACAGATGACAATTACACTGACTTGAACTGATGTGGCACTGATAGTGACATATGTGAATACTTGCCGTTATTCATCCCCTACTCTATAAGCATTGCTCATAGAAGCCATTCCACCGTAGTTGAAGCACGGCCTTGTCATCTCACGCAAGTTATGTGGGCGACAGCACATGGAAATCTTATGAGGCAGACGCATTTTCATCAACTACACATCCAAGGTCATGCTTCAACCACTGTGGAATGGCTTCTAATGCCAAGACTATCAGAGTGCATCACAGGAGATAGTCTACTTTACACTCAGAATGATAACAGAGAATTGTCAGGATGTTACAGGAGAAAATCCCTGTGTTGCTTGGACCATGGGCTTGCCCAACGCCAGTTACAAATTCAGGATAGATAAACTGGAACTTGAACCTGGACCTCTGGCTTATAAATCCACTGTGCTAGCACTGAGCCACTGCGGTGGTATATAATGAAATTTAAAGTCTGATATTTGGTTTTAGTTTAAATAAATTATTTATATATGACACTGTAACTTGAACAGAATGAATTCTGAAAAGTGTAACTAATTTTTCATTTCAAATAAAAAAAACAAATAAATACAGAAGTTAATTCTTTTTGTAAATATTATATACATTCTTAGGATACAAGATTAACACAATCCAATATGTCAAGCATATTACTAACATTAAACAAATTTTTTTTATTACAAGTCGGATCTTACACCAAACCCAGGGCCTCGTGGTTCACCTGTAAGACTAGTCAATCCACCTGCAGGTTCAGATGCAAAACGTCCATTCCTAAAAACAATAGAAATTTACATTTTATAACAGAACTTGGTCATCAATTAAATAAGAAATGCATATAAGGGTCTCCAAGAATGAATGGTGGGGTTTCATGAGGTTACTGTGCTGTATGTATTGTGTGTAATATACTGAAAGTGCTTTTATTTAATTCAGTAACTCAAAAAGATTGCATTGATGTATTTTTATTTTCTGCCATTTTGTTAAATTTATAATTCTGAAGTAAATGCACTGAAAAGTCACGATAATAGACGTGTTTTTATGATCACAGGTTGTTCTGCAATGTTTACTGTACAAAAAAAAGCTGTGTCTTATGCCTGGTGAAACACAAATTCATGTATATCTTGATTACACAACTTTTAACACTATATCACTTTGGAATATGTATTATGTCTTTCTCATGTTAAATTTTACAGTACCTGGTTAACATGTTTTGGCCTGCTATTGGCCTTCTTCAGAACTGGTTGTTGCAGAACACATCACAAATGCTAATCACACCTACAGACATCAACACAGACACATCCAACCAAAAAGTCAGAAACTAAACACACTAGAACAATACGAAATATGCTGACATACAAAAACACATCCAAATGAAATCTCAACACACAACTCAATTTCAGAACACACACTCTCTTTGACTCCACATTACACTACACAAACACACCCCACTAGAAACAAAACGAAAGGCGCCAAGACCAGCAACAACCAGTTCTGAAGAAGACCAATAGCAGGCCGAAACATGTTAACCAGGTATGGTAAAATTTAACACGAAAAAGACATATAATACATATTCCGAAACAAATTCATGATTCTAGTACAATGATGATTCAGATGAGAATACCCCAAAGGATCCACCACACAAGAACAAGGAAAAATTACAGGAGGACCTAGAACATCCGAAGAAAATGTAAAAAGGATCTGTGTTCAGAGTCCTCGAAAGTCCACTGCATGCCATAATAAAAAATTAGGTCTTCTTAAATCATTGTTTATGACATTGTGTGGAAGAGAATGAAGTTACAAAGTTACATGCCTATGAATTTCAATTGCTGCATGCAATCAAGGCAAATGACAAAATGCGTAGGGTTGAATATGCTGCTAACATGCTACAAAGAATTGTTGATGAACCAGGATTTCTAGATAAGGTCCTCTTTTTAGATAGGCAACATTTCATATCAGTTGTTGTGTCAATCAGCACAATTGCGCATTTGGAGCTCTGAAAATCTACAGGTCACACTCGAGATTCTCTAAGTTAACACTGAGTGCAGTCTAATGCATAACCAGATTTTTGGGCACTTTTTCTTTGCTGTAACCAACATCAACCACACTGTATACATGGACTTTCAGGAAAACTTTCTGTTTTCTCAAATCGAGCAAATAGAAGATACAGTAGCATGCAAATTAATCCGAACAACGTAATTACTTATGCAAAAACACTCAAACGGGATAAAAAAAAGGATCTAAGACATACCTCAGTAATCTATGTGGCCTCCCTTGTTCCTAATAACAACTCTGAGAAGATTTGGCATGGATTCCACTAATTTCCCACAAATATTCTTCATTTCTTCATCACGAAACCATACACCAATGAGGGCAGAAATCATCTTCTCCTTTGTAGAACAATCCATTTTTTGCATTCTTCTTTTGCAAATTGACCACAAGTTCTCAATGGGGTTGATGTTGGGTAAGTTGCCTGGCCAGGGGAGTACCTGAATATTCTTCTTGTTGAAGAATTCTGTAGTTTTTCGAGACGTATGGCATGGTGCCAGGTCTTGTTGGAACACACCTCTGCCATCCGGAAATGATTTTTGCAGCTGGGGTACGATTCTGGTTTCCAATAAGTGAATATATTTGTCAGAATTCATCATTCCCTTGATAGGTATTAATGCTCCAGGCCCTTCATGTGTAAAACAACCCCAAAACATTACTTTAGGGGGGTATTTGGGTGCTTGTTGGAGATGAGCTGCTGTTACTTTTTCGGATCCTTTCCGTACGTAAGAAACACGGTGGCCATGGACCTCGAAATGAGACTCATCGGAAAAAAGTACATTCTTCCAGTCATTCACTGACCAGTGTTGTAATTTTGCCCCATTAAGCGTTTTTTGCACATAACAGGGGTTAGCAGTTGCTTCTTAATAGCCTTACGAGCCCTTCGTCCAGCTTCCAGAATCCTACGCCGCACTGTTGTGACGTAAATATTCGCCCCAGTGGTAGCCATTAACTCGCGGGTTAAGTCGACAGCCGTTAGTCTAGGATTTAATTTACTTTTCCTGACAATTAAACGATCATCTGCAGGTGAAGTCTTCCTTTTCTGGCCACAGTTTCCTTTTTCTGGGGTGTGATGGATCCAGTCTCCCTGTATCGTTTTATGATCGAATTAACAGTAGCCAAACCGATGTGACATTCTGCAGCAATTTGCCTCTGTGTCATAGAAGAATGCTCTGCTAATGTTATAATTTTAGACCGTTTTCGTGGAGTTGTATCCATTTGTGAAGACGACAGAATGTACACAGGATTGCAGTATTAAGTCTTTAACACAACTGAAATGCTTATAAGTACAAAACGACAGGCAAAATGTCACATATTATAAAAAAAATAATGACACACCTTCAACAATGGAATTACACGTACTACAGATGTCAATTAAAGCGGTATGAGCAGCTGTGAGGCCAACAATGACAGAAAATGTAAAAATATGTCGTGTTCGGATTAATTTGCACGCTACTGTACTGAGTTTAAGATCTTTCAATAATATGCAGCACAACCCCATGTGTACAAGAAGAGTTGAATTGTCGATTCCGAGAACAGTGGATTGGCAGAAACACACCCATCCTATGGCTCACAAGAACTTCTAATCTTACCCCATTACACTTCTTCCTCTGGAGTTATGTCAAAAGTAACGTTTAGTAAAAACATTTCGAATCTTATCTTTAATGAAGAATCAGACAAACAATTACAAGTGTTACTGCTGACGTCTTTTTTAATTGGTTTATTTCACGACACTTCATCAATTGTGATGGTTATCTAGCATCTGAGTGAAATGGAGGTAACAATTCCAGCAAAATGAGTCCAGGCTCCAATGCTGAAAGTTACCTAGCATTTGCTCTTAATGTGATAAGGGAAAATCCTAGAAAAAACATCAACCAAGGAACTTGTCTCAACTACGATTTGAACCCAGGCCTGCTTGTTTCATAGTCAGACATGCTAATTGTTACTCCACAGAGGTGGACTTCAATGTTCTTGTCAGAGTGTGGACTAAAACTGAATATCGTTATGACATGTGTTGTTCTGTTAATGGTGCATATATTGAAATTTACTGATGATGTCTGGAATCTTTTTGAGTTACTGAAATAAAATCTTTAATGCACTGCAGAACTGTACAATTTTAGGTTATGATATGAGCTCTTATAATCATACCTTGGTCCTGCTTTTGGCACTCTGTCATTCTTCAGATCTTCTAAAATTTCTTCTGTATCTTTCACCGACAGGTCTTCCTGTAAAAACATAAAAAAGATCGTTAATTCAAAACAAAAAGAAACTATGAAATTTGCAAAAAAAAAAAAAAAAAATCTGATTGTATTGAAAGATTTCTTTTTCTCAAACTGTTGAAGAGATGAAAATCTTTTCAAAATTTTCAAAATTTGAGCACTTAAAATGTAGAAGGGCTATTTGAGACAGAAAATCGTTCAGATAACTTAGTTATAGAAGACGAAGGAGCTGTATCAGATGACGAAAAAGGATTTTCTATTCTAAGGGAAGAAGTTGAACTAGCACTTAGGGAAATGAAAGCAACAGGAATTGATGGAATCTCCACGAATTTGTGAAATACGTGAATGAAGATAAGAAGGAAATTCTACTGTTATGCAATGAATTATACCAGAGAGGGGAAAGGCCTGAAGATTTCACTTAGACAGTGTTGCTGCCAATACTGAAGAAAAATAATGCCAAGAAATGTAACGAGTTGAATACTGTCAGCCTGATACCACAATCAGCAAAGATTATCCTGCAAATACTGAATCGACGTTTATATTCTAAGATGGAAGGACAGCTGGAAGAAGAGCAATTTGGCTTCAGAAGAGAAACAGGCATGAGAAATGCAATTGGACTGCTGCAAACAACAGGCAAAAGATATTTAGAAAAGAATAAAGAAGTGTATGTAGTATTTGTGGACCTGGAAAAGGCTTTCAATAGAGTGGATTCTGAAGAAAATAGGTGTGGATTGGAAAGACAGAGGAGGCTCTTCAGTAATCTTTACATGAAACAAGTCAAAGTCAGGATAGGAGAAGAAATGTTAGAGGGAAGTGAAATAGGAGAGGAGTACAAGGATGTCCTGTATCATCAACATCTGCTTGGAAAACTGTTTTCAGAACATGGGAGGGGTGATAGGAAGAGGAAGAAGAATAAAGTGCATAAGATTTCCTGATATGGCACTGTTAGCAGGAGAGGAGATGATATTAAGTGATATGCTTTTTATTTATTTTAGTAAGTTAGTTTATGATGCTACTGGAGCTAAATCACAGTGAAGTAATTTGTGTGGAATGTGACATTGTATGGGACAGAAAAATGACATTACAATGAAGTGAAAAGAAACGACTAGAAACATTTGAAACATGGATATGGAGGAGAATGGAGCGTGTGAAATGGATGACAGAATAAGAAACGAAGCTGTGCTTGAAAGAGTGGGCGAAGAAAGAATAAGGCTGAAATTGTTCAGGAAGAGAAAAATTAATTGGCTGGGTCTCAGAAGAAATTGTCTACTGAAGGATGCACTGGAAGAAATGGTGAATGGGAGAAAAGTTCGAGGTAGAAGAAGATATCAGATTATAGCCGATATTAAGATATATGGATCACATGTGGAGGAGACTAAGGGAAAAGCAAAAAAATAGGAAAGATTGTGGAATGCTGGATTTGCAGTGAAAGACCTGCCCTTGGCCAGAAAACTATGAATGAATGAAAACTTATTTCATTATTATTGGTTCTTCGTCACAATTTATGCTTATTTATGTGTAGAATGTTTATGAAACAGAATTCAGTAACTAATACAATTATTTTTAAGAATCTAATAATGTTATTAGTGTGTTTATGAAACAGGCTCCAATCCCTTGAGAAGTGTAAAAGAGGAGTTCTACTGTATGTAACAAATTAAAAATATTAAGGTACTGGTAGTCTAAATAAAAAAATATAATGTTTGTAATAGCCACATTGTTTTCAAATAATTTTTCCACCTCATTAACATATTGTTAACTCATTAAATATGAAGAAGCTTGCAGGCAGGAAATAAGTGGAATGAGAAGAAATCACTGGTGATATTTGATCAAGTTTCGTACTTACATACCCTACTTTCAAACCACTACACATATTTATGTGCCCTGTTTCAGATTTTTTTTCTTACCGTAAACACACAGACGATACTCCACAGCTATGTATGCAATCACTTTTGAACACAATTGTGGGAAATAAAATTTTCAACAAAGATACAGTAAAGCTGGACTAGTCAAAAGTCGTGTATGGGCAGCAAGTAACTCCTACTACCTTGAGAAGATATTAGGAGTGTTTGGAATGTTTTGGTATGGACGTGAGCGATGGACAAGTTGTTGTTGTTGTTTTCTAATGCCAGGCATTTGACAATAAAGTCATCTGACCTCTTGCACTCCAATATTTTTAAAAGATATTGTCATGGTTAGCCACTGACGCACAGATTTTGAGATGTTCTGAATCCATTTTTGATTTACAAATGACAAGTTGTAGCCGACTTAAGTGAACACCATATTTTAATGTTTTGGTGGCTACTTCATTCACACACAACCCCCAGAATGTCTGGAGGACCACACCTGCTGTTGGTTGACGGGTCCACTGGACCTAGATGGGAGATGTTGTTGATCACCAACTTTCCCTCCTTAAGCCACTGGAGGACGATTTTAGTGCCATAGGTCAGCACTAGGAACAGAAAAGTAGGAAGGGTAGGAAGGAAAGTGAAATGAACCCCTAGGCCTCGAATGCTCTAATACTGTCGGGGTCGAAGAAAGTAAGAGTTCAGTCAGAGGACTCGATAGGAAAGGGAAAGAGAGAATTAGGTATTGAATAGAGGAAAATTATACCAAATTCGGTCATTAACTCATCAAGCTGACCAGTGCTAATTGATGAGTAGCCCTTCCCTTTAGTTCAGCTTGTAAAATTATGCTTACTAACAGCTGCACCACGGGAAGGTAGGGATGGGACATTGGGTATTTGTCCAGGTTGGTTCCTTAAAGCCTTCAATGGGAAGGATTAATGGCTCTCTCTCCTGTATTCGACAAATACCGTTTTGCAACCAAGTTTTGCGATGGACAAGTACAGGAAGCATTTAGAGTAGGAAAGAAGCAAATACAAAATTCAGAACAAGTTAGGCCAATATTAGTAACATTTAAGAGTTTGGCTACAAAGGAAAGGATTATGAAGAATAGAAGGATGCTACAGAACACAATGATCAGAATAGATAATGACTGGAGCTACGAAGTGAGAAGTAGAAGAAGAGTTTTAATCGCTTTTCTTAAAGCAGCATGAAGAAATGGACAATTCGCGAAACTTATCAAGGGCAAAATTAAGATAAACAATTTGATTTTTAGTGTCGAAGAGTGTCTAGTAACGTTAAAGGAACTGATTGTAGGCTCAGATAAAAAGGAAAGGAACAGAAAAATTTTGAAAGCAAAAATCAAGAATATTGTATCTAAAGGCGATATTAGTGACACAAGTGTTGAAAGTATACATGAGGCAAATGCAAACGTGTTAAACTCAGCGAAATTTTCCGGAAAGCAGGCAGCGAAGTCATCTGAAGAAGAAACAAGAGTGACGTGAACTGGTATTCAGCAAGCATAGCAGAACATGACCTCAGTGCAAGCGAATGGAAATAGTGGACATCAGATGGGAGCAATTCCGAAGTGGGTGAAGGAGCTAAGATCTAAATCGAGGCTGACAAGAAGTAGAGTAACGCAAGTAGGAGATAGTTCAGGAAGCAATGATGAAGCAAGAGGGGAAAACAAGGGAAAAAAGCAGTAGAGTTAAGGAAGTGATGTGAAGGGGAAATAGATTGAAAGAAAAGAAAAGAAAAGAAAAGAAAGACCTAAAATTAAGTAGCATCTTGGAAAAATTATCAGTGAAAAGTGCAAATAGATAGAAATGTGAAGTGAGGGGAAATGTGTCATACGTGGGGAGAGGGGGTAAAAAATGAGAAGTATAGTATTTTTGGTATAATAATGGGTGAGGAGTAAAGTAGTGAAAGAATTGATGACAGACAAGAAAAGACTTGAGGAAGAATTTCAATAATAAATTAAAAATAAGTAACGATCTAAATGACTTGTATGAGAGGCATTGTAAAATGGGGAGACGTCACTGTATATTAATAATGTGAAGTGCCGCCTCACCAAAAGGTATATTGCTTTTTTTTTTTTTTTTTTAGTTGGTTATTTAACGACGCTGTATCAACTACTAGGTTATTTAGCGTCGATGAGATTGGTGATAGCGAGATGATATTTGGCGAGATGAGGCCGAGGATTCGCCAGAGATTACCTTGTATTCACATTACGGTTGGGGAAAACCTCGGAAAAAACACAACCAGGTAATCAGCCCAAGCGGGGATCGAACCTGCGCCCGAACGCAACTTCAGACCGGCAGGCAAGCGCCTTAACCGACTGAGCCACGCCGGTGGCTGGGTATATTGCTTAAAGACAAATATATACAGACATTCATTCATTCAACTCCTACTACCTTTTGTCTTCAAATTGCCTTTACACCATCTCTGCACATAAAGCTATTCTCTATTTAATCAATTTTCAGGTGTCACAAAGTCTGTGAATTGCACTCTTACCTTAGCAAGGAAATGTCTTTCATTTGTAATCAGCAAAGAAATGGACAGAAATTCATACACAAACATCACTACTGACTAGCTCTTGTACTGTACAACAAGGAACATTCTAGACACTGAAAAATATTAATTGATTCTCATCCTATCTGAACTTACAAAATAGTCATCATTGACTTGAATCATTGGAGCATTGACACAAGCGCCAAGACATTCCACTTCAGACAGAGAAAATTTTCCATCTGGACTCATCTCTCCAACATTTAAATTTAACTTTTTCTTAATGCAATTCATGATATCATCTGAACCTCGAAGCCAGCAAGGAGTAGTGGTGCACACTTGTACGTGGTATTTTCCTGTTGGATTTCTGTAATAGTATAAAAAAGTAAACTGATTATTAACAGAATAACAATAATATACAGCAATGAAAGAGCACAATAGGTTTTTGTAATTATGTAACAGATGGCAAGGATAATTTTGTTTTTTTTTTTTGCATTTCCCAAAGAACACGTACAACTACTGAACAGTTGTATTTTCATTAAACCTGAAAGATAATAATTGATCTCTGTGTATTATAATGTAAAGTGTATTTAAATGTGCTTGCACTTATGATGAAAAGTATGTCGTCTTCAGTTCTGACCACTTGTTTGCATGACATAACTAGACTCCCACTATTTGGAATTTTACGAAATTTAAAGGCTAGCAGCAATTTCCCATAATTTCATCAACAAAATTTAAGAGCCAGTATAAACCAATTCACGTAACTCTGCATACAAAACCCCATTCCATCACTGCATAGCTAATATTTATCTCATGACAGCATAATTAATTTGTTACTCTGTAATTCACAGCAATGTATTTTATTTTACCATGACACTGACAGATTAAAGAACGAAAGTGAATATGTGTGATACATTAATAACCATGGTTTTGCTTGATTGTCAGTGTTAGAAGTGACAATAATGTAATGTCTTCTTCTCTTTCTTCTAATGGTCTGGGAGGTGCGAGAGCATGTTCTTTTCTTGGTTGGATTTATCTAGCGTGCTGCAGTGTAGAAGATGTTGTTTGTTCATCGGGTCTTAGCTATTGTAGTGTGTGTATTGATTTGATTTGAAGATTTTTAATCTATGAAGGTATTGTGCTAAACAATCATGACCTGTATCCAGTCTGAAAAAAATCTCTCTTCCCCCCCCCCTTTCAATTAGGCCTATTTGTATTTTATTGTTTCGATAACATAACATTTTGTATCTTAACAATATATCAAATATGTATGTCGGTGTGGGTCATTGGTTATTACTTCGGCATTAGTAAGTACAAAAAAATGAAACACAATCTCATTTTGATAATTAATCCTCATCTATTACAAAAAATTGCAGAAATAGGCCTACCTATTATATTATTAAGGTCAAAATAACACAGATGCATAATACTCAAAATTATATGTTATTTTAGCAACGTTATTTCTAAAAATGCAAAATATAGGCAATAAAACTTGTACCTGTTGAACATAGTGTAAAATGTAGCAACTTCATACACTCGCATCTTTGGCATGCTTAGAATTTCAGCAACTTTATGCATTGCTGTAATTGGTAGCCATCCATGCTGTCTTTGTGCCAAGTCAAGCAACGGAATAACTGCTGCTTTTTTGTGTCCTTCTGGATATATAGCCATGATGGCTTCAGCACGCTACAACATAACATTTAATAAACTTCTTCATTCAAACTACTGTATACAATAAGAATAAGAGGCAGAATAATTAATTGGATTTACAGTTTCATTAATCAAAGTTTATGTGCTACGAAATATGGACATTCAATATCTCAATTTAAACCACGAAAAGGGCTGGCTCAAGGATCCGCTATTAGCCCTACTTCTTTTAAAATAATGATCAACGATTTACTATCGCATTCAGAAAAAAATAGATTATATAAAATATGCTCTTTATGCAGATGACTTGGTCATTTGGACATAATCTCCTATAACTTACCATGATAAACAATAGGAGAAAATATCCGAGACTTTAACAAACCTGGAAAAAAATGGTGTCAAGATAATAGTGTGGAAATTAACACAGTAAAAACTTCCCACCAGATTTTCACATTAGCACACAGCCTTATAGATAATGATTAATATAACTGGAGAGAACATCAAATACCGGGAAGATTAGAAATATTTAGGCATAGTTCTAGAACAGAAGTTAACATGGGGTGCTCATATCTGAAAGAATGTTAAAAAGGCTAATAAGCAGTGAATATCTTGAAAGGTTAATACGAACTAAATGGGGTTGTCAAATATCTATACTCAATATGACATAAATCCTGCATTAAACCAGTATTCTTTCATGGAAGTGAAACCTTAATTATGGCAAATTCAAAAAGAGTAGAACAGTTAGAAGTAAAGAGACTCAGAACCAGTGCAGTGAAAACCATACCCATAACAACAATGTAGATACTTACTACTAGTACAAGCAGCCCCATAGAGTGACATAAAAAACTGGCCTTGTTGCAGTACGAAAAATTGATAAGGATGCCTCATGAAGATTACTGGTCAAGATATCAGAAAGGAATTTAAAAAATATGATAAAAGTTTAAAACTTCATAGTGTTAAAATACTGTTAAAAAAGATAATTAACAGTAAGACCGCTGATGATGAAGTAAACATACTTCGAAACAGCTGCACTACATATTCAATATATATTATCTTTCTTAACAGTATTTTAACACTATGAAGTTTTAAACTTTTATCAGATTTTAAAATTTAGAAGCATTATAAAGTGAATCAATATCAAGAGAAATCACAAAGGAACTTCAAAACTCAGATTGGCTTTATCCAAGTCCATACAATGGCCGAAATTTAATGGGAAAATTCCTTCTCCATGACTATTCAAACCAGCACACATACATAATTCAAGTCCTAGGCATGATGCCTTAGACTAGAGATGTCCAAAAGGTGATTCACAAATTACCGTCTAGTCACTATGCAACCTGCAATGTAACCCCCTCCATTCGCCCTCCTCCCCCTTATGACTGCCACAGCGTGTGCTTGATACAGTAAACAATGCAGTGGCGGCCGTACTGGGTGTATAAGGAGGTTTATGAATGTCTCTGTCCAAGCCTTCGACCTCCAAAAGAAGGAGATTTAGTGTAGAGTGGGAATTAGAGTTTTTTTGCTGTGAAGATGGTGATAACATAAAATGTCTTATATGTTCCAAGATAATTTCTGGCATGTTTCCAGGGAATGTACGCCATTATGTTGCATAGCATTCTCAATATGCTGAGTTGAAAGATATTATTGATTATTATGAATATATTATTATATTAGCGTTATTGGATATTTTATTAACGTTATTATTATGCATATTCCCTCATTATTCCAAGAGTAGATCGGGCAAAAGAATTGAGTAACCTGTTAAATAAGCATGCCCTGCATATTGATGTTCCTCCATTTGACATGACACAAAAATAAGACTCGTTAGTTACAATGCGTCATGGGAGAAAGCCAAATGTCTCGAATCATTTCAGAAAGGGGAGTTTGTAAAAACATCCATGATTAAAGTTGTGGAAATTTTGTGCCCCAAAGAATTGCAACTCTTTCGCAATTTACACCTTTTTCGACAAACTGTTGCACAAAGAACTGACATATCTAGGCAGACTGATGCTACATTTCATAACTTTGTACATTTTTCTCTCGCTTGTGATGAAAGCAATGATTTGACAGATACAGCTCAGTTATCTGTATTTATACTCGTTGCTGACAAATGCTTAATGCTGAGGAATATTTATTAGACCTGATTCCTTTAAAAAGTAACACCACTGGAAAAGAAATATTCAATGACCTTTGCTCATGTGTACATAAACATAATTTACAGTAGCCGAAGCTAGTGGCCATAGCAACTGATGTAGCCCATTCCATTGTTGCCGAGAAAAAGGGTTTAATTGGCAGACTAAAAGTGTTTCTTAAGGAAAGAGGTGCATCAGATTTGTACCCAGTACATTGCATTCTTCATCAAGAAGCCCTTTGTGTGAAAACTTTGAATTTTCAGCACGTCATGATGTGGTGATACATAATATAAACAAAATTCGAAACTGCGTAAAGTCAAAATGTAGACCCACATGGCGGACGAACATCTTCGTGACCAGGTACGGCTGGCAGTATGTGATGTAACTCCGAATTTCAATACAATATTGCTGAAACGAATATGTGAAACTGAAGAAGGTTAATTTCAGCAGAATGCATTTCATTCCTTATACGCAGACATAAATATTGGTTTATTTTTACATCAGACTAATGATGATTACGTTTTAATTTCAATTTACATGGGACTTGTAGTTCCTAATAATTATTTCCAAAGTGTTTTGATTCTATTTAATGGTTTATACTACGAAGAGTTACCATACTGTTCCAACATCTATAGTTCATGTATTTGTTTGTATTTTTATTTGTGATTTTGCATAAAGTAAAAGTACACGAACTTCCTCGATGATGTCTAGCTTACAATAACCCGCCACTGTTCTATTTAACGCACCTGTAGCTACCCACGTCTTCAACACTCCCACCCGAGGTCATGGGCTTATGCAAGTGATTTGGCGCAGACGATCCTTTTGGCTGCCCATGCCTTAGACCATGATGTTACAGCACAGAACATCTTACAACTAACAATGTCTATGATGAGGTCATAATACCATGATATGATCATATGGTGAGAGTAATGATGTGATTTAAGTGTAAAGTCATTCATTGTCAACAGACTAAAAAGACAGATGGTTCATGCATAATAGTAGTAAAAAGAAAAAAGTGGTAAAAGACAGGGAAAAAAACAAAGGAACTATAACAATGGTAGAGAATCTCTACATCTGTTGTCATCATGTAATTTCTCTGCGAGGTGTGCAGATGGTGGCAGGTGGGCTAGAGGTGGAGCTTACAGCATGATCAGTTTGCGAGAATACAGCACCTCTCGTTTATTTTCACGCACTTGCAAAGGCAAAAACGGGATCAGGATGAGATGCCTATTGTGCTGATACAACTCCTGCACAAGGTTGGCAAATCAGCAGACTGGGCCAGACACATGTGTGCTAACCATGTCTGAGCGGCTGGGAGCACTATCGGGGAAAGCAGAGTAGAAAGGGAAAGACTCCCGTCATGTGATCTTAAGGTAGACATGACTGACCAGAAATTGGTTTCTGTGTTGCGGACAAATTACATGATGACATCTCTAATGCCATAATCAATAAGCAACATCTCTATCAGATTAGCTATGGTTTCTTACTCTTAATAAGGATACACATGGGCAAAAGAAAAGAAAATATCACGATTTTTTTTTTTTTAGATTTGCTTTTATTTGTTACCTTTAGGTTTTCTGGAGTAAACTCGAAGTGTACATCTGGATTATTTTCTTTTGTGTCTCTATGCTGTAAGAAATTGCAAAAACATAATATAGTTCCATGTTTGTGAGTAATAAACCTACTATCTAATAATGTTACATGGAAATTATACAGAAACAGAAAAAAAACACATGCCTTCTGTTATATTATTAAAAATTACAAGTCACCTAAAATGTCTTAACATTATTGTTAATACTGGAGGAGGGGAGTTCGATCCGGTGCTGTGGACTGAACTTCACTGTAACTCAATTGTGAGAGCACTTGGTACGTAGAACCAAGGACCCAGGTTCGATCCCCGGCGCCGGAGCGAATTTTTCTCCTCAAATATTAATTGTTACCATAACAGCTGTATTCTGTAGGACCAAAATATAATAATCTTTACGTAGAGTCTTAACATTATGCCACTCGCACTTAATGCCATAATACTAAATTGAATGTATACTTGTTTACTATTTGGTTGCCTAATTGAAGTTAACACTGCTATTTATAAGAACTCGAATGCATCACAAGACCTTTAGTCTACCAAATACTGTACTCCAATCAGGAGAAAGTCTTAGGGGAATGAGACACAGCGGGTCAATGCTATGAATGAATGTTGATGTCATAAGGTCACACACGTGGGTACATGCATCTCCATTGGCTATCAAAGCACAAACGATAGCACTGATACACACATACTTATACTACCCTAGTTACAAAAGTAGATCACGGTTAATTTCCTGGTCTTTTAATCCCTCCATACAGGAAATAACATATGCAGGAGAGCGTATGTTTTTTAAACTGATGTTATAACTGTAATATTATCTATCTACTTCGCTCCAATAGATGACGTAATAGTAAGCACATTCCTTTCACGGTTAATCTCCTGGTTGGAGAACAGTATGTTACCTATTCCTCTAAGTTAATGGGCATTATTGTGAAGCATGTTCGGAAAATCAGTACCATTTGTGTGAATATTTCCACTATAGAGCAGCAGTTATAATTTTGTACATGCGCACTGACTTCTCTCATTTCTTGGCAAGCCGGGGACACAATATCATACTGTGTTTACACTGTTCTCTGCAATTAACATGTTTCATTGTCAGATTTGTGATATCTTTGGCTTAAATACCACAAGATGACGGAATGACGAGGAAACAGGACAGAAAGTTCAACAAATGTTGTGGCAACAAGCATGAAGAGGTGCAGAGAGGCTGGTCATCTGTGGTCAATGAACTGGAAGTATAGCTGACACAAAAGGTTCGTGAGGATAGTCAAATCATAATTCAGATCCTTTCATTGCATTTTACGCAAATTTCAAGGAATTTTCTCTACGAAATTGTGACACACCATTTGGACTTTCGGAAATTGTGATCATACTGGGTCCCGAAGGTATTCTCCAAGGAGCACAAGAACAAGATGACTGCAGTGTGTTGACCTTTCACACATGATACAATGACAAACGTAATAAGTTCTTGATCCGTATTATCAGAGATGGTGAGGAAGCCCATGTGACTCTAGAATCGAAGTAGAAGTAAAGAAAGTGTCTCTCGCAACATAACTGAAAAAGCAGATATTCTAGCAGACAATTTCAACCCGTAAGTTGTGAACACTATTTTGGGATGTGAAAGGAGTTTTGCTTATTGAATAATTCTTGCCTCAAAACAGAATAAACTTGGCAGCCTATGTGGGATTCTGAAGAAACTGTAACACAATGAAGAACAAAAGGTGTGACATGCTTACTCACAGCGTTGCTTCATAACAATAATAATCGGTCATGCACTGCTGCTCAAAATCAAGTTCTTATCAGGTCACTTGATGGGAGCAAATGCATCATCTACTCTACAGTCCATACTTAGCACTAAGTGATTTTCATCTATTACTGCGGCAGTTCTCAAACTTTCGTGTATCGCACTCCCTTTTTTTCCTTGATAATTTTACGCCCCTCCCCCATAATATAAAATAAAACGATAGATGAGTATAACCCAATATATGCGGGAATTTAAACTCGACTGCAAACACTGGCTATCGTTGCCGAAGTAGTGCAGTCGGGCTGTATTATGACGTCATTTCCTGTTACCCGAATGTTCATGGCAGATATCGATGAGTCTCGAACTTTCTGGATTAAAAATATATGAATATAAATGCAGCATGTCTGCAGGTGACTTGTTAATTGTTCCACTGCAACCGTGTTGGGAGTTCCAATGCTAGTGTATGTCTCGAACTTTCTGGATTGAAAATATGCGACTATAAAAGCAGCTGTCTTCAGGTGACTTGTTAGTTGTTCCACTGCGACTGTGTTGTGAGTTTGTCACTTGGAGTTCCAATTCTAGAGTATGTCTCGAACTTTCTGGATTGAAAATATGCGACTATAAAAGCAGCGCGTCTGCAGGTGACTTCTTGTTTCATTGCAACTGTGTTGTGAGTTTGTTATTTGGAGTTACAATGCTAATGTATGTCTTGAACTTTCTGGATTGAAAATATGAGACTATAAAAGCAGCGTGTCTTCAGGTGACTTGTTAGTTGTTCCACTGCGACTGTGTTGTGAGTTTGTCACTTGGAGTTCCAATTCTAGAGTATGTCTCGAACTTTCTGGATTGAAAATATGCGACTATAAAAGCAGCGCATCTGCAGGTGACTTCTTGTTTCATTGCAACTGTGTTGTGAGTTTGTTATTTGGAGTTACAATGCTAATGTATGTCTTGAACTTTCTGGATTGAAAATATGAGACTATAAGAGCAGCATGTTTGCAGATGACTTATTAGTTGTTCCATTATGACTGTATTGAGAGTTTGTCATTTGAAATTCCAATGCTAGTGTATGTCTCGAAAATTTTGTAAATCTAAATATAGAAACAAACTTCAAATAGAAAATAAGCTCAGAGTAACTATCTCTAATATAAAACCGAACCTGACAGGCTGCGTACTTCAAAGCAGGCACATATTAGTCATTAGATCTATGCCTCAGAAATGTTTTATTTCAATTCGTTCGTTTTGATTATATTTTAAATTTAAAATTGGAAAAAAAAAAAAATGCAAAAAAAATTCTTGTTCGTTCATCTATTTGATACCCCTCACTCCCATTAAGCTACGGCATGCCCGACAGTTTCAGAACTGTTACTGTGTTATTGCATAGCATATAATGAAGTTCCTTTCCAGCCAGCATTTCTTCGATGACAACATCAAACAGCAGTGCAGAAATGGTTGTCTTCACAGGCAGTCTTGTTCTATGAGTAGGGATATAGAAACTGATGGCCTGTTATAATAAATACCTAAATAATTATACAAAACCATGTAGAAAAATAGTTTAAGATATAGTGAATCTGATAAAAATATACATTTTTTTCACATAAATCCTCGTACATTTTTAACAGTCAAATGGTACTTACTTTCCAAATATGCCTTCCATTGTTAGGAAACTATAATACCACTTACCACAAATAAACTATCACTCAATGCATATGGAGTAGTTTGAAGACCCCTCACATTTGAATTTCGTAGCTAGAAAGAAAGAAAAAAGTTATATTAGTTAATTTAATTATATACTCACTGTTGTGCAGAGTATGTTATTACTATTCTTTACCTTCAACTTCTGTTTTTCATTATATACAGTAATGAGGATTTTAGGTAAAAATTTTTTTGAGTACATATTTGCACAGAAAGTTACATGTCTTAGAAATAATTACGCTCAAATACATAGGTTTGTAGCACCTAAAAAGTCTATTTTGACACAGTGCCTGTTATTTATTTTTTCCTGTTTGCCTGTTTTTCATTGTAGATCAAACACTTGTTTATACAGAGAGTATCTAAGCAGACTGGTCCCACTCCAACCTCTACCTAACAAAATGAATATAATGTCTTCTCTTTGTGGATTATGAGAATGCATATGAAACAGTGAACAGAATTAAACTCTGAAAAATTTTTGAAGAACACAATACAGTCAACTCTGGATATAGTGAACTCGGTTATAGTGAACATTTGGCTATAGTGAACCTAAATCGTTGGTCCCAACCCGCATGCATTATAAAGTACATTAATATTTCCGTTTATAGTGAACCCTTACTTCGGTTATAGTCAACCTAAAACTAGAGCATCCGCAGGAAAATGTAATTTTAAAATGGTAATTTAAGAAACCCTTCTTCCTATGTTCAGAACAAATCTCAAACCTACTACTCATTATGTGCATTGAAAGACAAAGAATTTATTCAGAGAATATAGTGTATGCAGTGAGGGAGAAAGGAAGGATTAGTTCTGACTTCTTTAAAAGAGGTTATTCGAAGAATAGGAAGAGAAAGTGTTTTCTTTTGTAAAAGGAAGCAGAGTCATATCAAAGGGTAAATACAAGAAGGATTACAGTGTAATCACAGTCTAGTATATACAGTCGTGAAGCTCAATACGTAGTAAATATGCACACATTAGATAGTTGCTCACCATTAGGATCGCTAATATCGCCTCATTACAGGCAATGCAAAATAGTACCGTCACAGTCTATTGTTTCTAGCACCCTCAAAACTCAAGCTTCGTGACTGTATATAGTAGACTGTGGTATAATGGTCTTCAACCCTCCCTCACGCATCTTTATGAAAGTGAACCTGGGGAAATTCCAAGGCCGAGTACACAGTAGGCATACCTCTAGTGGGAAGAGATGCGAATCAGTCAGTGCCTACTACCTACATGGTCAGATTAGATTCAAGTTTCGAACTGTGACTATCTGAATGTCGAAGCATAAAGTGTTTAAGTTGGAAGATAAAGTGAACATTAGTACTGATGCTGAACGTGGTCTGTCCCAAGTGAACATTAATATTGTATGTATAGCAACGTCAATAGTATAAAAACACACACTTCGGTTTTAGTGAACCTTGGATATAGTGAACTAAATATGCTGGTCCACAGAGGTTCACTATAACCGAAGTTGACTGTATATCTAAATAATTAAGTCTTGCAGTTAAATCTTTGTATGAAAGGATTTCAATCAGTATTACAAATGAAAACAATAAGATTAACCTTCCAGTAAATATGGGCAGGCCTGGATTTAAAAGTTCTCACATCCTTTGATAATAACAGGAAAAAAAGAAAGTTAATTATATTGTGAATTTTATTAGTAACAACAATGTAATTTATTCCTCACAACAATAATTCCTTTCTACAATTCGCCTTAAACGCTCTCGTCAACAATTGGATTTTCACTCAACACAGTATTCGTTATAGCACTCCACTGATGACAATGACAATTTACTTGGACTAGTATGAACAACAATGAACTGTTAATCTTAACTAATATTTACAAAGTACTATTTACAAATCAGAACTATCAGTTCTCAGTTCACAGTTCTTCTATCTCAGTCACTTGAGTTCACAGTATCTCGAACCACAGACCTTCAGAGATAGTTCACTGTACTTGAACTCGGGTCCCTTGCACTCGAACTCAGGTCCCTCCAACTGCGGTCCACTGCACTCGAACTCAGGCCTTCGGATGCTGATACAGTTGCGGACGCACACTCGAGTCGAACTGCGGTACACAAGGCTTGCTTGCTCTGGCTTACTCACTGACTGAATAACTGAAAACTGGAAACTGCTGTCGTTCCTTCGCGTCCGTAATTTATAACCACAGCGATGTAGCCTCGAAGGTTCCACGCGTCTCTAGAGATGGCACTCCAGAAAAATCCCGAGCCCTCTCCTCTCTACCAGCACCAGATGCGCGCGCACTCTCTCTCCACTCTCTCGCCGCGTTGGCCCTTTCCCCTCTTCGCCGCGCGCCATCCCAAAGTGCTCCGCGCGATCTTCTCTCTTGCGGGACGCTGGTCGTGCGTTCGAATCTCATGTCGCTGTCACATTGCCCCCTCCTTAGGGCTGCTCGTCCCGGGCAGTCCCTTGGTAGGCTGCTAATCGGTCCAGATGCACCACCATCATTTTCCCTCGAGGTTGTCGCTGGATGCGGTACACCACGTCGTTGATCCGGGTCACCACGTGGTATGGTCCATCCCAGGCACGCTGCAGCTTTGGTGATTTCCCTTTGGTCCTGGTAGGTCGATACAGCCACACCAGGTCGCCCTCCTGGAATCCTGCAGAGTTGGCTAATCTGTCGTAGCGCACCTTCATCCTGTCGCTGGCCATCTTGAGGTGCTCTCTGGCCAGTTGGTGAATTCCATTCAACTTCTCGGTGAGTTCTGCCACATAGTCGCTGGCTGGTCGGCGCTGGGTGGCGTGCCAAACAGCAGATCACAGGGCAGGCGCAGCTCTCTCCCGAAGACCATGTTTGCCGGTGTCATCCCTGTTGTATCGTGGACCGAAGCTCTGTAGGCCAAGAGGAACAGTGGGACTCTGGCATCCCAGTCTCGTTGATGGTTGGACACCACCTTCCGCAGATGCTCTTCCAAGGTTTTGATGTAGCGTTCCACCATACCATCGGACTGTGGGTGGAGGGGAGTGGTCCTGGTTTTATGCACCCCCAGACGCTCGAACAATTCTCCCATCAGGTTGGATTCGAAGTTGCGCCCCTGATTGCTATGCAATTCCCGGGGCACCCCGAATCGGCAGATGAAGTTGTCAAGCAGCTCGTCGGCCACCGTCGAAGCCTCTTGGTTGGGAATCGCGTACACCTCTGGCCATTTTGTGAAGTAATCCATGGCGACTAGCAGGTAGCGGTTCCCGCGATCCGTGACCGAGAACGGTCCAGCAACGTCGATGGCGATCCTCTCAAAAGGAGCTCCCACGTTGTACTGCTGCATGGCTCCCCTGCTACGGGTCCTTGGTCCGCGACTGGCTGCACAGGTGTCGCATCTTCGGCACCATTGTTCCGTGTCGGTTCTCTGATGCAACCAATAGAACCTCTGCCTTAACTTGTCCAGCGTCCTGTTGGCTCCCAGGTGGCCTCCAGTCACTCCAGCATGAGTCTCCTCCAGCACTTCCTTCACCTTGCTCCTGGGCAGGACAAGTTGTTCTATGCGGGTCCTTCCATCGGCCGACTCCCAAATCCTCTTCAGGATACCGTCCTTGACAGTGAAGGATTCCCACTGGGCCCAGTAGCTCTTGTAAGTGGTGCTACGGTTGGCGATATCGGCCCATACTGGTCTCTGGCCGGACTCCACATCACGCAGTAGCTGTCCAATGTTTGGGTCCTCCAGCTGCTCCCTCCTTATGGCGGCGCTATCCCATCCTGGGCTCGGCTGGGCGGCAATTGCTCGGACTGCGTGGGCGCTATCCTGCTCTTCTACTTTCAGGCAGTGTTTGCAGCCATCCAGGCACGGACGTCGTGATAGGGCATCAGCGTTGGAATGTTTCTTCCCTTGTCGGTGTTCGGAGGTGAAGTTGTACTCCTGCAGACGTTGAACCCAACGGGCGGTCTGCCCCTTGAGATTCTTGAAGCCCAATAGCCAGGTTAGTGCAGAATGGTCTGTCCTCAGATGGAATTCCTGGCCATACAAATACTTGTGGAAATGCTTCAGGGCTTCCACAATGGCAAGAAGTTCTCTACGCGTCACACAGTAGTTTCTCTCTGCCTTGGATAGTGTTCGGCTGAAGTAGGCAATCACCCTCTCTTGCCCGTCCTGTTCCTGAGAGAGTACTCTGCCGATGCCTACGTTGCTAGCGTCCGTGTCGAGCGTGAACTTCCTTCCAGGGATGGGATATCCCAGTACAGGAGCAGTGCAGAGCGCCTCTTTCAGTGACTGGAAGGATGACTCCGCCTCGTCCGTCCATTGGAATTGTCGTTTCTCCTCGGTCAGCTGGGTTAGAGGCTTAGCGATGTTGGCGTACCCAGCTACGAACCTTCTGTAATAAGTGCAGAGGCCGAGAAAGCGGCGCAGCTCCTGCTTGTCCCTTGGTCTCGGCCATCCTCTGACGGCTTGTAGCTTCTCCGGGTCCGTGGCCACTCCGTTGGTCCCTACTACGTGTCCCAAGTAGTTGACCTTCTTCTGGAATAGATGACATTTCTTCGGGTTCAACTTCAGTCTGGCTTGTCGCAGTCTCTCGAACACTTTCCTCAGGTTCAACAGCTGTTCGCCGAAAGTCTTGCCCACTACGATGACGTCATCAAGGTACAGCAAACAGGTGTCGTATGTCAGGCCTCTCATTACGGACTCCATTAGTCTCTGGAATGTAGCCGGGGCGTTGCAGAGGCCGAACGGAATAACGGTGAACTGCCATAGTCCCTGGCCTGTAGAGAATGCCGTTTTCTCCTTGTCCTCAGGATGTAGCGCCACCTGCCAGTATCCTGACTTGAGATCCAACGTCGAGAACCACTCTGCTCCGGCTAGGGTGTCCAAGGTGTCGTCAATTCGTGGAAGCAGAAAGCAGCCCTTCTTAGTGACGTCATTCAGTCTTCTGTAGTCCACGCAGAAACGCAGGTCCCCATTCTTCTTCTTCACCAGCACCACAGGTGATGACCAAGGGCTGTCGGATTCCTCGATGACCCCTCTTGCTTTCATACCCTCCAGTTGGCTGTCAATCTCCCTCTGTTTAGCTAGAGGGACGCGTCGAGGAGGTTGTCTGATTGGGCGAGCATTTCCGGTGTCGATGCGGTGCTGAACTTTCTCCGTTCTCCCGTAGTCATTTTCAGACAGACTGAACACGTCTTGAATTCTGTCAGTAGATCGTGGACTTGTCTTCTTTCTCTTTTGCTTAAATTCTCCGCCAATTCTCGAGCCAGCTCTTTCAGTGATGGGTCTAGATCTGGACGTGGTCGGTGACACTCCTCGCTATCTGTCAGCGACGTCACAGACACAACCGGCTCGACGTTACCTAGTACAGTTCCACTAGGCACCTCCTTGTCCCGATTGGTGACATTCAGGACCCTCATCGGTACCACCTTCTGATTCGGGAGTAGGGATCTGGCCACATAAACCCCATCTATCGGAGTTGTTTGCGAATCGAGGAGCAGGTTTCTCTTAGGTTGTCCGTCCAGTCTTGCCGTCACCACCATCTTGCAGCCTGCTGGGATTGTCACTTGATTTTCCAAGGTGAGTCTGCTGGCCATGGGTTGGTCTTCGACGTCCCTCAGGAACACTTCATCCTGACCAAAACGGAGGATCCGGCGCCGGACGTCCACCGTTGCATCGAAGATCCGCATGGCGTCGAGTCCCAGGATGACGTCTTCAGTGATGTTGGCGACGAACACCCACATCTCCAGTCTCCTCTTTCCCAATGTCAGATCCAGGAAAACCTCTTTTTGGATGGGCAGGTTCTCGCCTGAGGCAGTACGTAGTTCATACCGGCGCAGCGGTGTCCTCCCAGGTAGTCCACGCACGACTTCCGGTCTGGCGATAGTGAGCGACGCCCCGGTGTCTACCAGTACTCTGCATGGGCGGCCTCTTATCCATCCGTCAGCAATCAGCCCATCGTCGCATCTTCTGTTAACCGTCTTCAAGATCAGCCGAGGAGATGGTGATGACGGCGCCGACGTGCCCCTCGTCGCATCGGCCCCTTTTAGTTTTCCTGTTTGTGACCAGATCGGTCACAGTCCCTCCTCAGGTGTCCAGGCTCGCCGCAGGACCAGCAGGTGGGCACTCCTCGTCTTCGTCGCTCGGGTGATTTCGGTTGACGTTCCTCGACGTCGGCCGCCGCGACGCTCCTAATCCGGTGCGATGCCGAGACGTTCGCCGTCAACTTGGCTGCCTCCATCCTGAGGGCCGCCGCCAGAGCTGCATTGATGGTGCGATGCTCTGCCAAGAGTAGCTGTTGCTATATTTCCGGGTCTCGAACTCCGCTGCCGAAGGTGTAGGCCGTCTCTCCAGCGATGAAGTCATTAGGTAGGCCCCTGAGCGCCTTATGGGCCAGTTGTTCCACCGCCATCGCGAATTCTTGTAGGGACTCGCCTGACTGTTGGACCCTCGTTTTTAGTTGGGTCCTAAATGCTGCAGCAAGTTGATGGTCACCATAACGTACCTCCAGGGCCGCCATTATCTCAGCGGCTGTCCCGTCTTCTGGAACGCTGTGAAGAATCTCCGACGCCTGTCCCTGAAGCGCGGCCAGCAGCTGAGTAGTTTTCTCTGCCGGCGTCCACCCATTGTGCTCTGCGATGGCCTCGAACTGGCGACGGAATATCGCCCAAGACGTCGTACCGTCGAACTTCGGCGTCTTGACGTTGTAATGCCTGGCTGAGGGCGATGGTTCTACATGGCCACTACATGAGGTCCTCAATTCCGACGTCGATCTTTCCACGGCCCGTTGAACTTCCTCGGCGATTATCTGTTTCTGTTTTCTAGCCTGGCGATCCACCAACGCAAGGATTTGCTTGTTTTCTACAGTATGTTGGTCCATCAGCACACTCGTTTCCTCTTGACGACGTTCGAGAGCGCGAATTTTGCCGTCAAAATGGTCTACATCCTGTCTCAACTCGGCTACTGTCTCGTTTATAGTTGTAAAATTCTTGTTTAGGTTGTCAAGATCGGCTTTGAGTTCGTCTTTCACGATGGCGACAATTCCATCTACATGGGCCGAAACGCTTTCAATTTGCGTAGTGACGTCATCTTTCACTCCGCTTATGTCGCCTTTCATCTCCGTTTTCACTTCACTTATGTCACTTTTCATCTCCGTTTTCACTTCACTTATGTCGTTCTTCAGCTCACTGATGTGCTTGTTCATTTCGTCTTTCATTTCTGCTTTCATTTCCGCGATGGCTTGCAGGATCTGCTGTAGGTTCTCCATTGTCGATAATGTCCCGATTCTGACACCAATGTGAATTTTATTAGTAACAACAATGTAATTTATTCCTCACAACAATAATTCCTTTCTACAATTCGCCTTAAACGCTCTCGTCAACAATTGGATTTTCACTCAACACAGTATTCGTTATAGCACTCCACTGATGACAATGACAATTTACTTGGACTAGTATGAACAACAATGAACTGTTAATCTTAACCAATATTTACAAAGTACTATTTACAAATCAGAACTATCAGTTCTCAGTTCACAGTTCTTCTATCTCAGTCACTTGAGTTCACAGTATCTCGAACCACAGACCTTCAGAGACAGTTCACTGTACTCGAACTCGGGTCCCTCCAACTGCGGTCCACTGCACTCGAACTCAGGCCTTCGGATGCTGATACAGTTGCGGACGCACACTCGAGTCGAACTGCGGTACACAAGGCTTGCTTGCTCTGGCTTACTCACTGACTGAATAACTGAAAACTGGAAACTGCTGTCGTTCCTTCGCGTCCGTAATTTATAACCACAGCGACGTAGCCTCGAAGGTTCCACGCGTCTCTAGAGATGGCACTCCAGAAAATTCCCGAGCCCTCTCCTCTCTACCAGCACCAGATGCGCGCGCACTCTCTCTCCACTCTCTCGCCGCGTTGGCCCTTTCCCCTCTTTGCCGCGCGCCATCCCAAAGTGCTCCGCGCGATCTTCTCTCTTGCGGGACGCTGGTCGTGCGTTCGAATCTCATGTCGCTGTCACAATATCATATATACGTACTGGTGAAATCTTTATTCTACAATTTTTACACTTTTTCAGACATTTAAAAATCCAATACGTGGAATTATAAAAAAATAATAATAGATGATTATGCTAAATAATACATACTAACAAATATAATTAATTAATGTTCCATTAATAACTAGACTTTCGAACTACCTGAATATTTACGGATTTCATTTAACAATGAAATGTAATATTAGCCTAATCTATTTACATAATGACTGCTATCTTTGTAACATGAAACTTAAATACAGCTATAAAATTTTATTTTGACCAAATGAAACTATATTTTTATATATCGCATTTTGGGAAGAAGAGGACTACTTACTTACTTACTTACAAATGGCTTTTAAGGAACCCGAAGGTTCATTGCCACCCTCACATAAGCCCGCCATCGGTCCCTATCCTGTGCAAGATTAATCCAGTCTCTATCATCATATCCCACCTCCCTCAAATCCATTTTAATATTATCCTTCCATCTACATCTCGGCCTCCCTAAAGGTCTTTTTCCCTCCGGTCTTCCAATTAACACTCTATATGCATTTCTGGATTCGCCCATACGTGCTACATGCCCTGCCCATCTCAAACGTCTGGATTTAATGTTCCTAATTATGTCAGGTGAAGAATACAATGTGTGCAGTTCTGTGTTGTGTAACTTTCTCCATTCTCCTGTAACTTCATCCCACTTAGCCCCAAATATTTTCCTAAGCACCTTATTCTCGAACACCCTTAACCTATGTTCCTCTCTCAGAGTGAGAGTCCAAGTTTCACAACCATACAGAAGAACCGGTAATATAACTGTTTTATAAATTCTAACTTTCAGATTTTTGGACAGCAGACTGGATGAGAAGAGCTTCTCAACCGAATAATAACACGCATTTCCCATATTTATTCTGCGTTTAATTTCCTCCCAAGTGTCATTTATATTTGTTACTGTTGCTCCAAGATATTTGAATTTTTCCACCTCTTCGTAGGATAAATCTCCAATTTTTATATTTCCATTTCGTACAATATTCTGGTCTCGAGACATAATCATATACTTTGTCTTTTCGGGATTTACTTCCAAACTGATCGCTTTACTTGCTTCAAGTAAAATTTCCGTGTTTTCCCTAATCGTTTGTGTATTTTCTTCTAACATATTTACGTCATCCGCATAGACAAGAAGCTGATGTAACCCGTTCAATTCCAAACCCTGCCTGTTATCCTGAGCTTTCCTAATGGCATATTCTAAAGCGAAGTTAAAAAGTAAAGGTGATAGTGCATCTCCCTGCTTTAGTCCGCAGTGAATTGGAAAAGCATCAGATAGAAACTGACCTATACGGACTCTGCTGTATGTTTCACTGAGACACATTTTAATTAATCGAACTAGTTTCTTGGGAATACCAAATTCAATAAGAATATCATATAATACTTCCCTCTTAACCGAGTCATATGCCTTTTTGAAGTCTATGAATAACTGATGTACTGTACCCTTATACTCCCATTTTTTCTCCATTATCTGTCGAATACAAAAAATCTGATCAATAGTCGATCTATTACGCCGAAAACCACACTGATGATTCCCAATAATTTCATCTACGTACGGAGTTAATCTTCTCAAAAGGATATTGGACAAAATTTTGTACGACGTCAACAAAAGTGATATTCCTCGAAAGTTACCACAGTTGGTTTTGTCCCCCTTTTTAAAAATAGGTACAATTATGGACTCCTTCCATTGTTCTGGTACAATTTCCTTTTCCCAAATAGCAAGTACAAGTTTATAAATTTCGCTATATAATGCACTTCCACCCTCTTGTATTAATTCTGCTGGAATTTGATCGATACCTGGAGACTTGTACTTTTTCAGATTTTCTATCGCAATTTCGACTTCTGAAAGCATGGGTTCGGGTATAAATGGCTCCGCAGTTTGTATTTCAATTTCGTCCCGATCATTTCTATTTGGCCTATGTATATTTAGTAGTTGCGCAAAATAGTTTTTCCATCTGTTTAGGAGATGAAGAGTCTGCAAGCAAGTCACCATTCTCATCCTTGATCACGTTTACCCTTGGCTGATATCTATTCTTAAATTCCTTTATACCCTTATATAAATCTCGAATGTTTTTATCCTTACTATTTGTTTCTACCTCATTCAGTTTTTCCTTCAAGTAACCTCTCTTTTTATTCCTAAGTGTACGACTTGCTTCCCGTCTTTCATTGAAATAATTATCTCTCTTCTCCTCAACTGGATCCTGTAAGAATTTCAATTTTGCCTGTTTCCTTCTTTCTACTACCATGCAACAATCTTCATCAAACCACGGTTTCTTTTTCTTAGTTTCATAATAACCTATGCTCTGCTCAGCTGCAAGTTTGATACTATCTCTGATATTTTCCCACACGCTATTAACATCTAATTCTTTCTCAACTTCGTCGGAACTTTCTAAAGTGGCAAAACTATTCGAAATTTCGACCTGATAATTTTGCTTAGCTTCCTCGTCCTTTAATTTCAAAATATTGAATTTAGTAATATTAACTTGTTGCTCTACTCGCTTGGCTACTGATAATCTTTCTCTTAATTCTCCAATCACCAAATAATGGTCAGAATTACAGTCTGCACCCCTGAAAGTTCGAATATCTACTATACTAGTATGTCTCCGTTTATCTATCAAGATGTGATCTATTTGGTTGTGTGTCAATCCATCTTGAGAAGTCCAAGTATATTTATGTACTGGTATATCCTTATGGGAGAATGTTGTACTTTTGACAATTAAATTTTTCGATGTGGCAAAGTTGACTAAACTAATTCCATTGTCACTACTAGTTGCGTGTAGGCTCTCTTTTCCAATAGTTGGTCTAAAAATATCCTCCTGTCCTACTTTAGTGTTGAAATCCCCCAGTAAAATTTTCATGTGATATCTAGGTAACTGATCAAAAGTATGTTCCAATTCCTCATAGAAGCTATCCTTTATATGGTCGTCTTTCTCTTCTGTAGGGGTGTGAGCATTTATAACTATGATGTCGCACCATCTACCCTTAAGTACTAAATATGATAACCTGTCACTGATAAATTCGACCTTTTTTACTGCTGATTTTATTCTTTTATGAACAAAGAATCTTGTTCCTAATTGGTGATTATTGTTTCCTTCCCCATAATACAACAAGTAATCTCCTATTTGTGATATGCCATTCCCATCTAACCTAACCTCTTGTACTCCCACGAAGTCTATTCTATATCTAGCTAGTTCTTTTGCTACTAATGTTACCCCTCCTGTTCTATAAAGACTAGTTACATTCCAAGTGCCAAATCTCAAAACCTTATTCCTTTGCTGTGGTCGTGCCAGAGAATCAGTCCTATATCGAGGCTTATTGTAGGGATTCGTAACAAGCTGTTTTTTACGGTGATGGGTTGTTAGCCCTTCGCCCAATCCCCAAGCTGGAGGACCACCCCTTATCAGCTGTCCACGACTGCTTATTCAATATATTCGCAGCTACCCAAGAGGACTACAAGTGCAAAAACTTCATGAATTGAAATAACACTCCTGCCTAATAGACAAAAATTTTCTTCTGTCTGTTTCTATAAGGCCACAAGCGGTAGGATCATCATAGTCAATTGCTCTTACTTCTGATTCTATCATAAGCACAGCCAACCAATTGAAGTGATTATGTGACATGATAGACTTCATGTAATTTTTTACTTTTTTCATCACTGAAAAAGATCTCTCTGTAGAACAGTTTGATGTAAGAGTACATACGAAGATTCTCAATGCAATATCAATGTAAGGACAAATTTCTTTTAAGCCTTCTGCATGGATCATCTGGCTCAACTCTGAAATTATGACAGGAACTTTTTTAAGCATTTAGCAAATCTGAAGAAATAAAGACATTCATTCTTAAATGATTCTGGGTCTGGTAAGTCATCTTTGTATACCTCACAAAACATGGACCATAGGAACGATTCTAGGTAAGGAAAAAAAGCGTGAATAGTACTAGAAAGTGTGAAATATTTACATTAAAGGCAGCTCATATAGGCACTTAGGTGTACACGGCAACCATTATGGTCGGCAGTGCAGCTTAGTTTCACCTGTGGAATTGACCCTCAATGCTATCTGATGTCACAATGTAAGATTATGGGTAAAATTATAGACGTACAAAGAACAAAAGCATCCTGGACCAATCTATAACCGAAAGTGCTTCTAAAGCCTATAGTGTTTTATTTTCTATGTAACAAAACATAAACGCACCCTGGACCAAATCAATGACTCAATCATCAGTATTTTACTATACAATATGCTTCTGGTAATTTTTTTAAGAGAATGGATGGAAACGAAGAAATAGTGCTTATTTTTGTATTAAATTAATTCATGAAAGGAATATTCATGCAATATTCCTCCCATACTTTCATTATATGATTGACAGGGATTCTAGTAAGCCAGTAAACATAAAATTAGGCCTATCTTATTGCCCCTATAACAATGCTAACATCTCCAGATCAGACTTGAGTGCTTCCACAACTTCTTTCCAGTCTCTACCAAGACCCTGTACATGCATCATTACAGACTGACCATCGAGTCTGTAATAAGCCCTTGAGAGTTTGATTTTTTGGCTTTGTTAAATGCTTTTGTAGTACACCCCATTGACGAGCATAGCTAGGAAAAAAAATACCAGTACATAAACATTTTTAAGAAGCATTATTTTGATCTTCATCTTACGATGTTTGGATGACGTATATACGTCCGTTGATGTGACATATTAATGAATTAAATACTATTATAGTCACAATCATGCCATGGTATGAAAGAAAAATTTCACAACCTCGAGCGGGAATCGAACCTGCGACTTCTTGTTCTCCGGTCAGGCGCTCTACCACTGAGCTATCGAGTTCGTCTCACGCCAAAGGCTTAGAATTATCCTTTCATACTGGCGACTCTGTTATAGAGTACTGTCCATAGCGTCTGATCTTAGTCAGCACTGCTTATGGGTGGAAAGAAACTTACAAATGTAATCTTCATCTTACGATGTTTGCATGATGTATATACGTCCGTTGATGTGACATATTAACGAATTAAATACTATTATAGTCACAATCATGCCATGGTATGAAAGATAATTCCAAGCCTTTGACATGAGACGAACTCGATAGCTCAGTGGTAGAGCGCCTGACCGGAGAACAGGAAGTCGCAGGTTCGATTCCCGCTCGAGGTTGTGAAATTTTTCTTTCATACCATGGCATGATTGTGACTATAATAGTATTTAATTCATTATTTTGAGTCATAGTTGACCGCAGGTATGTCTTTAGTCTGCATAGTGCACTGACATTTCTTTCCGACTTACGCTGGATGATGCGCACATCAGTAAAAGCCAGACAAGATTATCCACATTTCTGAATGGACAACTGACTCTTTCATCATTGAATTATTCAAAGTTTCTCTATCATAATTTAAGCAGAAATTCTTGTTCTTCTGTTGGAACATCTGTATTTACACTCTTAATTACAATGTGTTTATTTCAGGGTAAGGTTAACGCATCAATATTTTCCCTTTTTATGAAGACATTTTCTGGAAGAACTTGTTTCTTTATACCATGCTGATTGAAAAATTGATTTTGAAATCCCACAGGAGCTGTGTCTATCACTTCAAAGTATTGTTGTTGATAGTATTCTTCATATGATTGATATGCATGTGATTCAGGCTGTTCCATCAAATTTTTGGTGGCTTCTTATGCCTTGGACGTGTTAATGGTTTGAAACCAAGATCTTTAATCTTCTCATTGCAATCTTTTAAAATAGACAAACTTTTCATTAGACCTAAGTCCGTTTAAACCACTAACAATGATTTCAACAGATGTAGTAAGACATGCCGTATTTTTCTCCCTCTGTAAACATTTGTTGAAGAGTTCAAGAATATCAATTACCTGTTTTCCCATCAACAAACAAAGATATGTCACTTCCACTTCCAAACACACTGAGTAGATCAATGGCTCCTTTGTAACCTTCTTCTGACAGTTTACTCGCTTATTTCGAAGACAAGATCATTCTTTATCAGAATGTCCTCTATGTGACCTTTGGTAGATCTGTTTTATGGGACAGAACGGTTTGAGTCTGGCAGCATTTCAACTGGTTCCTGGACTGCTTCCTCATGAATGTGGGTGAATACAGATTTAACTTTTGTGTTAGAAAATCGGATTGTTAACTGACTGGCCCAATTCCCAACACATTTTACTGTTCTATATGAATTACGGCTCTCTTTCATGACAAAGTTACATCAATGAGCACCACATTGCACATAACTAACCAAAAGCTGTTTTCAATATTATTATGATAGACAGAATACTTTTATGGATCTCACTCATGTTTTCGATCTCATCATAAGCTTTTCCTCCCAATATTTAGCAATGGTAGTTGTAATCCAATGACAGCATCACAAACGAGAGGTTAAAGCAGTTTGTAAAACCCCACAAAACAGGATGTACTATCCTAGTCAAATCACCATGCCTCCAATTAAAAATGTTAAAAATCAGGGGAAAATATGGGAGATTCCAGGAAATACGGGAGGGTAAACAACTTTATATACACACCAAGTAAGCTGAATATAAAGCCTCTTACCAATGTAACTCTTATTTTTAAAACCCTTCTTTATAACAACACAACTGTTTGTAACAATATTTTTCTTTGCTTCCCTAAATTGCTATTGAGAGATTTGATTGTATGTTACTAGTCAGCGATGGGTATGATGTATACAATGGAGGGGGAAAGGAACTGGCCACCTGCCCCCATTGTTTCCTGACTTAGTTGCCTCATGAGTGATGTCTTATTGGTGTCACTCATGAGCTTCAAACCTGCCTTCGGACAGTTGACTGGACAAGAGCAGATTTGTAATTTATTACATCATTTGCATTTTCGAGAACTCATGAAAACCAATCTAGTAAATTCTGAAACTGTTACATTAACCTGTATTAACCATTTATTAATTGAAATACCCCTGGTATTATAGCTACATCCTTCGTAAATATTTGGCTTTCCAAGCTGCCGATTCCCTTACTGCGTCCTCTCGCCAATGCTGCTGCTTTAACACTCACGTACTAATAATGCATATTTGGTACCTCGTAAAATAACAAGCAGCAGATATTCCGATTTTCCCGAAATCTTAAGGTCTAAGTAAATTAACAGCATATCAATACACATTTCCGCAATCAATACAGAGAATTTACACAATTACTTTTTTCTACTTCTGTCATATTTGTTATTCCATATGTTTAATACTTACAACTATCTGACCAATGTTTCTAATACTGGATAACATTTTGTATTAAATATTCGATATAAGAAATACAGGAACTTCTGCTCCTTCTGCTATAAACACACAGCCTTCCAAATCTTCATCTTCTAAATCTTTCATGGCCTCGATATTGTAACAACAAAAATACAATCTAAAAAGTACTACAGCGATCCCAGCGCACTGTGGTGGCATGAAATGAACACTAACAACCCGCCCCGATCACCTGTATAACCTCGGTTGGTAAATTAAGTAGTAGTCCTGATAGTGTGACTACATTGTGTTGTATTACTTTAATTACAACTTTCTTTCTTCATCATTTTTATGTTATGTGCATGGTCATATAGAATGACTGTGTAGTAATTACTTTAGCTTGGCTCTCATAGCCAAGCTTTCTGTCTATTAAAATAACGCAAAATGCTGAAGACTAGTGTCTAGCAGTGGCGTCGCGTGACATTTTGACATAGGGATGATTAAAATACAGTAGTCTGCTTTCGTGATATGCGGGAGTTGCGTTCTGCTTTCGTTCTATGCGAGAGTTGCGTTCCTGGAAATAGCCGCTTATACATGAATGTTTGAGTTGAATTTTCAAATTTTCTTTACAATTTTCTTGTAGCGTGTTTACATGCAACACGAAAGACGAAAGTGCATAGAATGAGACCGACTACACTGTTGATAATACAGTAAATCAAAATAAGCTTCATAGTTTTCTTTTAGGTTTAACAAAATTTCTTCAGGAAGCGAATTTGCAAAGGTGGTGAATTGTGTAAGCCATCGGCATGGCTCAGTCGGTTAAGGCGCTTGCCTGCCGGTCTGAAGTTGCGCTCGGGCGCGGGTTCGATCCCCGCTTAGGCTGATTACCTGGTGTGGTTTTTTCCGAGGTTTTCCCCAACCGTAAGGTGAATGCCAGGTAATCTATGGTGAATCCTCGGCCTCATCTCGCCAAATACCATCTCGTTATCACCAATCTCATCTACGCTAAGTAACCTCTTAGTTGATACAGCGTCGTTAAATAACGAACTAAAAAAATTAATTGTGTATGATCAAGCAACTCAAAAGTTTCAATATGGAATTTTCAGAAAACTTTTGAGTAATATCGATTTTGATAACGTGTAGGATTTCATTGAACAATCGCCTATCTCCAGGGATTGCATCCAGCCGTGATCTTTCAAATTGAGGATAATTTTCAGCAGCAAAATCATCTATGCGTTCCCAAAATTCCTGAAAGTAATTTCTCAGTCCTTGCTTGTACTCCTCTAAATTAAGAATTTTTGTTTTACAAAAAGCAACATCTGTTGTTTTTGAAACAGAATATTAGAATGTTGCAATATTGCAGCGAATAATATTAGCAGAAAATAAAATCAAAATCCTTCAGTAAACTTAACAGCCTTCGTCCATAAACTACAGTTTCGTGGTCCCATTAACAATTTTCATTATCCATTATTGATTCAAATAAACATTCCAACTTTGATGATTTATACTTATTTTTTTGAAAGATGGGACATGACAGTTAAGCGGCCGAGCTTGGAACTACAGTGCCATGTTGCCAATATCGACTGCCATCCTGCCAGCTGATTGAAGCTAGCAATTGTCGTTAAGATTGCTTACGTTAAAACATTCATTGGCAATTGACGCGAAGGTAAGAAAACAATACAAAAATCGACAGAGAATCAAACATGAAACGCACCAATGCTAACATTGTGTGAACAATAAATGTCGCCAAGAGAGCTATTAAGCACTCCTCATGTGGGAAGTATAAGTTTGGCAACTCAACCGTTGTTACCATAGCAACAGACCTACCACGCTATGTGACATTCAGTTGTTTTTCCGATCACAACGCTCGTGTCATGTCCCATCTTAAAAAAAAAAAAAAACAAGTATAGAGAAAAAACTCGAAAATCGAGCAAGATTAGTGAAGATCACTTTTACTTATTTCGTAAAATTGGCAGACTGAGTTAAGACGAGGTTTAATAAATTTGTACGTGAAGCGTACACAAGAATCGCTGACTTACAGTGGCTGCGAAATTTTGCATGTACGTAAATCATTATGTTCGCATGCCATCACATTCGCTCCATCGTAGGTTTGAACAATAACTTTATCATTACAATCAAAATCGTTAATGACTTCGAGAGCATGTTCAAGGAGAGCATTTGCAGACTATCCATGCTGACGCCTGTTCCTTTTTAAACTCCAATGTCGCAATCTTCTGTTATATATCGCAGGATTGATTTCATGCTATGTCAGAGCTCTCATCCAGAATTAAAGCTACGAACGGTGCTTTACAATCCTCTTTCCTAATTTTATTATCCATGACTTCGCCACTGAAAATATCAAGCCACTCTGAAATTTCTGAATTGAAGGTGAAATGAAACGAAACGAAACATAGTGCAATATTCTAAGTATGTTTTCAGTAAACTGTCGTGCCTTGCAATCTCGTTAAAAAAATTGCCTTGATTCTTTGAGAATTTACTTTCGTCATGCCCTCTAATGCAAGACTTAATTTTCCAAGACTCATATAGAATGGCCAAGAATTGTTTTGTTCTGTCGAACAAGTTCGCTATGCTTTTTAATAGAAAGCCTATACTGATCACTTAGAGCAAATTCAATACTTAGGGTTTTGACAAAGAAATTCAGTTGTTTTTAGAAATTTGTTGTGGCTTGCAGAGTCTTTGGGTCGTTTTCTGGATCTGTAAATGTTATTTAAATCACTATAATCTGTATCATTCCACACAGATTTTTCACGAGAAAATAATAAACAAAGGCACAAAAAAGTTTACTCATTCCTATACGTCTCGGTTTTATCATCATTAACAGAGCAGGTAGAATGGGTTGTGAACTAGCAACGTACCGGGCGAGGATTGGTACCTGGGCGGCGCGGGCGGTGAAGTGGATCCCGGCAGCTTCAGGCCAGAGGAGTGCGGAACCGACCCTGAGCAGCTTTGTGATCCTGATACTAGCCATGCTGTTGGTGATTGGAGGAGTGGAACTGAACCCAGGACCTGTGGAATCTGTGAAGTGCGGAGTCTGCAAAAACAATTTGAGGACTGGCCTTCTGTGCATCACCTGTTCGACGTGGTTTCACTTCAGCTGTCAAAAACTCAAGAGGGACCAGCATATTGAGGAGAACTGGCGGTGTAGGGAATGTATGAGGGACATAGCTGTTGAGACCACGGACACAGAAATTGAGTTGCTGAAGAAAGAGGTGGCGGAACTGAAAGAAAAGCTGCAACAGACGGAAGAACGACTGAGAGAGATGGAAGCTGAGAACAGGCGGCTACGCGAGGAACAACACGGGGAGGCGAGCGAGGAGAAGCAGATATTGGTGATAGGAGATTCCATGGTGCGACATGTGGGACAGGAAAATAAGGACCTCGAAGTGCTGTGCTACCCGGGGATACGAGTCGACGAAGTGAAACTCAAATTGGAGCAACAGGAGAAACGGGACATAAAAACTGTAATATTACATGTGGGGACCAATGACCTGAGGCGACGATTCGAGTACGTTATGGGAGATATGTACGACTTGGCGGTAAGAACGAAGGAGCTGTACCCCCAAGCGAAGATAATTATCAGCGGGATAGTGCGGCGACGAGATTTTCACTGGACTCGGATTGGGCGACTCAATGAGGCATTCGACTGGGTGGCAGATAGAACGGGAGCAACATTCGTGGACCCAAATTCGTGGATCGGTGACGGGGACCTGGGACGTGATGGAGTTCATCTAAATCGACGAGGAGCGACGGGACTAGGAGCGCTGTTCTCGAGGGCGGCGGCAACGGAGAGAAGGAACGACCGGGAATGACGGCGGCAAATAGTATGTACGAGTACTATTACAACGGCGGAGGAAGCGGCGACGGCGACGGCGATGGGAGAGACGGAGGCGGTAGCGGCGGCCACAGCGGAAACAACAGGGATCACCAATATTATGTCATGTAATGGTAAGTCTTTAGTGGTGCTGCAGGTGAATTGTAGAAGTATTTATAATAAATCAATTGAATTCTGGAACCTAGTAGATTCGCATAATCCTGACGTCATAATAGGAACGGAATCATGGCTTTCCAGCGAAGTAGCAGACTCAGAAGTATTTAGAAACGACTATGTAACATACAGACGCGACCGTGTAGGAACAGGGGGAGGGGTTTTTATATGTGTAAAAGAGTGCCTGCAAAGCGCTGAAAATTTTAAGGACTCGGAGTTCGAAATGTTGGGTGTAGATATAGAGGATGATTATTCGCGAAACATATTACACATCATCGGTTTATACAGGGCCCCGAAAGAAGGCTTGAACGTACTGTATAAAATAAGAGATATGTTGGAAAATAGAAAAATCCGCGGGCAGTATGTTATCGTTGCAGGGGACCTAAACTTGCCTCAGGTAAACTGGCAGGGTACAATAGACGGAGGGATGAGTCAAGCCCAGTCATTAGTAAACACACTCATCTGGAAACATAACTTAATTCAAGTAACAGACAGAGCGACAAGGGGAGATTCGTTACTAGACATATTTCTTTTAAGACCCTCAGAAATAGTCGCAGGTATTGAAGTGATTCCAGGTATTAGTGACCACGACGCGGTAATTCTTGAAATATTATGGAATGCTAAGTACAAGCAAAGCGGTAAAAAGAACAAAAATATCTTGCAATATAACAAAGCGGACAGAGAAGGCTTCCAAAATTATCTTAGAGAAAAGTACTCATCATGGGTAGTAAAGGGCAGTAGTGTAGAAGAATGCTGGGCGGAGTTCAAGCAGATTATATTAACAGGAATACAGAAATTTATCCCGGTTAAACGCTTATCAAACAATCCCGATCAGGAATATTATAATAAATACATACGGAAACTGAAAAGAAAACTAAGGAAATCCTACAGACAGCGCAAGGAAAGCCTTGCAAAACAAACAAAATTCACACAACTATCGAAAGAACTGCTTAATGCGAAGAAGATAGCGCAGGAAAATTACCTAAACAAACTTTTCAAAGGTGAACAAAACGGGTGGGGGGAATTTTATAAATATGTGAAGAGACGACGCAAGGAAAATTATTCGAGCCTCCCCCTAAAAAATGACCGCAATCAATTTATCGTACAGGACAGCGAAAAAGCAGAAAAATTAAATTCCTATTATGCCACTGTTTTTGGGATGAGGACAATAGTACCACACTTAGCTTCTGTGGAAAATACGGGTCAGTTTTCTATCAAGCCTAGGGACATAAGGAGAAGGATCTCTAAGTTGAAAACTCATAAATCAGTAGGACCTGATGGTATCGCCGGAGACGTACTAAAATTGGGAGGGGAAGCCATGATTCCCTATCTAGTGCCTCAGGGTACTGTCCCGCGAGATTGGAAAGATGCAATAGTGGTTCCAATTTATAAGTCAGGGTCTCGCTCAGATACAAAAAATTACAGACCGGTCAGCCTTACCTCTGTGGTTTGCAAACAGATGGAACACTTGATTTCAGCTTATCTAAGGCAGCATTGGGATGACTCAAATTGGTTACATAACTGTCAGCATGGATTTCGGGGGGGCTATTCATGTGAGAGTCAATTAGTAACGGTATGTCAGGATTTAGAAGACGGAATAGATTCCAATAGCCAAGTAGATGCAGTGATTATTGACTTTTCACGCGCATTCGATGTAGTCCCACACGATATATTGTTGGTTAAACTACAATCAACGGGGATTGACTTCAGAGTGCTCCAGTGGATCAAGGAATTTTTAACTTGTCGCACTCAGAGAGTACGGGTAGGGGAGGAATTATCGAACCCAATTGAAATTACTTCCGGGGTCCCGCAGGGGAGTGTCTTGGGGCCTCTTCTATTCTTGGCTTTTGTAAATGATCTGCCAGTTAATATCTTATCTAGGGTTCGCTTATTCGCGGATGATTGTATGTTATACAGGGAAATAAAAAGTCATGAAGATACTACTCTTCTCCAGAATGACCTCAATAGAATAAATGATTGGGCAATAGCCAACAAAATGAAAATAAATTCTCTAAAGAGCAAAGCCATCAGCTTTACAAGGAAAAGAAATAAAATAGTCGCATCGTATACGTTAGGGGGTGAAACCATTCCGGAAGTTAACAAATGTAAATACCTCGGAATAACATTTAGCAGCGATCTCGGCTGGGGGGAACACGTTACAGACACAGCGGGAAAAGCATGGAGAGCGTTACACTTTGTGATGAGGGTACTAAGAAAAGGTTCTGATAAATCCAAAGAGATTGCATATAAATCACTAGTACGTCCAGTAATGGAATATGGTGCTGCATGTTGGGATCCTTACAGATTAGAACATATTAAGACACTGGAAAAGATTCAAAAACGGGCTCTTAAGTGTTGTTGGAAAAATTCACCATTAAAATGGGACACACTCACGGACAGGAGAACGCGAATTCGATTATGCGCACTGTTCAAAACATACAGAGGTGAGCCTGCCTGGAAAGAAATAAAAAATAGGTTGCAGCCGCCAAATTACTCTTCAAGGAACGACCACTCATATAAATTGAGGGAAAGAAGGCAGAGGACGGACACTGGAAAGTTTTCTTTTCTCAATCGTACTATCAGGGACTGGAATGCTTTACCTGCAGACTTACTAAAGGCTTTACCAACAACCAAAAATGTATTTAAAAATAGGCTTAAGGACCTTACTAATAGACGGTAATTATACACAGTACTTAAAGGGTGTAAATGATATGTTGTTATTGAAGTGTTGTATCAGTGAAGAATTATGTTGTGTCAGTGAAGTGTGTTGTATCAGTGAAGAAGTATGTCGTGTCAGTGAAGTGTGCTGTGTAAGTGAAACGTGTTCCTGTCAGTGAAGCTGTATAGGTTATAGTGGCAGTGCAAAGTATTTGAACAGTGAAATGTTTTTGAAGTGTTAGTGAAATCAGGATAGAATCAGTGAAATGTGTCGTAGTTCCAGTGCAGTGAGTGAGTTGACAGCGAAATGAGTGTAATGTTGAAAGGTACTTGTGCAGATATGAACATATACTCGTGGGTTTTAGTTCGATCTTAGTTTTAAGATACAAATTAGAATATTTCAAATGTTATTTTAAGTGATCGTTTCATTTAATTTAGTATATTCCCTGTTGTTGTTATTATTATTGTTATTATTATTATTAGTATTAATTATTAGTATTATCATTAATTGTATTTTTAATTAATAAGTTTATTATTGTCATTATTGAGTGTAATTAGTTACCACTGCCACCGGGTATATATCCATTGCAGTGTGAATAAATACATACACATACAACACAGAGGTTTCTGATTCGGCAAACATACCTGCAGATGCGATTCTTAAATCCACAGGTTATTCTGTCGCTTGAAAGTTGTGGCAAAATTACATATTTAGATCCGACAGTTATACAGAATGTTGTAGGTTAACTTAAATGACACTATAAATAAAGCACAGCTCTCACATATAATTTTTAAAAGTATTACTATTAGCAATAACTAAATATGTCATGCAGCAAAGTTATAAAAAAAATTGAATATAAGCACACGCGCGTCGTCAAATGCGAAACCTACATCACATCCCTTGCTAACGATATAAGTGACGTTCTTCCACTCAGCAGTTGCCTGTTTTGATATATAGCTCAACTGATGTGACGGATACTGTCACACTTTGCCACATAGCCGCAGGACGGTTATACGTAATCTACTTCGCATCCTCAGCACAGTGACGTTCTTCCACTCAGCAGTTGAACGTTGCCTCGCTCCGACATACTCCTACCGATGCGACATACACAGTCACATTTCTTGGGAGTAAGAACTCGCCGTTAATAAATTGGCACGGGTGCGCGCCTTTGTCACTTCGTGTAATATATTGCCATTGCTGTAGCAGCGACATTTAAAATTTGAAAGTAATCTTAAAATAATAATAACATGTGTAACACAATACACCCAAAATAAAGTACCGGTAAATAACGATAAATATATTTTTGTTCAGAAAAATTCAGGGGATGCGACACATCACCCGCATCCATGCACGCTACGCCCCTGGTGTCTAGTCGAAAATGACCCTGGCATATAATTGAGGCGTTTCCGCTTCTTTCCAAAACTTGCCTTTATCCATTTGAAAAAAAAAGAGTTAGTGGTGCGTGGCTTTCTTTGTTAGGCGTGTAATAATTCTATCGTAAACAATTAAGTCAAAAGGTCTTTTTCCCCGTAGAAATCTATTCGTAACTTGCCTTATCTATCGTACTTGTCATTTCATAACTCGCGTAATGCAGTCAACCAATGAATGAGAGTCTTTCCTTCACGAGATGTGACGTCACATTTTTCCACGGTTTGTGTCTATGTCTAGGTGTATCACAGTGATTATTCTTATTTCAAAGGCCTTTTGTGTGATGTGAATAGGTAACTGCATCAGTAATATACCTACTTGTTCATTGTTAATATTTAGATGATGATAGAGAATATTACTCTTACTATTAAAGGCAAAGGAAGAAGACGGAAAAGCGATCCAGATTCCTGGAAAAAGAACCAGTAGAAGATAAGGAAGCAATCCAGCAAAATAAAAAGAATTCTTTCTGAAAATGCTGAATTTTGGAAATTAGTTGCTAAGAATTTTCTAAAAAAACTGAATTGTGGAATTCCATATATTCCTCTGCCAAACGATAATCTTATTAATAGAGGTGTACAGAAAAGCGTGACAGATATGGGAGAACCTTCCTGTATTACAGACATCGATGTGGGGAAATCGACAATGAAAAAAAGGAAAAAGTCTGGAAGACATGAACGTGCCTCCTCCAGAAATTCCAGGAGTAGTCCTAGAACCCGCCAAAGCGAAGAACCTGTTTCTCACAACCGAAAGATTACGCGTATCAGCAAAAAAAGAAAATTGTAACCGATATAATGTTAAAGAAACGCCAACTGAAAAGTAAAAATGGGGAGCTTCCCTTAGCTTCTGAGGCTCACTTAAGAAAATTGGTGAAAAGTCTTAAATGTCCCTGTGGAATATATTCCCATGTCGCAGATGCCATTGCACAATATTTATGCCAGAACTCTTACATTTGATGAAGTTAAACTTAGGGAGAAATTCAGTTCAACTCGATTCGTTGAAAATAGACGGCTTTATTGATTTGGAAAATATTGCTCCAGAAGCAAGCAAAAATGATCTAGCAAATCATACTCTAGTTTCATGTTTTTTCCTTTCTTTATAGCTGGATTCAACTAATAGCAATATTTAGCTGGAGCGCCACCTCTATTGACATTACCGCAAAAAATACAGGTCATCATACAGTATAGCTAGAACAAGCCTGTGTTAAAATCACTGGTTTCACGTCAGATGGTAGCGAGCCTAATAAGAAGTTAGGGAAAGGTTTGGGAATATCCGGCAATAGAAGACACCTTAAGCGTTCTATTACCAAATCCAGCTGAATCTGGTAGAAAATTTAGAGTATTTTCAGAAGCACAGTATATGTTTAAATGCATACAGAATAATTTCCACGATAAAGTGCAGGTACATTACAACGGTGAATATGTTGATTATTCATTTTACAGGAAAGTGTACGAACGTGATTCATCTCCGGAATTTTCCGGTATGAAGGATTGTAATAAACTGATCTATGCTCATTTGCACCCTAATTCCTTCCAACGAATGATTGTAAGGCTAGCATTCCAGCTATTTAGCAGATTTGTTGCTAATGGAGGGATAAGTTCTATTGGGAAAATAACTCAGAGGGAATAATGGAACAATGAAAGATTCTGCAAGGGACTTAAACTGCTTGATTAATGCATTGAATTCATCTATTCCTATACAGACACTCTGTGAAGGTCCAATGCAAACGAAAGTTTAAGAGTGGAAAACTTATATGTGTGGGAAAACAAGAAGTCTGTGTTGACAGGAAAATTTAATAAATATCCTTTAGAACGATATTTGGTACATTGCGATCGTTAAGTTGTGCTGATCATCCGTCCACAATCGAATTTCTAAACTTACGTATGTTGCAATCTACCTACATACCAGTAAAACGTCCACACTTGTGGAGTAACAGTTAGCGCGTCTGACCGCGAACCCAGATGGCCCTGGTTCGAATCCCTGTCCGGGCAAGTTACCTGTTTGAGCTTTTTTCCGGAGTTTTCCCTTAGCCCAATATGAGCAAATTCTAGGTAACTACCTGTACTGGACCCCCAGATTCATTTCACCAGCATTATCACCTTCATTTCATTCAGACGCTAAATAATCTGAGCTATTGATATACCAGAGTAAAATAAAAAAAAAACAGCAAAACTTGCTTTGTTTACTGGAGGTAACTGTGAATACAGATCTGAATCCCAACTAACGACTTTTGTCAATCAAATGAGTAATTCAAACTAAAAATATTGCCCTGAAGACACAAGTTGCAGATAAAATCAGGGGGGAAAAATTGGCATTCTTGAAAGTGAAATTAAAATACATGACAGGTAAAACAATTTACCTGGCTTAAATGGACAGTGTTGGCACAGAATATTTAGGGTATCATTTAGCAGGACACATAGTGCGATACGTTTCGGGAGTAATGCGTTGTACGCTGTACCCCACTTTTCTCCGCAGTGAACCAATAAATAATGTACCTGATTCAATAACACTAATTAAAGATTTTGGTTTTAGCAAGGAAGGTACTGTTCTCGTCTTACCTATGCTTCGAATAGAATTTACGGTGTATTGTTGCAAGTGGAAGAAGTTATCGCTGAAAAGCTGCCATGTGCTGGATATACATATATTTTTAAATGTTTAGATAATTTAAATGTAATTGCAGTAAAATCGTCGCTATTAGGATACTGTGAAGATCGTGTGTTCTGTATTATACCCCTGATCTCATATAACAGATTCGACATCCTCATGTTAAATAAAATCGGTGACATATAGAAGACAACAACTACCAGGATCGCCACCGTCGATTGAGAACGACCGTTAGATGGAAGTACAGGTGCTCCATGCAATTCTATTGAATTTTTTAAAATAAAAAAGCCGCCCTAAATAAGAGTTCGAATAGATCGGCCTACTAATCAATTCATAAAGAATAATCATGAAAACCAATTGTGTGACAATTTGAAAGGAAAAAGAAAACATTAAGAAAAATGATATGAAAACATAGGAAATCATTTACAATAAAAGTTTGTTGGGTACAAATGATTACTAATTATACTGCTAAGGATGATTGTAACACATGAGATCCTATGGCATCAATCGTTGCATCAGAAATTATAAATTGTTGAAGTTGATTTAAAGTTTCTCGTGGGATCGTACCACAGGCACCGAACATGAGCCCAGAAACTGTGAGAAATTTTATGCTTATGTTGAGGGAAAGTCATGCTTTGTAGTCGTGGCTACTCTGTATACAGGGTAGCCAATGCAGCGAGTTTTCCGCTAGATCTGGAGTTTTTCCGTGTTAGTGTGGCGGGTAGCATCCCAGGTAACATCTATGAAAGTTGTACTATGCTGATACAGAAATTTAGCGTTTTTTTAACACATAGCTGCAAAATAAACTTATTCTATATTGATGGTATGATTTAGTGACGTCTATACTGTCTGTAGCTGGTTTTTGGAAATTGGGTTGGCGATTCTGTAGTGTAGTATCGCTTACCTTATGAACGCCCGGCTTTTGTGCGTGTTGTAGTTGAGTGTAATTTAATAACAAGTAAGGTGAAACTAATGATTATTATTATTGTTTAAATAAATTAATAATGCATTATTTACTTTCAACATTTATTATTTCTTTGCAGGATACAGGATGTCTGCGGCTATGCCAATAAACCCAAAACCATTTCTCAACAGCCTTGTTGGGAAACCGGTTATGGTTAAACTAAAGTGGGGCCATGAATATAAAGGTTTCTTGATTTCTGTGGATGGTTATATGAACCTTCAGTTAGCCAACACTGAAGAATATATTGATTCGTCACCTACCGGCAATTTAGGAGAAGTGCTAATCAGATGTAATAACGTCTTGTATATTCGTGGTGTAGAAGAAGAGGATGAAGAAGGTGAAATGAAAGATTGAACGTTTTGCCTAAGTGAAATTGTACAAATAATTCACTAGACTATGAATTTGCAATACTTCGATCTTCAACGCAGTGAAAAGACAGTAGGTTATTTCTGTTAACAGACGGAATTAAGGTTAAGTAAGTTAATATCACTGTGTCAAGACTACTGAAATATTTATAAAATAATGAGATAAACGAAGTACAGTTGTTTTCATTAAACTTTTCTATGAACTACTGGCTTTTATTGAAAATTGTGGATAAATCGCAATATAGCGAACGCCAGTAGGGGAAGTTATCCCCATCCACATGAAATATGTATTCGACACAACACTCGCCTATCACGTAGAGTGTCTGATGAGCTAGTAGGGGAAAAGTGGAAGGGGTCGTGGGCGGAGCTTCTATGTTCGCTATATTGTGATTTTCCCCAATTACGTACTACGAATATTATAGAGTACTAAGCACCGTGATTTTACTTCCGGCACCCAATACTTTGCACAGAATAACCTAGAACTACTCACCTACTGAACGCAGTAACGAATTAATGTATCATGCACTAAAATGCTTCTTGCTGGTGCGATCGAAGCCTTTGACAGAGGTAATGTTACAGTCTAGTATACAGCGTGTTCCGCTTATAAGTATAACAAAAGAAATAGCTATAACTTCTGAATTAATACAAGTATATAGTTGAAACCAACTGCTACAAAGAATGAAAACTGGGAATTTTTGTTACCTTATGTTCCATAAACCTCAACATGGCTTCCATTGGTGGCACGGGAAATATCCAACCGGTATTCAACCTCGACCCAAGTGTTATGAAGCATCTGTGGTGTAACATTGTTGACAGCAGCATAAATTCTTTCTTGTAAGTCTGCCAAATCACGTACTGGCGTCCTGTAGACCTGGTCCTTAACAAACCCCCACAGGAAAAAATCAGGTGGTGTTAGATCTGGTGATCTGGCAGGCCATGTGATGTACGGTGATCCTCTTCCGATCCATCTTGCAGGGAATTGTTCGTCTAAGAATGTGCGAACCATGTTGGCAAAGTGTGGTGGAGCCCCATCTTGCTGGAAAATTGCTCCATCTGGGAGTTGTGGCACAGCATACAGTTGCAACATATCCAGGTACGTGTTTGCAGTGACTGTCTTTTCAGCAAAGAAATAGGGACCAATGATTCTGTCACGCATGATCCCACACCAAACATTCCATTTAGGGGAATCCCGTTGGTGTTCAATTACGACACTTGGATTTTCCGACCCCCAGATGCGACAATTGTGTCGGTTTACTTTTCCACTGACGTGGAAGGTTGCCTCATCTGAGAAACAGACTCGAGTTAGAAATGTGTCGTCATCGTCCACTTTATCCAACATTGTTTCTGCAAAGCGTTTTCGTTCCAGTTTATCATTCGGCGTAATCATCTGATGAAGTTGCAGCTTGTACGCTCGCAAACGCAATCTTTTATGGAGCACTGTATGCACTGTTGTTGGTGGGATGTTCAACTGCACACTAGCCTGTCGAATGGATTTCCGCGGGCTTCTCTGAAATGCCTCGCGAATGCGTTCGACATTTTCGTCAGACACTTTACGCTTGGAATGTTTACCTGCATTAGACAACAAACTTCCTGTTTCTCTGAGCTGCCTATCCCATTTCATTATTGAGACGTACGTCGGTACAGCTTCCCTCGGTCTAAGATTGTACTGACGGCGAAACAAGCGCTGTACACGAATTATGGATCTATGTTCTGCTAATGACAGCACACAAAAGGCTTTCTGCTGTGGCGTCCACATGCTGACTGACTAAAGATACGATACGAATTCTCTTATTTAATGATCTGCGCATGCGTGAGTCTTCTAAAAATAAGTAACAACAATGGATTAAAACTTCCCAATTTCCTCTTTACAATGGTACCAATCTTAACCCATTTGCATGCATTGTTATGAAATTATAACTATTTCTTTTATTATACTTATAAGCGGAACACGGTGTATACAATTATGAACCTCAATATGTGGAGAATATGCATCCACAGATAGTTGCTAACCACTAGGATCGCTACTATCACCTCATGACAGACAATGCGAAATAGTACTGGCACAGTCTATTGTTCCTAGTACCCTCAAGAACTCAAATCTTCGTAATTGTATATACTAGACTGTGGTAATATTACTCTTTCACTTGACTTCTATTACGTCATTTCTTTAAAGTAACTCGGATCTATGGAGCAAACTTAAATATCTACATTATGTGATCAGTACGTGCCTTGTTAGCTGAATGATTAATGTATCCGGCAATAATTCCAGAGAATGCTGGATAAATGAGAGGGGGAAAATGGGAGGAGAATCTTTAAAGGGTACTTGAAAACGCGTCCTTGCAAGGGAGTTCGGGCTGAGAAAAACTGAATGTGTGAGCACCAAGCCTGTTGGCCACTTGTCTCAGAGTTTCGCTGCTCCAGAAAATGTTGGAGGCGAAAATGGACAAGTTTAATAGCTCCACATAATGGGGGGAGAGGGGGAGGTGGTGAAGAAGCTGATTGCAGCAGCATTGGAAGAAGAAATGCTGGATCGAGAATAATTAAAAATAATAATTTGAAATTAAATGCACTCTACGTTGTGGTTAGAAGGATTTAGGTGAGAGACACAGAAGGTCGGAAGATATGACAGAGAATTGGAGAGAGACTAAGTAGATAGTCATCTTACTCATGGCTTTTAAGGAACCCGCAAGTTCATTGCCGCCTCACTTAAGCCTGCCATCGGTCCCTATCCTGAGTAAGATTAACCCAGTCTCTATCATCATATCCCACCTTCCTCAAATTCATTTTAATATCCTCCCATTTACGTCTCGGGCTCCCCAAAGGTCCTTTTCCCTCCGGCATTTAAACTAACCCTCTGTATGCATTTATGGATTTGCCCATACATGCTACAGGCCCTGCCCATCTCAAACGTCTGGATTTAATGTTCTTAATTATGTCAGGTGAAGAATACAATGCGTTGTGTAACTTTTTCCTTTCTCCTGTAACTTCATTCCTCTTAGCCCCAAATATTTTCCTAAGTACCTTATTCTCAAGCACCCTTAATCTCTGTTCCTCTCTCAAAGTGACAGTCCAAGTTTCACAACCATGCATAACAACTGGTAATATAACTGTTTTATAAATTCTAACTTTCAGATTTTTTGACAGCAGATTAGATGACAAAAGCTTCTCAATTGAATAATAACAGGCATTTCCCATATTTATTCTGCATTTAATTTCCTACCAAGTGCCATTTATATTTGTTACTATTGCTCCAAGATATTTGAATTTTTCCATCTCTTCGAAAGATAAATCTTCAATTTTTATATTTCCATTTCATAGAATATTCTGGTCACGAGACATAATCATATACTTCGTCTTTTTGGGCTTTACTTGCTTAACCATACAGAACAACCGGTAATATAATTGTTTTATAAATTCTAACTTTCAGCTTTTTTGAGAGTAGACTGGATGACAAAAGCTTCTCTACCGAATAACAACAGGCATTTCCCATATTTATTCTGCGTTTAATTTCCTTCTGAGTGTCATTTATATTTGTTACTGTTGCTCAAAGATATTTGACTTTTTCCACCTCTTCAAAGGATAAATTTTCAATATTTATATTTGCACTTCGTACAATATTCTGATCACAAAACATAATCATATATTTTGTCTTTTTGGGATTTACTTCGAAACCTATCTCTTTACTTGCTTCATGTCAAATTCCCCTGTTTTCTCTAATAGTTTGTGAATATTCTCCTAAAATATTCACATCACCCACATAGACAAGCAGCTGATGTAACCCATTCTATTCCAAAACTTTTGTTATCCTGGACTTACCCAATGGCATATTCTAGAGCAAAGTTAAAAAGTAAAGGTGATAGTGCATCTCCTTGCTTTAGCCCACAGTGAATTGGTAAAGCATCATCATCATCATCCTAACAGATGATAGTCCTAGGACTGTTCTGGTCTACAAAAGTTTTCCCGCATCTCTTCACAGGGCGACCCAGTGATCTTTTCCCTGTTGGTCTGTAGTTCAAGATTGCTTGAGGAATCCTTGTTCTAGACATACACTTGACATGGTGAAGCCAGCTGTCTTGATATTGATGAATATACTGCAGTACAGATTCCATTCCTAGTTCTTATATGATGTCTTCATTTCTTTTATGATCCCATTTAGTGTATCCTGTATTCATTATATTATTGCTATTAATTTCCAGAGCCTCGTGGTCATCTTTAATTAAGGCTGGACAATTTTTTTTAAATCACACACACTCTCTCCCTTTTCGGAAATGCCTATTCTATTTTAACTATCCATTAATTTAATTCGTTTAGAAGACCATGATTATGATTGCCAATATTAGAACAAGATCGTCAAATCTCGACTTTCCAAAATCAAAGTCTATGAACAGAACTTGTCTCATTTATGAATACGACTCTAAGCCACTTATCTTCAGAAGAAAGATTCTGTACTGTTTAAAATATTAGTACTTAAGATGATGTTTCTGTTTTCCTGTTATTTAACTTTACTTATAGTCCGGGTCAGATTACTTCATACCTTAAGGGTGAAACGTAACCATTTTTCCCCCATTACTACATATGCTAGTGAATTGTAGTGATTTTCTAGTTTATAGGTTGAATTTTCTTTTGCCAACTTCGTTTCGAATTTCGATACTGACAAATACTACAAATGGTAGTGATTTTGTAACTGGTATGTTGGCAGCTGAGACAAATATCAACAATATTTGTCGGTACTGGAGTTCCATGAAATTAAAATTGTACTAGATTTCTGAGCCGGTTACTGGAAGCTAGTGAAATTTGAACATATTAATAATTAATTAATATCAATATTAATACTAATACATAATAATTATTTTGTGTGTTGCGTTGTGGTTATAATTCAAGACTATAGTCAGGTAAGTTTTCGGAGTTAGTACTAATAATTTCATGTGGTCAAACAAAATACATTTTAGGTTGGGTCTCGTGGATCAATTGTTTAGTCAAACCAATGAATTTCGTATTGCCAGACAAAATATTCGACATGTTGATCCCTTTCTCGTATGGTTTGCCTAGGAAAATATGTTAAAAATTATTGAATTATTTAGAATAACCTTCCAACATAAAGTACAGTAAGTAAATAAGTGATTTAGTATGTAGGATCATGTGATATCTGGTAACAGTTGGCAATACTGACAAGACGGCAATATTTGCTGTTTAGGAACTGTTCTTATGTGTCCCTCACTATACAAGGGAACCATCTCAGGTTGTAGTGCTTGAATTAAATGAAAATGCATATTTAAGCTAATTTTCGTTTGTTAAGAAACTTGGCGATAGTCGTTCATTTCGCTTTTTCGTCACTTAAATATGACTTGAAAATCAATGCTACTTATGCCACTTCTTGCATGCACTCAGATCCTCATAGTTCATATAAAAAAGTTTCTGTTAGCACTGCTACGTAGTTTTATTAATGCATGCATATGTTTCTGTATGAGAGAGAAAAAGGAGATTGTTTTAAGTTATGCCCTTTTATAATTTGTAGTTGATCTACAGCCCTATACAACTAAGTCTGAATCATCTCAGATATGGATGTAACACTATAAGAAACATGCCCTCGAAAATACCTTTATTAAATAATCATATTCCGATATACTGTACCATGGTTAAGCTATAACGAGAGGAGGAGGTAAATGTTGTCCCCCATAACCCCATTATATGGGGATTCTATGGCTTTGCTTTGGCCCCCCCCCCCCCCCGGGAAATTGTTCTTTCTCTGCCTATGATCACATTAATACAGTATTCTTGCTGAAATACAACTTCAATTTGAATTTAAAATATGTATTAACTTTGTGACTCACATTAAATATGACAATGTGGACTCTGAAATGAAGTGGTTGGGACAAAGAGCCATTGAACATTATTGAACATTACAAACATTTTATATAGGCTGGTTTTTAACACTCTTCTGTAACACATACACTGTTTCCAACATGCAACATTGTTGCAAGAACATTATCCAACTTCCTCACTGTTTTTCAGTCACATATCCACACCTCTGCCTTTGAAGACAGGTGAGTGAAACTGATGATACACAACTGAATGTAATGTCATTATGAAGCCCCTATCATGCAATATCTGGAATGTTTACAACTTTTTACAGATAATATTATGTCTGAAATACTCTTCTAACCTTCAAATTACAATTTTATATTGCCTAAAATACACATCCAAGGGTTGCACAAATCTTGTCGTTTTCGGAGGGATATTTTGTGTTATAATTGTTTTACTATGTATAGTATTGTTTACTTCATCAGTAAATATAGTGTCATCTATATGACCACTTGTACTCCAGGAATCCAGAAGTAGTAGTGTGTCTTTCTTTACATCCGGGAGAAATACATCTCTTAACCATCTTCTCACATGATTTCTTGTCAGTTTACGGAACTACTTGCATCAACTACGACATTAAATGGCTTATCTTTGTCTACACGTTGTTTTACTTTAGGTTCAAATTTCCCTTTTGGTTTTTGAAAGCATATGTACAGTCGTGTTCGTAGTTGCATGCCTATGGATTTGGCTGGTGTATGAATGACAGATGCCATGGATTGCACTACTACTGTATTAATGTGAGTTAAGAGAAAAATTCGAGAGCTGTGATACAGTGTAGAGGAACTGCAAGGATCCGAGTGCGTTCAAGAAGCAGTATAAGTAGCAACGATTTTCAAGTCAATATATTTCGTAAATAGGGAAAAAGTGAACGAATGACTATAGCCACATTTCTTAATGAACAAAAATTCAAGCACCATGACTTGGGATGGTTCCCGTGTTAGAAGCAACTTGCATGAGATTATTATATTTAACTTACCACAACCTTTCTTTCCTACTCTTTCTGCATAACTAGATGATTGTGTTGCTGGAGTTCTTTTATTTCATGCAAAATGAAAAAAGTCACTCCCAGGTATAATATATAATTTTTTATTAAAATTACATATAGATTTGACTATAAAAGAAATAAAAGGAGACATAAAAAAGCATTAAATGACAATGATGAACGTAAGCCATTTCAATATAAGTTTATGCAAATATTGAGGTATTGCATAACTCTTTAAATATATGAAGTCATAATGGTAGTCAATAAATAATGATGTATGCAAAAATGTAGAATAATCGAGTCCCAAGTTATGACATGGGATCACTTTTAAATAAACTATATATAACACAAGTTTTACCCAGACTTTGAAATTTCATTTTCTTCCTATATTCATTCGTGTATTAATTCTCCATAATATGCAGTTATTGCAACCAACCGCTTGTCCAGGAAATTTTGTTCAATTTCCACCTGCCCTCCAGGTCCAGCAAGCATCACAAGCTGTAACAGAACCATGGTATATTAATGAAAGGCTCAATGGAATAAATTATATGTTTTTATTCTCGTATAAAGTATACAGAACATATTGTGAGCTGTAATGTTCTTAGCTTTCTCAATATGTAAACTCTTGTGTACAGCTTCTTACAGAACTATGGTCTGTTTTGCTCCCCCCCTCCCCAAGCAAAATTTGAAATGACGGCACTGCTTACATTTATGTTTACATTACTACTACAGTTGAACCCCGATTATCCATCACCCTATTAACTGATCAGTGGATTATCCGATTGTCTTTCTCTCACGCTTTTCTTTCTTGCTGCAGAAAAAGTACAGTAGCCTATGTGGTACTATACCTTATATTAGTACCTATTCTTTTCTAGAGTCTGTTATTATAAGCCTTTATCCTTACATATTACTACTGCTGGCAATAGGAACAGTTATTGATAGGCCTACTTGAAAGTGTTTTGCCCAAATTGTAAAATAGTCACTACCTGCTTTCAAAGAAATGGTCCCAAGAACTTCCACAAAATTTATAGCAAACCTGTGCAGCATTCAGTCCTTGTTCTACTGTTCCAGTGGCCATGCTTAATAATTTCTATGCAAAATATCTTCCACAGATGTCAGAATTGTTTTTTCTAAGTATCGAAATAAAAGTACAAATAATTGATCAGTTTGGGAAAAGAGAAACTTCGGCACATCTCGCATCAGAATACGAGATTAGTGTTACAAATATGCGCAATTTAATTAAAAACAAGGATAAAGTGTATAAAGTCTGTAAATCTACTACAGGAAACCTCTACTATTCCTATCTTTCCACAAAGAATCAATGCAAGGAATTTACTTGGCCCTTATAAACCCATTGTTGATAATCTGACTTAGAGTGAATTTCTGATTAACTATCTAGCATGTTAAACACAAGACCACGGAGCAAATTATGAGACTGTGTTGTCCGCTTAATTTATGAAAATATTAATTTATGGTACGGATTATCCGATTTTTTTTATTAACCGTCCAGTCCACCCCCTTGATTACCGTGGATAATAGAGGTTTTACGCTCCCAAGGGAATCGACATTTGCATCTAAAGGCCTCCATATTCTCCACACTCAGGGTGTGAATAAAGTTATCCTCCTCTCATAAATTCATATTAACATCCCTGCCAGGGATAACTTCTATCCCCCCCTCACAAAATTATATTCTTTTAATACGAGTATATGTACTTTATAAAGTACAAAATAAGCAAAGAAAATAATATTTCTGTATTATTATCACCGGCAAGCTGACAACAATCAATAACTTGGGAACTACACATCTTATCTTAAGCCTGTTCAGGGATATAATTATAATTATTATTATGATCAAGATGCAAGACAAGCAACTCAGTGCAGCCAAGCGTTGAGCTATATCGAATAAGGATAATAATAATTTTATGTATGGCATTCTTTATCTAGGATTCTATCCTCTCATCAGAAATATTAATTCACACTCTGTCTACACTACACAATAGATCTGAACACAGATATAGGGCTAATTGCCACATGCTCTACACTGTATGACTGTAACATGGACCTTTATTCCAACTAATGTTTCCATGTTTTAGTTACTGGAATACAAAGTTGTGCTGGTACCTGATGAGATTATTTTTAAACCTCATATACTAAATAATAGGAGTAGAACCAGAGATTTCTATTCTACTATAAACTCAACATTATAGAAAATGTAACACAGACCCTTATTCAGCTGCATGCTTCAATTTCTGGCTTCCTTTTTCTTTCTTTATCTACAGTATATCACTGTCACCAATAATTCTGGTTCGTAAAAATTATTTAACGTCGTGTTGTGAACAAGCATCTAACATTTCCCTATCAATTTCTGGTTCTGAGTGGATTTTCGTGTAATTTCACGATTAGCTCATACTGTATTTCTATACTGTTACTTTTTGTGGTTCACTGATGAAATGATTTTCACTGGATACACCATCATCAACTAATAGTTGAGAAACAATTTCTTAGCCACTGGTGTAGCTCAGTCAGTTAAGGTGTTTGCCTGCCGATCCAGAGTTGCATTTGGGCACGGGTTCGATTCTCACTTCGGCTGATTACTTGGTTGGGTTTTTTCAGACGTTTTCAACCATAAGGCAAATGTCAGGTAATCTATGGCGAATCCTCGGCCTCATCTCGCTATCACCAATCCCATCGATGCTAAATAACCTCGTAGTTGATACAGCATCGTTAAATAACCAAGTTAAAAAAAATTCTTTACGAATTTTAGGCAATACCTCTCTATTCTTTTCTTTTATTTCCTGAAGGAAGACTACTGAAAGTTGTTGAACTAAGTCTATTATATAAAACACATTCATTCACATTTGATCTGGTGGTTGTAACTGTCCCTGGCTTTAACAATGGTGCTCAGTTATTTTGCAAACAACATAATTTTTGTGTTTCAGTCTCCTTTAATTATGCTGCAATAGGAATTCCTACATGCAGTTGCACCACATAAATTGATTAATAAAGAATGAATATTAAATTCTGTGTGAGGTTTGAGAATGTGCTACTGAAATTTACATTGCAACTTTAGTAACAATAACGAACCGAACCCATGATCTATTTCACGCAGAATCATCGAAATTATCCCAGGACAAAATTTGGAGAAATATTAAAGAAACATGGCAGATGAACAAAACCAAACCTAGAAAAGAAGCAACAGCAAGCTTCCGACTGAGCACCGAGCATGAATGTCTAGCATCACATCTATATCGCATGAAAATTTCTAACTCCGAACACTGCACCGTCTGCAAGGACCAAAGCACTAAAATGAATGCAGAACATCTCTTCATTGCCGAAAACTGGATCCTAATCTCCAGAAGACGAAGAACCTCTCAAAACTGTACTGGAATGCCAGAAGACTCATGGATTGAAGCCTTATGTTTCGCCATTAGATAACAACACCATTAGTAAGTACAGTGTAGCTGAATGGCTAGTGTCTGCTTTCCATGCTGGTAACTAAGGTTCCGATCCTGGTGGGTGGACAAAGACAGTGTTCTATGGTAGGTTTTCACAACATACTCCCTTACTGGCATTCCACTATTGATCTATTAATCTTCTTCTTCTTCCTATCACGTATTAAGCCTGGTGGCCTGTTACGGTCTCACTCCATTGTTTCAGCGGACAGCCCAAAGGGTGGTAATTTAGTGCTTGGCGTGGTATCCTTGTTCTAGGCATCCTGAATATACGAAATTTCCATTTCTGTCTATAAATTTGAATTTTCTCTAAAATTGGGTCAATATTTAATCCTTTCAAAATATCCAAATTTTTCTTCTTGTCTAATCTAGTATAGCCAGCAGTTCTTCTTAAAAGCTTTTGGCTTTTAAGGAACCCGGAAGTTCATTGCCGCCCTCACACAAGCCTGCCATCGGTCCCTATCCTGAGCAAGATTAATCCAGTCCTTATCATCATATCCCATCTCCCTCAAATCCATTTTAATATTATCCTCTCATCTACGTCTCGACCTTCTCAAAGGTCTTATTCCCTCCAACCTCCCAACTAACACTCTGTATGCATTTCTGGATTTGCCCATACTTGCTACATGCCGTGTCCATCTAAAACATATGGATTTAATGTTCCTAATTATGTCAGGTGAAGAATACAATGCATACTGTTCTGTATTGTGTAACTTTCTCCATTCTCCTGTAACTTCATCCCTCTTATCTCCAAATATTTTCGTAAGAATCTTATTCTCAAACACCCTTAATCTTTGTTCCTCTCTCAAAGTGAGAGTCCAAGTTTCACAACCATACAGAACAACCGGTAATATAACTGTTTTATAAATTCAAATTTTCAGATTTTTTGACAGCAGACTGGATGACAAAAGCTTCTCAACCAAATAACAACAGGCATTTCCCATATTTATTGTGTTTAATTTCCTACCGAGTGTCATTTATATTTGTTACTGTTGCTCCAAGATATTTGAATTTTTCCACCTCTTCGAAGGATAAATTTCCAATTTTTAGTAGTTCCATTTCGTACAATATTCTGGTCACGAGACATAATCATATACTTTGTCTTTTCGGAATTTACTTCCAAAGCTATCGCTTTACTTGCTTCAAGTAGAATTTGTGTTTTTCCTAATCGTTTGTGAATTTTCTCCTAACATATTCACATCATCCGCATAGACAAGAAGCTAATGTAACCCGTTCAATTCCAAACCCTCTCTGTTATCCTTAACTTTCCTAATGGCATATTCTATTCAGGGGAATTCTATGCCATTTTATTCAGTTTCTGTTTGAGCCTTAATGAGTAAAAATGCCTCTAAGTTGAGAAAATATTGTATGTGTAATCGCCTTGGTTGAAGACGGTGTAGAGCAAAGTTAAAAAGTAAAGGTGATAGTGCATCTCCTTGCTTTAGCCCGCAGTGAATTGGAAAAGCATCAGATAGAAACTAGCCTACATCTTAAAAGCTTCATACCTTTGTTTAAGGAAATCTGAAAAAAATCTCATTAGAGCCTCTAAAGTGATTTTGTTTGTTTGTGGGATCACAGTACCGGTACTTTAAGAGAAATGGGAGAAGAAGAGAAAATCTGAGTACTAGTTTTGAAATTATTATTTCACTTACCTGGTCTGTGTTGACATTCCGTGGGACATAGTAGGCTATGTTCTCTGTGATGCCTGATGAAATTTTGTACAACTGTGATCCTCCTACAGGATGCATTATAGACTCAAGATCATAGGCATCAACAGTCAAGTACTGTGGTCCTCCCCAGGGAGGACTGAGGAAAACCACATCAGCTTGTAGAGAAGGAGCCAGACTCATGAAGTCTCCCACCACAAATTCTATCCGGTCAGCAACCCCATACACATCAGCATTGTGACGTGCAAGAGCTATCTTCTGTGGGTCAATGTCTATTGCTATAACTGAAATTAAATTACAGGATATGTATATAATTGTTTTAAACTGGTAACATAAACATAAGTGCAAGTATGCTGTATTTACTATACTACGGCCCGGTTTCTTTGTTAAAATGCACCTAACATAGTGTTAATTAACTGTAAGTTAAAAGTATGAATTGCTGTTAAAAATATTGCGTTTCTTAACTTTACATTTCACATTTTAACATTCAGTTTGTTAACTCTCTGTTAGGACCAGAGATTCTAGAGTTTAACCATAACCTATAACCAAGTATAGGCTCACTTCTGTTTTCTGAACTCTGACAATTGCGATTCTCGCTTGTTTCTGTTGTTTGATTCAGAGAGGATAGAAGTCTTTCTATTCTCTCAGCTTTGATTACTGCTTCTTTCCTCGTTTGTATCACAATAGCGTGGAGTGGCGTATTGATATTGCTGTTATGAAATGGAAAACACTGGAACAAAAAGAAAAGGTGGGACTAATTTCTCTTCGTTCGAGAGAAACCTTCTGCTGGAAATTATTTCGCAGTATAAACCAATTAATGAGAATAAACAAACAAACGGATCTAAGTTGAAAGCGAAAAGTGAGGATTGGCAGAAAATAGCCTATACCTTTGTATGAACTTCTGGTCTGTCAAATCACAAAAATCAACCCCTCTGTTTATGTATTCATGGATATCATTTTCTAAATAATCCAGATATGTAAGTTCAGCATCTAACGCACCAGCCATATTGGATACTTTTATGCTAACAGGAGTTAAATGATTTAACTGCATGAAATTGGGCAGTTAAATTAACATAGGTTAGTACTAACAGTAGTTGAAGAAATGCTTCAACTGTTAAGTTTACAGTTAAAAATGGAATAACACACTGTTATAATTTAACAAAGGTTGAAGAAACCGGGCCTACATGTGTTAAAATTTTCTGTCTTGTGAATTTTTTTGTAATTGAGATAAATGAAATAAAAATGCCTCAAAAACAGGAACTGTTCCTACAGTCTGAATAAAATAACTTGTGTGTATGTGTACATTATGTCACAGAATTCACATCAATTAAAAGGAGGACATAAAGCTTCAAAAAGGAGGACATTGTTCGAAAAAAGAGAACAGAAAATGTGTATTTAGATTTAGACTTAGGCCTATATTTAAATTACGTCAATATCTATTTTATTACAAAATATTTACAGTGCATATTTAAGCCTGTAACACACTACAGTGAGAAATATCTAATACGTTTGTTGAGCTATGGAAAACGTTCGAAATTAGCTGACATTAGTTGGCTAGCAATTTTTTGAAAACATAGCTACCCCACTATCTACGTTTCCCTGCTCCCATAGGTAACCTAACCTAATTGTAGCCTATAAAATATTTTATATTACGTGAATTAAATTGAACAATTAATAGAAAGTCAGATGTTCAAATTTATGTAACTTTATTTCTATCACCACATATCAAACCAAAGATCTTATATAGTATATAGTTCTTGGTGTAGTGTGTTACGGGCCTTAAGGCGTATATTATACATAAAAGTATGCTAAGATTTATTTTATTACAAAATAATTATGAAAAAACTTAATAATAATTATTTTTGTTACGTAGCTACATATGAAAGTCAAGGAAACTATAATAATTATTAAAGAGGACAGAAAATATCTAATTAGATTTATATTTGCACCTCAATTTACTACCTACCTCTGAACAACGGCTATAACAAGGAGGAGCAAAGAGTATATTCCATCGATACTGCTGCCACCTATAGGCAAATTACTTGTAAAAGGCGTCAAATCACGTAATTTCAAAATATCAGGCATACAAATTACGAAAAGGAGGACATTTCTTGATTTTTTTTTAAATCTCCCCAGACCCCACACAAAGGCCTAAAAAGGAGGACATGTCCGGACAAAAGAGGATGTCTGGTCACCCCAGCATATAGATAAATTATACAGAATGGACACTTCGCGTCGGTATCTTTGATGTAGCCGGACTGATTTCAATGACCTTCAAACCAGTTTGAGCGTGAGATTCTGCTTTCTTCCTGGAGTTGGCACTGACATCACACCAGCTAGCAGTCGACACAGTGGAAATATAACACATACAATGAATACATCTAGGTACATTATGTACTCAAATAAAATAAATTGGACTGTTGAAATAATAAATCCGTCATTAACTGTAAAGTCTAGACTCTAGAGTTCCTTTATAATGAAAGTTGAGACGTTGACCTCAACAACAATAATTAAAACATGTAATGACTTGATAGCGCTGAAAATGGAAAAACAAAACTCCTATGAGAAGTAAAACCATATATCTATATTATATTGTATACAAATATTAAACGAATTTGATACATAATTTTATATTATATTATTTTATAATATACTTTATTATATATAAAACATAAAAAATTATTATTACAACTAGTTTGTCACTGAGAAATAAGGAAAACCTGTTAACTTGAATTTATTTGAAGCAAAGCGTTACTGGATTATGCAATAAGGTAGGCGATGTTTGCATCCTGTGTCTCAACTCTTACACTCAATTATTATTTTAGCGTGTGCTCGATTACACTAACCTCTAGCACTTGAAAGTGGAACTAAATGCCGGTGCACAAAACAGGGTAATTCGCTGTGTCCATTCTATATAATCCCTATTCGCTGGTCACCCTAGGAATATTGGAAAACAAGTGAATGACAAAATTTAATGATGAATGGACCAACATATGTGACTGAATTTGAGAATGACTGCAGTGTACACTACAGTGTTTGTAATTCCATGTTTACAGTAGGTACCTCACACCTGAATAAAAGCATTGGAAATACAAGGCTATATGACTACACTGCACATTAATAAAGCATGGGGAGAAAAGAGATATTGGGAAAAAATTGAATGAAAAGTTTGTTATTGTCCAGAGGTATTCCTTGTAATGGTATGTGTGTGAGTGTAAGTTCGACAGAATGTGTATTTAGCAATTTAATTTTCCAATATGACCATTTGAGTGATTGTTCGATTCTATGTGCATGCGCGGTCCTGACCTGGCCCAGGTACCTGGTGGGTACATTGGAGAGGGTAGTTGCTGTTCGGAGCTCAGAACAGCTGGTTCAGAATTCTCAGTTCCTGCTCTTAATCGAGAACAAATTTCACTCGTTCTGAATGAGTTGCAAAGCATGTTGGAAGAGGAAGCTGGGAGTTCAGAACTAGTTCTGAATCAGTTCAAGTCTTGTTGGAACACACATTGAGCTACTGCACATGAGCAGGCAATTCAGAGTCGATTATAAACCATGTTGGAACAATCCTATTATAAGACATTCTTATTACTTTTGATATAGTTCATAATTCGATTATGGCATATGTGTCATATAGGTTGTCTTACCAACATAAGAACAATAACAAAGTAAACATACAACGACCATATTTATTAAAGCAAGATTTTTACATTTATAGGAATTACTTCTGTTGATAAATATTGAAAATACAATTTCTTATATTTGAAAATGTGCTGCATTTAGATTGGCAACAGGCCATGATTGTTTGGCCAAACACCTGCATAGAATTGGAATATATCAGTCCCCTAACTGCCCATTGTGCAACTCAAACCAAGAAATGGATTCGGAACACCTGAAAATCTGTGCTTCAGTGGCTGGCCATGATAATATCTTTGAAAAATATTGGAGTGCAAGAGGTCAAATGACTTTATTGTCAAACGCCTGGCATTAGAAAACAACAACAACAAAATATTTGAAAATGTTATTCCTGAACCACTACTGATATTATTTTTGTGGAATCAGTAGAGTTTCAGCTTCCTGATCTTGCTTTATTAATTCTTCAGGAATATTATCTATTTTGGCCGAACTTTTATTCTCTTCATCCATTTTATTAAACACACAGAACAAAGCTGTCTTGGAAAACATTACGTAATTTTTTAACTAGGCCTAGGTCATTACTTACTTACAAATTGCTTTTAAAGAACCCGGAAGTTCATTGCCACCCTCACATAAGCCTGCCATCGGTTCCTATCCTGAGCAAGATTAATCTAGTCTCTATCATCATATTCCACCTCCCTCAAATCCATTTTAATATTATCCTCCCATCTACGTCTTGGCATCCCCAAAGGTCACTCTATATGCATTACTGGATTCGCCCATACGTGCTACATGGCCTGCCCATCTCAAACGTCTACTAAGTCATTACACGAAATAATAATAATAAAAAAAAAGCATGAAATTCAATTTTCTAATTTACTACTAATTTATGATGCTAGAATTGCATAAAACGTGGTGTATATATAACTCGTGTATAATCTCGAATTATGACATTCGTAAAAATTAGCACACACATTCCCTCATGTCATAATCCTCAATATTTTACATGTCTTGATATGACGTATGTATGTATGTATGTATGTATTTATTCACACTGCAAATGGGTATATACCCAGTGGCAGTGGTAACTAATTACACTCAATAATGACAATTAATAATAAACACAACTAATAAAAAAAACAATAATTAATAATAATGAAATAATAATAATAATAATAATAATAATAACAACAACAACAAGGAGCATCCTAAATTAAATGAAGCATGATCACTTAAAATAACATTTAAAGTAAATCTAATTTGTATCTTAATCCTAAGTTCGAACTAAGACCCACGAGTGTGACAGGTTTATACATGCACAAGTACCTTTCGGCACTACACTTATTTCGCTGTCAACTCACTCACTGCACTGATTCTATCCTGATTTCACTAACACTTCAAAACCATTTCACTGTTCAAATACTTTGCACAGCCACTTCACTGACACACACACACTTCACTTACACAATAGACTTCTCTGACACTATACACTTCACTGACACAACACACTTCCTCACTGATAGAACACTTCAAATAACAAGATATCAATTACACCCTTTAAATAGTGTGTATAATATATTACCGTCTATTAGTAAAGTCCTTAAGGCTATTTTTAAATACATTTTTGGTTATTGGTAAAGCCTTTAGTAAGTCTACAGGTAAAGCATTCCAGTCTCTGATAGTACGACTGAGAAAAGAAAACTTTCCAGTGTTCGTCCTCTGTCTTCTTTCCCTCAATTTATATGAGTGATCGTTCCTTGAAGAGTAATTTGGTGGCTGCAACCTATTTTTTATTTCTCTCCAGGCAGGCTCACCTCTGGATGTTCTGAACATTGCGCATAATCGAATTCGCGTTCTCCGGTCTGTGTGTCCCATTTTAATGGTGAATTATTACGACAACACTTGAGAGCCTGTTTTTGAATCTTTTCCAGTGTCTTAATATGTTTTAATCTGTAAGGATCCCAACATGCAGCACCATATTCCATTACTGGACGAACTAGTGATTTATATGCAATCTCTTTGGATTTATCAGAGCCTTTTCTTAGTACCCTCATCACAAAGTGTAAAGCCCTCCATGCCTTTCCTGCTGTGTCAGTAACGTGTTCCCCCCAGCCGAGATCGCTGCTAAATTTTATTCCTAGGTATTTACATTGGTTAACTCCCGGAATGGTTTCACCCCCTAACATATAAGATACGATTATTTTATTTATTTTTCTTGTAAAGATAATGGCTTTGCTCTTTAGAGAATTTATTTTCATTTTGTTGGCCATTACCCAATCGTTTATTCTATTGAGGTCATTCTGAAGAAGAGTAGTATCCTCATGACGTTTTATTTCCCTATATATGATACAGTCATCCGCGAATAAGCGAACCATGGACGGACAAGATGTTAACTCGCAGATCCCCTCCCCTGCGGGACCTCGGAAGTAATTTCTTTTGGGCTCGATAATTCCTCCCCCACCCATACTCTCTGAGTGCGACAAGTTAAAAATTCCTTGATCCACTGGAGTACTCTGAAGTCAACACCCATTGATTGTAGTTTAACCAACAGTATGTCATGTGGGACTACATCAAATGCGCGTTTAAAGTCAATAACCACTGCATCTATATAAATATAAATAACTACTGTATTAATTCAGTTAAAATTAAGTTTAATATTTCGTTAAGCTTTTACACGTTAAAAACATTTCACGTGAAAATTTTCGAAGTCTATCTGATACTGAAATCACAGATCTACAGCAACTGTTTTAACACAGCCCCTCTTGTAATAAAGATCACATTTGGATCGCATCTTAGGCTGCATAAACTGCCTGCATAATCAAAGTTATTTTGCTGCTAGGTGGCATATAGTGTACATTGCTCTTATTGATAACATTAATAGTGGTGTGCATCCAGAGTAGCGCAATCAGCTAGTCAGCTGCCATTGTTATTCCATTTCAACATGCTTGGGATAGGAACATTTAAAATAAAACTCAATTTAGACCAGTATCCATGGCCCTTAAAATTAAAAATATTTCACTCTGATTTAAGCTACATTAATTTCCTATACAACTGTATATGGCAAATAGAGCGTGCTGGAATAACAATGGCTGATTTATTGGCATTTCCTGTGTAAAGGATTGCGGTTCTCTAAGGCTGTGTCTCAAAACTCAAGTTCATACAACACACTAGTGACTAGCAACTAGGTGACTTGTAAACTACACACTAGGGACCTTTGAACATGTATGGTTGAAACACAGCCTTCTTAGAATATTTTTCTAAAAACCATGACATTACAGTGGAGCACTGAATTAAGAAGGTAGTGTCCTAATGCAGTTTGATAAAGATATAAATCACTGAAATGAAGAAGCATCAAAATACTTTATTCATTTATTAATTAATACGTCACTTATTGCATCCCACTGGGCTGGGTGGTTTCTTTCAGGAAATGCTGTGATGCACAGAACCTCTTAAAATACTGTATAAAAAGAAATGAGGATGGATCCATTAACATAATAAGTATATGTTGCGCATTCCACTTGATCAGTGTTGTAGTTTCAGGAAATGTTGCGAATGAACATACACAACTTCTTAAGGGGTTGGGTACAGCTTACAGCAGTAAAATTTTGGAAATATTCATCATTTTTTTCCTCCATTACTGTATCTGTACAATAATGAAAATTAGTATGTGTAAAACACTGTCCTTCTGTGATTAAATTTTTTGTGTGCATTTATGCATGTCATATCTACAATATGATGCAAGATAGCTTCTCTACCTTTGATAGATTGTCTGATAAAAAATAAATTCATTTAAAAGAAAATGATCAAATATCAGTATTTTCTTCTAACATGAAATAAAAAAAAAAATATATTATTTATTAACGAATGTAGTTGAAACTTATTGTAAACATGAGTTTCAGCAATAAAATAAAAGAGAGAGAACATGAAAAAGTTAACAAGTTTATGAGTTATGAAGGAAACGCTTCATCACTGCACAGTGAACTGCCACCATTTTGAATTTAAATAAATATATATAAATATATATATAATTGTTTTTAAATCATAAAAATATTTTTTTCATATAACAGAAGGACAGTGTTTTACACATACCAATTTTCATTATTGTACAAGATACAGTAATGGAGGAAAAAATGTTGGATATTTCCAAAAATTTTACTGCTGCAAGCTGTACCTAACCCCTTAAAATAGGAAACAAACAAGAATGGATGTTGTAATTTTTGTTACAATTTATCTCAATGGTACGCAGAAAAACATGCTCCATGTTAGAAAGTAAGACAAATAGTTAACAATAACTTCGTATAAAGAGTATTAAACATTTTGAAAACTACGCATTTTACTACAAAAATAAAATAGTAAATTTCTGTAATATTTCCTTTTGAGCAATCAGCTATTTGTCAAACTGCACTGTGCATTTTTATAGTTAGAAAAAAAAAAAGCTGACAAGAATATCTTGACCACAAAGCAAATAAATACAATTACAAGCTTCAATTTTGAAATCTATGGAAAACTTACCCAGAACAATATTTTTTCTGACATAATATCCCGATCAATGAAACATGAATCTGTAATAACATTATTCTTTTAAATAAGTTAAAATGTCGCAAAATGAAGTCCACTGGTCAAATCATCTGAAATTCAAGAGCATTATGTAATCATATAATCAACATACAATAATTTGAATATATCCAGTGGCTTACATATTTTTACGCAATTATACACAGGTATAATTTATATTTAGAGCATGACACCACCAAATCAGTGCTACAACTTCATAGTAGATAGTGTTTCATGCAATGCTAGAAAGGCGAGATATTATTATTATTATTATTATTATTATTATTATGTTGGACTATGCAGGATAGGGTATAAATCTATCTACAACAAAAGAGCGTATAAATTTTACTTTCTCTGTATCAGTTCTAAAATTATAGGTTTGTTCTAACAAACAGTACGTTAATCGTAGGGATCGATGTTATCTGGGCTGAAAGGCCACGTCTATTGGTGCTGTTGCTACCATACGTTTCATCTGCTACTCCGGCAGACATCATCAGTGGTGTGGCACATGGGAGTGCAAAAATCTCCTTAGCATGCTGGGAACGACTGACACTGAGGCTGGTTGCCTTATGGTATTTAAGGTTGGGATGGATCGTGGCTCGCGTTGTCGCACTGGTCCGCACCAGTGGTCGACGTGTTGTGATGAGCTACCGTCGAGTTCGGCTGTTGTGTGAATGGTTTAATGCGTGTGTTTCTCAGGGCCAGGTACCATGCTTGATTGACTTTAAGGCCTTCTTCCTTCCAATTGACAATGTCTGTCGGACAAAATGTATGGTAGCAACAGCACCAACAGATCATGACCCTTCAGCCCAGATAACATTGATCCCTATGACGCCGGCCGTGAAAGCCTACATTCCAAGGTTAGTTCATTAATCAGTTGGAACACTTTCCCGAATCATCATATTCTAAATCCAGAGAGCTGTTAACAACTTTGCTCGAGAATGACCTCCATAATTATCGTTTTGCAGCTAATTCAAATTACAGATAACAGAATTTATTTCTATAATTATCTTTAAAAGGATAACAAAAAATATGGAAGGTAAAAAGTAATTTTACTAATTCGATGTTGTTGAATTGGGCAACTTTTTAAAACAGACTTTTATTACAAGATTTTATTTATTTACTTATTTTACTTTTAACCAACATTGCATATTGAAAATGTATTATTTATCTAATTATCCAAATAATTTTTATCATTTTTCCTTTTAGAGAAAAATTGCATAGCTGCTCTGGATTCTGATTCAAGAAATTTTCTCTCACTTTCCACCTTAACTTTTAAGTTGTGATGTAAAAGATGTAAACAATCGATGTAATTTATCCAGAGGTGTTGATCGTATGTGCATGTCAGAGACATGTTTCAATCAGCCTACTACTTCTTATTGTTCCGGATTTGTGTCAAAATTTAGTTGGAAAGTTTGGTTTGGAACTGATTTACACTGTGTTGGAATGAAGCTTTTAACATTCGAAATTAATACTGACTTTATAAAGGAGGGGACATGTATTGGTACGTGGGGATTGCAAGCTCTTTGAGCGTGTGATAGATATGTAAATTACACCGACTTATTTTCCATATAGGGACTTTGCTTTTAAAAGGTACAAAACATACAATCTGCTTGTAATGTATGAAAAGATTTCAGGCTTAGTTTACAAGCTGCAATATTCTGTTGCTTTAAATTTTTTAGTGTCAGAAATTTATAAGAAATGGAAGTTAACGTTAAAAAAAAAGTATCCAATATTTTAGGAGGTGATAGTATGCATCAAAACAAGAAAAAAAGTCTAATAAACATGGGTCCCACAAGACATTCTGAGATCTGAACACTTGTTCATACGAGGTGCTCAATGTGACGTTCATTTATTGCAATGCATTCCTCGCCCTACAATACAGCAGACTACCAGATAATCTTACCATAGTTGACACCCCTGGCATAGAATACTGAAAACAAAAGTTTGGTTGCGGATATGAGTGGAGTTCAGCAGAGATGGTGTTGTGAATTTTCATAATCAGCATTTGTGGACTGATGAAAATTCCCATGCAGTTGAAGAAATAAGGCATTAGCACCGATTCTCAGTCAACTTATGGGCAGGCATTCTTGGTGATAGATTAAGGGCCATATGTGCTACCATAGAAATTAACTAGGGCTCGTTATCAGGACTTTCTTATTAATGTATTGCCTACCTTGCTGGAGTATGTGCCATGTCAGCAAAGACTACAGATGTGGTTTATGCATGATAGCACACCAGCACATTTTTTCTGCAATGAGCATGAACACCTGACGCTGATATTTCAGGACAGCTGGATTGATTGAGGAGGCCTCACACCTTGGTCTGCTCATTCCCCAAACCTAAATCCCCTAGACGTTTGGTTATCAAGAACAAGCAGGTCAATTTCAAAGAGTGCATTATTCCTTACGCAGAAGGGCAGAGGATTGCATTGCCATGAATGGACGTCACACTGAGCACCTTCTATGAACAAGTGTTTAGATGTCAGAAAGTATGTGTTGTAGGACCCATGTTTATTAGACATTATTTTCTTGTTTTGATACATACTAGCACCTCCTAAAATATTGGATACTTTTTTTTTAACACCGTGTATTTGTTCAATGTACTGTATTTCATCGCATAATCATTGCACCCTTATTTATAGACAAACTGATCAGGACTTTAAAATTTCACCACATAATCGTCGCATGTACATTTCTGTTTATCATGATCAAGAATTATTTTAAAATAACGTGCTACCACTGCAACACAAGGTATCTTTACGCTCAAGGTCAAATATGCGAGATACAGTAGCAGCTGAGGAAAGTGAATGGCGTGGAGGTGCGAAATGTTAGCACCAAGTCAATGGCCATAAATGCCATCATCCCGAGACCAATTATCTTTTCACAGACTGGTCCAGTAGTCAGATGATATCGACTTAAGGTATAGCAGATGTATCGATATAATGAGATTCAACAATACTGTGAATGTTTTTAGTTAATAAAAAAGTGTTTTATGATTCAATAATACCACAGTAATTTGTATTTTTTACAGTACTAGTATTATTCACCTTATGGTTCCAGCATCACGCACTAATACCGGTTCCCTCTTTCTTCTCTCCTTCCTCTTCTGCTACGAATCACGCAATTTGACCCTACTTGCTCGCACACACTTCCACTATATGCTAGCTCATCCGTCAGCAGAAATATCATTGCAATGCCTGTTACTAAGTGACGTTGCAGGGGCAGGCAAGAAATACATATCTCCCCTCCCAACCAATCCTTTGCAGGTATATTGTAAAAGCACCTACCAGTGGATTAACATATAGCTAGTTAAGCATGGCTCTGTCCAAAGGTAGGAAACGTGTATTTAAAGAAGAATGGGAGGACACGCATTTTTCTTGTGTTTATGGAAACAACAGTAACTTATATGTTTATTGTGCTCGAAAGTTTTAAAGGGCATTTATCAACATAATATTAAACGTCATTATAATGTAGCCCATGTCATAAAGTGCATCAGAAGATCACAGGTATTTATGAACATTTAAAATCCAAATTGCAGTTTGAAGGGCAATAGCAAAACGTCGTAAATATGTATGATATGGTGCGATCATTTATTACAATGATAGGTATCTGGAAATTAAATATGAGGGAAAAACAGTTCCATCATTTCCTATGCTTACAATCTCTTTCTGATATTTCTGAATCAAATTTAAATAATTATGCTCAACTAAATCTAAAAACAGAATTTCAACAACAGAGATTCGGTGATTTTGAAAATATTGCAAATTATTTCTTACTTTTTGTGAATCCTTTGACCATAGACATAAATAAGGTTAAGCCAGAAATGCAGCAAGTAGTAGCTGATTTACAGAGTGATACATATTTACAAACACAGTGCAAAGACAAGTGTGGTTTAAATTTCTTTAAAATTCTGTCTACGGAAAAATAGGCTTCCCTAGGTTATTTGTCGCCAATATAGCGGCTATGTCTGGTTCCACTTACAGTTGCAAACATTTTTTTTTTCAAAATTGAAACTTGCAAAATCAAAACAAAGATTGCGGATGAAAGATGAAAGTTTATTCGCTATCTTGAAATTGGCTACTTGTGACATAAACTTAGAATTCTGTGGCACCTTGAAAAGTTACGATACAGTAAATATGAAGTTTGTGATGGCTGCACGCTACTGATGTCTGAGCGGGCCCTCAACCCTAACCACAACCATGCGACGTCATGTGTATTGCTGGTTGCATTGCCTGATGTCATTGTGAGTACAATTCTGCCAATGACTGTTAGCTGATCACTGAAAGTTGACGTGACCATTCATTACCATTTTAATAATTTATTGTTTATATATTTTCAAGACAAAAACAAGTAATAAAAATGCGATGATTACATAATGAAATACGGTAAGTGAGATTTTATTATATAAATAAACAGATAGGACTAACATAATTGCATGTTGTTTAAGGAAAATAATTTGGAAAAACACAACATTTAAGGGTTGATGCAAAAGTAAGAATATATCTTAAAAACCAGTTGTTAGAACAATTACTTCATATACTGCAGAGACCAGGTCAGACACAAGTGACACAAGGCATTATTTAGAAACAAGCAATTTTAAAGTTTTAAGAGCAATAGGCCTAGAGATGTCTGTTCTTTTTAATTTTTTGGTCCTATATGTCAGGAACTTGGAGTCAGGCCACAAAGGAAAAAATAATGGAGGAGAGTGATTCGATCCGGTGCTGTGGATTGAACTTTGGCGTAGCTCAATGGTTAGAGCACTTGTATGTAGAACCAAGGACCCAGGTTCGATCCCCGGTGCCGGAGTGAATAATAATTAATAAATATTAATTTCTGATTCAGGTGTGAAAACTGTTGAATGTAGGAGCATTATTTGATCCTTGGAATGCTACAAAAAGTGCATCTTCAAATGAACTGCTGGTGTTAAAGAAAAATGCGCTATTTATCCAGAAATTACAATCTTGGAAGCCCACGTGTCTTTCCCTAAGTGGAATGAAACAATCTCATAACAATTACGCAGTTGCTGCTCAAAGGAGCATATGGTACTCATCCTTTAATGTCGACAAAGAAAGATATTTTTTCGACGTACAACGTGGTAGTGAGTGACAGAAGAAGACTGGCTGCTGTGATTGCAGAAACACTTACCATGATTGCATTCGAATAAGGTAAATTAAATATTTCCATGTAGTATAATTTAATGTAATATTATGGTCATCAACAAAATGAAAGGTAAGGTTAAGAACTGCATTAGCAGATAATCACTCCACATTCAGTATGATACCAAAAATAAAAACAAAACGACACTTGCATTTTAAGTAGCTAATTAAAAAAAAAAAAAAAAAAATCTTCAAAAACCTGTAGAATAGCAAATAATAAATTAGGAGATCATGTCAAAAGTAAAAAAAAAAAAAAAAAGACAGGACTTGAAAACAGATCAAATATCACATTGGACTCAAAAACAGAAAAAAGAGTGGGATTATTATGTATGTCATATGGAAAATGCGAGAATTCTAAAGATAGCAAGGAATAAGGTTCCAATTGGAAAGAATAGGTCTGCCTAAAGGAAAGTGGAAAGAAGGTAAAGTATTGAAGAGAAACAGGCAAAATGCCTCTATTGGAAGATAGAGGAAGAAGAATATTAGCCTACTTACCACGAGCACATGTGAAAGCGAATTGAATTGAGTTACCACCAGCACCACAGAATGCATCCACAACAATGTCACAGCGACATCGCTCCGCTATGTGTCCTGCTATGCGCTCAGGTGTTACTGAAAACCAGCTCTCTGCAACATAAGAAATGTACTTAAATGTGTACAGGTAGTGCGCAATATGTATGTATGTATGTACCGAGAGTGAAATATTTAAGGATAAAATTATTATTCATTAAATTTCCTAATAATTACGTGTTTGTTCAGTGAAGAGCTAGGTTTATTCTAATGTGAAAGATAGTGGGACTCTCTAATAACTTACAAAATATAAAGTTGATAGTTTAATAAATGTGGAGTGTAGAGTAGATAGCCTCCTCATGATGCACCCTGGATAATACAAAATGAGGTACTCAAGGCGAAAATATACCAGCAAGAAATCTGCTCTTTTAAAGAACAAAACAAGCATATACCAGGGCCACTTACTAAGTCATGGCAACTATTTTTTTCCACAGAATCCCAGACCGCAATCCACATTTCTTGATATGCAACAATGACATTGAGACATATGATACTTAGCCTATTGATGCCGCTAGATGGTGTAGATATTCAAGAATGGAAGAGGAAGGGATATGCTAAAGTCAGTTGGTTTTCAACCGTTGTCAAGTATGGATGTCAGAACAACAAGCATATATGTCAAAAATGCGAGGAAATGTCATGCACAACTCGTAGAAGCTGTTGGAGATCGTGCTCTCCCATACAGAAACGTCCTGAGTTGTTGAACAATGCAATCATACTTCACGATAATACAACAGTCCATACAGGAGAATAGTTAAGACCTGTTTACAGCTCTGGAGATGGGAAGTACTAGACCATCCCTCCTACTCGCCCGATGTCACCATGCTATTTCAATTTGATATCTGAATTGAAAGCTCCAATGTGTGGGAGATGCTTCTCCACACAAGAAGACATCACTAATGCAGTGCGACACGACATTACCAAACTGTACAATGGAGCTTTCCCTCACAAGAAGACATCACTAATGCAGTGCGACACGACATTACCAGACTGTACAATGGAGCAGCTGATGGTATTCATCGCCTTCCTCATCGCTGGCAGTGAATGGCTGATTGCTTTGGTGATTACTTCAAAGGTTCTTAATGTGTTAATGTGCGTGCAGATTATTGTCCTCAACATTATTACGGTAGATGATTTTTTTTTTTTTTTAATTTTTACTCTTCTCTATTTTATTTACTTAGAAAGTCACAGCTCGATATACAATCATCAAAAGGATGTAAGAAAAATTTACTACAATAAAACAGATTGAATGTGATATTATAACGGAATTTTGGCAAACAAATGAGAAAGGAAATTCAACTGAGATTCCATAATATAATATCAAAACCAAGTCTCTTAAACGGAAGGACAAGAAGAGATTTGAATTGTTCTGATGACAAAGACTGCCAGGTGGTTTGAGAAAGTGTCAGTGATACCAACTTCCAGGATTTTGTTTCTGCAGATGAAAATATGATCTCTCAGACTGCTTTTGACAGAAGACAAAGGTAAAATGAAAAGTGATACTGGTGTCCAAAAAATATTGTATGTCATGAGATGTTGAAATTGACTCCAAGCTGTCATCAAGTCCTAGATATTATATCCCTGATCCATAAATATATCATGGTAGTTCAACTGACAACATTAACTAACTTATTCGTGTTTAAAACTCAATATTGATTTGAAATCTTTAATTGCTTATTCTTCTGTAGTTCATATGGGCATTGTCATTGGTAGATTAATAACTTTGAATTATTGAGAATTTTGTGGTTCATATGTTTTAATAATTGCTCATGGTTTATGTTCTTCTGGTTTATTTTGTTTGGCTAATCAATCAGGACATAATGGGGGGGGGGGAAGCCTGAATTAACTGATTGTGCTTGTGTATGAGTGTGCAAACGTGCATGTATGATTTTCCTTGTATTTTTAAATTTTATACTGTAACAGAATGCAATAATTTCACAAGTTGAAATAGTTACTTTAATTGCATTGAGAGCATCCAGAAAATGTAAAATAGTTCCCTATTTAAGTATGACAGTGACAAATCAAATGCCGATAAAATTCCTGTTATTTTCCCACTTTAAGAGAATTTTTCTTTTGGTCCATTGAAAAGTATTTTAACAGTTGTTTATTGTATATTTCTTTTTTAAACTGTAAAATTTATGATTTATTTTTCTTCAATTAGATTATGAAGCAAAGATGAAATATTTCTGCATTAATTCCACGCAATAATTCACTGTATTTATAAAAAATAGTTGCTAATCACACTCCAGAGTGAAGTTTTGTTGCTAAAAATAAATTCATTCTGATGGATGACAAATAATGATGACCATATTTTGGATACTTATCTAGAACTGTTCAATAAAAAAAAGATGTCCTAGATGAAAACGAGAATAAGCCACTTAAAAGCATTTTCAGAAGTGATAATGATGTCAGTGAACTAATTTCAAGAATTCCCCTCCCCTCCTTTCTGCCTACTTTTTGGCGATTATGATGATGAATCCTACTCCGAGGTTGAGGCACTCATTAGATTGGATTCTATTAGTACCTTATAATAGACATTAGTATGGAAGTAGGCAGGAGGGATGAAGATGAAGGTGGTAATGGCGGAGAAATGAGCCTAGGGTTCAGTGCCCAAAGTTACACAGCATTTGCTCTCAGTGAAAAAAAAAAAACCTCAACCAAGCAACTTGTTCCTGCCAGGATCTGATCCCAGGCCTGCTAGTTTTGCAGTCAGATAGCAGTGGATGTGCAGAAAAATGTAGAGAACCTATTTCGACTAGTAACTGTTTACGTTTCGAGCTACAATGAATAATAACTAGGGCTAGGATTTTGATTACCTATAAATCATGAAAAAATGTCCTAAAAACAATGTATTTATGAACTAAAAATCTTTCAAAATGCCCTTAAAAATTGATCTTACATAATTGGCTTAGTAGGAATATTAATATTTAGACTAGTAATTAAATTAAATTCTAGTACCAACATTCAAGCTTATTTAATTTTACATAATTTTTCTAAGTAGTACACTTTCATTAATTATTTTACCTGGTGTAGTTCCATGTAGTCCATCACAAGACCACTCTTATCCGGAACTAGCAAGTATAGAAGAGTCTATATTACTCGTAAAGGGGTGGATGGACTGACCCATTACATGGGGGTGTACTACATTAAAATGACAATATTTGTGTAGAAAAACGATTAAAATAATATACAAAATAATGGGTATTAATGGGCAAAAGATGTAGAGGAAATATAAAAGGAAATAAATAATATTTTACATTAATAATGGGAATTTATGGCCAAAATTAAATGAAAATACCGTAAAACTGACCGAATGAAACAAAAAAATGCTCTTATGAGTTGTAAAAGTAAAAAAATGCAAAAAAAAAATGCCCTAACAAATATGTCTTAAAACACTCTGTTTATCACATAACATATAAATACTAAAGCAGCAATGTTTCTGGTTTACTAGAAGAGATGCAATTTCATCAAAATCCTAGCCGTAATAATAACCATTTTCTCAAGTTATAGGTCCAGCCATCACTAATACAAACAGATGCCATGACAAAGTACTTTTTGAAATATGATGTCATAAGAACATGCATTTGTCGAAATAAAGAGGTTTAACATTTAATATCACAAATCTTTTCGCACTCTGAATTGAGAAATTACCCTCATCAAGTTTGATGCCCTCATCAAATTTGGAGAACAGCTGATAGCGACGGATCCAGTACTTCTGAAGTAATTTATTAGTAGCCACTTCCTCTGGTAGAGAAGCTAAGGATGCTCTCTTATTCTGCTTTTTCTTCTTCTTCTTTTGTTGCTGAGATTTCTTTACAACTTTCTCATCCTTGTCTTCCTCCACAGTTACATTCCCAACTTTAGGCTCATCACCTTTAGCAGATGATGGAGCTTCTAGCTCAGCTACGTCACATTCATCCATATTATTCATGAACACACTACCCTCCTCATCTGGTTGTTCCATGTCCTCGTATTCACTCTCTGCCAAGTCCATATCTCCTTCCACATCCACATTTTCTGATGGCAATCTTCTTTTCTCTCTGCAACGTAAAAATGTACATATTTTTGGAAGGGTTCACACTCAAATTGAAAATATGAAAGCAGAAGAAAAAGTTTAAGAGATTTGAAGCAACAGTACAAAGATAAATATGGGTGAATATTTCATTTTAAGGCATATATTTAAATGTAGTTTACTAAGGACAAAATGATTTGTATTAAACAGTAGCAATGGCAATAGCAGTAGCAGTAGCAGCAGCAGCAGCAATAATAATAATAATAATAATAATAATAATAATAATAATAATAATAATAATACCATAAAATGGGGTGAACAGGGACGAAGTGTTATTATATTTTATATCTTTGTGTCTGGGGAAATTTTACAGATAGTAACAGTATATTCCTACTACAAAAAAGAGTAATTAGAATAATAGTAGGTGCCAAATCTAGGGAATTGCATAGGACTATTTTAAGAAAACTGCAAATAATGCCCATGGGTCGTCAGAATATTTTTTCATTAATAATCTTCCTCGTATGCAATCATGAAAACTTTGTAACTAATTCAACAATTCACAGCATAAATACAAATGACTTTCATACTCCATCGGCAAGTCTATCATATTATCAAAAAGGAGTGCATTATATGGCAGTAAAAATTTTTAATAGCCTCCCTATGGATGTAAGAAATGAAACTCAAAACATAAGATTATTTAGGGTCAAATTAAAGAAGTACCTCATTTCTCACACCTTCTATTCTGTAGGTGAATTCATGACATTCAACAACACTTCATGAAATTGATACCAAAATTTTGTGTTGTACTAGTAGACTATATTTTAAACCTCTTCTGTACATATTTCAACTAGACTGTGACTATAAATTAAGATTTTATAATAGTATTAAGTTTTTTGACTTGTTCCATATTCTAGTTGCGAAGCAATGTACGAATACCATGAAATGTTAATAAATACAATACAATACAAAGATTAAGTACAATAATAAGAGTGTTTATGTTTTCATTCATAATGAGTGAACAAATAAACACTCTTATTATTATATTTACTCTTTGACACAAAGAAATAAAAAAATAATAAAACTTCGTCCTTATTCACCCCCTGCATCCCTATTCCCCCATTTTACGGTAATAATAATAATAATAATAATAATAATAATAATAATCATAAGACTATGTCAGTTTTAGGACTTTCAGTTCTGGTTCAAATGTTTTTGTAATGTCTATCTCCTCTCTAGTGTTCCAAGGTAATGTTTTCCATTTGGCATGTAATATAATTAAGAACTAATTTTGGCGTTCGATTCTCGGCCAATCTGTTGACATGTTGTTACCATTCCAGTGACATGCAGTGCCTGCTGCCTTAGAGTAGGCTAGGACTGCCAGGTTTTCAAACTGAAAATACGGAGGATTTTGGAAGTAATTGCCAAAATCATTATCAAGACATTATCGACACATTTTACCTTTAGAAGCATGTTATATACAGTATAACTGTAAGCAAAAATAATTTAAAATGAATCTCATAGCACTATTTATACTTACCACTTGCTTTGTATTCATTCAGAAACTTTTACAAGTGAAATTTCCCTTAACAAAACAGGTTGAAAATTAACGAGAATTTGTCATTGTAGATTACACTTAAAATATAATTAGAATAGCTTTCGTAGCATCATAGCACTATTCATATTTATCAATTCAATAAATAAATAAATAAATAAATGATGAGAGAAAATATTATCAAATACACGAGATGACAGACTGGCAAAAATGTGCATAAAATACGGGAGACCTGGCAACTCTAGGGTAGGCTCTCCTTTTAGAGATTAGTTAATATCACTACTAACCGGCTATAATTTATAATCCAGCTTTAAATGCATATTATGTATTACAATTATTAATCATTCTAGCAGATTTCGACAACGAGCACAAACCTAATAAAGAAACAACACAACATTTTAAAGAAATTATATCTTTTTTACTTGAAGAAAAACTTCATTCTTTCCTTTTGCTTCATAAACTCATTGATAACATCATTGTAAAATGTTGGAGAATTTTTAAGTTCCTGTAGCTCCTTCTTCTCTATTGACATCAAGGTTAGGTTGTTCAATCTTTCGTATCTCTGAGTCGATCAATCAGTGATTTCATTCGTATTAAGGACAGAAAATATCTTTTGACTGATGCTGATGTACTGGGTATGAACAAAACAAGTGATGTCAACTCATACAGTCCAGAGAATGCTATGTGGAGCTGTAAATTTCATATGTATTACTAGTTCATGAGGATATTTACCATGAATAATTTTTTCATGTTTATGTTTGAATTTCAAGTCCGTCAAACACCTGGCATTAGAAAACAACAACATTTACAGTTTCACTTTTTTCAATGAAAGACCAGCAATCAAAACTACTTTTTCAGGATTTCCTCTATTATGCACTTATTTTAAGTCATTATATGACACTTACATTTCAATTTACACTTTCGAATCAACTATGAAACACTATTCACTTCTATTTTTGTATACGAACACTCTTGGAAATGGAAATCACCGCTAAAGCACACCTGCTTAGCGCTTACTAGACCGACATAACAAACCAAATGGTTGCATAGAGAGCAAGCACGCATGCACCAGAAGCCAATGAGAAAGACAGAAGCCAAGGAAACGCTCATTGTAGGGCTGTACAGCAGAGCCCATTGTGGTGATACAGGTGAAACAGCACGAAGTTTGACTAGATTTGAAAGAATAGGTAATTTACGAGGGGGATCCAGGAAATAACGACAGTTTTGTTGCAATAATTAAAAAAAAAATATTTGAAAAAACAAAGTCTGTTACATAACTGAAGCTTCCTTCACTTCTCTACATAATCACCACCTACATTTAAACATTTGTCGTATCTGTTCACTAGCTTTAGAATTCCCGTGTTATACTCCTCTGCCGCCAGTTCATTAAGCCAGGTGTTCACTGTCTTCTTCAACTCTTCATCACTTCCAAAACGCGTACCACCCAGAAAGTCTTTCAGCTTAGTGAAAAGGTGAAAATCGCTAGGAGCAAGGTCTGGACTATAGGGCGGATGATCAAAGATTTCCCAACCGAATTGATCCAGCAATTCTCGAGTTGAAGCAGCAGTGTGCGGGCGGGCATTGTCGTGAAGAAGCACAACTCCTCTCGAAAGCATTCCTCGCCTCTTGTTTTGGATGGCTCGCCGTAGTTTTCGTAAAGTCTCACAATAACGATTTGCATTGATCGTAGTGCCTTTTGGCATGAAATCCAGTAAAAGAACACCTTTGCAATCCCAAAAGACAGTAGCCATGACTTTTTGTGTTGAGAGAGTCTGTTTGAATTTTCTCGCTTTCTTGGGTGATGAGGGATGATGCCACTGACGTGATTGGCGCTTGGTCTCTGGGGTGTTGTGAGACACCCAGGTCTCCTCACCAGTCACAATTTGATCAAGAAAGGCGTCTCCATCTGTGTGATATCGCATCAAGAATGTCAATGCTGAGGCCATTCTCTGAGTTTTGTGTTGGTCACTCAGTTGCCGTGGAACCCATCGTGCACAGATTTTGTGGTAGCCAAGATGTTGCGACACAATTTCACCAAGCAAAGAACGAGAAATGTCAGGAAAGGCAATATGCAATTCGTCGAGTGATGTGCGCCTGTCTTGCAAGATTCTGTTGTTCACTTTAGTCTTCAGGTCTTCTGTGATGAGTGATGGGCGTCCGGGTCGAGTTTCATCGTGGACATTTGTTCGCCCATTGTTGAACATTTCGCACCATTTTCTCACATTTCTTTCATTCATTACAGTATCACCATACACTTCTTTCAATTGCCGGTAAATTTCTGCAGGTTTCAAATGACGGGCATTCAAAAATCGAATCACACTCCTCACCTCACAGTCGGCGGGATTATCAATCACGTCGTTCATTTTGAAGTAACACAAAATGCACAATGGCGACTTGTTGCAACCAGTACTCACAACATTATGAGAACACATGTTAAGGAAGCCAGTTGACCTTCAAACAAGGAAGGGGAGTCAGTTGCGCGGCGGGTATGCGCGAACGGTCGTTATTTCCTGGATCCCCCTCGTATGTAAAAAAAAAAAAAAAAAAAAAAAAAAAAAAAGAAGAGAGATTTATTAGCTTCTTCTTCTTTCTTATCCCGTGGTACTTAGACCAAGTCTATGAGGTTGTGTTGTTGCAGGCGTTGCAGCTGATGCATCACTTTTTTTTTGGTTCTGAGTATACATGGTTTGGAGTGAGCCTTTACACATGAGAATATGATTTGGTGAGGCTGGTTCTGTGTTGCATTTTGTACATAATGGAAATATCTTCTGAAATGCTATGATCTTCATATGCTTTGTGTGTCCACTTTTTAATCTTGCTATTGCAGTTTATGATTCACGATTAAATTGACAATTGATGACTGTTCCCAGTTGTTGCTCATCATACCATTTATGTTGTAGTGGCTGTTTCCAGATTTCATTTATTCATTTCCATATTTATTAGCTTCTGAAGCTAGTAATACCTTTAAATATAATTTATTGTTAACATTAAAATAGCCAGGGAGGCGCAGCACACCTAGCCTACCCTGAATGCACACCACTGTAACATTCTCACAGACTGTCCTAGATTTCATTTGCAATATTATTTTTGACATTCAGGTATACTTACTTCTATTTGTTTCGTTATCCACTTTTGTATAATCCCATGATAAACACTGGTAATATTGTGACTTGTGAGTTAGCAGAAATTTTTTATTTTTGTGTTTGATGAAAAGCTGACAAATATGAATGGAAAAGTAATTTGGTTATTGATACACTTCTGATGCATAACTCCTAATGAAATTTTTGAACTGAAAGAGAGGGGAAATGGGAGGAGAAATTTAAAAGGAACACAAAAGCGTCCTTGCAAATGGAGTTTGGGGCTGAGAGAAACTGATGTCTCACTCTGGGTTATGGGTCCTAATGAAACCTGTCCATACACATTATATTATATCCTCATTCGACTTCAGAAAATTAGCAATCCTATTATCAATGAGTTATTTCCTGCCAGAGAATATCTCTCTATGTAGAATTCACAAATCACACAGTTGATATAGGTAAAGGCTAAATACTCATTTAAAAGAGAGGGGGGGGGGGGAAGACAGAATTATAGAAAGAATTTATGACTTTCACTAACTTCAACAAAAACAATGAAATGTAAACGAAATGCCCAAAACATGAAAGAAAGTACGTGAAAAAATTTAAACTGAAGCTAAAAGGTGCTACAAACACTACACAAAATAATAGTAATTAAGTTGTACAGACCAAGAAACAAAATTTGGGACTTTATAACTACGGGGTAGATGTTGATGAAAAGTCATCTTCTTATTTTTCACATTAGAACGATCCTATTAATATAGAAATCCTTTCTATGTTAATATCAAAGTAAATAAATAATTTCTTATATTGCATTTTTTTTACGTTTTTTTAACTAATAGGTCATTTTTAATACTTTGAAGAACCTTTAGATGATTTGGAATACATTTTACTTTCTTCTTTACCGATAGATCTGTTAAATCGTTTTCTAACCAAATAGGTTACTAGTAATTACCTACTGAATAAGTGAATAGTAGTGAAGTTTGAGTTTTATAGTTTGGAACATACTCTAAGTCCATCCCTCATTCCACTGAAGGCTTCACTTCACACAACAGAAGTAATATAAAAGGCTTGAAAACAGTTTAGTTTAAATGAGGGCTTTCACCGACCACTTCTGATCGAAATACATTTTAAACCCTCATTAAAATCTATAGTTTTCCCTTAAAACCTTCATTTTGTTGCATGTTCTTTTCCTTTATCTTAGCTAAATTCCAGGAAGTTGCCTCCTCTCTCCGAGATTTCCAGGGCAGTCATTGAAACAAGGTGACTAATTTTTAAGAAATTGTGGTACGAGTACGGTGGATAATATTTAAATGTCATTTTCTTTTAATTTCATGTCATTTTTCCTTTAGTTTAAGGGCATTTTAATGATCATTTTAAGTAGATTTTTAGGTCATCAACATCCGCCCCCTATTTATAACATACTGCACATGCTCAGTATTTACTCAGTGGCCCAAATTTTGTTTCTGGGTCTGTACAATTGAAAAACAGCTGACATTATGTAACATACCTGGTTAAAGGAGCGACAGGTCGAGATGGTAGTGTAAGCTCCTCATCAGAACTAGAATGACCTTCGTAACTTAAAGCTGCCTTTATAGCTGCGTCCTCAGCAACAAAGTTCTTTGTGTCATACTCCAGGAACTGTTTTGTCTGCGTAATACAACATGATATCAGTGTTTCTAAAAGAGAAGAGGATAGAGGACAGAGAGAGAAGGGAGAAGGGAGGAGAGAGAAGAGAAGAGAAGAGAAGAGAAGAGAGGAGAGGAGAGGAGAGGAGAGGAGAGGAGAGGAGAGGAGAGGAGAGGAGAGGAGAGGAGAGGAGAGGAGAGGAGAGGAGAGGAGAGGAGAGGAGAGGAGAGGAGAGAAGAGAAGAGAAGAGAAGAGAAGAGAAGAGAAGAGAAGAGGGGAGAGGAGAGAGGAGAGAAATGAGAAGAGAAAGGTCGTAATAATACGAAAAATATTAAAAGCAGGAACATTATATGCGAGATATAAGGGACCAGGAAAAATTATTGTTAAAGGCAGAAAAGCATTATAAGCAGGAGTGTTATATCGAGGTTTTACTGTAATACATTTTATTGTAAGTTTTATTAAAAAGTTTCAGTATTAAATAGATATAATGTTCGGTAAAATAGACTATCAGGTGCCAAATTTCGCAAATGGGAACTGGAAAAAGAATGTGATATTAAAAAAATAATGCGGGCCTTTACGTAACTTTAGTATCTAAAAACTGAAACAGTGATGTAGGACAGGAGAATATAAGCAAATGTATCGAAACAAAAATGATTCTGAGCTCATGACAAGTACTTCTAATTCAGACTACAGTAAAGTAGACGTAGACAGTACTAACACTGTCGAAAGTGAGATTGATTTGACGTTTTGAATTCCATGAAGTGATGAACTTGAGAGATGCACTGATCTGGCAAGATGGAATTCTTTCAAGTGATACAGAAAGCCACCAGAGAATCCAAAAAATAATTTCTTTTTTCCGCACAGCTCTAATGACCAGAAATTTTCACTAAATTTTTACACCAGGGAGCTAAGCAATGGAGAACATATTCATTGATCATGGTTAGTGTATTCAAAAGAAAAAGATTCTGTATTCTGTTTCTGTTGTAAGTTGTTTTCCTATAATAAAATATCACTCACTACTCTATAATGATTGGAATCATTTTGTATATGTAGCTCAGTGAACATGAAAAATATAAAAACCACTAGAGTCCCATAAAAAGTGAAATGAATTACTGCTCAGGCTTACAAACCCAGATGACATCAACAGTCATGAACATTTTCTTGGTTTCACTGCTGTAGAAGCCACTACAGGCTCAGCATTAACCAAATGAATTTTAAGAAAATTGTCAGAAATGAATGTTCCAATTGCAAACATGTGTGGCCAGGGTTATGACAATGGCTCGAATATGAAAGGAATATCTTCAGTAACTCAACAACACATTAAGGACCTGAGAGCTTTTTATATTCCTTGCTGATATCATTCTCTCAACTTCATGGTCAATGATACCGTGTTGTCATCTAGAAAAGAGATTTTATTTTTAAACTGTTCATAAATTGTGTTTTCCTCGGAGTCAACACTGCATTGGTGAATCCTTAAGAAATATATTACAACTCTAATGTCTAGCCAGTAAGTACAACTTCATGGGAATCTAGAATCGAGGCCAATCGTCCTTTAGGACATTATTGAGGAATTTTATGATGTACTGATACAAATTGCTGACAACGAGTCAGTAGACAAAATGGCGAGACATGAAGCTGAAACACCCTTGCCTCAAAACTCAGAGATTTTAAATTTTTATGTTGTCTGGTTATATGGCACTATGCTTTAAACGAAATTAATGTTGCTAGTAAACTGATCCAATGCAAAGCATACTAACTGAATTGTCTAGTGTCATAACAACTTTGAGGAATAATCTCCAAAGTCTTAAGAATCTCATTTGATGAATCATTTCTTGTTGATGCTACATTATCTGAGAATGTCCCTGTTACATCAGAATGTAGTACAAAGAACACACTGTAATAATTATTTTAATTAACGATTTTTAACAAGATTATATATTTAAAGTGTATTAAAAAATACTCTAATGATAACCTGAGATATGTAGTTACATGTGCTAGTCACTTTCAGGTAGTAGCTAACAGTTTGTGCTAACAAAAATCCATACTTTTTAGACTCCAATAATAACACATGATGATTTCTGTAATCAAATGAACATACCATTTTCCCACACAAATTTAACTTAACCATTTTAGTCATAAAAACATGAACATTCCTGAATATATTACCCTGTCAAGTGCAGAGATAGTGGTGCTAGATGCCAGCAACTGCTGTTGCCGCAGTGCTCGGCGCTGGTGAATATTCATCTTGAGCTGACGATTCTGATCACGTATGTTGCGTTTCCTATACAAAATAGATCCACGATGAATACTTGGTGTTACAGCCATATCACATGACGAAGAAGATGATGTGTATGATTTATTGGGAGCAAAAGCTAGACCAATCAGCTTAAATGCACTCTTCACTCGATCAAGTCCAGATTCATCAGAATCACTTTCATGACTGAAATGAAAATTAGAATCAAACTCAGTTTTCGATACAGTATAAAAAAGTATGGAATTTAGTTTTCTCAAATAATAAATGCAGTAATACAAACATTATAAATACAAAAATAACAGATACATTTTTACTTTTTCATTACAAGTAGCACATATGAAGTATAGTAAAGATTTTACTTCGAAATTTTTTGAAAATACACAAATGGGTAATTGAATTCCTAAGAAAATATTAATCTAAACTACAAATTTTTAGGAATGTATAATCTATTTCAATTGTGAATATTTCTGGCAAAAGACAATAATTACAGCCAATTTAAAAGATGCTATTTTATACACTTTTGCTATTAGGGCTTTCAAATAGACTGCACTATCTTTTGTTTGAAAATGACTTGCAAACTCTTCAGAATAAAAAAACAATGTTGAACACAAAACAAAATATGCCAATTCAAAAAATCTCTATCATGAAAATAAAAGATATACATACATTCCCAATCAATGCTTTTCATATCTCGCAACAATTCAGTCCTTTATCATGTCACTTAACAATATTTCTGTCTGTAGTTAATTTTCTTCAACTATCATTCAAAACACACAAAATAAAAAAATCGTTATCAGACATTCAAAGAGAAAGATACACTCCAGTTTTTTGCATTGCATACAAAAGACTTAATATACTGTAACATAAAAAAATAGTTATCTGGCTTCATTTATAAATTTATGAGAAATAATAATTATTTGTTATTGTAACTCATAGGTTCACAATGAAACTCAAAGTCTGTTACTTCTTCTGAAGCAAATAACAGTATCATGAAAGCAAACTATTAGAGAAGTAGTTGTAAAACACGACTTTTTTTTATTGGGTTATTTTATGACACTGTATCAAATCTCAGAACAGGTCACATTGTCACACAATTTTACCTACACCAATTTCACATCTCTGATAATCCTACTTGTCTGTGGTGTAATAATCATGATGAAGATCTGGAACACATTCTTCTATACTGTCCATCCATAAACCACAAAAGAAGTAAATTTAAATCATCAGTACCAGTTGCAGACGACACAGCCCTGCAGTAATATATTGCCTACACCCCAACTCTGGCTACTAGCGACAGGGATCTATAATGAACACTGGTCAAAATAAATGTCCCTCATTTCTCGTGTAAAACAACAACTGAATAGACTACAGTGGACTATAGTGGACTTTATGTTGTCAGCAAACAGCTGGATACATTAAGATTGATTGATTGCTTGTATATACTAGTTTGGCACAAATAAAAGGGTAACAGATGATATATTTCTACATTTGCTTCTTGCTTACCATTTTGCAATGATTTGAGTTACATGTACCTATTCTTAATCATTAATTTTCTGGACATTTTTCTTTCAGTCTGTTGCACTAATGCTGAAGATCTGGTAGCTCATTCAACTTGTTATAACACGTAAAAAGATGCAGTGCTTTTTGTTTCATAAATGGTAAAATCTATAAATACTTTACATATACAGTAGAACCCCTTTTTAACGAATCTCTTAGGGATTGCTCTTTTTCCTTAAATAGGGGTTTACATATATTTCATTTTACAATAATTCATATTTGATTTTGTTCAGGTAAGTCAGCAATCGCGAAATTAATATGTACTTCTTATTTTATTTCATAAATAATAAGGACAAATACATTTCTTATTCTTTTTATATCTCAGCTAATAACTGTTACGCATTTGTTATTTATAAAATATGCAAACATTTGCACACTCACAAGGTGTTATCATCAGACGCATTTTGAAAATATACATAAATTTCTACATTCGATAAAAATTGGACATGGGGTTTTAGAAGTAAGCCAGGTATATATAACTATGATATGAAACTACCATTACCTTCGTTTCAAGGTCACTGGTCTCTCTTCTGGAGGTTCATCTCCAGAGCCCCTATTCTTAGTGATTCTTGAAGACGAATTATTATTTGTAAATGTGTGCGTATTTGGGCAAGTGTGGAAGCTCTCATCTTTCTCTTGAACAGCAGTGCTATTACAACAATTATCACCACTACCTTCTTGAGGACTTTTTGTATCAGATGACTGACAATCCAGCATGCTCAAACTTTGTAGAAGGTGACCCACAGAATCCATAAAAAGTCTACACATAAAACAAGAACCACATTAAAGGATTAAATTAAAATAAACACTTTAATTAAAATTACACACACCTTTCCATTATGCGATAATTATTTAAAGCTATTTTACGGAATGACCAAAAATAAATAATTCACTTTAAAAACTGCTCTAAAATATTACACAAAATAATCTCAAAAGCCAAAGAACTTCACTTTAACAAAATATTCTAAACTGGAATATTAAAATTAAAACAACTTGAAATATAATTAAAAAAAAAAAAAAAAAGCAAATAGTTTAGAAAAACTTTCTCTCAACAACTGATAAACTAAATATGCCACATAATAATAATAATAATAATAATAATAATAATAATAATAATAATAATAACAATAATAATAATAATAATGATAATGTTACAAATTTTTTTAAAGTGTCTCTACGTACAGCTTTTCCAAATATTCAAATTTTTCCAACAAATCCACGAGAAATAATTACAAATATAAAGCAACTAGAATCTAAAAATGAAAGATGTTATGCGAGGGAAGGTTCGCTCATTCAAAGTTTAATGGATGCAGGTTTTGTATTGTTTCCTGCATTCTAATATAGGTTGCTTTGACACAGCATGCTTATTTTCTGTTTAAAAAGTAAATCTTTCAGGAGTTCAGTTGTGATCTAGTAAAGATACTTTGAAGGTGTATTAAAATGCTGCCATAAAATCTGCAACTTTGCCTATGAAAGCCAAGGAAGAATGGTTTGTTTGCAAAGACACCAAAATAATTAATACTCATAAAGTCATAAACCATAAATTGCCTATAGTTATTATGTGAGTCAGTGAATGAAAGAGCGCTTCATAACAACTATGTCCATTAGGATTTCAGTCACTAGAGCACATACAACAATCAATGCACTGCATGATGTTTTTACAAAGTGCAAAATCAATATCATAAACCCTTGATTAGTGTTGTTTTATGATGAACATTCCTATCACTTCCTGTACTGTGGTAAATCAGATATATATCAGGAGCATAGTATCAAAGTTAGACAACTCCATTTTTTGCGATTTCGAGATATTGATTGTTTCTCATAGAATTGTGTGTGCTGAATGCAATTCTGGAATTGTTTAGGTTCAAAAAACGGACAGGACAAAGCGAAAATAGCACTTAATTGTGTGCTTTAGAATCAAAATGTAGACAAATCCACTGTGGCTTGGTTCCAAATTAGGACAATTCCTTCAGTAGCCAATGAGAAGCCCACATTCGTACCATCTTTTCCCATCTCGCATCGCGAATCCAACATGGCTGATTGTTTACATAATCGGTTTGTGGATGAATAGGTACTGTTTTACGTAAATTTACTTTGAAACCGAGGTACAAGAGACTTAGATTCAAAAGTAGACAATTTCACTTTAAATATGGCTTCGTTTGGTTTCAAAAACAGACAACTCCACTTTAAACATGGCTTCATTTGGTTTCAAAAACAGACAACTCCATGACTTAGTTTCAGAGATGGACAATTCCACTTTTTAAACTTAAATTTCGACCTGAATATTAACTTTAATCGCATTTTGAGACTGAAAAAATATTTCTATGATCCATGAGAATGTTAACAAAAAATGTACGTATAATGGTGATATTGGTTTCCAAGGATCTAGTATTTCGCCTCTCCTGTAAAGAAAGCAAAAGTGGAGTTATCCAATTTTGATACCAAGCTCCTCATATATGTTTTTTAAATTCTATTTAGTAACAGCTGTATAGTAGAACCCCGATTATCCATCACCCTATTAACCGATCAGCAGATTATCCGACTGTCTTTCGGTTGCTCTTTTCTTTCGTTCTTTCTTCCTTTACTACAGAAATAAACATGTAAGAAACTTAGTACTATGCCTTATATTATAATCCTATTTTTTCTAGAGTGTTTTATTAAAAGCATTTACCTTTACATAGTACTACTGCAAGCAATAAGAACGTTACTTGAAGGTATTTTTCTCAACTTGTAAAATAGTCACTACCTGCTTTCAAAGAAATAGTTCCAAGAACTTCCGCACAATATATAACAAACCTGTGCAGCATTCAGTTCTTGTCCTATTGCTCAAATGCAGGTACTTTATAACTTCTATGCAAAATATCTTCCACAGGTGACAAAAGTGTTTTCCTAAGTATCAAAATGAAAATGCAAATAATTGAGAGGTTCGGGAAAAGAAAAACTGCGGCTCATTTCGCATCAGAATACGTGATTGGCGTTACAACTGTGCGCGATTTAATGAAAAATAAGGATAAAGTGTTCCTCATGGGGGAAGAAATTTTCTCATGAAATTTCAGCCAGTGTATGGGACCGGTGCCCACCCAGCATCATGATGCACTTGGGGAGCTATGATAGGTAGCGAAATCCGGTTGCGAATGCCAACTATAATGGCTGGGGGGGGATCATCGTGCTAACCACACGATACCTCCATTCTGGTTGGATGATCGTCCACCTCTGTTTCGGAATGTGGGCGTGAGGCCAGCAGCTGGCTGGTCGTTTAGGCCCTTCACAGGCTGTAGCGCCACGGATTATGATTATTATTATTTATTTATGATAAAGTGTATAACGTATGTATATCTACAACAGAAGCCCTCTACTATTTCTATCCTTCCGCAAACAACCATCATAAGGAACTTCCTTGGCCCTTATAAACCCGTCGTTGACAACCAGAATTAAATTAGCGAACTTCTGATTCACTATCTAGCATGTTAAACGCAACACTATGGAGGAATATTATGAGACTGTAGTATGGACTTATGCAAATATTTTATAGTACGGATCATCCAATTTTTTCGATTTTCTACACCCCCTTCATTACCACGGATAATAGAAGTTCTACTGAACTTTTGTTCTGTGTGTGTGTGTGTGTGTGTGTGTGTGTGTGTGTGTGTGTGTGTGTGTGTGTGTGTGTGTGTGTGCATTGTATAGTCAAGAGTCAGCATGCAGGAACTACATGGAGAACTGTAAGACTCACACTGTATATTATACATTTGAATTTGCACATGCTCTAAGTGAAATGCACAAAAAAAATTACGAATTATATGATGTGGTTCATACAAGTGCATATTATTATAGCATTGTTTCCTGTACAACAGTGATTATAAAAAATGTCATACCTTGATTTTCCCTTTCTGTTTGGAAGTTTTTTAATTCCTGGAGGCAGCTCAGCTTTTGTCTTGAAAGTATCTGAATTTCTGTCATGTTTTTTGACTGATGAATCAAGTGCAACATCTGTGATGCTATTAGTAACAGTACTTTCCTTTTCCTCTACTGCCGTACCTGAGCTGCTGACAGACATGAACTGCTGTTTCTCATTACACATGTCATCAAAACTGTGGTCAGTTCCAAGATTTAATTCCATTTTTCCGCTTGATACAGTGTCTTCACATACTTTTCCATTAGACTGATTATATTCCTCAAAACTTCGTTCATTTTCAGCAGTGAAATCCATTTTACTTCTACTTGAAACATCATCAAAGGAGAAAGCTTGTGTATATTCAAAAGTTTCTTCATTTACTGTCTGCGAACATGAGCAAGATAATTTCCTTCCAGATTCCTTGAAATTATTAATCTCAGAATAGCAATATTTACAGCTGGATGTTTCTACATTTCCAGAATCAGGAAGATCATTGGTAACAACAGTAATATTAGCTACTGAAGTGTCATTATTGGAGTAATAATCATCTACAAAATTTAAATTAAGATTATCCTTAGAACAACTAGCAGAGACGTTACCTATAACATTTTCCATATAATTGCAAGAATTCTGTTTGGCACTTGAGGGATCATCTCCCACGTGAAATATAGGCTGATTGGTGTTTAAAGTTATATTCCCTTCTGTTTCTGTTTCTGTTCCCTCATTACCTTCCTTCATTTCCCAAGCTAGGAAAGCATTATAATGTGCGTAGTACTGTTCATTAAAATGCTTTTTCCAGAGATTCTGCCAATAATGGTCTGCTTCATCTGTGGTGAACGGAGCACTTCGAGAACTGCCTGAGGAGGATGATAATGAACTACTATGAATTGAATCTTCAGTGTCACCGCAGCTCAAATCTAAAGATGACACTGTGATTTTGGTCACATTGGTCATAGAGTCAGAAGTGATAGCTGTATTAGCAACACTACCAGCTACGATACAACCATCTGCGCTACCATCTCCTGAAGAATCATCTGTACTTGATGGTGATAATGGACTCCACCTATCAACTGAAGATGAACCATTTTCCTCACCGGTGCATATTAATACATCTTGTTTAGATACGGCTTCTGCGGTCTCACCTATTGGTGAAGTGGGCAAGTCTTTATCTTTGCTTTCAACTTCAGTTTTTACAACATCTGAAAGCAGTAATTCTTTCTGCTCAGTCTTGTCACCATCTAATCCTGGAAATATACCATCGCCATTTGGAGAGGATTCAATTTTTTCCAGTTCACTGGATGAAGAGGTGAAACATTTTGAAAAATCTTGTTCATTAACTTTCTGAAGCGAACCCTGGAATGTGTTAGAATAAGTGTGAGAAGTAGTTTCTTCTTCATGGAATGCTGTCTGCTGTTCATCAGAAAGATGACACTCACTTTCTTTTATTTTAGAATCTTCAAAAGAATCTTTATTCTTACTGGCTGAATGATTCTCACATGCAGACAAAACATTGCTATCATGTTGGTTAAGATAATCTGGATTGATATATTCACCATACTTGGCTATCCAACTTTGCCATATAATTCTTTCTCCATTAACTGACCAATAACGCTCCCAATCTTCATGACGTGAAGTTGATGTATACTGAACATCTCCACCACACTCTGACAGATCAGCACCACTGTCACTTAGCTGCAAGCCACCTCGGGTTATGCCAATTCCACCCCCACCACCACCACCTTCCCTTATGCTGTCATGCTCGTGCTCATCTGTAGAGTAGTTGTTGTCAGTATGTGAAGCGCTGCAGTAACAGCTTACCGCTTCCTCCTGAAAGTAAGAGAAACAAAAAATAAAATCACAAGAACAACTCACATGTCTGCAATACAGTTTATAAAATTAAATTAAAATGATAATGGTATTTATACCACAAATAAGAACCCAGTGTCCAACTGATAGGACACAAGTTAAATTTATCAGTTATTTCGCGTTTCTTTCAAAATTTCCCTCTGTTAATCATTATCATTAGAGACGAGAATTCCATGCAAATGCATGTTTTTATAGGAACATAGGACAAGCTCAAACTAGTACTTATCCATTTCATTACTTTCCGGTTCCAAATATGTGTACTTTTTCCGTGCATGTTTGCATGTTTTGGCCTTTTGGAGATAAAACCATGCATAATGCATATTTAAGCAACTTTTAGCTTAATAATGCATATAATATATATTATGATCAGTTTAAATGCATGTTTTAATGGTTTTGAGTGGACACCTAAGTTTCTCGATTTTTATGACCCTCATTTTAGCTTCAGGAATCAGCACTGAAAAAGGAAAAGAAAAAAAAAAAAAGTAACAGAAAAAGGTTCATTCAAGTTTGCACCCATAACTTCTTGCGATGTAAAGAGGTCATTCTCTGCCTACAAAAACATACTGATTGACAAGAGCACGAACCTTAGTTGTCAATGTGCAAAAAGAAGAGTCAAGTGAAATAAGAAATTTGGAACAAAAATGAAAGTGCATTTTTGTACTTTTTTGCTTGATAGTGCATGTTTCATAGTTTGATAGTGCATGAATGCATGCATATTTTGGGATTTTATAGTGCATGAAATTCTCGTCCCTAAATATCATTGTTCCTACCATTCTATTAAATGAGGAAAGAGTTTTCCTTCAGGTGACAACATTTGAAATATGCGGTGTGAGGCATCTTATGAAGACGTCATTTCAAACATTCTGGCTTTAAGTGTGTTCCCTAGTTCTCAATCAATGCCACTACTGGGTAATTCCACAATTTATTATGGATGTTAACATTTGAAGACTGAGCAAGCATATCTGATTCAAGAAAACATTATATATAGGTAACGGTTTTTTATAAATAGAACTTCATACATAGGCTCTTCAGTCAAGTTTTAAAGGGTCTAACTGTTAAACAGTTAGAAAGTAAAAAGATGCTGTTATAAATTTAATGTGAGAAGTCTCATGTGTTTGTCTGACAATGTCACACATTATGCTACATAAATTCATAAAGAAAAGAAGAAAATGTGATTGTTCATCACTCTTCCATAAGGAGCAAGTTGTGTAGACCAATTTACCAATAGAGTCATTGCCCAGTGCATGCTACACCTGCGATGAGATAATATGGAGATTGTTTGGGATGCCACAGGGGAACTGGAGCTCAACCTATGTGTTACCTGGACCACAGGCTTGCTCAACATAAGTTATAAATCGAGGATATGCTGGAGATTTATTTAGATTTAGATTTATTTAGATTTATTTATTTAACCTGGTAGAGATAAGGCCGTCAGGCCTTCTCTGTCCCTCTACCAGGGGATTACAACTATAACATGAACAATAAGATTACAATTAATGTGATCGAAGCCAGGTCCATAAGATTGTAAGTTCAGTGCTCTAGGCACTAGACCACTGGGTTGGCAATATACAAAATATAAAACTGAAAGAAAGGAAGCCAGTTTTTAACTGATACAGTTATTAAAATGTTTCGAATATAAGTTGTACATGTAACATCATATGACAAACTTATAGTATTAATAACAACAATTTGGAACTTGAACTCAACACATTTTACAAGTAATTACATCCACAAAGTTAGTCCAAAAAGATAAGATTTACTTTTGGAATAGTAAGTCTTTTCAGGTGTTTATCAAATGCTCTTGTAAAAGACTTTATACCAGGTGTTTCAGACCACCAGTATCAGCCTTTTTTTTCTCGAAAACTATGCGATACTGGTTGTTCATAAAAAAATTTATATAACCACAACCTATGTAAAGAATCGATTGGTGGTAGTACCATTTCCTGTTACAAACCGGAAGTAGAGGTACCTTGTGGTCAACTTCGAAATTTCAAATGAGAATATGGCTCATTGAACGTACCATTGGAAACTACTTTTACTAAAACTGTTTTTTTTTCCCTAACTTTTATTGTTTACTCACAAAGCAACAAAAATGCTATCTTCTGAGAAATGCTGTATGTTGTTTATGTACATACACTCTTCATAGTAAGTGTTCAAAATGTATGCCAACCTGTGCTAAACAATGTTCTGATCACCTCCTAACATCCGTGATTGCACTTCAGCACAGCTAAGAGACCCACAGGCTTCTCTAATTCTTTGTTTCATGTCTCCTCTAGTTGTTGGATGCACCTGGTAGACCATGTCTTTAATGTGCTTACGAAGATAGCAGATCAACACCACATTTACATATTAAAATAGTTGACGGTGAAAGATAATATTATGATTTATTTAACAATGCAACTGCCAAGGTTATAACAGCATCGCAGATGTGCCAGAATTTTGTCCCGCAGAAGTTCTTTTACATGCCAGTAAATCTACTGAATGAGCCTGTCGCATTTAAGCACACTTAAATGCCATCGAACCCTCAACCTGACTACGTTATACAGGCCGATGATTGATGGTGGAAGACAAAATAGAAATTTTCAATTGTCATGATATAAGAAATATCCTTGGCTAACGGGGTACTCTGAGACAAATAAGTTATATTCTGTTTAGGGGTGAAAATGAATGGTCATTCTGTTCTTGTGGGGTCTGTGTCGCAGAAAATTTTGATAGAAAAGCTGATAAAAAATCTGCTCTATAAAAAGATACAAGGTAAGCAGATTTTTTCAGCCTACTCAGATTTACACCTTGCTTCGCCACTGATGGATGGTTATTTGTACAGAAACTATGTAGAATATCTCTGCGTTGTATTGCAACAATGCCCATTTTAAAAGTGTTTGAACATGAACTTGAATAAGCAAATGTATAAAATTAGTCATAATAAATTCCAACAAGTCAGAGACTACTGATTGTTTTTCTGTTCACTACGAACCATACAGCACATACTATGCACTACATTGCATAGCACATTGTTCTCAACTAAATATCTTTGAGTTCAGGTTGGTGAAAGAAGCCGAAAAATTTGACACATATATTCTAAAATTTTTTATATCTGCAGATCAGTATAAAACCTATCCCACTATGCTCTCACAACACAAACAGCGCTATAGTACTGCTTTAATTAATATTCTTACATCTGCTCTAAAACTGCTGAGATTCCATTTACATATCTTATGAATTCACTAGTTATTTGTTTAATTGTATACCAATATGCTCACCGTATCATGCTTTCCAACTGCCCTAACAGTTTTATGATCATATAAAACACTGCTAACATGGAAAGGTACGGTATTTGTCTTGTCATAGTCATCATACTGGGTACTATCATCTTCACTTCCATCTGCCTTCTCACACATTCCTTTGGATAAATTTTCACCATCACTGAAAGAGATATAAAACATAAAATATTTATTTACATCTTATTATATCACTCGATTCTAAAGAATATCTTGCCACAAGAGTGATACAATGGAGTCAAGAAAGGCATAAGTGACACCCTCATAAGATTCGCCTGTTTATTATGCTATCCCATATATAATACACACTTTTTGTCTGGTCACTGGACACCTCTTATATAAAGCTTTTATAAAATACCCTGTTTATTTCACTGAGATACCTGGATAAGTCTTTTCCTTATAAACTTTTTGTTTCGATTCATTTTCATTAATTTTGGCAGAAATGGCCAATTTTAGTTTATCATCAATTCATAATCATTAGGTTTACCAACATGAAGAGCACTGAACATTTTATTTGGTGCTTAAGCCCACATACATACAATACCACACCCTTTTGTTACTCTCTCTTTCTCACAGAACCTTCCTTACATGGAAAATTCTGGAAATTTTTTGTTGGTCAGTTTCAAATTGTTGTACTTGGTGCAATACTGAAATGATTATATGATAACAAGAGAAGCAGGTCACTGACGTCGCTCAGTTGACTAAGGTGCTTACCTGCTGATCTGGATTTGTGCTCGGGCACGAATTCGATTCCCACTTGGGCTGATTACCTGGTTGGGTTTTTTCAGAGGTTTTCCCCCCAACCGTAAAACGAATGTCAGGTAATCTATGGCGAATCCTTGGCCTCATCTCGCCAAATACTATTTCACTATCACCAATCCCATCAATGCTAAATAACCTAATACCATATTTGCTCGCGTAATTTGCGCACTTTTTAATTAACTTTGGCCATTGAAAAATTGGGGTGCGTAAAATATGTGGATTTTTCAAATAAGAGGTCCTGTTCTGAGTTATCTCAATTTTCTATACCGGTAACTGGTCTCTACCAAGGACAAGCATTGTTAAAGTAGCGGGACTTAGGGGTTTCTTTCTGAAGCAGGTACTTCAGTTGCTGGTGAATGACCTATGATGGACTGTAGGGAAGGAAAATCCCTACTACACTGAAAAAAATATGTACGTAATCCCTACTACACTGAAAAAAATATGTACGCAAAATGTGTGTGCAAAATACACGGAGCAAAAATAAAGTTCAAAATAATCCCTTAAAAATTAGGGTGCGCAAAATACCCGGGGGCGCAAATTACGCGAGCAAATACGGTAGGTGATACAGCGTCGTTAAATAAACAAGGGGGTGGGGGGGGGGAGAACAAGAGAAGCAACAAAATGTACTGCAAATTAAACCACTGCTAGCTTAACAAGTGATTCTCAATCAGCCCTACAAAGTATTGAAGGCGAATATAATTTGGACTTATGTGCCTTTGAAATTAAACACCTAATTAGCGTAAATCCAAATCACATTTGCCTGTTATTAATTTGAGGGCAGGTCGGGAATACTGGGAATAAGAGAGCAGATGAATTGGCAAAGTTGTCTGCTGATTCAAATCTCACACTTTTTCCCTCTTGTTTCTCAAGAACCAAATAGGAAAACATACTAATGAAAAACGGGATCAAAATTGGCGAGTGAAAAAGTACTACCAGAAACCTTTCTTTCAACAGTTCAAGACAGATTACCTTCTAAGCATCTAAAACCAAATTTCATTCTAAAACAATATTTGATGGTGGTGAGGTGGTTTCGCTGTAGATAATGCTACACTAAATCAATTTTTCACATTTCATTTCCTATTACCATTCACTGTAATAGCAGCCGTAATAGTACATTTACTATTCCGACGTGGAAAATTTGGTGAATATCTTCAAAGATTTCACATCTCAAATAATGCAAATTTTATATGTGGAGAAGAGAATCAGTATGTCAAACATCTTTTGTTCGACTGTTCCTTGTTCATGTATGAAAGATATACCTATGTAGACTTCATATTTAAATAAATAACTCCATTTAGCACCACTTGGCTGCATATTTTTAAATAAGCTGTAAATATAATTTGTAAACAGTTTATTTGCTGAATTTTAATGTACTAACTCAATAATGTATATACAGTGGAACCTCAATTTAAGATTTACCCGCATTTTGCGGTCCCGGCAGAAGTCCCATATACACAATGCTATTTTTACCCTGATTTAATGTTTCTCGATTTAGTGTTTTACCCGCATTTAAGAAACAAATTTTTTGTCCCAACAGAGCAAACTAGCTTCGATTGTGGGTTTTTTTTCAGCCCTAAATGCTTATTTCCTTGTCCAAGGTCGTTTCCGTAACAGTTCCTATCCATTTCCTTATCTACCATGCATACCCAGGTGAGATACCTGACGCAACACGCTGCCAGAAACCACGTGTTAATCATGTGCTGCGCTGCATGAGAATCAATTCACAACAAAGCATCACATTAAGACAAAGTGGACAATTTTAGGGCTTCTAATGGATGGCTGCATCGCTTTAGGCAGCATGACATTACATACAAAAATGTGTGATGAAAGTGCAACTGTTCCAGATGAGTTGGTGGATCATCGGAAAGACGAGGTGCTTCCACGTCTCATTGAAGGCTATGATGCCAAAGATATCTTTAATACTGATGAGACGGGGCTCTTCTACTCCCTGATGAGAGCCTCCACATAAAAGGAGAGACCTGCCATAGTGGGAAGAAAAGTAGGGAGAGACTCACTGTTCTTCTCTGTACAAATGCAGATGATTCCAAGAAGTTGAAATCCTTGGTAATTGGCAAATATGAAAAACCAAGGTGTTTTAAAAATGTCCGCATGCTGCCATCTAGTTACAAGAACACAGGACTGCCTGGATGACAATGGACATTTTTAGCAGCTATCTGAGACAGCTGAACGTGAAAATGGGGGCTGTTAACAGGAAGATACATGAAAATGGGAGCTGCTAACAGGAAGATAATTCTTTTAGTGGGTAAGTGTCTGGCACATCCCTCTGATACATCATTTCTGAAGAATGTGAAGGTTGCTTTCTTCCCACCTACCTGCATAGCTGTCTCCAACCCCTGGATTTGGGAGTAATTCATGCCCTCAAGGGGAAGAATGCAGAAACAGATCGCTGTCGTGGAGAGACAAACTGGAGATTCTGCTTTCTGCCATGCATAGGTCTGCAGTGCATGCTTTCAAAATCTCCATCCTCACTGCCATGCATATGGTCTGCAGTGCATGGGAGGAAGTGTCAGCAGCCACCATCACCAACTGCTTCAGAAAAGCAGGCTTTATGAAGGCTGTCAGTGGTGACATCAAGGAGGATGAAGAAGACTGCATCGATGAAGAAGAGTGGAGAAAAATTGTCCAAGAACCATAGATAACATTCAAGGATTTTCTGGAATGTGATTCTTCTCTCTGCACTTCATCAGCAGTGTCTATTGAGGACCTCTGTGATGCTGCCACTGCTGATGTAGCTCCTGATGATGAGGATGAAGAAGACAACAGTGAAGTATCAACACCTACATTTGGTGAGGTGGTAGCAGGACTGGAAGCTGTATGAAGATACATGTGTAGCTTCAAAATTGATGAATTCAGTTTGCTCCTCCTAAACCAGGTGAAAAGGGAGTTACTCTTCCTCCATCAAAGATGTGCAGCAAAACAGACATCCACTCTTGATTTCTTCAAGAAGTGGCAGATAAACTTGATGCAACCAACCAGTGTACTTAATGTTGTGAAGCTCTTTAAAGTATTTTTGTTCTTTTAGTTGAGATTAGACCATAAAAATTAGTTTTTAAATACGTTGATGTGTTTCTTTTTCAATTTTGGCAAAACCCCTATTTTGGGTTTTTCTCGATTCTGGGTATAATTTATCCGGTCCCCTGAAAAACCTAGAATCGAGGTTCCACTGAACCTTATATTGTTAAACCTACAACCCTGAAATAATAATAATCCATGGCGCTACAGCCCGTGAAGGGCCTAGATCGACCAGCCGGCTGCTGGCCTCAGGTCCACATGTCGAAGCAGAGATGGACGCTCATCAACCAGAATGGAGGTATCGTATGGTTAGCACAATGATCCTCCCAGCTGTTACAACTGGCTTTCGCAACTAGATTTCGCTACCTATCGTAGCTCCCCAAGTGCATCACGATGCTGGGTGGGCAGTGGTCCCATAACTGGCCGAAATTTCATGAGAAAATTTCTTCCCTCATAAGGACTCGAACCAGTGCGCATTCCATAATGCGAGTCCAAGGCAGGATGCCTTAGACCACGATGCAGGACACCTACAACCCTTACATATCTATATAGGGTGTTTCACAATTCAACCAAAGAAATATATCTGATTGCAGAGGGGTTATAGACAAGCAATTTGTTATAAGGAACCCAGGGTCTCTGATGGAAAATATCTGAGTTATCAGTTATTAAAGCTGTTTGCATTTGATACTCATATTTCAGCACTGAATTGAAAGAGAGCTATGGAATGATGTGCAATGCTTTCAGGCCTTATTAGCGATTGCATGAATCCCAACTGTTAAGAACTAATCAACTGTGTTTTCAAAATTTAGCCTTCACTCAATCTGTAAAATTGCTGGTAAATAATGAGGCAGCACACTACTGTACTGCTTGTTTCACCCTCATTTGTTTTCGCTATTGTACTTACTTTAAATCAGCATTATCAACATAAAGGTCTGGTGTAATGAATCAGACTTCAGGCCAAAAGGTAGGCCTAGCATGTTCCAGTCTCACAGAGATACTTTCTTTCGTTTTTAATCCCATTACCTCTTATTTTATTGATGAGAAATATGAATTCTTTCTTTTCTGAATAACCAAAATACATATTATACCGTAGTATTTATTTATTATGCTTTCGGCAAGAGTGTACTGTATAGTACTAGCCATTACTTCATTACAGTTCACTTGAGATCAAGTCAAGTCGTATTGGATTCCTATGGAGCTCAGCTAGGTATTTGTTAGAAACTCGCTGGCGTTTGGTTGCAAACGTCACGAGTGCATGACCTTTTTATGTTTGTATTATTATTTTCATGCATTTTTGTCCAATTTTAATAGGATACATACATACATAATAAATGCAATATCCATATCATTTAGTAGCAGTTCAAGTTCTTGAATCTCTGATTAAACTCCAAATTGACAATTATTTTTCGAACTATTCTTTCGATTTATGTTCTTAAATCTCAATTTCTTCATCACCAGAAGAAGAATAAATGCATTTTTTACAAAACACACCTCGGCCAAATTTAGGATCTAAAATAATATAACACCAATTCAGCTATTTACCCCTATCAAGAGTAGGGTAAGAATTTGTTACAAAATTTGTAAAACTGTAAACAAATGGTACTAACTGAATTTGTAATATCATGGCCTTTTCTATTTCACATACAAATTTACAACAGTATCTTTTGGAACACAAAAATTTGTAAATATGTATATTTGTAACTTTTCTCGCCTGTAATTTGTCGAAATAGGGCCCAAGAGATCGTAGCAGACATGGTACCAGGATTTGCCTACAGGCACATGTCATCTGTCTGAGAGAGCTGCAAAGAAACCCATGGAGCCATAAGGGCTTCTGCAGTGGACTACGGCAGATCGGGGAGTGTAGCTTCCTCAGATAAATGGTGACTTGGTGAGTCGCAGAATCTGCTATGCTGGGATCTTTGGGTCAAAGAATGCAGCAGAACGCAAACACGTGAATTGTGAACAGATACCATCGATCTGAGGAGACAACATATTAAGAGGGAGATGGAAGGGCATTTGCGGACTTCGTCAGAACTGGATGCCATAGTCGAATTGCAAAGATGGCACCAAGCAGTGAATCACGTGCTTGAAGAGTGGAACTAAGCATTTCAATAATCATCCCAATACAAGGAGGTTGCACAATAAGCCTAAGGTGTGCTTCTGTGCAGGTCCTCCTCCAGATGAAAAAAAAATGAAAGGAACAGGGCTCAACATGAAATCACGTTTATTTAAATTTAGATAAAGGTATGAACACAGCTTAGTATCAATGATCCTTTCAATGATTCGACGCAAAACAGAAAAAATTGTAATAGGGCGCCAGTTGTTGATATCATTAGGATCTCCACCTTTATAGATCAAAATTGTTCTTGCTAGTCTAAAACAGGCTGGAACATGTACCCATCGAAGCACATACAGTATGTCACAATAAAAGAAATTGCTTTGTAGACTTGAAGTTCTTAAATAATACTTTCATTCGAACACCAACACCTGGAGCAAATAAATGTTATTGCACACAGACTTACTAACACCAGGGAATGAAAATTCTGGACATATTAAAAAATAAATGTACTTACTTACTTACAAATGGCTTTTAATGAACCCACAGGTTCATTGCCATCCTCACATAAACCTGCCTTCGGTCCCTATCCTGTGCAAGATTAATCCAGTCTCTAGCATCATAACCCACTTTCCTCAAATCCATTTTAATATTATCCTCCCATCTACGTCTTGGCCTCCCCAATAAACTTAAAACACATTTAAATGTAAGTACACACATTTTGAAGCTTGATTAAACAATTAGAAGTAGATTTTCTACTATTGTATTAATATTTGGTTGCATGTTGAAACAGGTGACACACAAGTCCTACACATTTAAAAGGACAGGAACTGATATAACGAAGGGATTACTTTTGTTTTCTTAAATAGGAGTTTTCCTTAAAAGGGGCTTTACATACAATGGGAAGAAAAGGATAAAATAACTAGTAACATGTATTATATACCAAACATTATAATTAGGCTAAGCCTACAATTTTATTATTTACAATACATTTCATTACAATATTTTTTAACTCTTCAAATGGTGAGGCACGAATGTTTTTCTGTTACAATGAACCCAAACAATGCTGAAACTCAGCATTGAAAATTTCTTCTTCATTATTCCCCATAATGAAGTAATTGGCAAACCAAGCCTTTTTGCCATATAAGCAAACCAAGCCTTTTTGCCATATAAGCAATAGTGTTATTTGAGGATTAACCTCGATATCCTTTATTATTTTCACTTTCTGTCCAATAAATTATTAATTTCTTCCGTTTAGTAGCCATTATTACATGCATAAACAGCATAAACTAACAGAAAAAAATCTTGGAAATAGGATGAAACAGGATTCACACAACTCATGAGAACAAAGCATGCAAAGCAACCACTCTGTGAAAGCAACGCAAAGCAAGTCTAATATATACAGTCACGAAGCTTGAGTTTATGAGGGTACTAGGAACGATAGACTATGCAGGTACTATTTTGCACTGTCTGTGATGAGGCGATAGTAGCAATCCTAGTGGTTAGCAACTATCTATGGATGCATATTTACTACATATTGAGCTTCGTGACTGTATATACTAGACTGTGACAAGACCATAATGAACTATAAAAAATAAAGATGTCTCGTAGTGGTGCATTACTATCGATTAGAGATGCACTATAGAATATTCTGGTACCTACTATTGATTATTGAAAGTCGATTCGATATTTTGCGCTTCATTATTACAAAATCCACTTCAAAAGTATTCCTTAAAAGCAGAATTTTTCTTAAACCGATTTCCTTAAAAGTGAAATTCTTTAAAAAATGGGAATGTTAAAACGAGGTTTTACTGTATCACCAAACTCGCTACATTAACACTATTGTCTAAGAATACTTATTGCTTACTTTACTTTTATTACCGGTAGTTCTTTGTTTGTGGAAACAAAATTTAAAAAAATTATTTACAGGACATATTAAAGTTCGTATTTACTAAGAGTTCTAATTTCACAAGTTCTGGCCTCATCTGGTTCCTCTCGTCAGTCCAGAGATTTTTTATTTGAGAAAACCTCACTCCATATGAGCACTGCTTATTTGAAGAGGATGTAGGCCTATATGTGTTAAGCCATTTTCTTTAGTCTGGCACATTATATGTCTTCAAAAAATTTTAGAACATAAAATTGCAATGAACAAAATTTCTGCACAGGGAACTGATTTTCTGACAATCCAGAATAAATTCTGGACAGTTGGAAAATCTAATTGCACACTACATTCCAGGATTCAATTTATAAAGGATCTCTTTGCTAAATTTACTGCCACAAGAATCATTAGGAATACAATGTCATTTAAATATCAGGATATAACTAGGCTTACTCACGATGGTATGAGTTCTTTATAATCATTATGTCATACATAAAATATAATTTTAGGGTAATTTCCTAAAATTCTTCATTGAGCCATTTCTTACATCTGAAATGTCTTTAAGCACATTTCGAGACACAGATAACAATAGCTGAGTCAGATGAAAGACCACGTGGATATTGTGTCGCAAGTTGCCTTGCACTTGTAAAAACTTCATCACTCTTTTCTCTACAAGAATGACATTCTGTAAGTTCTCGCATTCGGTAAACTTCTAACCTATATTCTTAATTGGTTCAGTAAAACAATCAAATTATTATAGAAAAGGAGCTCATCTGAATCTTTAGTCTTTTATCTTCACAGAGAGCATCAAAATACTTTCAATTTTTCATAAGAATTCACATTCAATTTACAATGTGTTTGCCGTACTTCATCATATTCTTTACTTTCTCACAAACATTTATCAAATGGAATATTGTACATTTTGTAGCATCGTGTAAATTTCCATTAGAAGACAAATTTGGATAGGAATGTTAATAGTTGAAGGCTACTGAACAGTTACCGAGTTCAGGAGTTTGAATTTGTTTCTTTTCCTCACTACATTCATAATATGAATTTTTTGAAGTCAAAGATAGAATTTAAAGTTTAGACCTAAGGTTTTTATGATATCACTTCACATCAGAATGTTGTAGATAAAAAAAACATACAACCCTTATTCATATAGAATTTTTTTTGCAATCCTTAAGAATGCACCGTGCATTTCTCTGGTCTATATAGAACAATGCTATGTTCTAATGTTAAATTATGATAGGTGAGCAAATTAATCTTATTAAGTACCGTGAAACGGAGTGAATAGGGACGAATGTTACTCTTTTCATTTCTTTGTGTCAAAGAATAAATATAATGTAAGTTAAGAATGTTTATTGGTTCACTTGTTGTGAATAAAAGCATAAATACTCCTAATATTATACTTAGTCTGTCACAAATAAATAAAACAGTAATAATTCGTCCCTATTCATCCCATTTTACGGTACGGTACTACAATTTATACATTATTACATCGTATTTGGTAGAATGAAAAACTTCAACATGTTGACACAGACTTAAAACTAAATTAAGCAATATGTCCGTAATATGTAGCATTTTATTATTGTCGTATCATATTTTAAATTTATGTAGTTAATTTCAGAAGACAATGAGACCCGTTATGAATTATCACTGACACTGTCCCCTCCTCAAAACTACTCATAGGCCTAGGTCCCTATTTCTAAATCTTGTTCCCTTTTAACTTTACTTATACACATAAACTTAAAAATTGAATACTCCTAGTTCTACATTATCAAGATAACATTCAATTTGATTACCGAATAAATACTCTGCTGCAAAGACAATAGATGTTTTCTTCACTGGGACTTCCAGCCAGGCTTAGTTGCACTTCTGCAAGTGGTTCCCAGAAATATTCACACATGTTAAACTGGAAGCATGTATCAAATGTCACACTCAATGATGCATGTTCTCTGTACTCGGGTGTAAGACATTTTCCCCTCTTCATGTACCAAAAAGAAATCAACACACTTCACATTTTACAAATCCCCATTCTCTATCCACACATGAAGCACTACATGTCTACGACTCCTCTCCAACCTTAACAGTGTAGCCAATGCAATGAAATTTCCTCTTAAATAAGAATAGCGTTCACAACGCTCAAAATATACCACATAACGAAATTAAAATAACTACGATACAGCACAAGTCTAAAATGTTCTTCTGATAGATTATAGAGGTATTTTGCACAGATCATAAATTAACAAGTTTGGAAAAAAAATTGTTTCGACTTTTTCCATCCGCAGAGGCCACATTTGCCTATAGTCACTAATCGCGATCGCGGTTATAGACTGTGGTTATCGTGTCACTCTCCCGATCGCGATCAGCTTACCCCGTTTCCAGAACTATATAATCACGCTGATGCATGGTCCAATGGACGATAGTTATTACTCAACCGAGGCGAGTGGAGCTGCGGACGTAAATGTGAATTATCGCGACGACGCTATACGAACGCAGGAGTAGTACAAGTGGCGCCACCAGCTGCAAGACTATACTGGCCTTGGTCGAGTAATAACATTTTAGTAATCTCTGGTTTCGATATTTTTGACGAGAGGCTCGGGGCAGGGTCATGGAGGTTGTGAGATGACTTTGAACAGACTGTGAGTTGAACCCAGATATGCCTACTGACCTTTTAAGAGGACAGTGGTCATTGTTTCAAATTACCTTCTCTAGTAATGCATTTGTCTTTTCACAGGTATCACTATTACTGGTCTTAATTAGAGGCTTGCTAGGTGTGATAATACTCGTAATGAGAGTTTTGATCGTTGTTGAGTTTGAGATGTGTACGTGAGAGTGGTTCGTTTATTTCAGCCATGCCATCCGAAACTGAAATCAGATATGAAAGTTAAATATTGTTACAGTTCGAAATTATTTTACAAATTGTTACAGATCAAATTACTCCTAATAAACATAAATATTACGTGAAACCACAATACGTTTGAGATAACTATTCATTGCGACATTACAATGACGAAAACTTATGTGTCCTTTTAAAAGGGCAGTAGGAATATTCCCATACATTTTGAAATTATGTCTCTTTTTCAAATTCTAGTGGATTTCCCCTGTATAAAATGCTATCTATGTTTCAAATTAAGCCAGAGCGAAAGTTCATCTGAAATACAGACATATCGCTATGATGTTGCCTACAAATGCCACTGAAGACATAACAGACGATGATTCAAGGGACAAACGTGATGTAACACCTACTAATCTATCTGATTAATAGCTTGCAGCAGGAGCAGAAATATTTCAGCATAGCCTTCTTGAAGGGGTGGGGGAGGGAGACTAGGAATGGGGTGACAAATTTGTTGCGTGTGGAGAGACAAAAGGTCATAGCAATGCTTCTGCGAACACAGCAAGATCTGAATAAATTCAAGGGAAAAATTATTCCGGGCCGGGCATCGATCCCGGAACCTTTGCCTTAGCGCACCAACGCTCTGCCGACTGAGCTACCCAGGAGCTACACCGGCACCGTCTCAACTTTTCCCTTTATATCTACACACCTCAAGTGGGCTGACAAGATGCCAGAAACCCAATTTTGAGTGGTTTTCTGTCAACGTACCTACAGTGACGTACTGTATATATTATGCAAATCTGGCTTTCAGGTATACGTTAACAGAAAACCACAATTCAAGTCACACAGTCACAGTCATTGATGGAGCTCAACGAATTAGAAGAGAGATTATAGAGTGGGCAAGTTGCCTTGTAGAGCGCTCTTAGCGTGCCGACGCGAAACACGACAGAAATGAAATAAGGGCCTTCCATTGTATAAATTCATCTGCTTACAACGTTGTGTATACGGAGATGGGAGCTACGAAAATATATATATTTTGTGTGTGCTGCATATAACTGCATAGCAGAAGAAAAAAGACAAATGATATATCATAATTTCAGGTAAATTTTATGAAGTTAAGTCCATAGTTTTGTTAATTAGCAGCATTTTTTTTTTCTTGCGTAAATGTGTAACAAAGCCCGGCATACATGCCGTGTGTGCTACATTATTTTTATTTTCTTGCAAATTCCCTTAGAAATAAAAGGAACTGATGAAACCGTGAATAATAAACATGAAATGAGGCAAATTGTGTTCCTCCGAGCATTGCTTTTGTGTTAACGACACTTCTTGTGTCTTTCCTTGCTGCTTATAGAAGAAGACGATGTGCTGTAGCTTATAAAAAGTAGGCCTATTTCGAAGACAAACGATAAACGAAATAAATGGTTCACTAGTAATGAACTTAAATTAGTACGGATGAAATCAGTATTCTACAATTCCGTTTCAAACCCAGTGAAAAACTAATAGCAATAAAATATTTAAAATTGTATTTCGATACTCGCATCCAAAATTCCGCAGAACTCTCGGGTAGGCAGCACTGCTGTTAGTATTTTGACTGGAAGCACATGAAAGAACATAATTGAGCATCCACGTGCAATAATGGGATAAGTATGAATGTATTTCGTAACTACTTAGGCTACCCCATTGTTGCACTTGGGTACTAATACTACTACTACTACTACTACTACTACTACTACTACTACTACTACTACCAATAATAATAATAATAATAATAATAATAATAATAATAATAATAATAATAATAATAATAATAATAATAATCTGTGGTGCCACAGCCCTTGAAGGGCCCAGATAGACCAGCCGGCTGTTGGCCTCACGTTCACATTTCGATAACTGTGCGCTTTTTTTTAAGCAAGACGTGAAGCGCTGCAGCAAGACCGTTCTTTTATTACATTTACTCAACGAGTTAGAAAGAGAAGAATATAGAGTGGCCATGTTGTCTTGTACAGCGCTGTTTGCGGTGCCACCGTGAAACACGGCAGATATGAACTAAGCGCCCACCGTTGTAAAAATTCTTCTGCTTACAATGTTGTGTATACGGAGGCAGAGCTACGAAAAACCAAAGAAAAAACATCCCTGTTCTATGTGCTGCATATAACTGCGATGTCAAAAGGAAAAAGACAACTGATTTATCATATTTCATGTAAATTTTATGAAGTTAAGTCCATAGTTTTGTTAATTAGCTACATTTCTTTTCATGCATTAATGTGTAACAACGCCCGGCATACCATGCGGTGTGTACAGTATTTTTCTTTTTTTGCAGATTCCCTTTGAAAAAAAAAGGAACTGTTGAAACAGTGGATAATAAATATGAAACGAGACAAATGGTGTCTCTCCGAGCTGTTAATTTCTAGAAGTTCTTTCAGTACTCCATCAAAACATTTGTTTATAATTTATGATTCAGTTTCACACAACCTATTGTTCAAGTCCCTAAATTATTTACTGTAGTTTTGGTGAACTGCATTTTCTTGAGAAAAAAAATGAAATTAACGCTGTCTTTATTATATCATAAGCTTTACGTTTCGTAGGTGAGGATCTGAAGTTCATGTTGTTCTGTAAATGTGCAAGAAAACCAGCAATTGTTTGTACTGCCTTGTCAACAACTGCCTCCTACTCCTTGTCATGTACATATATTTGTCTTCTGAATGTGGAGAGCATAGGAAGCTGTGTTTAGTTGGATGCCATTTAACCCTTGTTGTGTTTTTTATCCACTGATTTAACAAATCTTTGTTTTATAAAGTAAAAGTGTAGGTTTCTCTGTTGTATATACCTAATGCGTAAGTAATTGCAGTGTATTATTTTTATTATTATATTTGTAATTATTGAAAAGTGTTTTTCTCTTACATTTAATATGTAATTAATACATTTTCTGAAGAAAAAATCTTTAAGTGTTGAGTCCTTTCTTAATGAACAAAATTATGTAATATTCTTTATTTCTGTTCCTTGTGTCCGTCCTGCTTATAGAGAAAACGATGAGCTGTAGCTTATAAAAAGTAGGCCTATTTCGAAGACAAACGATAAACCAAATGGTTCACTAGTAATCTACTTAAACTAAATACGGATGAAACCACTACAATTCTGTTTCAGACCCAGTGAAAAACAAATAGGAATAAAATATTAAAATTGTGTTTCGACACCGGCATCCTTTATTTCTGCTCCTTGTGTCCTTACTGCTTATAGAAGAAGACGATGAGCTGTAGCTTATCAAAAGTAGGCCTATTTCAAAGACAAACTATTAATCAAATACATGGTTCACTAGTAATAAAGTTAAAACTAAATACGGATAAAACCGCTACAATTCCGTTTCAAACCCAGCGATAGCAATAAAATATTAAAATTGTAATTCGACACTCTCATCCAAAATAACGCAAAACTCTGTGGTAGGCCGTTATTGTTGTTAGTATTTTGACTGGAAGAACATGAAAGAACATAATTGAGCACCTGCATGCAATAATGGGGTAAGTATGAATATATTTCGTAACTACTTACCCCATTATTGCACGTGGGTGCTCAATTAACATTAATAATAATCTGTGGTGCCACAGCCCTTGAAAAGCTCAGACAGACCAGCCGGCTGTTGGCCTCACGTTCACATTTCGATAATAATAATTATACTCTACTGTAACAAAAAAAAAAAAAAAAAAAAAAAAAAACTGAAAGCGTATTTGGTCATGTTTTACCACGGTCGACTTTATGATATGATATGAACCAATCGTTAGCCGAGACAGAATCATTTTTCCCTCACTTCACATCAAGTTTGACTTGATGAAACAGTTTGTCAGAGCATTGAATACTGATTGCAATTGTTTGCAACATATAGTTTCAGCCTTTTCTGCTTTGTAAAATCAATGGACCTCAAATTCGTGCTCTTGTACGTGACGAGGAATTAATCAAGAAGATGAATAACAGGAGAAGACAGCATGACTGTTTTTCATGACAGATATAAAAACTTTTTCTGTAGCAGTAACAAAAAGCCGGACAACTATGAGTTGAATCCTCTAGATTCAAAACCCTCTAAAAATCATTTTGTTCATAATTGAGTTACGCCCACATATTGCTTGCAGAGAATGAATTATAATGATTTATATAGTTTGAATTAAGAAAGCCACTAAATTTAAAGCAAAAGGTTTGTTAAAAATCACTGTCATATAAGACGACCCTGGTTTTGTGGATTTATTATGCAAACTTACATGCCACGTAGTGGATTAGCAGATTAGGAAGTGGAAGAAAGCTATGACAAGATAGAAGAGGTAGTTGAGAAGGAGAAGAAGGGAGCTGCGTAATCCTAATGGGCGACTGGAACGCAGTAGTAGGAGAAGGACAAGATGGACGAACAATTGGAAAATGTGGATTGGGAAAGAGAAATGACAGAGGAGAATCTTTGGTGAATATCTGTAAGAGAAATGCAGTAAATGTTGAAAATACACTATTCCAACAACATAAACGAAGAAGATACATCTGGACATGCCCAAGGTACGAAATCAGATATCAGATTAGACTACATAGGGGAAACCCGGGCAAAGCGAATAAGCTAAGAATAAAGAATGCCACAGGCTATATTTTGAAGCCCCCGAAATAAAAACAGCATGAAATTGGTTGTGACACGTCATGTTGCCCACACATTAAAAAAACAATAATTCGTTTCACGTACCAACGGACAGTGATATGATTTGAGAAAGAAAATATAGTTAATTATTCGCTTTGCCCGTGTACCTGGGCAAAGCGAATAATTAACCCGGGCAAAGTGAATATCCCTATAACATGTTCACATTTCTATTTAATTTTTATTCACTGTTAATAAAATTAAATCAACACATAAACACGATGTTAATGAGCCATATTACACGATAAGAAATGTTATTACAGCACTTTTCAGCATGTTAGATTTAGTACAAAATACAAATTTGAACAAGTCGACGTTTCACTGGCACTGAAGACTTGGATTTCTTCTGCTTTAGCTCCTGCCCATAAGTTACTTCTCTTTCAACGTTTTTAATCGGTATAGATGTACGAGTTTGAGAGCGCTGACATTTTCTTCGTTTACCTCGTATATTTCGAGCATCCACTTTTGGCACTTGCCTAAATCAAAAGAACTGACTTGGCTTCGCCTGCTGACGATGTTGAGGGTTTTGATGTATCCGAAACTGAAAGTCTAAGTGTAAATGATGTATTTTTGGATATTTCTTAAATCTTTGAAGATGCCGACATCACAGAGGTGGTTGATTTTGAGTCAGCAATAACTGTTTATTCAGTCGCTGAAGAAGCTGGCAAAGCATAATTTGTTCAATCTGAGCCACCTGGCGTTTCGCTGATTTCTGTGTCAAATGGGCGATCTGTAAGTTGATCTGGAGCAAAATCTTCATCAACAAACACATTATGGTAGTATGGCCAGATAGCAGAACCACTGATTGGAAGATTTTATTTCTTCAAGTGCTTTCTTCATGACTTCTTCAGACCATTTGGCTTGTTCCGTCTTCCTCTTGAAAAATTAATCATCTGAAAACACATTACGACCTTTTTAAGTAAAAATTAAGATCAGTGCTGCTGTTTTATAATTTAGTTAGTGTAATTATTATATTAGAGACCGAAGATAAAAATTCAAATGTAAAATGTATCTATTATTTAGTAAATATACAGAAATCCGCCACAGCTAACACTTACTCGTATATAGTCAAATAAAGGTGGCAGGGCAAAGCGGATAAGTTATCCAATTTGCCCGCAGACGCCACTTCGCTTTTCATTTAAGGTTATACAAATATAAACGTTAATAATTTTCTTCGTAAGTATGGCACTTTAGAAGTAATCGTATCGCCTATGTATTACTATCACATAACAAAGAGTTTCTAAATTATTGTCTGCTGTAAACATGTTTCTCTTACCTTGAAATATTTTAAGAAAACAGTAAATTTTCTTCAAACGCACGCTGTTTTCTTCTCTCACGAGCTAGAATGGCGACAAGTCACTTCCAACAGCAAAATCTGGTTGGGATTCTTCCCCAAAATAGCAGAAGGCGCTACCTGTTGACGTTTCTAAGAAATAGGCATAATCCCCTTTGCCCGGGTTATTCGCTTTACCCGGGTCTCCCCTACTGGTGCAGGAAATATTCCGAAATTGCTTAAAAAATGCAAAGGTTTTACCATATTAACTCAGACCATGTCCTGTTGGTAATCGAAGTAGATTTTCATCTGAACAAGACAAGAGGAAAACAGGTGACGAAGAAATTTTCAAGAGAAAGCTGCTACATTAAAATTCACACCTGAGTGTAGCAATGAATACTGGACTCGTCTAAAAAGCTGTATAAAGATACCAGCAGGAGAAACAATAGAATACAGAGAAGATGTGGAAATGAAGAAACCTTGAGTCACAGGGAAAATGGACGAAAGGAGAAAATGGAAACAAATACAAAGAAGACTTCACTATGAACCTATTTCTTGTGAACTTCGTTGAATATTTCTACTGAAATAAATAATTTCAAGTCAATGATATGTGATACAAATTATAACCAATGATACATTTATATTTAAAAACAAAATAAGTCAATTTGTAATCTCTAATTTACTTTAATGAGTCTCCGATCAACAGCGTCCATGACCTGGCCTTATGTATGTACCACTCCTTGTAGTTATCCTGTTTAGCCAAAGAAGGACGCATTAACATTTCCATTTTACAGTATTTATTGTGTTGGTAGATAAAGTTTTACTAAGAAATTTTATATAAGTGACATCTTAGAAATTTGTTATAGGCCTAAACATGAATTAATTAAAATATTGAGTGTCCTAAAGAAGGCAAGTCACGGAAAATTGGAAAAATACTTTCAGCCATTAATAAAAGTGGCATCATGCATCATTCTTTGTTTCACCCGCTCGCCACGATGAGGCACAGGATATGAGCGGGGCCTGAAACAAAAGAAACAAAATAAAACAAAAAAAATTGTATTAGTGAATATACAAAAGTAGTTTGATTTCTATTAATACCATTTGAGTACTACCTCCATTTTTCCTTCACTTACATTTACTCTCCCTTCATAAATCAGGATCCTCAGTCTGGTGGCTTCTGAATTCTGCATATAAAGTTGTAAGGATTATAACAAACGGGGAAAACCAAATATTGCAATGTGTTCAAGATGTAAATCGGATAATTCCATAAATAGACACAAACTATTTATATTGTATTTGCAAATAATTTATTATTATGTTTAGGAATTGGTTGGGTCACTGGCTGAAAAGAAACTGCCTACTGAAGGATGCAATGAAAGGAATGGTGAACGGGAGAAAAGTTGGGGGCAGAAGAAGATACCAGATGATAGACGACATTAAGATATATGGATCGTATGAGGAAACTAAGAGGAAGGCAGAAAAGAAGAAAGATTGAAAATGCTGGTTTTGCAATGAAAGTCCTGCCCATGGGCAGAGCAGTTTTATATACATATACATATATACAATATTTATACATATTATACAAAACCATCACGATGGTCCAGTGGCTAGAGCGCTGGACTCAATCCTGTGAACCCAGGTTCGATCTCCGGCATAAGCACGCATCCATTAACACAGGTATTCTCCGGAAGCTCCTGTTCCTCTGCGGTATCCTAACAAATCTCCCACAACCTCTTCTCAAAGTGGGTGTAGTGAAGACCAGTCTTCTATGGCGCACCGTGGATGACTGTCTGTAAATTGGTCTACACAACTGGCTTCATATGATGAAACATATTGATAAACGCACAACAATTTAACAGAACCCATCTACATAGAGAAGTATTCATTCTATGCTAAAAATATATCAAGAAAATTTTAAACTAATTTATGCTGAGAAGGAAAAGTAAATAAATATAATAAAAACTTATTGAGAAAAAAAGAACACTTATTTTAAATATTCACGTTATTTTTACATTCACTCTTTAGAGAGGGAATTTCAGTATTTTATAGGACAACTTTTACTTTTAATTACAACATCAATTCTACAGGGAATAGATCCTTCTTCTTCTTCTTCTTCTTCTTCTTCTTCTTCTTTGTTTCTACAGCCGGGTTCCAGCCTTGACCGCCCCAACTATGCTTCTCCATGTCCTTCAATCTAACACCTTTGTTTTCCATCCTCTAACACCTGCTGCTATTATATCCTTCTCCACTTCATCCAGCCATCTTAGCTGAGGTCTCCCTACTTTTCTGGTGCCAAAAGGTATAGTGAGAGTCAATTTCTTGCAAGGATCATTTTCATCCTTCCTACAGATATGGCCCAGCACCTGACTCTCCTAGCTTTAATTTCTCTGCAAACATCTGGTGCTTTAAAAAGTTGGTATAATTCATAGTTATATCTGTTCCTCCAACTGCCCTCATCATTTACTGGTCCGTATATCGTCCTCAGAACCTTTCTCTCAAATATACTCAGCCTACAATTGTCGGCACTGCCAACTGCCCAGGTTTCAGATCCATACAGCAAGACTGGTCTTATTAATGTTTTATATAATTTGCACTTAGTGTTGAGGCTGATAATATGGGAATAGATTCTACTAATTCTAATTTCTTTGGCAGTCATAGCTCAAAGTAAGATGCTCTTCTTCATTAGACTTAAGTAGAAGAAAAATACATCAGTTCGCTTTTCATATAGTTTAAGGTGTAATCGAAAATCATCTTTTGTTGCAGGATTAGCACAGTTTTTAATTTTCTCATTCATTCGTAAACATGTTGAACAGCAATCAGTAGCAGGACTTGCAAAGTTTATGTTGTACTCATTAACAAATATACTTCGAAAGTATTCATAATTGACATGAAGCTCCTAGTCATGAGCTTTCTTGTACTCATTCCACATAGCTGAAATGCTTAAATGGCTGGTTTACATTTTTTGATCTGCAGTAGTGACTCTGAGATGGTTATTTCTCAATTAATATTTTAACTGATGTTTCTTATGGGCAAATTTGTTATTTCGAAAAATGCCACCTCTTGCTTTTTTTTTGTTTTTTTGTTTTTTTTTTTTTTGACCAAACACCTTGCTTGAGAAATTTGTTACATAAATTTTGAAGACGAGACCTTCCTATTTGAAGTGCTCCTAGAAACAGAATTATTTCTACAGAGCGGTCTATGACATTCTCTACGGCACTCGGCGGCAAGCGGGCCCAGCGTCAGCGTTTGTCATTCCCGGTGAACGGGGTCCGCCACAGTCGCACGCTACAGTCTTTCTCTCTCTGTCCCTGCTTTCTATCTCTTTCCCTGCCTTCAAGGACACATTGCAACAGATAGCTGCTCTTCTGTTGTCTATGAGCTCTGTTGACGTTTGAATTGATGTACGTACGTCTTAGACGAAGAATGAAGATTGTGGCTTAGTATGGCATCACAAAAGTTTACAAGCCACAGTTATTAAGCCACAATCTTCAATCTTCATCTAAGACATAGGTACATCAATACAAACGTCAACAGAACTCATAGACAACTGAAGAGCAGCTATCTGTTGCAATGTGGCCATGTGCTATGTCCTTGAAGGCAGGCAAAGAGAGAGAAAGCAGGGACAGAGAAAGAAAGACTGTAGCGTGCGACTGTGGCGGACCCTGTTCACCGGGAATGACAAGCGCTGACACCGTGCCGGGCTCACTTGCTGCCGAGTGTTGTAGAGAATGTCATAGGCCGCTCTGTACATACCTGAGGTAACATTATCCTCTCTCCATATTTACTCGGTAACATTTTAGTGATATAGACTTGCTGAAAGAATTATTGCGAGATCGTTTGCGTTTTGGTGATAGCACCGTCACATACTTCAGAACCATTTCATTTTGCATGTAGATCTGGCTCCTGGAAGAACTTCTGGTTGATTAATCTCACATCCTGTAATGTAAATTCAAAGCATCTGAATTTTGAATTTGTGGATGCTGACAATTTGGGGGTCTTGGGAAACATTTGCAGTGTATCTGAAACAATATAAAGTAATATTATAAAATTACATGCATTACTGTATAGTAACGATAATAAACTAAACAAGTTATTATAGAGCATAAAATAAATTATTTATACTAATATTTGAATACAGTAGATAGTAACTGAACATAGCTAACCTCATTCGTTTCGCCTTGTTTCCTTTCAAGGATTGTTCATTTCTCGTCTTTTTTCGAGCTCTGTCGGGAGCAGCAGATGTTACTTTGTTGTTTGAGGTTGCCACTCTATTTTCCTCATTCATGATTACTACCAATTCACTGTATTAAATGGCAACTATTAAAACTCCAATCGTATCTACAAAAGTACTTTCCCTGTTAACAATAATCAGTACATAGCTGTTCTTCAATGCTGAAAACATTACAACATTCTTTTTAAAATTCTCTTCAAATCATTAAAATAACATGGTACCACAACAAGAAAGAAATAGCATGAATTATACACAAGGGAATCATTTATTGGACAGTAATTTAATGTATGTATATTACTTCCAGCACAATATGATTAATAACGTGGCAATAATTATATACCTTATAAAAATCTAAAATTCGGAAGGGGTATTTAGTAAAACTTTACTTTCAGTGTACTTCAAACATACAGCAAGGGACAATAAAATATAAATTCTTCCTACAATGTGATTTGTAATCAAGCCTTCGCTTACTTCAAGCAAGACATGGCATAATTCCTCAGTCTACAGCCTAATATGCAGTAGGCCTATAGTGATCATCCAAACATTTATATACCGGTATTTAATATTAGATGTTAATTCACATTAAATTAATAAGGTTTTATTCTATGCACATTATATCCATGTAGACCTACTTATGTTATAGCCTTTGTTAATTTAATACCAATTAAACTTCTAACCTTATATTATTTAATAAAAAGTATGCAATTGATCTTTCTGATGAAAAGTTTCATTGATCGCTAAACGTTAGGCTGCAGACTGAGGATCCATGCCATGTCTTGCTTGAATTACCTGAAGACTTGATTACGGATCACATTGTAGGCTATACACGTCACAGCGTTACTTTTAGATATTTGTTACAGATGTAGATTGATCCTGCTCACATTTCACGCGTTTTGTTAACCACTAATCAAGTCACAATTAGCACGATATTAAATGCATCGATTGAAATAGATGTCCATAACCGTAAAGGTAATTGGTAACCATGAAAACGTAACAATATCATTTCGTCATACTGTGTTGTGTATTTCAGCGCTCTGCACTTTGGATAAGCCGAGACATAGATGGGAGGGTAATATTAAAATGGATTTGAGAGAGGTGGGATATGATGCTACGGACTGGATTAATTTACCTCAGGATAGGGACCGATGGTGGCTTATGTGAGGGCCGGTTTCTGTGAAAGCCATTTATAAGTAAGTAGGCTAACAATTTAAACAAGGCGAATTTCTTTCTGTGCGATTTCACCGAATGGAATGTATCGAATACAAATTGTACAAACGTACGTACGTACATAAATATATCATACGCTTGAAATATGAAAATTTTTTATTTAGGTCTGATATGTGGATACGATTTAATAGTTTAATTGTGCAATTTGTACCAGAATTCATGTTGTGTAACTTCGTATCTTGAAATAAAATATGCGGTATTGCAATCCCTTTGTTAATGACAGAATTAATGTTGTCTTACTAAAACAAATGAAAAATATTTTACAATTAATAAAGGAAAATTATAGATATGAAGTATGAATAAATTCTTATACTATGGAGCTTCGATGTAAAACAATAACGTGATGTACTAAAATTCTTTTCACCCAACCCAGGTATGGGACTAGTGTTTGAAACTTGAGGTACTATCCCCAAATGAATAAGATTATTTATGCTACAGAAATATTATTCATCAAGTAAAGAAGCGAACTGTGAAGGAATCGCTGCGGTTCGCAGGCAGGTCTGCTTGGACTCCGCGGGCTAGCGGTCTCGGTCTCTGTTGGGCTAGAGTTCATTGCCTCGAGCTCGAACTCTGAAGCAAGAGTTCACGAGGACCGCGGGTAGGCTTAGTGGGCTTACTGCTGTACAGGTAGTCGGCTGGAGGACCACGGTTTACCCGTGCTCAACTCTTGGCCTAGCGAAGAAGTTCTGTGAATCAAAGTTCACGTGTTCCAAGATGAAAATGGAAGCAATATTGATGTTCTCAGCTATGAACATGATGACTTCTCAACATTAGCTATTAATGTTCTCTTTCTTCTTGTGGTTCTACCGAATACAATTTAATTTTGTAGCTTATGATTTTCAATGTTATGTTTACAGTATGTTTGATATCTACCCACAATTTGTTCTAGTTACCGTTGCTTCAGGATGTAGACTACCTTTTTAACAAGGTATCTGATGTTTACGTGTCGCGCGGATAACTGTAGAATCGCCGTTTGTATTCGTATTTCAGGACGATTTTTTCAATGTGTTCTAAAACGTCCGAAAGTTTGAATGATGTGTTCTAATGATTTTTTTAAAAACGGAAGTGCCACACTTCCACATAATTAACTAGTACTCTTCACACTATTTGTCTCTTGGCCAGTCGACCTGGTTGGCGAGTTGGTATAGCGCTGGCCTTCTATGCCCAAGGTTGCGGGTTCTATCCCGGGCCAGCTCGATGTCAAGTGTGCTTAAATGCGACAAGCTCATTTCAGTAGATTTACTGGCATGTAAAAAAACTCCTGCGGGACAAAATTCTGGCACATCCGGGGAGGCTGATATAACCTCTGCAGTTGTGAGCGTCGTTAAATAAAACATAAGATTTTAACATTTCTCTTGGCCATAGACATTCCAAAGTGCGAGCGAAAATCTTGGAGCTAGCCCTCTTCAGTCTCTTGCTAGACGGTCTCTTGCATATGTTTTGTCAATGTATGCAAAAAGATCTTGGACATCATCTTCACAACTATCTGCTATTTGGTCTAAATTATCTTCTACATCTTTCAATGAAAAAAGAGGAAGGATCAGAAGGCGACAAAAGCCAATGCAAATTATATTATTTATGAAATATTTTTGAAGTCTAAGATTTACTGCGTGACGCCAAATGTTTTAACGAAAAAGACATCCCTGTACCATACTATTTGGGAACGATCCTTGAGCGGCTTTTATTGCACTAATTTTGAATTCCATGAAGATTAATTGTAGCTCTAAATCCGAGTTTATTCCTTGTGCTGTAATTTTCAAATGCTGGAATATACTTCTTTATATACTTTCGTCTTTTCTAAGGAAAGTGCATATAGGTCTACTGTATAACCGCAAAGATTTTCTTAAGCACAATTCCATTGACTATGTTTAACTGTAAAAATTGAGGAGATATTTTATTACTTACAGACATTAGACAGCTAATAAAATGGACGTAGGTCCTAATGTAGAGTGGACGTTGTATCTGTGAACGAAAAGTTGTGGTTAAGTTGTTACTTATGGTAGTAACTATTTCTCCTCATCGTTGTCATCTTTTATTCTTATTGTCCTCCACATCAGTATCACCCCAGCTCTGTCTTCTATTCCTTTACCTCAGTAAAGATACATTTTATATGCAATAGTAATGTTGCTTTTTAACCTAGAATTGCATATTTTAAATTGCTTGAAAAGGAAATACAGAACATTAACATTAATTATAATTAACACAACTTGAAACTGAATTTTTATGTAGACACTTTTTTATTTGTGAATAATTCGTTGTAATAATAATTTAGTATACGTAATGTAGGTACCTTTCGCTCACTTTAAGTTACTGTGAAGGAAACTGTTTATGCGTTACTATCCGTACTACTGAATTTATACCAGAATTTACTGCTCTATATCGATAACCTATACCTTTTAGATAAATGCAATGTGCTTTACTTTGCCCGCGGAGTAGGGACTAAGGACGATACAAGCCTGCATGATATGATGACATTAAACTCTGACGGCGTTAAATGATATGGAACGCAGAAGTACAAAAAAGTGGGTGCCAGAGATTTTTGCAGGTGAAATTTGTTAATCTGAACTCCAGAGCGAGTTACTCACCGCTGTTATCTCTGTCGCAAGTAACCTGCAGCTGGAATGGGTGGGATATAAAAATAAATATACAGGCCCGAGCACCAAAGACGTTTTATAGTTTAACCTATAATCACTAGGAGCGCTGTTCCTCGACCCAAAAATTGAACACTTTCGCGCATCGCCATCTTGAGGTCAAGAGATATGTGATTGCTCACGGTCGACTTTAGTTTCACCCAAATTACAAGCTTGGGGGTAGAGGGTGTTTGCTACAGTTAGAGTTAGGGCCTACTTTCATTCTGTATCTTATGATATAATAAATAGTTTTGCAACGTGTAGAGACTGGGAAAACAATTTAATAAAATCAACCCAATCATACTCGTTCATTTTATAGGCAATCTTGCGGGTCCCATTTAAAAGAACCTAGAAATATTAATATTTTCTTCAATATATTTGCCAGGCTTCTTGTCATACGTACATGACAATTTTGCTTAGGTTATTCCTTCTAGGAATAGCTCAAGTGTTTTGAATTTAGCCCTACATAAGGTCTTTGTTTTAGATTAAGTTACTAGCACATATTTGACGAAATACTAGGTTTTTCCAATTCAGTTTAACTGATTTAAGGTAAGCGTTCACTACATCGTATCGCACGCATTGGACGAATCGCACGGATCGGAAAAAGACTATCTTGCTGTAATTGTTATGTAATCGCGTTCACTACATCGTATCGGACGCATCGCCTCAAGGCAAATCCGTCCACTTTTTTCGGATGGGCAACTTTTCCGATGCGTGCGATCATGGCCTTCTTTAATAAATCAATTTTAATTGGTCAACTATTACTATTATGTTGTGCCATGTTCAGTGACGCGCCAAAATGGCAGACGGAAAACTTATTTCGCGTGTAGAAAATTGCGAAGAATTATATAATTTGAGGCGTTCCCATTACAGTAATCAAGTCATTTCTTGCAAATATATTATGTAACCAATATTTCTTTCGTTTCTTCCTCTTCAATTAAGACGCATGAAGCAATTACAAATTCTTATTCGCTAACAGACGTAATTAATAGACCTAACCTCAACTCCTTTGCTTTCAGTAATGTCAATATCGTACGACGTCATGTTTTAAACAGCTGATAGGGGAATCCGATGAGGCGATGAGGTGAAGCCGTTACAGTGAACGCACTGCACTTAAAATATCCGTTGCGTGAGATTCATACGAGCAGTGCGATACGATGTAGTGAACGCTTACCTTTATGCAAACGAAATTTTGACAGCTGGCGATTGCAATTTAACTTATCGCCACGCCCACTTTGTTTTGGGCGCTTAAGTTAATGGCGGACGGTCGTTCAATTTTCTTCAAACATGGCGGCGCAATGGCCACTCTATATCTCTCTCTTTCTAACTCATTGCATTTGCTTCACCGTCGCTGCAGCAGCGCTGTAGCAAGCGTGCAGCAAATCAAAACCATAGACTTACTAAATAACCGCTAGACCGCTCACTGTCGCTAGTGTTATGTTCCCAAATTGAACAGTCTACGAGCGGCCATTTGCTTGGTAGAGCTGAATAAGTATGGTTCTTTCGTGTGCTGCTTTTTATTGCAGCAATGCACACGGATGTAACGGTAAAGAAGGAAGGAATGTTATATTTCACTAGTTAGTTAATTCTTAATTTCTACGACGATTTTTTCTCCATATTATGTTACAGAAGACAAACTATTGTACTTATCATGTGACTCTTTATGCTTCAAGTTTCCTCTGAGTAAAGATTCCCTTAACCGAAAGTGGATAGGTGCAATCCGCAGAGAGAATTTCTACCCTACATTGAATCATTCAGTGTGTTCAACTCATTTCTAAGATAGTAATTACCTTTCAATCTACGTTATTATACACTGTTATTGTCCTTACTCTATATCATTCATTTTCTTCAAACAGCTGTTGTTTCAGTGCATACATGAATAATAAAATTATTTACCGTACTTAAACATACAGAAACTGCATAAATTATTATATATATATATATATATATATATATATATATATTTTTTATATAACTGATTGAAAGTAATTCCTGTCTTAGTTACGGATTAATGAAACATTTTCTTATGCTATTTTCTGCTGCTACTGCTATTAAGTTATTACTACTACTATTCCTGCTACTGCTGCTACTACTTTTTTGACTTCATACATCAGTTTAACCTACAGATTGAATTAAAAAGTTGACATATTAATTCTTTTATTAACCGTGGTTATGAATGTTCACATTCAGAGTCCCCATGAAAATGATCCAAGTCTGAACACATTACCTATGTCTGACAGCCAGGGTTGTCGGGTATCCCAATTTAGGCGGGATTCTCCCAATTTCCTGGTTGAGTCCCGATTAATGGGAGTCGGGATTGACAAAAATCCCGATTTTACAGATATTAGCCTTGAACATACTTAAACAAATTAGTCTGTATTTCCTATTATCCGATATTTTTATTTATATATTGACTCAAATGGTAACATTGTGAACACAGAGATAACCTGCGGATATTTAGTAAGTCTATGAGGTAGCCCAGCTGATTGCCGTAAGGCAACTAAATTCGCAAAATAATACTTCTTCTAGTTCTACCGCATTGTTGATTATTCCGTTCCGGTCCCTAGTCGCTGTTCTCGCAATTTGTAAACATTGTGCATCTCAAGTGCGTTGACTGGCAAGAAAGATAGGATTTTGATATCGTACTTTACACTAATAACAGAAACATACAATTTCTGCGTTTTATAGTTTAGTGAACTATGTTTAAACATGCATTCATCGTCAGATAGTGAAACTGTTGCAGTACCGGTTCCAAAATTAATTTATTAGCAAATTGTTAAAACGTAGGCTATTCGCGGTTAGTAAAAGAAAAAATTATTGTAGTGTTCACTGTACTGTGTGTCCTTCGTATTTTAGTGTTTCTCACGGAGGCAAATAGGCCTATTACATTAAAAAGCACGCGAACACTGCAGAAAACTGCTATAAATCTTATGATAGGCTGAACTGTTGACAAGTCTAATGTCTTAGGTTAGCTTCTGATATCCCGACTTCCCTCGCAGAAAACCTAGCAACTCTGCTGACAGTAGAGACACGGTATTAAAGGTATCGCAAAAAAAGTATTGTTTCTTTAAACAAAACCATTTAGCTTTCGGATACGCAATACGACACGTATTCAAATAGCGGTTTCGAAATCCCGCGCGTTTTCTACCTACAAATGGCGGCTTTCTGCTGCTTCAATTTGGGAACATATTTCTCAGTTCTCCGCTACGGATTGGTAGGGGCTCGATCAAAACTTCACCTTACGAGTTTGCTGCACGATCCATCATGGCGGAATGCGTGTTCTGGTCTTTTGCAACGTTTATTATTGTTAAAATCGTCTAGTAATAATAATTCCATGTCATTATCATGGAACTCGAAACTATTTAACATGTTCGGTTCTTTTAGGGTTAAATTTATTACGGCAGAAATAGAAGCAAATATTAATTGTTCACCATTTTGCAGTCAGTTAACCTACTTACGATTTTTTTCGACCCTAATTTTGCTGCAGCAAAGGCATGAAGCGCTTTAAAAAAACGCACGATAATTATACACTACTGTAACAAAAGAAGCTGAAAGCGTGTTGGTCATGTTTTACCCAAGTTACAAGCTTGGATGTGAAGATTGTTTACTAAAGTTAAAGCTACTTTCATTCTATATCTTATGGTATAATACATAGTTCTGCAACGTGTAGAGACTGGAAAAACAATTTAATAAAATCATCCGAATCATACTCATTTATTTTATAGGCAATCTTGCGGGGTTGCATTTAAAAGAACCTAGGAATATTAACATTTCCTTCAGTATATTTGCTAGGACTTCTTGTCATACGTACATGACAGTTTTGCTTAGGTTATTCTTTTAAGCTTTCCTTCCAAAATAGCTCAAGTCTTTTAAATTTAGCGTACATAAGTTCTTTATTTTAGATTAAGTTACTAGCACGTATTTGACGAAATACTAGGTTTTTCCACTTCAGTTTAACTGAGTTATGCAAACGAAATATACGGGCTTGACGATTCCAACCTTACTTATCGCCACGCTCACTTTGTTTTGGGCGCTTAAGCTAATGGCGGACGGTCGTTCAATTTTCTTCAGACATGGCGGCGCAATGACCGCTCTATATTCTCTTTGTAACTCGTTGGTCACTCTATAATCTCTCTTCTAGTAGGTTGTCAGGACCACCGTAGAGCCATGTGTATGCTTTTGTAAACATAGTCGGTAACAGCGTATACTATCTTACTACCCATCTCTCTTGCTGTGTCGGTAACAATACTTACTACTGTACCATACCATTTTATTCGCGATTGCACTGCACAGTACCATTATTTTTTTGTAGTTTATTTTATGACGCTATATCAACATCTGAGGTTATTTAGCGTCTAAATGAGATGGTGATATTGCCGGTGAAATGAGTCCAGGATCCAGCACCGATAGTTACCCAGCAGTTGCTCATATTGAGTTCAGGGAAAACCCCGGAATAAATCTCAACTAGGTAACTTGCCCCGACCGGGATTCGAACCCGGGGCACCTGGTTTCTCAGCCAGACGCGCTAACCGTTACTCTACAGGTGTGGACACCATTAATTTGTATTATATTTCTATTATTATTATTATTATTATTATTATTATTATTATTATTATTATTATTATTAGTTTAACCTCCTTTTCCCAGCCCATCTGTTGGTAAGAATAGTCAATAGTTTCAGGTTGGTATTTCGTGTTGGGAAGGTAATGGAAAGTACATTTTCTTTATAACTCTTAAGGGACAAAATATCTTATAATTATGTGTTATTTTACATTGTTCAGCAGATTATCAGGTAAGGAGTTGATACTTACAGGTTTTAAAATGGCAATGCATTTACTGAAATTGTAAATATAAATTAAACGTAATGAGAATAATAATTATTCTCAAGTTTATCAATGATTATTATTGATAAACTTCAAGCAAACAAATGGGAACGAATCAAATACGTAATAGATGTAGGTTTAAGTCACTGCCTGTTTAAATAGAAGGGATCCGGACTTGATATTTTTTCCACTTTCCGAAATATGTTGAGAGGTATGTAATATTGTTTGTGCGAGATCGTGCGTATTTGCTTGCTTTCCGCACAAAACCAATACGCGGTAAGTGTGAAATACCACATTCAGTATTCCCAACGTAACACACATAACAATTTCCCTATTCTTACCGCTTAACCGTCATATTCATTTTACTGCTTTAGGCTTTTAACATATTATTTTTAAAGACATTCAATATAGTAATAATTATAAATTGGAAACTTACCACTGCAATTTCACCTAAATTGCACTCTTAATTATTGTTTTTAAATATTTGCAAAAATTAAGTAAACTCTACAACCACAGTCTCCAGTGCATCGACTTCCTGCCAGACGGAGGGTTTATCAAATGCTGCCATCTATAGTGCTAATGCTTCAACTTCGACGGAAACTGGAAAATCAATATTCATGCAAAAAAGTTTCACAATAGAAAAAACTGGTGGTGGTGCTCCAGTGACTGAATAACTGCACAAATGTGAAAATTAATTTTAATATGCAGAAATAAATAATTTTGTTATAATTTCAATGTGCAGAAATAAATAATTTTCTTAAAGTATTAAAATGAAAAATAAATCATTACATAACCTTACCGTTTGTTTTAAGTTCGCATTTATAGACTGGGGGGGAAAAAAAGACAGAAGTATATCACGGCCTGCTGGAGTATAGTAAACACAGAAAACATTTTATAGGAACAATGTTGAAGATAGATATATTTGTTTTCCAAAGTTGCCGTCATTGAACAGAAACCAAGATGGAGATTTCATTGCAACTAATCAGAAATTCCTCTTTCAGGTATGTAATAAACGATCTTCGCACAAAATAATGTACGATATACGAGCGGTATGTTTGTTTTCATGTTCTCGGAAATTAAAAAAGCTCAACTACGTTTCGCTTTTTCAATCTTTTCCTCGAACATGAAAACGTCAACATACCACTCTTGTAACGCATATTACTATTACTTAATGTATTTCTTTAAATACAACCGTATTGTTTTTAGGTGAATCTAACATTGAAGCATACGATTATCTGTGTGTCTATCATAGACAACAGTGTCGTGATGTTTCTTACATCCCTAAGTAATAAATACCTAACGCATTATGTATTTAATTCTTTTGCATTTGTTTGCTTGAAGCGTATCAATCACTTTACCTTACAATAAACTCAGTGATAGTATGTGAAAGCTAGATCAAAATAATGCTCATTATGTTTCTGTTATATTTATAATTGCGTTAAATACATTTCCATTCATATAATCAGCAGTATGTATAAACTGCTTACCTGATATTCTGTTGAATAGAATAAAAGAACACATGTAATACATATTAACAAAGACGTGAATAGTATATTCTACTGGTACTGTGGTCAGTGAACTCGAACGTTGACATTTTAATTTCAAATGAAAATACCGTCACTCATGTTTGGAGCAGAATTCGATTTGTTTGGTATCTATTGAGAAATTATTTTTTTATTTTATTTTTGTTATATTTTAATTGGTATTTATATGCCTGTTTAAATAAGTTCCAGGTCTCTTATGGACCCTTGCCTTTCGCAGTCGTATGGAGAAATATGATTAATGTGACACTGACGTTTTCATCTTCCTTTTATCTTCATCAGTGATGGAGATAGGTGAGCTGAGTGTAGCAAGTGAGAAATTATTGTAGGAACGAGGAATTCTTGAAGACAGATGCCGTTAGATGTCTCTCTATTTCATGTAAGAAATCTTCCAATAAGAGTTGCACAGCCCTGGTTTTGAAATTTATCCGAGTCCTGTGCAATAATAAATGATTGGAAACTATAAATGATTGGAATTACTATAAATGATTGGAATGACCTACCTGCAGCGGTCTTTGAGGGCTGTCCTTCCTTAAGGAGATTCAAGAATAACTTAAAAAGTTGTGTATAAAGTGCAAATTAAAATTAAGGTGACATTCAACATTTAATTTTTTAAGGTGACATGTATTTATCTAGCCTGACGAGTTACTTCCTTGGTTTGAATTGTAAATTATTTAAAAATAGCGTGTAAGAGGGCCTTAGACTAGAAATGTTTAGTTTAAATGTAGTTCTGTTTATAAGTATGCATAAGGATGTAATTATTTGACTTATTTGAACTGTTGTATCAGTGAAGCGAGGTGAGTCAGTGAAGTTATGGTTTTACAGTGCAGTGAACAGTTCCGATCAGTGATAATTTATAGCGTCAATGAAATGTGTTCTATAGTGTCAGTGAAATGTGTTAGTGTGTCAGTGAAATGCGTCATAGTGCCACTACAGGGAATGAGATGAGAGTAAAGTGAAAGACTATTGAAACTTATGTAGGGCCTATACATATTATGTAGGTTGTATTGTAAAATTACGTATTTTATTTATGTTTTATTATTATTGTGTTAAATTGTATTGTGTATTCTTATTGTATTGTGTATAAAATTGTATATGTATTGTAAAATTGTATTGTGTATTGTAAATTTTATTGTGTATTGCTTATCATTTTATTGTGTATTGTTTATATTGTATAATACCACTGCCACCGGGTGCTTGCCCACTTGCAGTGTAAATAAATACATACATACATACACTAGAAGCTTGGGAGCGTTTGTTTACGGAAGATATGCTGAAAAAAAATCGTTCAGGATATTAATGAGACTTTTCTGATCAAACTCGGACAGAATTACGAGATACTAACTTCACTGATCTAAGGACATTTATTGGTTATTGTATTTTACAGCTAGTTTAAAATCCAATAATGAAAGTGTTGAATCGATGTTTGCTACTGATAGAACTGGGAGGGATGTTTTTCGTGCCACATTATCAATGAAGAGATTCTTTATTTTGATATATAGCCTGAGATTTGATGACCACGCCAACCGAGCTGAAAAGAATAAAAGTGATCCTGCTGCACCAGTGTCATGGCTCTTTCAAAGAAAGATTGAAAATTCTCAGAGTTGTTACAATATAAGCACTCATGTAGGCATGTATGCATGTAGACGAAATGCTTGTTGGTTTTCGAGGTCGTTGCCATTTTCGAGTATATATGAGTAGCAAGCCAGAAAAGTACGGTCTAAAGATAATGTTCTTAGCCGATGCTCACACAAACTACCTATTGAATGCCTATGTGTACACTGGAAAGGACAGTGATAGATTCGGATTGACGGCAGAAGAAAGGAAGCTACAGAAACCAACACAGTCTGTAATTTGATTGGCAAAGAAAATCTACTACAATACAAACTGTAATATTACTGCCGACAATTACTTCAGCTCTATTGAATGGTATCACAACTGAAGGAAAGCAGGCTAACTTATGTCGGGACATTAAGGAAGAACAAAAAAGAGATTCCTCCTGAATTTCAACCAAACAGGAGACATGAAGTTGGTTCAATAGAGTACGGCTTCACAAATGACAGTACACTAATTTCTCATGTTCCCAGAAAAGGAAAAGCATTGATTTTAGTGTCCAGTATGTAACATTCGAAATTTGTAGACTCCGACACTGGCAAACCGGAAATAATTTCTTTCTACAATAATACAAACGGAGGAGTGGACACTCTGGACCAGAAATGCGTTACTTACAACACCAGTAGAGAACACGCAGATGGCCTCTGGCTATTTTCTACACCATTCTAAACATTACAGAAGTCGACGCGTATGTAATTCAGACGTCAGTAAAGAACTACATACCTCTTTCTCGTGTCGAATTTCTCAAAACATTGGCCCGTCAACTAACTGAGCCTTACCTCTGACAGGCTTCCGAAAGAACTTTGACTGATAACCTCAAGAATTATGAAAATCTCTCTACCAAAGCCACCAGCAACTAATCAAACCTCGATAAGGAAACAATGTGCACTGTGTGCTTGTTCTAGTGAGAAGAAGACAAATTAGTACTGTGTGAAATGTGTAAAGACTATGAAGAAGAGGAATTGTAATGGACATTGAATGTTTGTGAAAACAATGCAATTCATATTGAAATGGGATTGTTTTTATTTTTTCATGTTCTACTATCTTTAAACATTATTTATTCATAAATTTTGGACTGATGAAAAGGTTGAATTTGATTTTATTTATGTTTTTCAAAGTAATACCATGGATAAACATATTTATCCATGGAAATGCGGTTTATTTTCAGCTAAATAATTAAAAATTCCTAATTTTGTAAGAATTAAACAAATTAATTTAATGTTACTCGTATTCTAGAAAGTGTACCTATATTAAAAGAATATAAGTGCGATTTTTTCCAGAAGTATGAACTAAAGACCTTTGTGGTTATTTGTATAGTGGTATCGTTTCTGACCTCACAACGCCAATTATTACACCAAGATCCCACAACACCGTTTGAGGGTTAAAGTTTCATATGAAAAAGAGCTATAAAATAAAAGTTGAAAAGTAAGCCACAGGGTACCAATTTTTTCTGTTGTACCAATTAAACTAGATTACAATAATTAGATCTTTATTAACTAATAGAATTACTAGCATTCATTGCCTCGTCAGTAGGCTACACAAGAAAAATGACATACCATACAATGTAATACAAATAAACTTAATTCTAAATAAGCTTCGAATCCAAAAGTAGTAAATCCTTTAAATCTACAGTGAAAGTCCACCGCTGAGAAGTAATGGCCAGCGGGCCAGCACGTCTGGGCATGAAACGAGTGGGCCCGGATTCAAATCCTGGTTGAGGTTTTCCCTCAACAAATTGAAGCAGAATTGCTCGTTAATTTTCGGCATTGAACCTCGGACTCATTTCGCCATCATTAATTCACATATCATCCATACAACAGTCCGATATGGCGTCTGTACTTGTACAAGGGCACAGCCATTCGGTTACTCAGCCATTCACAGAATAGGAATGGTAAGCACAATAAGCCTCAGGCTGCAGTGTAAGCCTTCGGGTCCCTCCTCTGTATATAAGAATCTACATTGAAAGTGAAAAACAGTATTGATTATATAAGGTGATATAGGCGATTACAGTACAACTTAATACTAAATGACATGAAAAATAAAAACCATTAAACCACTAAACCCCACTTCTACTTCATGAAATATTTTGGTTGTTGAGTGCACGAAAAACACATGCAAGTTTGGCAGCCTTCTTTATGGTTACAAGTAATCACTCGATCGTGATCACTCACTCACTAAATCTATATTTGATGGCGACATCCTAAGAAAGCAGAAATCCGAATATTTACTTTGATTGGAAAAATGTTTTTGTTGTGTGGTCCAAATAATAACAGTAAATCCAAAGTAGTTGATATTTTAATTATGCTGCCTAAATGTTTAGGGAATAGAAATTCTGATCATGAGGATCCTCCATTAAAAAAGTGTTCATTTAAAGAGATTGTAAGATGTGTATAATTGACTTTTACTCATGCGGAATAATCCCTATGAAACTCACAATCAACCACAAATGGTCAAACTGCAGGAACAGATGATCCACTATTTTAATGAAATCAAAATTACAAGTTTGTGCCAATTAAAAACTGGGCTGTCAAGATTTTTATAATGTTGTAAAAAATAATTTCTCACTATTAATGGATGCTACTAGATCTTCAGAGAAATACAAGGTTGGGCAGATAAAACGGGCCCGTCACATCTCATTTGATTTGAAACAAACTTTTTTCAAATAAATACAATAAAATGAATAAATGAATGTGTCCTGTACTAACCTTCATAATAGGTGTTGAAAGTGCCCTCCACCAACATCTAGACACTTCCGTGTACGTCTTAACAAGTTCATATAGACATGTGCCAATTCCTTAGGGGTGATAGTGCGGATGCTATTCCTGATGTTATCCTTCAGTGCATCAATAGTATGGGGATTCTGCTCGCAGACTTTCCCTTCAAGTACCCCATAAATAAAAATTACTTGTCAATAATTCTGGTGACCGCAATGGCCACAATCCTTTGCTTACAGTCCGCTCTCCAGTGGACATCTAATGAATACGCGTAAATGACCTCTCAGATGTGTGAGATGTTGCACCATCTTGTTGAAAGGAGCAGTAATATTATGCTCATCTTCTGTTAGCTAGGGATAAAATTCATCCAAGAAGGTCAAGTATACATCCGTGTTGACTGTGGTGTCGAAGAATATTGGAGCGATAATGCGTTTCACAGTTATAGCGCACCACACCTTAGGCCTAGTTTTCATTAGTAGAGTTAGCAGTACTTTTTAGCCAAACTACTCTACTACCGAATTTGGTAGAGTACCCGTTGACACGAAAATGGAAAATAATAAAGTAGAGTCATACAGCGCAAAATTGAAATCACAAAAATGAACATCAGCGGTCGTCATTTTGTTGTGAGGAAATCGTTGAAAATTAATACTGAAATTATGCGTAAGAACGTGAATTCAGCTCTCGAGGAAAAAGAGAATAGAACAAAGAAAATATTGGTTAGAGACTGGATCAAAGGAATGCATCTGCCCTTTTTCTGGGGGAATTTGCTGAAAAGGACGTACAAGAGTATAAATTGTATTTGAAGATGACTCTGGAAAACTTCGAGACACACTTGAGATGAATGTTCCAAATATTGTCCCCGACTCAGACAATTTTTAAAGTACCATAACGAAACAAAACTAAGAACAAGGCGCCAGACACGTGGTATCTTTATAAACCGTACACTCGACTATACCAAACCTGTTTTCATTAGTATAGTGCCGGTAGAGTAGAGTAAAAATCAGTGGTGGGGGAAGGCGAGTGGCAGAGTTATTATCCCACTGTGTAATCTTACTCTACTCTACCAAGATCAAGTACTCTACTCTACCAATAACGTTTACATTGGTAGAGTTAAAAGGATAGGCCTAGTTAGTACTTGTCCAAGTTACTCTACTGATAACTCTACTAATGAGAACTAGACCTTAGGGATCCAGCAGATAGAATACACTTTCCTTGCTTCCCTGATGACAGAGACACGAGACCCATAAATGAAGGGTTTAGAGCCGTAGTGGACCAAGCGCCATATATTAAAAACGGAGAAAGCAAGGGTTAAAATTAAGTGAATACCACAACTTAATGAAATATAATATATTATAGTAAGTAATCTACAAAGTATGCACAATAAAACTAAATGATATGTCAATCTTCATTAAACTATGGTATTCGGAGCCATAGTGAGCCAAGCGCCATATATTAAAAACGAAGAAAACAAGAATTAAAATTAAGTGAATACCATAACTTAATGAAATATATAGTAAGTAATCTACAAAGTATGCACAATAAAACTAAATGATATGTCAATCTTCATTAAACTATGGTATTCGGAGCCATAGTGAGCCAAGCGCCATATATTAAAAACGAAGAAAACAAGAATTAAAATTAAGTGAATACCATAACTTAATGAAATATATAGTAAGTAATCTACAAAGTATGCACAATAAAACTAAATGATATGTCAATCTTCATTAAACTATGGTATTCGGAGCCATAGTGAGCCAAGCGCCATATATTAAAAACGAAGAAAACAAGAATTAAAATTAAGTGAATACCATAATTTAATGAAACATATAACAAGTAAGCCTAATATAAAGTATGCACATTAAAACTAAATGATATATCAATCTTCATTAAAATATGGCATTCACTTAACTTTAATTCTTGCTTTCTACGTTTTTAATAAATGGCGCTTGGCCCACTATGGCTCTGAACCAATCAAATATTGAATGTTTCTGCATTTATGATATGGCGCAAAATCGCAAAATTCTCTCACCACGCCGAATACCGTGAATATTTATAATCATTCTCATAACGACATAGGCCTATTTGTCGACTTGACTAATCTGGTTGATGGAGTACAAGTAGCAAGTGCTGCTAAGTCGAGAAACTTAACGACTTCACCGTTTTGGAATTTATTTTATTTTTAAATTATTGATCATCTACGCCTATCGACATCTAAGTTGTGTGGGAATATATTCTTCAAACCCCACATCCTCTTGTAAGTAAGATGTGTTATAAAGGTTCCTAAACTAAATTAATGATAATTTATGAATGTATAAAATCTACTGCGCTCTTGTTTAATAGCCACTTCTATTCAATAAGAAGATTTTTATGTTATAGTGCCGTCGCTCTTATTTCCGACAGCCAATCACGTTGGAGGTCGGCTACATTTAAACGTGTGTGTCTTGCCATTCGCTGCTGATGACGTTATGCACTTCCTAAGGCTCGATAAATACTTAATATAACCGCCCGCCATTTTTGTTATTTCGTTTGGCGTTCGCAGAAAGCACACGAGGACGTTATTTGCCGCTCAATTATTTGCTCAATTACAGTGTGTTTGATTTATTATCATAGGAGCTACGACATGATAATGCTTAACGGTGCGGCAAATAAATTCCTCGTCTGGTAACTCGGCAACGAAAGAACAAAAATGGCGAGCAATACTACCTAATACTACCTACCTAGACTTTATAGAGCCTTCACTTCCTAAGGGGTAAGCAAAGAGGAGGAGTCACGCCGGAAATAACAGCGACGCGACTATAGGATTTTGGGCATTATGTTTTGCATATGCGGTTGGTAATCTCCAGTTCTTCAGTAAGTAGTTGCGACATTGCCTGAAGCAGATTATGACAATTACTCGTACTTTTCTTCATTCGTCAGTTATCTATGAATTATATTAATTGGGGACGTGTCTTCGGACATAAGTTGCTATCTTTTGACCTATATGCTTACAAGAAGTTGATATTTTTGTTAAAGTTCGTCAGATAACATACACACGGAGGCTATTGATCTGAATTTAAAGTCATGTTCATCCACTTCAATGGCTTTATCTTAGATATATAGTCACAGAAAATTAGTTTAGTTTGATTCAGTATTTATGGCGATAAGATAACATTTCTAGTAAAGATTAAATGTATGCGAATTTTCTTGAGTGCGGGTAATTTTATTATCCATAGTTTGTTTAGATAAACCTATCGTCCGTACAAACGCACCATGAATTGCCATGAAGTCAATAACATATTAATTCGATATACTGTATTTGACATTTTTAGACTTCCAAGTACTCTGAAGTAAAGTACACACAGAATAATACAGTGTTTACAAAGCAGCTGGCAAGTTAGTCTTCTCTCCTCATACACAGATCGGGTCAGTTAGATGGGCCTTTCACAATACAGGACGAGGAAGGCAAAAAATAAAATGTTCGTAAATATTTTATTGGTCAGAATATAATGCATTATCGTCTCTCGGGTATATATAGAAATTTAATATTTTTCTTAGGTCAATAAGAGTTATAAAGGAAAATACTATTTCCAAAGGTACTTTCTAATATTTTTTATAATAAAAATAATAATAATAATAATAATAATAATAATAATAGAATATTGTTAGAATATCCGAACGTACATCATATTTTGTAATTGCACATAAATTACAATATAAGGAAACGAAGCGACATAACAAAAGTGATTATAAATTATAGGTCACAGAAATAGATATGTCTGAAAATAATATTATTATAAAAATAACATTTAGATAAAACATTTAGAAAATATGTAAATCTAACCCCTTTATGAGTAAAAAATGAGTATGGGTATTACTCGATAACAATGAAAGAGAACCTTGGTTTTAATGTGTTGGAGAATATCGAAAATGGTTTCACAAGGCATGTGTGGAAAATGGCACCGATTAAAAATTCATAGAGTAAACTAGGGTCTGTTGGACAGTCGGGCATGTTGGACACTCTGTACTTTAACGTGTTACCTCGCCACTTGTGGGCACCACATTCTGCTAGAAGTCAATGAGGAAGTAGCCCCACTCGTGGCTACTTCCGTCATTGACTTTTAGCAGAATGTGGTGCCTACAAGTGGCGAGGTAACACGTTAAAGTACAGAGTGTCCAACATGCCCGACTGTCCAACAGACCCTAGTTTACCCTATGCGACCAACGCGAATAGAAGTACCGTCATTTCCCGTAACTAGGTCCTGGAACACAACTATGGTCCACGATACAATTCAAAGAACACTGTACAAGTAACATAGACTGTTCGTAGATAGCTGCGGTGACTTGATTTCAAACTACAGTACAGCCAAAATAAAAACTAGGTACTACGTTAGGCCTATGGAGTACAACATTTGAATGGTTGTGTCGTGAACCATAATTTTGTTCCAGGATCATAGTTATGGGAAATGACGGTATATCTATAATAAAATATTTAGAAAATTTTCAGAAGCAAAATTTGTGTTGTAAATGTTCGGTTTTAAAGTGTTTCCTATGTTTGAAATACTATGTCGAAATCTCTTCCATTCAGTGGCGAATCCTCCATGAAGGGTATGAGGATGATCCTACAGTTTAATTTCGTGCCTCTGAGGATAGAAAACATTTTAATTACGGATATTGATTTTTAATACGTCCCGACGTAATAATTTTCTTAAAATTTCCACTTTCTCTTGTGAGTTGTCGCCACTGCACATCTCAGACCTTAGAAATACTTTCCGAGGAACCATCCAAATATCTTACAGCAAACGGTTTTTTCTAGCAGTGAAGTTAGGGACAGGGAAGGTTGCGGACGGTAGGGTATGGCTCAACTTTAACCGCGTTTGAGGATGTGACCGTATATCCTAATACTACGACCCTTCTTTCTGGGTGCTGGAGACCTTGTCAGAGATTACAATACGAATTTTCAAGTACCCTGTCAGCCTCCTTAAATGCAGTTCGTTGGTCCTTTTAAAAGAACAGAATAAAATAAATAATAAATAATTAAAATGATATAATATAAAAAAAATAAAATGAATAAAAACCAAAATTACATAAAGATAAATAAAATAAGCTATAATAAAACACAAGAATTAACAGGATTTTCAGATGAACAGGACTGCAGAAAGAATATCTGAAGTTGTATTTGACCATTTAAAAGAATTTAACTGTAGCAAGAAATTAATTGCGTATGCTCTATTATTATTATTATTATTATTATTATTATTATTATTATTATTATTATTATTATTATTATTATTATTTGTCTTGGTCATCAGTAGGGACCGGATTTTTATGTAATTACATATTATATTCAACCCAACCGTATATAAATAACAAATCTTTGCGAATCTTGTAATTACCATTAATATATTAAAATTTGATACTACATATTTTTACATATTTACCCCACATTACATATTATGGCTTGGTATTACATAAATCTACATATTTAGGGGTTTTATTCATTTTTACTTCTCTAAAAGGGAAAAAAGAACTTCTGCTGAGGAAGTTTACAATTTGAAATACTGAGATTTAAAAAGCCTTTTTACCTACCCAAGAAAGGATATATTTCGGGACGAAACATAAACGTCCTTAGTTCCAGAAAGTAATAGAGGCACTCACCCCATACCATCCACTGTAAATATGAGTGAACAAAAGGCAACCTTTCTCATACAACTACATGTATTGTAAAAATCACTCAGAAAGTAGCGTTGCCTACATGCGGTGCAATGGGACGAGGACGACATGATTTGTCTCGAACTATAATTGTTCTGCACATGTCTTAACAACCCGTTCCCATGCAGTTTTTAACCTTACCCACCCTCTTCCTAATCATTGCAGGGAAAACCAGTGTCAAGTCTGGCATGAGCCGCAATAAAGTAGCCGACTTTTGAAAAGAAGTTGGAGTAGGAACAAACCGGAAAGATATTGAAAGATTAAAATAAATAGCTTTTCAGGTTATTGCTTGACCTCTTTACTTTAAATTTAGTAGACCTATACGGAAATGGGATTTTCCGAACAATTAGAAAGTATGGTTCTCGGCTGGAATAATCCTACTCTTCTAAATGAGACAGGAATGTCACTTTTCAAACAACAGTTTGTAAATGCCTATAATTTGAGGTTTCAGTAGGTACTTCGTTTCTTACAGGGAGCAGTTAAAAATGCATGTGTCCCACATTAAAGCGAAACAGTGCTTGCAGTTCTGTTGTGTCATTCATTTCACTCAGTTCTCTAGATTTAGTACCTACAGTATAAAGTGCAAGTGAGTATATCTACTGCTTTTAACTAACAAAAATGACCCCTGTATCTTCAACCCTATTGACAAAAATAAAATCAATGATTGCGATGGAGGAAGCTTTCACTACAGATGGAAAAATAGTAATGTGTCAAGTGTGCGGTAAAAAAGTCGGGTGCTCTATGAAATCACAACTGGAGAGTCTTACTTATCCTATACCTGCCAGATATTGATATTAAATACTTTCATGATTTTACATATTTTGGTATATATTCAGCTTATTTTTCTTACATATGTACAGTACATATTTCACACCTTGATATTACATAAAAATCCGGTCCCTAGTCATCACGAGTCGCCACTGCTCCCATTATGGAAGAAGTCGACACTTCGGTACCAATTTGTATTTTTTCAAATACAGTGATACAAAATGTTCACATTGGCACTAGATATATGAAATGTACAGAAAACATATCCATATAATTATAAGGGGAAAAGGTAGAATAAAATTTGCATAAATTGGTTTCTAGATGTCCCTAAATGACCCTATATAATCGTAATAATTTTTTTAGACATTTGAGATCTGCCCTACTTTCGTTCTGTGATTACTGTGTATATTTTTGTCGCATCCGAAATAGAAACACTCTTCATGTCGTAGGCCTACTTACTTATCAGATTGTTATCGACTCTCAAAGTAACCTAATTTTCTTTGTTTGCGGCAATATTCTTTCAGATTTATTTAATGTATATTAAATTTACTTATAGATTATATAATTTTTCAATACATGATATCACATTAACCTGATTAAATTTAAATGAAGCAACACACACAGACATATATAAATTGCACTTTCTGCAACGATACGAAGTAGTCTTCTTCTGAACGGCAAAAATGAAGTCGCTCATAACTCTTGTTCTTCTGGCAACAGCCTGTCTCTTGGTAAGAAAACAATGCATAAAGTAATTTAATTACTGTAGTCTGAAAGGAAGAATGTTACTGTGCTGCTGTTTGTATGTGCTTTAACTTATTTCGAACAGCCATCTGTCAAGTCAAGCAGTACAATTGAATTTTGACAAATTTACGTGTTCCATAATTTCCATATTCACTCAGCATTATGTATTGTTTTAGCTAAGTGAAGCTTGTTTTGTACTGTATGTGAATATAAATATTCTTAAACGTTCTAATGTTGTCATCATTAGAGCCCGGATGTTTGGCAAAATTACATTTTTATTGGGTGGAAGTAAATCATTATTTGCAAAGATATAAATGTGATTTGGAGTAAATCAAAGTGATAGGGCCAATTTTTATTTTACCTATTTTGCCTTTTTAAGGTGTTTCTTCCTAATAAATGCCTTTTTTTTTTGTCATTTTAAAGCAATATTTTTTTTGTTTATTTGCAATTTTCTAATTAATTGTAATGTAATGTGTATGAAATTTAGATATTTGAAACAATGACTAACTTTACTAACAATAGTAAATAAAAATAATTTATTTCGATGCTTAATCTGCTAATAATCGTGCTTTAATACTATTGGTGTACTATGAATAATGACCGACAATCCACAGTTACAAATATAATATTGTCATGTCTTCACGATACCAACAATCAGCTTTTTAAATATTAAGCTCATTCTCATAGAACGTAGCATTTTCAATGTTTGCTTTCGTATTTTCAAATCTTATTGTTACAATTTTGTGCTACACGTATGTAGGAGAAAGAAATTTGAGTGAGGAACAGTCAGTTATTGTCGGGTGACTGAAGGTATAAGGTCGGTTAGCTAGAATGCCTAAATTCAGTAAACCATTGCAAAGTAAACTTCACATTAATGAATTTGGTGCCCATGTGTTTTCAACCGATAGAACAGTTTTGTTATGTAAGGTTTGTGAAAAAATAGTTTATCACGAAAAAAGTATTTTATAAGTCAACATGTGTCACCTGCGAAGTAAATATGTGAGTTATGTTGATATAATTTAAGTTTATTGCTAAAATATATTAAGCCATTTTAAAATTTATAATGCCTTTTCAAAGATTATTCTGTCCTTTTTTACGTTTTATTGCCTTTTTTTTTGCCTGCCTATTTTAACTGTTATAAATGCCTAAACATCGGGGCTCTAGTCATCATATTTCAAGAAAGTAAAAGGGTAGATATAAATCGGCTGCAACATTACATTCAAAACGAAGAAGTCACAGAGACTTTATGGGAATATAGTTTCTAATAAAGTCCATATTTAACACCTGTTATGTTTTAAATTTATTATGATTTTTTTAAAATACTAAATGACTGGTTTACGCAATAATCGTGGTATAGGCCTAAATCAAAGAAAGTAGTTCGATTCACAGACGCATACTGTATACAGCAACTCTTAAATATAGGCTATTTTTGAACTTTTGTTTTTATGTGCGTTAATTTAAAAAGACGACATTCTTCTTCTTCTTCTTCCTTTACACAAAGCTTTTGATTCTTAAGCCCATTGCTGATCCACTTGATCCAACCATCGTTTTATCAATCGACAAATATTACTTCTTTTGCAGCTGGTTGATATCTAGTGATATATTATTTGTAATAAAGCCTCTTCTCATTTATTCTTTGTACGTGGTATCATCAATTCTTCCGATAGTCATCAAGGACTTTGCAACTTCAAGATTTTCCCCAATTATTTCATCTTTTATCGCTGTGACTCGGTTCCCAGAGTCTCGTTTGTTCATGAACGGGTTCCACCACGAGAAGGTGAGGTTAGGTTTTTAGTAGAAGAGGTTGCAGATGGAATGAACGTCACTACCCTTTGGAGCCCAGCATAAAAATTACTCTAAGAAAGGATGCCACTTCCTGCTTACACGCCATAACGATGATTCCATCTGTGTCAAAGTCGCCCTTAAGGTCTTCACCGTAACTCTGGTAAAGGGCCCATACATGATACTATCAGTCGGAGTCGTTAAACCAAGGTTTTTTAATGACGTATTAATTCTCCTCCCTCACTCTTTCTTATCCGGACTTGGGACCGGCAATGGCGGAGTTAAGACGACAATAATTTCGCAAATGTACTGTATGTAAGTTAATACTAATAATTCGGGAAATTGAATGGAAACTGAAGCTAGATTGACACATCCACGAAATGTCATTTCCTAACAGTTAGTTTCTAAAAATATAATCAGACGCAGTTATTGCGAAACTGGAAATACCAGAAAATTTAATACATCTTGATTACACAACTTTTAACACTGTATCACTTCGGAATATGTATTATATGACTTTCATGTCAAAACCAACAACAACCAGTTCTGAGGCTGACCCATAATAGGTCGAAACATGTAAACCAGGTACGATAGAATTTAACACAAGAAAGTCATATAATACATATTCCGAAAAGAAAATTTAAATTGAGTACCGGTATTGTGAAGTCCCAGCTTAATGTAATGCATTAAATAAAACATTCTGAATCAAATCCGTGCAATATTATAATTTGTTGTTCCATTTTTATGTGGCAGTATATATTTAAGACTTTTCATGGAATTAAGGCTATATAGTTGTTCAATGTTTTCTAAACACTCCATTTGATACAAGTCTTTAAGATGCTATGATTATAAAATATCTTCTGTAATTGATTCCCATGCATGATAAATCAAAAGAAAATGTAAATTATACATTACTTCTCCTCATACATATCAGTCAGATGATATTTAAATGATTAATTATAAGGAAAGTAGTGTGAATTATTGCGCAAGTCGTTAGAGTGTTTAGCAATAGGAAACAACTACATGGGTTGTAAATAAAGCAGTGGCAAGACTGCCGGGAATGGGTCATGCGCATTCACATGCGATAAGAGACAACTGGTGATCGTTGTTGGAGATATTGTCGTTGTATTGAATGATAAAACCGATTGCTATGGCAACAGATGTTATTGTGCGTGGTTAAATGTAGAGCACTATCTCTAACTGCTCTAAAGCATATTTACTAAACTTGAGCAACCATCGTCCGATACTGTAATGCATCGTTGCCACATGCTTCAAGTAACCCTTGGTGACATTGGCGTGCATTTCTACCACGGGCTACCTCAATTTTTATCCACGATCGCTGCTCAAGTTTAGTAAACATGGTTTAGAGCGGGTATTGTCGGACCATCGGATCTATGCCCCTTCAGCGCTGTCGTTCTTGGAAAAGTTAATGCCTCTACTCACCCCATTCTACCCGTTTCTCTCCCACTACGTCAAACAGCAGGCTACGAACCTTGCCGAATAGGGATGTTGCCAAACTTCCGTCAAACAGTGTCATGTCTCTTGAATATTGCTTATAATACTGTAAGGTTAATTATTACTTATTCATAATTTAATTTAAGTAGGTCTAATGACGCTGATTGACTTATGCAAAATGCTATTACTTGCTTAATAATATTTCTTTCACCACTCCGTGCTACAGTATTCATGTTGAGTTGACAACACTGGACTGCAAGTGCAAATAAACTGTCCCGCAAGAAGGCTCAAAATTGTGAGTAGTGGGGGAGAGAAAGAGAGAGGGATAGAAAAGAGAGAAATAGGAATTCAGGGAGAGAAATGAATTACCGAGGCTGAAAAGGAATTAAGGTTCAGTTCGCATATCTTACGGGGGCACAGATCCGATGGTCGGACTGTAAAATAGTGCTCTGCATTTAATCACGCATAATAACAATCTGTTGTCATAGCAACCGGTTTTATCATTCAATACATCGAAAATATCTTCACCTACGATTGTCTCGTATCGCATGCGAATACGCATGACCCATTCCCGGCAGTGTTGAAACTACTTTATTTACAATTCTCGTATACATGTGGATACCAAATCCAGAAGCAATGAATTAGTACACAGTAAGCTGTAGTAGGAGGCTTATTTTTGTGCGTAATGGGCAACTGGTCGATTTTTGATTTACTGAATGATATTACTTGTTCTTGTTACCATAGTCTCATGTAAAATTTAGCTTTATTGTATAGACTACAGATAATGAAACTTCCCTTATTTACAGTGTAAGAATTCTTTGTTCTTCTTCAAAGATCGTTCAGCGGTAAAAATGAGGAAGACCTCGCTTATTTATTGCTGATTTGAATCACAGTCCACAGATCTGCGTCTTGGAAATCCAGACGCAAGCAGACTCCAATGAAACAGACGGCTGTTGAAAAATATTTCAAACTAATACTTACTTATATACTATATTTGCTTTATCTTCTAAGGAAATAGAATATTCAGATCTTCGAAAACAATCTCTTCTGAAGCCGCAGTTTTGGTTTATGATTTTATATTATGTAAAAGAAATAAAACAATTTACATTCGGAAACCATTTTGAATAATTCTCCGTTTTATATTATTTCTTCAAAAACATTCATTAAGAGTTTAATAAATCTAATTTTATTTCATACACATCATTTCGTGATTTTTCTACTTAGATAATGTATATGATAAACATTCTTCTAGTAGTATACTAAGAGAAAAATATGTAGACAAAAAAACATAACAGACGGACGAACGAACAAAGAAACAGACAGACGACAGAGTACGTAGAGACGGCATGTAGAAAAGTTTATAACAGCGAACATTTCGGAATCTATTTTATGTATTAAATGAGAAATTTTACCATACTCTGTAGTCATTTAAATTGTTTTAGGTTGAGGCCAGTCTTACGAAAGTGAACCGTCGTACAATGGTAATGCCTGTTAATCCAAAGCATACAGCACAGGAATGGCGTGACATTATGGCAGCACAGAAGAAGAGCCCTGAAAATGTTACAGATCATAAGAAGGGCACCAAACCTCAGCCAGGTACTAAATTATTTTTCATCTGAACCTTGATACAATACGGCATTTGTTAAATATGAACATTATAAGTGCAAGAAGAAAGGAAATAATTATCAATAGGATCGCTCCAATGACGAATGAGACCTCCGATGGAACAGTTAAAATATTACATGACTTGTTTACAAGCTAGGGATGGAAGGTTATTCGAAAATAACCGGTTATTTTAAATTAACCTAATCCGAAGGAAGTTAACCGATCAAAAATAACCGGTTATTTTAAATTAACTTAATCCGAAGAAAGTTATCTGGTCAAAAATGACCGGTTATTTTAAATTAACTTAATCCGAAGAAAGTTAACTGATGAAAAATAACCGTTATTTTAAATTAACTTAATCCGAAGAAAATTAACCGACCGAAAATAATCGGTTGTTTTAAATTAACTTAATCCGAAGGAAGTTAATTGATAAAAAATAACCGGTTATTTTAAATTAACTTTATCCGAAAGAAGTTAACCGATCAAAAATAATCTGTTATTTTAAATTAACAGAATCAGAAGGAAGTTAACCGATCAAAAATAACCGGTTATTTATTTTTTTAACATTTCAAAATCAGCAAATTAGTCAGGAAAATAAATAATGAGAGGTTACTTGCAATATGCTATGATATGATACATATTTGTCATTAAGCACTTACTTCTGGTGAGATAGTACTTCACTGCTTTCAATATAAATCAAAGAACAATTTGCTATTAATTGTAATCCAACCAGAAGTTATGTTAAAAGAACGACATTAGATGCTGAAGATCATAAAATATATCCCTAAACAAAATACAAAAAATAATAATCGGTTATGAAATTGCACTTAATTAATTAACATTCGGAATTATAGATAAGATAAATAAAAAATAACACGAATTTCGTTACATTTACAATAATAATCTTGATTATGAGACATTTTGACGGGCAATCTATTCTCCTGCAACCAATAAATACTAAAGTCAAAGAAGTTTCTCGTTGTATGGACAGAGAAAATCTACGACAATGTCAATCCCTGAAATCCACCTGTGAAAATGATCGCTATTGGGAAACTAGAGATCTGATGGGGCAATGATATAAAATATCAGTAACATATATCATTAGAAAAAAAAAGATTTTGCCGTTTGAAATGCTCCAAAACCATCAGATTATATTATAAGTAAATCAGAGATAGTCTGCGATAAGATAGGAATATATTATTGACATTGATTCGAAGTCATTTCATTTTGCCATCTATGGACAGATGAAGTGAGTAAAGCAATAACCCATACCCATCTAGGAATGGCCTACGAGACAATTTGAGGGGGCAGAAATTGTCTTGCTCCTAAAAGTCGGTGCCTATGCATTTTACAAGTAGGATGGGCTTATCCGTAACTTCGAAATATTTTAGACAAACAAAAAAAGAACATTGACATCTGTAATCCAAACTACAGTACAAAGCGCATGACCTTTTTTCATAAAGGAAATTGATCTCGCAGATTCATCTTAACTTAATAATAATAATAATAATAATAATAATAATAATAATAATAATAATAATAATAATAATAATAATAATAATAATATTAATATTAAAATAATATCACACTAATATCCATCACTATTATAATGGAATACGTACAGTTCTGTCTACAGTATGTTATTTCTAAAAATGATGGAATTAATCTTATTTTTACCGAATTTAAAATAATCTGTTCTGATCAGAATTCGCTGGGAAAGTCCATTTGTCGAGTGGAGATCTTCGCATCACTAGTGGTTACACTGCAAGTCGCGGCCAGTTTCCCTGGCAAGTCGCACTTTTCGTTGACAACTCATTTTTCTGCGGTGGTTCTGTCATCTCTGAACAGTGGATTCTCACCGCTGGACATTGTGCGTGAGTATATTTTAATTCTGATATATATATTTTAATGAATATAAATAGTACATTGTAGTATTTATAAAAATTCTAGTTTTAACCGTATGGTTAATTATTTTATTGTAAAATTAGTATTGTATAATGAATTTTAATTTTGAAAACAATTCCGAAATTAATTTTAACGCGATACGTTTATGCACTTGGCATTCGAGAATTCTTGTACGGTGACGTCATCCAAGCGATAGGAGCCGCATTGTTCCGCTCAGGCGGGGAATATATAGCCTAAAATTGTCTCTCATTTGAATTCTCCGAGAGACGAAAATACATGAATAATAAAATTGACTGTGGATTCTTCGTTCTAAAATATCTCACGAAAATACGACTTCTATTTAAGTTACTCTCTTAGATAGTAAAGGCTGGTTCACAATAAACCGGGAACGGAAACGAGAACGGAAATAATGTTAAAATAAATGTATTTAAATGTAAGCATTCACAATAGTTCATTGTAAATGGTCACAGTTAAATACATTTATTTTAACAATATTTCCGTTCTCGTTCTCGTCGTTTTCGTTCCAGGTTTATTGTGAATCAGCCTTAACCCTTCCATATAGACGTGTGTATATATATATATATATATATATATATATATATATATATATATATGTGTGTGTGTGTGTGTGTGTGTGTGTGAGTGTAGGCAATAATGTGAGCCGGAAAATCGGACCACGAATAAATGTTATGTTATGTTTTATTTAACGACGCTCGCAACTGCAGAGGTTATATCAGCGTCGCCGAATGTGCCGGAATTTTGTCCCGCAGGAGTTCTTTTACATGCCAGTAAATCTACCGATATGAGCCTGTCGCATTTAAGCACACTTAAATGCTATCGAACTGGCCCGGGATCGAACCCGCAACCTTGGGCATAGAAGGCCAGCACTATACCAACTCGCCAACCAGGTCGACCCACGAATGAATGAAATGAAACTAAAAACATTTAAAAGTACGCAAAAACGCGTCCTTGCAAGATAAACTGGAGCTAGGGGAAAGTATTTGGGTACACACAGTGAGGGAAGTGGGGAAAAAAACAGATGCGGTATGCTACCCCAAGATTTGTCCTTGGCATACCTCGATTTAAAAAAGGCATACCCTCTCTCTAATAACATACACATACATGATGTACAATAAATTGTTTCGTGCAGTCAGTAACGCGAACCTTTGAAGCTTACGCAACACATTAAATTTCTTAATAAAATAATTATTTTGCAATGTCCATTGAGATTTATCATTTAAAATAATATTAAAGCTTCAAAGTGCCTTACTATTAATAAAAAGTGCAACAAAAAATACAGTCACTGAATTGGCAACAATGGCCACCACAAACTACAGATCACAGCTTTATATACTTGAAATACTACCGTTGTAAACATTCCAGGGGTTGACTTATCAAATAAACGTGTCTAAATACGCGTTGAATACAGTTCCAGAAGGTTGTGGTTTAGATTTATGAATCAAACAGATAGTACCCTTTGCTGTGAAGAAATGTATAAACAAATTTTTATGGATCACATTTTTTCAGTGACCGTATGTCATTTTTCACTAACGGTATGTTTTCTGGTCATAGAAACCAGTAGCGGTATTCCATACCGGCGCATACCTTCTCACGTCCCTCACTGCGTACACACTATTAAACTACATGTGTACATTTACGCGCATGTTAAACTTTCAAAGACAAGAGAGTTGGAAGAAAACTGGCACGGTCATGTTCTCATGAGAAGAACTAATACACACCACGGAAAAACAACTTTACACTTTGCGAATGTATGTGGGATGTATTCCTAATAAAATAACATAGAGTCAGCGAATTTACCGCTGCAGAGGTGGCTGCTTGGACACAAGAAATGAAGATACTTTTCTCGAGTCAGGTAGTAGGGTACACATTGTAAAATTTCACAGCCCTTCAACAATAGACACCGGCCTTGGAGACCAACTTCAACCCTTCTCTATTATTACCGTTAGATCTGCAAACTGGTTACTCTACCTACAACAAATCTGACAGCTCTCCGTAACTAAAAAACCCAAAAACGCACTTCATTATAATCTTTCTTCCGTGCGTGACGTCACGTTACCATGGAAACGAAGTGTTGCATGAGAATAGGATCCCAAATAATTTCACCTCTACAGTATTGTAAGTTCCAATAGAGACCTCTCGACGCTCGTAACAGTTGACATTCTATTCAGCGACGGTTAAAGATACTATTTATACAACTAAACACTGTTCATAACAGTTGACATTCTATTCAGCGACGGTTAAAGATACTATTTATACAACTAAACACTGTTCATAACAGTTGACATTCTATTCAGCGACGGTTAAAGATACTATTTATACAACTAAACACTGTTCATAACAGTTGACATTCTATTCAGCGACGGTTAAAGATACTATTTATACAACTAAACACTGTTCATAACAGTTGACATTCTATTCAGCGACGGTTAAAGATACTATTTATACAACTAAACACTGTTCATAACAGTTGACATTCTATTCAGCGACGGTTAAAGATACTATTTATACAACTAAACACTGTTCATAACGATTGAATTTTTTTATTTTATTAATGAGGTACCGGTAATAACTAGAATTAATTATTAATACGAGATAAAATTGTTTTTTTCATATAAATACAGGTGAAGTAGCACTTCACCTACTTCACCTGAATAGCCGCCCTAGAATAATACTCGTATATTTAACATTGCAGAGGGAATACATACGAAGTACGACTGGGAGCTAACCGTTTAGACGCAACAGAGAGTGGTTCGCGAACCGTCACATCCAGATTTAGCATCAGACACGAAGCCTACGATCCGACTTTCATCCGTAACGACATTGCTGTGGTCGAGCTACCGCAACCTCTGCAATTCACAAGTAAGTGCGTTTATCTATGAAGCATACGACATAATGTATGTCTGTTTAATATTTATACAATATGTCTCGTGACCAAAACATCGTAGGAAGTGGAAATATAAAAATTAGAAATTTATCCTTGGAAAAGGTGGAAAATTCAAATATCTTAGAGCAACAGTAACAAATATAAATGACACTAGAAAAGAAAGTAAACGTAGAATAAATATGGAAAATGCCTGTGCTATTATTCGGTTGAGAAGCTTTTATCATCCAGTCTGCTTTCAAAAATACTGAAAGTTAGAATTTACAGAACAGTTACCTGTATTACCGGTTGTTCTCTATGGTTGTGAAACTTGGAATCTCACATTGAGAGAGAAACAGAGATTAATTGTGTTTGAAAATGAGGTGCTTAGGAAAATATTTGGGGTTAAGAGGGATGAAGTTACAGGAGAATGGAGAAAGTTACTCAACGAAGAACTGCACGCATTGTATTTTTCACCTGACATTATTAGAAACATTACATCCAGACGTTTGAGATTGATAGGGCATGTAGCACATATAGGCGAATCCAGAAATGCATAGAGTGTGTTAGTTGGAAGACCTGAGGAAAAAGATCTTTTGAGGAAGCCGAGACGTAGATGGGAGGATAATATTAAAATGGATTTGAGAGAGGTGGGATATGATGATAGGGACTGGATTAATCTAGCTCAGGATAGGGACCGATGAGGGGCTTATGTGAAGGCGGCAATGAACCTCCGGGTTTTCTAAAAGTCATTTGTAAATTGTAAGTATGAAAATTCAACAAAACATAACTTACATAAACATAGTACAATAATCTGCGAATATTTTCAGATTATATCAGCCCTGTGAGACTACCCACTTACTCTCAACAAGGAACCAGTTTTGTTGGTTCTGTTCTTCGTGTCAGTGGCTGGGGGAAAACTTATGATGGTAAGTTTAGAATTATTCTGACAATTATATTTTTTAAATGTATCCTTTAACGATATTATGTCAACTGCGTAATTATTTAGTATTGTTAGAAATAATTTTAATTAAAAACTGTGATATTGTTTTTAAATATAAATCTGAAGATGAACAGCACTCTTCTCAAATTTCATTCGAATTAATAATACTCCGATTATTAATTTCTACCCAGTTAGTTTTAATAAACTTTAGTACATTGTTTTGATATAACTCTGAGATAATAAAATTCCTTTTGCTGTTGTGGTAACAACGTTATGGACCAGTTGTGACTTTTCAGAGAAGAAGATTTGTACAGAGAGGACAATAGAAATGTTGTGAAGAGTATTATTTTAATGATCAATTATTTAACCTGATATGAAAAAGGAATATTATACATCGCATTAGCACAGAAAACAATTGCAGTGTAATTTACACATAACACTTAAAATTTAACTTTTTTCTGTTACGGAAACGAAAACACAGGAATTCAATGTATTTTTTCATGCTGAATATGAATATGGCAATAAAATTATTGTCAAATGTAGTCTAGTTTTCTTGTAATTTGAGAAAGAAATCAATAGAAAAAAATTGTATTTTCCTAAACGTATTCGGCTGGCCTTACCTCAAAGACGTCTTCTTTTAGTTTGTCTGTAGCTCCCAGCTGCACATAGATGCTATAGAAATGCTTTTAGAAATCATGTTCAGTTTTTGTATATTCAAAACCGCTCTTTCAGTTAAGTTTAAGGATTAAACTGAATTTCAGCAAAAATTTTTTCTTTAGAAAATGCTGTTAGTTATAATATGTTATTCATAGAATTGCAATGCACAGCCAACGTCAGGGTTTTTGGCGCGTGTCCTTGAACTCATTGCCCAGTCAATGAGCATTTGTTGCCAGTCCAGCTGAGAATGGTACCATCCAACTACACGTCACGTCAGCAATCTGCCAATCACAATTGCCAGTCTTATTGCCCACTGATTGCGGCAAAGGCAAAATACTCCCACTTTGCGTTTCTGGTATGTGTCATTGAGTACAGTGCCCAGTCAAAGACATCTGTTGTCACTTCAGCTGAGAGTAGTACCACCTCCTAAACACAAGTCACCTCAGTAATCTGCCAATCACAGCTGTCAGTTTTCTCGCCCACAGCCTGCGGCAAAGATGAAATACTCCCTCTTAATGTTCCCATTACTTATTTCACACGCCAAAAACGGTGACTGGTTATAATATACATTCAATATTATGAAGTGCTCACTGCTTAATTTTGCTTAATATTCAGGTGCTACTGGTATCACACCTGCACTTCAGTTTGTAGATTTGACAGTGATCACAAATAATGAATGTGCACAAACATTTGGAAGTGGGATTACTTCTTCCAACCTCTGTGTCTCAACTTACGGCGGCCAGAGTACATGTAATGTGAGTATCTTGTGAATATAATTATACATATTTAATTTGAAATTAATTTATGCTATTGCGTTATTCCCTTCTTTTTACGTAAGTTAATGTAGTGCAATGAAGTTAATATGCCTGATTCAGTTTCCTCAGATTTGTATTTCTAGCAAATAATTTATTGTAAAGAAAACTTCAATGATTTATTGTTCATTAGGTATAGGTGATAATTTCGTACAATAATTAGATTTTTCTTCAGTTCGTTCTTCGTACTACAGTTCATACATTTCAATTTCATAGAATTAAGTCTAACAGGTGGTTGTTTTCAAATTAGAGCCAACGACTGGACAAAGTTAATGTTGTTCATCTTGAAATTGATATTGGTTGAAATTGACTATATTTATGAACATAAAGTAAGATTAAAAGACGAGGAAATGCGTAATATACGAAAATATAATAAAGAGTATACAATATGAAACACTTTAATAAATGGGGTTATAATGCTCCTCAGCTTAGAAGTATATGCTACGATCTAGATTAAAAAATTTAGTTGTGAAATAAACCTTGAAAGTAATTCTTTAAATGTAAATTCTATTACGAGTTCATTCATACGGAGCGGACTGTACAAGCAGCCGCTATCGTAACTAGTCGAGCGTGCACAGAAGCATTTTATAAACATAGCGCTCTACGTACGATGTAGCGTAGCCTATAATCGATAGTTTTTAAAGCTCTAATGATTAGTGTTAAGACGTGTAAAAATATTATTAGCCTACACCATAAATTGAATTTTCATACAAATTTTGAAATTTACTATCATGACACTTTTTGATATCTTATAACTACTTTTGTATACAATATTTATATATTAATAGATCAGAATATAAGTCATGTTTTCAATAGATGTATTGAAAATCTCGGATATAATTTATTATTTCAAACAAGATGTAAATATTTTTCAATATGGAGAATTTTGGTATTTCAGGGCGACAGTGGTGGCCCACTAATTTATGGAGAGAGTGATGGTCTATACACACAAGTTGGTATTGTGTCATTTGGGTCGTCATATGGCTGTGAACAAGGGTACCCTGCTGTCTTTACCAGAGTAACCAGCTACCTGCAATGGATTGAGTCAAATACCGGAATCTACATTGAATAACTCTGACTGCCGTTGAAGAAAAGTTATTTTCATTATAGACTTATCATACACTAACAAACACTGCAAGAAATATGTAGCACGTAACAATTAAATTACAATTAATGCCACTTTTCCAATTTTCAACAAAACGTTAATACTACTTCAAATAACAAATTGAAAGGATATGTAAAAACATAACATGTAGTGTTGTTATATTTTCTGGCGAATGACAGTTTTAGGCATAGTCTAATACTGGTCCAGTTTGTTACATACCGGATTATGTATGTGTATTATTTATTAGGTATAATACATTGAAGTGCAATAACAATGTAATTACAGCATGTACAGTAAAGTTGATAGAGCTAAGAGAGCAATATATGAACTTATACATTAATATGTATGGTGCTCGAAACAAGAGATTTTGTAATTAATTAAATTAAATACAATTTATTCAGTTTCATGTGTCTTTTATTTTGAAATACTAAATCATTTTTGGTTTAAAATTTCATTTTATAGAAGCATAGTCTTATTTTATTAATTACATATATGGACAGGGACATTACAAAAAGACGTGACATTTTAAAATGCGAATACCTTTCTATACACTGCACATATGCATGATTTTGGTGTCAGGCAACGAAATTTTGGTTTGACTTGGCTTTTCGAGGGCAGATACGAGACGGATCCGTGCACTTAGGTTTGTTTTGGCTGATAGTGCACCTTATACAGTGTGTAAGGGGTATAAGTGCTGTCCTTCTCACAGTCGTCGGGGACGGTCTACAGGATCAAAAAATGTCCATACAACATAGAGTCAAAACTTGATAGTTTTCCCAGAGAAAACAATTTGCGCCGAATTCATAGTGAACGCAACCCGGATAACATTCAGTTCATTAACTGCAAAACTGAAGGGGATGAGGTCCTCACTGTTTCTCATTTGCAGTGACGGATTAGTATTATAGTGAACGTGCAAGAGAGTAGAACGTTAATTTCACGTTCTACTACACTGATAAAAATTAAAGCAGCAAACATATAAGGTACTGGATAAAATTCATTCAAAGTAATCAGTATAGGAAACACGCTAGCGAACTGTCATTTATTATATACAATAAGAAGTTTACTGTGGTTTGTTGAATTGGTATTTGAATTTCCCCTTGCGCAAACATAAATAATGCAAAACAGAAGTAGGAAAATTAATCATCTTGATCTGAACCTTTGGCCATACGTTCAAAATGTGAAGTAATGTCGGTAACAGCTATACGCAGCAGTGCCGAAAGATTATCATCTGAAAGAGAGGAGCTTGCTTTCGATTAAAATATGGACAATGCGGGTTTTGAATCTAATAGGCTCAGTTATTAGAAGAGGATTTGAACAGCCGGTTTCACTGCTTTAAGAAAGGACATGAAGATATTTTATATGTGTTCAAGTCACCATTTTCCTCTAATACTTCGAAGAACTCAAACCTCAATTAATAGATTTTCAATGTGATTTTCTTACAAGCAGTGGCAGTGCGTCAGTCAGAGCACTTGAACACCTTGTTTCTATTACAATGCACGACTAGTTTTATTATTTAATACCGTATTGACGTAGTGGGAGTGAATAATATCAGAATCGAGTATTTTAAACTTCCCGCATCTTACATAAACTTCTTACGTAAACTTGGCAACATCCGGTCACGTACAAGCCGTGCTCTTTTCAAGAAGGTTAGAGCAATTCCACGCATGCGCGGGGGAAAATTGTCTTTCTCCGGGCACTTATAACTCGTTAACAGCACAAAGCTTTAAGTGAAAAGTGAATCTATCCTACAGATGTCAGGTACATCGATGCCTATCGTTCACGTGCTATATCTCGAGGAGGAATTTAATAGTCTGTATTTTAGCCTGTAGGTGTCAGCATCTCACTGTCGGAAAGTTTACTTTATGTGAATGTATGTACAGTGCTGCTATGAGAGTGTAGTTTGTGAATTACTATACTTTAGTGTTTAGCATAGTTTGGTTTTCAAACACGTGCTGGCTGAATGTGATGATGGTATGAATAATTCAAATATCTGTTTGGTGGTGTATATTATTTAAGAATAATATTTACTGGCATGTATTTATAGTAATCAATCTATTCGAATGGGATTACAGTACTGATATAGGCTATAGTGTATCAGTGTTTTGTGAACCAAAACATATTACTGAACACACGCTTTTGGTAATAACGGCACTGTGATATACATTAATTTTTAACAAACATAAACAATAAACTCTGTTCAAGCAATTTTGAACAGTAAAGGACTGGGTAAACTGGCTTACCAGGAAAAATTGGAAATAAAAAGACTGCGTTTCATTATTATTATTATTATTATTATTATTATTATTATTATTATTATTATTATTATTATTATTATTATTATATGTTTTGAATTTATATACGGTTTTTTCGATAGTGAAACATTGGAATCGTGACATATTAGGCTAAACGTACGATTTCAAATTCTCTTCGATTTTGGAATACAAAATTGTGAACACACATAATATTTTATCACGAGCCGCCACTGCTTACAAGATAAATTCAACAGCTGCACTAATATCAGAATTTGGAACAACTTGATAATACGCATGGTAGACCAACGCTTATAGTCGACATTGCTCGCTCCACTAGTCATCGGGCCGTACCTAGCCGTGGTGGTAGTAAAGTTCGCGACTATAATTTTAAATAATTCACTCCATTAGTCAAGTACAAGGCTTATGCAGTATAACGGCGATGTTTTGAATGCAGCAAAAGAAAATGCAGATGATGTAAGATCTTAAAGTAGGTTACTTACTTACTTACTGGCTTTTAAGGAACCCGGAGGTTCATTGCCGACCTCACATAAGCCCGCCATCGGTCCCTATTCTGTGCGCTATTAATCAGTCTGTATCATCATATCTCACCTCCCTCAAATCCATTTAATTATTATCCTCCCATCTACGTCTCTACCTCCCCAAAGGCTTTTTTCCCTTCAGCCTCCCAACTAACACTCTATATGCATTTCTGGATTCGCCCATACGTGCTACATGCCCTGTCCATCTCAAACGTCTGGATTTAATGTTCCTAATTGCGTCAGGTGAAGAATACAATGCGTGCAGTTCTGTGTTGTGTAACTTTTTCCATTCTCCTGTAACTACATCCTTCTTAGCCCCAAATATTTTCCTAAGAATCTTATTCTCAAACACTCTTAATCTCTGTCCCTCTCTCAAAGTGAGAGTCCAAGTTTCACAACCATACAGAACAACCGGTAGTATAAGTGTTTTATAAATTCTAACTTAAAGATTTTTTGACAGCAGACTAGATGACAAAAGCTTATCAACCGAATAATAACAGGCATTTCCCATATTTATTCTGTGTTTAATTTCCTCCCGAGTGTTATTTATATTTTTATATTTCCATTTCGTACAATATTCTGGTCATGAGACACAATCATATACTTTGTCTTTTCGGGATTTACTTCCAAACCTAGCGCTTTACTTACTTCAAGAAAAATTTCCGTGTTTCCCCTAATCGTTTGTGGATTTTCTCCTAACAAATTCACGTCATCCGCATAGACAAGAAGCTGATGTAACCCGTTCAATTCCAAACACTCTCTGTTATCCTGAACTTTCCTAATGGCATATTCTAGGGCGAAGTTAAAAAGTAAAGGTGATAGTGCATCTCCTTGCTTCAGCCCGCAGTGAATTGGAAAAGCATCTGACAGAAGCTGGCCTATACGGACTCAGCTTACTAACATTAAGAAAATATCCCACTAGTAGGAATATTACTAACCATCTACTGCAGATAGGTCTGCAGAGAGTTTCCAGTAAAAATATATTAAATTAATATTCATGTGGCCCGGAAATTCCTTAAGCATTGAGAGTGGACGTTCTGAAGATCTGAGTTTAAGATCTCTGCTTGAATATGAAAAATGTATCGCGTCTGCACAGTCGCATCAAACGTAGCATGACTTGTCAAGTGCAGTTCATAATATGAGCGTTGTCTACTGATAACTGATTAGCACGTGTATCTTTGAAGGTCGTCTGCAATTTTTTCCCTGTTAGAATATCCTAATGTAAACACAAGCACGTGACTGTCATACTTCTAATTGGTTCCTAGTCGAAACACAAGACGCAGGAAAATATAGTTTTGTATATGATCATAACTTTGTATTTATTAAAAAAATAAATTTTAGTTGGTAAATTCAATAAAACTTGTAAGCTTGTACTTGCTATTAATTAGGAAAAGGAAATTGTGCCAGAACAATGGAAGGAGTCCATAATTGTACCTATCTATAGAGAAGGAGGAAAAGACTAACTGTAGTAACATTCGAAGAATAGGCCTTTCAATTTTGTTGATGTCATACAAAATTTTGTCCAATATTCTTTTGAGAAGATTAACTCCACATGTAGATGAAATTATTGGTGATCATCAGTGTGATTTTAAGTGTTGATCAGATTTTTTCAGATTCGACAGATATTGAAGAAAAAATGGGAGTAAAAGGGTACAGTACACCAGTTATTCACAGATTTAAAAAAGGCATATGGCTCGGTTAAGAGAGAGGTTTTATATAATACTCATACTGAATTTGGTATTCCCAAGAAATTAGTTCTATTAATTAAAATGTTCTGAAATGTACAGCAGAGTCCGTATAGGCCAGTTTCTGACGGATGCTTTTCCAAATTCACTGCGGGATAAAACAAGGAGATACACTATCATCTTTACTTTTTAACTTTGCCCTAGAATATGCCATTAAGAAAGTCCAGGATAACAGAGAGGGTTTAGAATTGAACGGGTTACATTAGCTGCTTGTCTATGCGGATGATGTGAATATGTTAGGAGAAAATCCACAAACTATTAGGGAAAACACGGAAATCTTACTTGAAGGAAGTAAAGAGACAGGTTTGGAGGTAAACCCCGAAAAGACAAAGTATATGATTATGTCTCTTGACGAGAATATTGCACGAAATTTAAATATAAAAATTGGAAATTTATCTTTTGAAGAGGTGGAGGAGTTCAAATATCTTGGAGCAACAGTAACAAATATAAATTATACTCGGGAGGAAATTAAACGCAGAATAAATATGGGAAATGCCTGTTATATATTACAGGAAAATATTTGGGGCTAAGATGGATGAAGTTACAGGAGAATGGAGAAAGTTACACAATGCAGAGCTGCACGCATTGTATTCTTCACCTGACATAATTAGGAACATTAAATCCAGACGTTTGAGATGGGCAGGGCATGTAGCACGTATGGGCGAATCCAGAAATGCATATAGAGTGTTAGTTGGGAGGCCGGAGGGAAAAAGACCTCTAGGGAGGCCGAGACGTAGATGGCAAGATAATATTAAAATGGATTTAAGGGAGGTGGGATATGATGATAGAGAATGGATTAATTTTGCTCAGGATAGGGACCGATGGCGAGCTTATGTGAGGGCGGCAATGAACCTCCGGGTTCCTTAAAAGCCAGTAAGTAAGTAAGTTATGCTTATTACTGTTGAACAGGGCCGCCGAGAATGGGGGCAAAGGGGGCAAGTGCATATGGGCCCGTGAGCAGTAAGGGCCCGTCAGATTAAGTGAGTCTGATTACTTTTTATTATCACGAATACTTATTCACAGAAACATACCAGTACTATAATAGTACATTATGCAACGAGCCTATAAATATAAGTAGTAATTAAGGCGCGAGTATGTTTGTTTATGAAACGAGCACAAGCGAGTTTCATAATTTTTATACGAGCGTCTTAATTACCATTATAGGCGACTTTTTATGCTCGACCATATTCATAATTTTAAATTATTCAGAAGTATTCATTTTATTCGTATCTGACTGAAGAGGGGAAGTGACCTTGTGCATAGCTCGTAAATTGTGAGATGTGCGCAGACGCGAAAGTATTGATTTTTTCCGAGGAACAATAATGTCATTGACCTTGATATAATCTATAGAATAACATGAACTAATTTTGATATAACCTGGAAATTGATTTAGAATTTAAAAAGGATGTTATTGGATTTCCAGCCTCCGTGACGTTTCCCTCGTTGTCTTTCAATTGCATATCCGAGAATAATCGAAAACCTGAACTTTAATGAATAGGTGTACTTTAATGACATGCATTAAAGGACTGCTACCAGGTGTATAGGGATATCCTGAACTAGCACCAACAGATAGCGCACGTGTACTATTTTTATTTTACTAGGTTATTTTACGACGCTTTATCAACAGCTTAGGTTATTTAGCGTCTGAATGAGATGAAGATGATAATGCCGGTGAAATGAGTCCGGGGTCCAGCACCGAAAGTTACCCAGCATTCGCTCATACGTGTACTATGAGGGATGCGCTTTGCGTGTGCATTTGTTTTTCGGTATATATACATTGAGGATATACGTAGTGTATTAGTATATTAAATACTCTTAAAACAACTAAAAATGGCAAATTTTTGTTATGTTCCTATATGTAAAAACGAGGGAAAGCTTTTTGTCTTCAATCAGGTCCCGAATTATTCTGAATATATGCTTTAAACCTTACAAAATATAAGTAATAAAATTGGGCCTCAAAAGTGCTAGCTATTAAATGAAAGTAACTACTTCAAGTAAGGAATTCTTGACTATAGTTTCATTTTGGAAGAGGAAAAAGAAAAATTAATAAAAACATATGCAACCTCGACAGCGAGCTATGCTAGCTTAGATCATATGCAGTAGTTGTAGGAGTCTCCGAATTTTACGCCTGCAGTAAACTCTAGATAAACTGGAATGTTTATTATCCAGGACGACCCCTAGTGAAATCCATTTCGTGAATAACGTTTTTAATGTACTGTACCCTAATTATTAAAGCTATGTTTTAAGTTCAAATTTTCAAAATCATCCCACACATTATTCAAAACTGCATGTCCTTAACCTACAAAACACACTACTAATTGTGATACTATTGTGATCATATTATATCATACTATTAAAAATTGCATTTGATCTTTCTGCAACTACAGAAAAAATACAAGGAATTCAATCTCGATAGTCTCTTCCCTATAAAAACACATTGGTGGCTGCATATCCTGTTTTTAGCGTACGGTTATTAAATACTAATTATTAAAGAGGGCAATATTCACTTTCGACATATTTCCTATTTTTTTTATTCGTGCATATTGTTCTCAAAGTTCTCGTTTACGTTCATGAACATTAAGTTTACTCGTATTTATATTCTGCATACTGCAGATTTCCCCACCCATCTCGGGGAATCGCTCAATATTATATAGGTTTACGTTATTATTAATTGTAAATTAAATTAAATTATGAGGTAAGAAAATATTGAATTATATTAAATTATACTAGGTTATACAAAATAACTGTAAATATAATTTTGACACGCACAGAAAACCAACAAGCGGGAAAACGTAATCAACTGTAGCATATGACAAAACATAGCCCTACAACATGTTGCGCCGCATGGAACGCTCCTGCCATCTGACGGTAAAACTTTGCATAAGATATCCCTATAACTACTACATTTCGGCATGGTCGAGCATGAAATTTTGTAAGAACATTTGTTACATGAATCTGACATATTAACCAACAATAGTAGAATTAATACAAATTACCACTTCATTATGTAAATGTTTAACTTTTATATAATAGAATATCGGTTTCCCACGTTAACAATCATCGACACGACACTTGAGGCCTCCGGGATTTGTCTAAAATATATTCCCGTCGCTTGTACCGAACACGTTCAATTGGCTTGTCCTCTTAATCACAAACCCCTGCCGGCCCACCGCAATATGCTAGTGGACTCTCCAAAATCCAAGTCGCAAGATCACGTTTCCTTTTCAGTAGGACCTACATAGTACGTTTCGTGACGAAACTTTCACTTTTTCGTTGTCGTTTTTCTAGTAAATTCTGTTATTAGTGTTGCCAGTGGACAATGGACAAGTAGAAGCGAGTCACGAGCTGAGAAGCGCAAGGAGAGACAGAAAAATTATGAGATATTAAGAAAGGAAGTAGAACTTTTATGCTGGTGTGAAATTGAGCGACCTTGGGAAACTAAAAAGTAGCAGACAAATTGTGTCATTGAATGAATTGTTCGAAAACAAGAGCCTTTCCAAAAACAGTATTGCAGTATTTTCAAAACTCAAGAATGGAGAATGTGTTCCCAGAGACTGGCTAGTGTGGAGTGAAAGAAATCAGGGAAAATAGTACAGTGACTGATTTGTTTCACTCCACACTAGCCTGTCTCTGGGAACACATTCTTCATTCTTGAGTTTTGAAAATAATACTGGAAAGGCTCTTGTTCGTCATTTAAAAGATTATTAGGCAGGTTGGGGGTAGTTTTTCGAAAAACACATTCGTGACATTTACATTTTGTCTGCCACTTTTTAGTTTTCCAAGGTCGCATGTTACTTGCCATGACTCAGAGTTAGGAACTGGTGTGTGTAAATTTGTTTCACTTGCACATATTAACACATCATTTTTACTTTTATTTACTTGTTCTGATTCAATACTACTGTTATCAGAATTTTTTATCTAAACAGCCACAACCATCAGTATTCACTTCTAAGCATGAACTGTCTTCATTTTTGATAACCTGAACAGACGGGCTTGAGATTGGTTTATTTTCTGCACCTTCACTAGCAACGCTCAATTTCACACCAACTTCAAACAAAATGAAGGAAATAAAAATGTATTCAGAGTAACAATGTGTCGAGAAAGACTGATTAACCTTGGCCTCCTTAGTCTGGAGAGCGATCTTACTAGGTCTTTAAATTTTGATGATATAATTGATGATTTTGTATCAATGAAGTCAAGGAGAGTTTTTTGTTGATGTGGCCTGCAAGTCAGAAATTAACAGCTGTTTAAGAATAATGTTTTATGAAAACGAAACGAAGCAAACGACAACGAAAAGACGAAAGTTTCGTCACGAAACGTACTATGTAGGCCCTACTGAAAAAGAAGCGTGATGAATATAATATATTGTGCTAATGTGAAGTTTTGCTAAAAGTTTTCATTGTAACAACAGTCTATATTTTTAGATTCGTAACTGTGTATGGGGTTATCTTTTATTTATTTTGCAAATAATTATTATGGTCAGAATAATTGGTAACTTGTCATTTTTTAACTTTTTTTTTCAGCGGGGCCCGAGCACAATATTGCACAGGGGCCCATAAATCCTGTCGGCGGCCCTGCTGTTGAATACCTGAATGGACTTACGTTTAGATTTCGTTGTAACATTTTGAATATCTGATGATGCCGTATAGGTGAAAACGTTCATAAACTTTCTTCCGTAAGATGTAACTTATTAGCAGGACGAATAGAAGGAATAGTGTACGCCACTACCGTCTGTATCTTTAAACTGCCTGCTCTATGCTAACCTTTCCGCGTAGCCAGTCACATCATAGATGGCAGCACCGAACACCGCAAGTCAACTATGTATATCTATACGTTCCACATAAGTATTATGTGTTTTAGCCCTTAATTAGATCATATTGAAGTGTATAAACTTTACGTAGATGTAAAATCTTACCTGGTAAATATAATAAAGATTCCTGAAGACCAAGAAACCCAGTTTATAACTTCAGAATCTTTCTGGACGAAGGTTTTGAATGGCAAACGGAACGGGACACTTTTTGCGTTCTTCTATTTCCTTTGTTAGTTAGCAAAGGTCTAACAAATTTCAGTACCAGTAACTCACTGATTATCTGTTGGTGATTTTGCTCCCCACACATCAGCAATGTGCACTGCGTTAATGGCAAAGTGACGTAAGTAGAAATAGTTTGCACTAAGCAGCTGGACTTTTTACAATAAGGCACAGCAGCTTCAACAAATTCCTGCAGGTGTTTGATTAAACCTACAAAGCACGGTTTAGGATACTTAAGTCCTCCTCTGTCCTGGTGACGAATTATGTCCATTAATGGTGTCGATACCTTAGGCATGGAAATATTGCTGATGCACATGTCGCAATTCACTCTTTCTTCTATCACGCGCACTAAATATCCACATACCAGAGCTTGTGAAACTGTTTGTAAATTGATATCTATCCTACAATCAGGAAGTCGAAGTTTGTCTAGAATACACTATACATGATCAGGAAGAACTTGGTCGGAACAATGATTTACGTCCCCATTGACAGAACTGTTGCCTTCTGAGTTGATGGCTGTCCCACAATAATCATATATATTGTTGGCGACATTTGCAGATTTCGAAGGTGTCATGAGCCCAGATTTGACAATTCTCTTGATTGCGAATGCTGCCGTACGTGCGTCAGTCATGCCATTGCTTCCACCACCCATTCTGACAGCACTAAATAAAGCTTCCACAGGATCGCTAGAGAATCTTCGGGTGAGGACATAAAAAAAACCGTTGTCAAGAAGGTGGACTACACACTGAACCGTGGAATTAGCCGTAAACAATAGAGCTTCAGCCGTTTCCTTTGTTAGTCCTTGCAGACTGGCTCGTTTAGATTCAATTTGAATTTTCTCTATATAGTGACAGAAATCTTCTTTCAACCATTGTAGTCTTTCTTCATTTGCTGCATAGAAATGCATAGAATCAGGATTGTTTTGCCGTAGATGTTGAGTTTTATCACTTACATCATGCACTGTAAAAAATTTATACATGCATTTCATGAAATTTATTGTTGAAGTGGCGTCTGCAAAATTCAAATTAGTGACAAATCGAGTGTGATTGTCCTTCATGAACTCTATTGTGGCGGTCACCGCAGGGGAGAAAATCTGAATGGCAGAAAGAACATTCATCTTCTCGAAAGAGGTCGGTTCTATATGTTTTCTTGTCAAATATCGAACAGGCTTAACAGTCAAATCTTTCTGTAGACGATAAATTTCCTTAAAGTATTTTGAACTTATTATCCCTTTGCCATCAGCCATTTCCCTATCCAGAAATTGCGACCTCACATTTTTTATGATGTGACAATAATCGAAACTTAGAAAAAGTTGTCTCTGCGGATGGCAGGGATGTGGAACACAAGTTCAGAGATCACCATTACCAAAATGTTTAAACATAGAATGGTTGGTTCTATGGTTATCTGTCACTAATCTTACGACATGAAAGCCACAATCTTCTACAGCTCTGATTACTTTTTCAGTCAATAGAACAGTTGAGAGTCCAGTCACGACAAAACAGAGTAATTTGTTTGCTAAAGTAGGATTAAGGCCAATACATTCATCATAAACCCCCTCAGCATTGACAACTCCGAAAAACTTATCACTCGCTCTATCATATAGCAACCTTTCTTTGATTGCCATTTCATCGGCTATTATAGATACTATCTTTTCCATTGGCTGGAGACTTTCACATTCAGCCCTAAGTCTGCATTTAATCAGTGGTGAAATTCCAGCATCGCAATCAGTATTTCCTATATACCTGTCTAAAGTGGAGCGCGAAGGAGCTGACAATAATTTGGAATTTCGGGCGTGTTCATAACCCTTTGGGGATATTGATCTCCACGCTATACAATAGCGAATGCTCAACTCTGACCATTCCGGTTTTTTTCGTCCAAAATTATTTAATTGGTCCATTAGATATACGGTTTTGATATCCTTTTTGCCCGCAGCATCTTTCAGAGCCATGACCTTATACATTTCAATGTGACTATCTGACTGTTTTTTTTTTTTTTTTTTTTTTTGAACATCATTTTCCAATTCCATAATTTTCTTTTGTAACCTCAGAATTTTGGAACGAAGCCTATTAATTTCTTTCGTTTGATACAGACTTGCACTATTTCTTGTATCAATAATGTCTACTTGAATGACTACGTCACATTTAGTGTTTGTAACTTCATCTTGGATATCGATTCTTGTGTCGTGAGAGATAGTTTCTGAAATAATCAAAGAGCGTACTTAAATTAAGAAATTCATACTTTTGTATTTAGGATTTTACATAAAATGAACATTTTTTTTATATTAAATAGGCCTACATACCGTAGTCTATGTCGATGCGAATTTCGTTCTTTGCTCTGGAAACAGCAGGTTCCTTTCGCGGTTTCTTCTCTCTTGGTTGTAGGTAACACGGGTAATTTGGAAATTTGCTTGGTATGACACCAGGTTTTAAAATTTTCCTTGCACAATTTTCTCTATAGTCTTCTGTGCGAAAGTGGAGACTACAAACACGAGAATGGTCGGCGGGAATCCAACTACTACCCTTACACGCGCCTTGTCTAGAAATTGCCGAAAGCCACTTTTCTCGAAGTTCCTTAGCCGATGGTATCTCATGATATCCTATACCTTTAGACTGAGAACTTCGTTGGTTCGATTTACATAATGGCACACAACAATTTACCATTTTAAAAAACCGAAAATAACACTAAAATAATGCATGCACAACCACGTGCAAGACATAAGCTATTAGTACTGATGCGGTGTTCACTAGTGTACTCTGACGGCAGATTGTAGAAATACTTCTGCACGCAACTTTCCATACAAAACTTAAGCATAGAGCAGGCAGTTTAAAGATACAGACGGTAGTGGTGTACGCACTCCTATGTTCTCTCATTGTCGGTGGCGGACCTGAGAACTAGTGGCGCTTCGATCGCTATACTCCCAGAGTCCGTGGATATCCACGGACTCTGTATACTCCATCGTTGTTACTGAGGTCAGACACCTCGACAATACAATTTCTCTCGCGTTTAATGGTGAAAGTTGCTAGGGGTTGTTAGTATGATTTGTTGTTTGGGGTTGTGTATAAGTCTTCAATTTGTTGTGCTTTGAATTAACCAGTGACAAAAGAATATTGTGTGGTGGTTTACAAAATAATTGCAAAAATGCCGTACTGTTTTGCTCCGGGTTGTAGATCGGGATACGGTAGAAATAGTGACAAAAGACTTTTTTTTTCACCTCCCAAAGAAAAAGATGAGTTTGGGAAATGGGCCAGAGCGATTCCGCGGAAAGATAGGCAGCTTTCGGTAAATAACCGTATTTGTGATGTGCATTTTTCCGAAGATATGATTATAAAATCAGACTGTTTCATTATTAAAGGTCAAAAGGCAGAAATACTGCGAGTGCGTTGGAAATTAAAACCAGGAGCTGTACCTCACATTTTCCCTAATTTACCGAAATATTTATCAAGTCAGGTAAAACATCGGAAATCACCCACGAGACAGAAGAATGGTGAACCCGCAGGGAAAAGAAAAAAGAAGAATGCAGACATTTATGATGGAGATCCAACAATAACAGCAGATCAAATTGACGTTCAAGGTCAGTCTAGCAGTAAGGAAGATAATAAGATTCAAATTCAAGATAGTTGTCATGCTGATAAAATATTACATTTGAAGAAACAACTTAAAAATTTGAATCGAAGGTACACAAGGGCTAAAATCAGTCTGTCCTCGCCGAAAGCCAGAATTTGTTTAATAGAAAAGCAGTTAAAATGTAAAAAAATTGAGGATAGAGATAGTAAATTTCTTAGTAAGAAGCAAAAAATGATTATAGATACAATGATAAAGAAATGTGGACTCAAAAATCCCAGTGGAATGAGATATAGTGCTGACTTTATTTTGGAGAGTTTGCTGTTTAGAATAAAATCACCAAAAGGGTACAGACATTGTTTGCGACATGATTTGCTGCCTCTTCCCTCACAAAAGCATTTAAGAAAACTTTGCCGAGGACTTAAGTGTCCATATGGTGTAAATCCACATTCCTTGAGTGCTATTTCAGATTTCTATAAAGATGAAATAGTTGAAAATAAACGTTACGGAGTAGTAATATTCGATGAGGTCAAACTCAGAGAAGAAATTCACTTTAATAACTCTTCCCTTAAAGTGGACGGATTTGTTGATTTCGGAGATCTCACGACTGATGTCCAAAAGAAGCAATTAGCCAATCATGCACTAGTATCTATGTTTGTGCCATTTATGCAAGATTGGATTCAACCAATTGCTATTTACGCTAGCAGAAACGCTACTCCAGGTGATATTCTTGTTAAAATTCTTATTCAAGTTATACTACAATTAGAAGCAGTTGGGGCGAGAGTAGTCGGTTTCACTTGTGATGGCAGTCAAACAAATAAAAAGGCCTGGAAATCTTTAGAAATCAATGGAAAAAAAATTCCAGCACAATGCTATATTCCTAATCCGTCCGACGAAAAAAGGAAGATATGGGCATTCTCAGATTTTGTGCACATATTGAAATGCATAAGGAATTATTTCCATGATAAAGTCGAACTCTCTTACAAGGAGAAAAACATCAATTTCAGTTTTTATAGGAGACTTTTTGAGGAAGATTTATCTGGATGTGCCGGTCTTAGGGTTTGTCCCAAGTTGACAACAGCTCATCTAGATCCTTCGTCCTTTCAGAAAATGAATGCCAGACTTGCGTTCCAACTCTTCAGTGACAGTGTCGCCAAAGGTCTCAAATTTTATCGTGAAGTAGGGTCATCGGGTTTCGAGGGCAGTGAGGACACTGAAGAATTTACAAGGCATTTAAACTGCATTGCCGACGCATTAAATTCAGACACTCCTGCTAAGGCTCTTTATAAAGACTCTTCTAACCACAAATTCCTTATTGACTTTCTTCAATGTCTCAGAACTACAACCAACACATTTGCTTCTGGTATAACAATGGAGCCTTTAGTAGTAACCTTGTAGAGTACCTTAGAAATGAGTGAATGGCTCTGGAGCAAAGGACACAAATATGTCCTAACAGGGAAAATCACCCAAGACCCCTTGGAACGTCACTTCGGAATTTTACGTTCACTCAGTTCAGATGACCATCCTTCGACGATAGATTTCCTCCATATGCATTTATTACAATGTATTTATGTCCCTGCAAATCAGTTCTTTAACATTGCAAGAAATTGTGAACCGAAAAGTGATAAACTACTCACATCTTTTGTGAACCAAATGCGAACATTAGCGCGAAATGCGGAATTACGTAACAAGGCAGTTAAGAAGTCTGTATAAACTTGTATAAAAGAAAAAATTGTTCTTTGTGAAGAAATGCATGGTCAAGGCTGGGAAAGTGCTGTGCCCGAATTAGTAAATACAGTACCACTCCTGCCGTGTTGATTGACAGATGTTTAGTGTATCATGTGGCAGGTTATGTCGTAAATCATTCCTCTAAGTTTATTGCGTGTACTCTCTGTGTCCAGTCCCTTCGACAGAAAAGTAATGTGTCTAAACATTGTGCAGCTCTCACCCAAATCAAGGACTACGGATCCGGTAGGAACGTCAGTTTTTTAACCCATCCCTCCCAAGCTGTGTATGACGTACTTCTTCAAACAGAAATGAAAATTAAAGAAAAGATTAGCTCAGCGAGTGCAATGTGGGGTGATATCTTATATGACTGTCTTGACATTATTGACGCTCTTACGATCCAGTCTTCCGGAGCAGGTTGTTGCAGAGAACACATCATGGATATTATTCCTAAATTGGATTATCACTACTTAAAGTGCCGATTCTTCTTCAGGACAAAGGAAATCCGAAGAGAATTGCAAGCTCGTAAATCCGCCAAGTCATCTCGCAAACTCTCGAAGGTAGCAGGCAACTAATCATTCATATGGTGAGTAATTTAATTAATTTATAAGCACGTAAAATATCTTTCAACTCTGGTTTTATTTAACATTTTGTAGAGTTTTCTGTCCCTGAATTCGCAACTTGTTAAATACTGAACTTATCGCTTTCGTAGCGTTTCAGATTCCATTGTATTTTCGGTTACGAACGTTCATAATAGTGTCAACTGAGAGAAGGCTATTAATTAAGAATAAGGGACTATGCAGGTATTTCTAAAGTTACGAATAGACGGGTTAAATGGTAGAAATTTGCTTTTAAAAAGGACTACGTTTAGTTATAGAAGCGCCGCGTTGCGGCGGACCAGTGTAAACCCGCTGAGTGCGTACACTATTCCTTTTATTCGTCCTGGTATTAGCAAATAATAATTTAAAAAAATGATAAATCATATAATTGAAAAACTTTCAAATAAATTTATAATATTGAACTGATTTATCCGAAAAATTAAAAAAAAAAAATGAAATGTAAAATTATACAATGTATGACGTAATGATACAATGATAAAAATCTATTAGTCTCTCTCGAGGGGAGGGCACTGACTGGGACTGTCTTCGCACGACGCTCGTTATACTACCCGGGATGGAATGGTGTCCATGCCCTAGGGCCCCCGCGCGCCGTCTCCGAACTCCCCTACAGCCTACATGAACCCACTGTGCATAGCGCTACCACCAACAACGAAAGACCACATATTCACGGGGTCCAAGTTCGGCGGCGGCCAGCAACCGACTCTACATCGGAGCAAGCCTGAAACCTAGGTAAGAAAAGGAGATGATAATGGCGAAATGAATCCGAAGTCCAACGCCGAAAGTTACCCAGCAAGCCTGCTTCAACTGGTTGAGGGAAAACCTCGGAAAAACCTCAATCAGGTAACTTGTCCCAAGCAGGATTTGAATCCGGGCCCGCTCGTTTCACGGTCAGACGTACTAATCGTTACTCCATAGTGGTGTACATGATAGAAATTACACATTTAACTTAGTACGTTACAATGAATATCTAGCATGTGGTGTGAGACGTATTTTGCTTCCACATCATTGTCGGACACAAACAGAATGAGATGGTTCAGATTGAATAAGTTTACGTGATGTTTTAAAGCCGATTAAAAAGCCGTCTACCAGTGATATCGTTTTGGAAATGATCCCGTTGGATAAAAAAATAAAAACTAGATTATTCATTTGAATGTGAAGAGGTAACACAAAAACTACAAACAAGATACTTAGATACTGTCATATCTGTCCGCTACCTCACAAAATCTTCGAGAAAAGCCAGGAAATCCCAGATTGCTCGATTAAAGATCAGTGTGATAATTAAGAATGACTGGCTAAAGTGAACAAAAACGTACTAGATCGTTCTCCTTGCGATCGATGTAAAGATCCAAGAGTGCACGGTAATAGAAATCTTAGATAATGTGACCAGAATTTATGATGCATAAAACGGGACACTTACTAGTACAGTACATAGTATAGCTTCGTAGAAAATTCCTCCTAGTCGTACAAAATTCAGTACCTCAAATAGAAACTTAATTATCTAATTTTAAAATAATGCAAACACAGTGTAGACATTAACTGTTTAAGATTTAACATCATACAGGGTGATTCACGTGGAGTTACCGCCATTTACGGAGCACAATTTCGAAGATATTCTGAGCAAAAAATGTAATATAAACATGGGTCCTATTCTCAATATTTTCAGAGTTACACTAATTTTAATTTGCTTGTAAAATACTTCTTTTGTTTAGTTTTAAGGGTTAAAGAATATTACAGATAGAGAATGAACTGTTCAGAAGTTTCATTTCTTCAATTGACTAATATTCTGAAGCTAAAAATGTGTTGTGAATTTCATAGTATCTTCGTATAGAAATTTTGTCGATTTTTAACTATAAAATTGCTTTTTTCTTGTGCACTTATCACAACAATTGTTACAAATTATGCCACTCTCGTAAATACTTGAAGACTGTACATTATGATGTAAATTTAACTGTAAAGAATCAACTTGCTAGAAGTCTTGTAACAATTGTTGTGATAAATGGGTAAAAATAATGTAATTTTTAATTAAAAAATTGAAAAGCAAATCTGTACAAAGCAATTAAGGAATTAACACACTTTTAGCTTCAGAATACTAGCCAATTAAAGAAATGATACTCCTGAATATTTCATTCACTATTTGTAATTTTCTTTGACTCTTAAAACTAAAGAAAAAAAGTACTTTACAAACAACTTCAAATTAGTCATTGATTAAAGTTCTCGTTAACACTTTGTTAAAAACATAAAATTTACTCTGTCACACGTTAAAAGTGTTAAAATTGTTAAAAAGGTATTTACCTTCGACAGACGGCCCGTTTCGACGCTATTTGTCGTCGTCTTCAGTGTCTCTTGAGAGACGACGACAAATAGCGTCGAAACGGGCCGTCTGTCGAAGGTAAATATCTTTTTAACAATTTTAACACTTTTAACGTGTGACAGAGTAAATTTTATGTTTTTCAAATTAGTGTAACTATGAAAATATTGAGAACAGGACACATATTTATATGACTTTTTTGCTCGGAATGTCTTCGGAAATAAGCTTCGTAAGTGGCGGTAATTCCTCGCGAATCACTCTATATAGACCAGGGTCGGGCAAGAGAGCGGCTCCATTTAGCCGGCCAGAGCTGCTCTCGCTCCGCAAGGCGGACTCGCATTACAGCTACCTTCCCTGCATTAATATAACAAGAGCCACGATTGTTGTAGTCATTCAGTCTGTCAGTACATAATAGTTTATAAGGATATTACATCAATCCATTGTACAGTACAGACTTTATAACACTCTTTATTAATTTAATGAAATATACTTCGCTCTATGCACACACACAAATCATTAGGCTTATTTACATAACCCATACGCACATACTGCAATCTCCTCACCACGGTTCTACGAGACAGGCGTATGGCTTCCACTTCCTCTACTTGCTGTGGACAGAGTTCACTTGCCAATATAATTAAACATCGCTTGCTGAATTCACCTTCGTTGAATGTTTTCAATTCCCTTGAAATTTCGTGGCAAATTTTGTAGTTAAATCTCATAACCGATTCACTAAGTGCATTATTATCATCCTGTTAATACATAATATGATATGATATGATGATATGATATGATATGATATGATATGATATGATATGATATATGATGCGATACGATACGATACGATACGATATAATATAATATAATATAATATAATATAATATAATATAATATAATATAATATAATATAATATGACATGACATGACATGACATGACGTATGATATATGATATGATATAAGATATATCATAAACTGCAACATACTATACTGTGATATAAAATAATACTTGTATAATTTAAAGTTATATATTACTAAATGCATAATAACTTATAGTGCAATATAAATATCAAATAGATACTCTGATATAAAGTATCTGAGAAACATTTTCTTTAAGTTGTATTAATTTATGGCGTTCATTACCAACATATTTGTCACATTCAGTAGCATGTTGTAAAGAATAATGCCGTTGGATATTGAACTTCTTAATCAGTTAGGTTATATTAAACAAAAATACTGCATTACTAATGTCATTTCGGAATATTCTGTGATACAGTACTTATCATCATCATTATCATGTTCGTCAGCCGCTTTAATGTATGAGCGGAAGCTCCGTCTTCAAAGTTCGCCATCATACTGCAGAGTCACCACTGCACCGACACTGAATGACGTACAGTATGCATACGTCACAGCGCACGCAAGACCCGCTCTTTAAAGCACACAGCGCTCATTTCTCAGAATCACGTAATGTGCCCAGCCCTGATAGACCTACAAAAGAAAAAAAAATAACAAAATTACATTACTCGTAACACATAACACAAAACTACAGCCTTCATATGTCATAACACTCCTATTGGTCATATTTTTCTGATGAATAACTTACCATATTGTTTCTTATTCTCCTTTAAGAAATTTAAGAAATCAAGGAAACTGCTTTTGAAATTAACTTTGGCAATTACCAGTGCCTTCAATATGTCAATATTAAATTACTGTTTTTCTCCAGTGTTCATATTTTGTTCATTCTCGAAAAAAACTTTCTATAGAAGCATTGTTTCCAAGCAGTGATAAGCCATATTCTACAATTTTAGCAATATTCCTGAAAGACAAATGTCAAAAGAAGAAATTCCTTGCTCTAGCAAATTACTTGACATAAATTCACTGAACATGTCAGTGTGAAACCATATGCAAAATCCACCAGTCATTATGTTATAGGCACAACTCGTATCAGAGCTGTTTGTAAAACGCTATTTATTTTTCTTTAAGAACATAATTTTTAATTGGTTATTTTACTGCTGTGGTAGCGTCTGAATGAAATGAAGGTGATAATGTCAGCGAAATGAGTCCAGGGTCCAGCGCCGAAAGTTACCCAGCATTTGCTCTTAATGGGTTGAGAGAAAACTCCGGAAAACCTCAACTATGTAACTTGTCCCAACCAGAATTTAAATCCGGGCCCGCTCGTTTCGCGGTGAGGTATGCTAACCGTTACTTCACAGTGATGGACTTTAAGAACAGAACAGAACTGTAAGTTTGTTGGAAACTCTTTTAGTCCTAAAAATATTACAGCTCATAAAGTAAAAAAGTTGTATACGTATTTTATATATGGAGATGTAATTGTGTTTAGCATTAAGCAAATGTTACATTTTATAACACTTCATACTTATTTGTGGTACCATCGTGATTATGGATCTATTCCTGCTGCACCTGCATAGCTGCAATCTTGGTGAACCGAAACAAGTGGACTCTGTCTGAAGGATTTTATACAGAATTGGAGTTGTACTACTGTACATGGTTCATACTAGCTTCACTCGGCAAATCAGACCTGCTGAAGGCTGGAATGGGGCCGCCTCCACGCACAGTTTCGTGTGTTTACGTCTGCTTATTCGTATCTGTACTGAACAGTAAGAATAGTAGGGGTGTACTCACGTAAACATGTACTGTTACGTAGATTTAATAACAAACTAAATGTTTATTTAAAGCTATCTTGTGGGCAACAAAAGATTATTCTCACAATAAGTAAAAGGCATCTAGATTTTACATAGGCTACTTTCTATTTCATAATAAAAGATGCGTCAGAAAGAACGGATGGATTTCAAACTATCGATACCCAGCGAGGGGAGGGATAGAATGGACGGGACAGCGACTGTTGGGTGAGCGAGAGAATGCAGTTTCAGTTGAGAACATGGAGTGGTCTGGCGTACGAGTGCGTTCATCGCAGACACATTTTTTAAAAATAAAGAGTCTGTGATCGCCACTCAGGACTCGTTTCGAGATCGGAAATCACGCTAGGATTCCAACTCGGAATACAATTTTGCATTGGGTGGCTTCATTTCATACTACAGGTTCAAAAAAATAAATCACCAGGCGCATTTTGCATTTAGACTTTAATTTTCACAATTTTTAAAGATGACAACTGTGCAAAACTTAATACAGGAGATTGGAAGAACCGTGTTGATTATTGTTGGCGTATTCTCACGAACGTGACCCCTACCACCGTTCTGTTGACCAGTGACGAAGCCCATTTTACCTCTCCGGCTGTGTCAATAAACAGAATTTCCGTTATTGGGCAGGAACCAATCCTAATGAATTGCACGAGAAACCGCTTCACAGTGAGAGAGATACGGTTTGGTGTGCTGTAGCAGAATTTGGTGTTTGGGGGCCTTACTTTTTTTAAGATGACAACGGCCGTACAGTAACTATTACAGGTGCTCGTTACGTTAAAAATTTTCCTGCAACCAAGTTTGAACAAGCTTACTGTTGATGCTGAGGACATTTGGTTTCAACAAGATGGGCTACTCCTCACACCGCGCGTCAAACAATATATCTCCTACAAGAGCCCTTTCCGGGGCACATCATATCACATCGTGGCGACATTCCTTGGCCTGCACGTTCGCCAAATCTCACTTCCTGCAACTTCTTTCTTTGGAGCCATTGCAAGACGGAAGTTTTTAAACATCGACCATATACACTGGACGAACTAAAGACGGAGATTCGCAAAGAAATCGCGACAATCCCACCATCTGTGACTGTGAAAGTGATGGCGAACTTCAGAAAACGCCTCGATGCCTGTATCGAAAGCCAAGGACATTATATGGATGATGTATTTCATAAATAAACTGCATGTATTGGTGAGTCCGTTGATAACAATACATTTTTGATTTGATGAATCCTTACAATTTTCTTGCCCTGTGAAATTCATCCGTTCTTTCTGACGCACCCTGTACTATATAATTATATTCATCCAAAAAAATAAAAACAATGCTCATTATTTTTATCCTATTTACAGAGTTTTGAATATTTAAATTGCACTTTTCAAAATAAATATATTATATATTTGATCAAAGTGAAAATGAGTTTAGAAGTAAATAATATGACGAGTTATTGAAGGGACTGAATATGAATATTCAAATTGAAAATAAGATAATATTGAAATATATAAAATATATTTCGACCCAACTTTCGATCATTTAGAAATGTTCATAGGTTTATTTTATTTTATGTATTACCGTCTCTAACGTCAGATTGTAGAAATTAATTATGAATACGGTACGTACTTCTTTTACACGTGAATGTCGTAATTGGACACAACCTATGTATGTAAATACACATCTATGAATAAATAAATACATAAATAAATGACCGAAATTACAATAATACAATAAATCACAGTAAAAACAAAATTATTACACTACCTGTTTCTTGTTTTGTTTCGGCATGTTGACTGCTTTACTCACTGAAGGCAGACCTTATACTTCGCACGAAAACATGACGACCTTCCCTCATACCCTTCACCAGTTAACTGCAGGCACGCGCAAGGGATAAACCCTTAGCCGAGTTGCCAATTCTTCAAGTCATTGTGATTTGCCAACGTTTTTCAAATTGTGTTCCGTGAAACCGCGATTTTCAGCGAGACAATATTATCTTTGTAAATATACCTTAATTTATAATTACTAAAACAAAATTGATATAAAAATGAACAAGCTCATTTTAAAAACACATTATATTTATATTTTCACTAACATGTTTTGCCTAAATTAACAAAGAAATGCAGAGTTATATAATAAGTGTTAAATTCTCATGTTAATGAAGAAGTTCCAGAATTTTATACTTAATTAAGGATGTTGCGCTGGTAAAATTTTCGGAAACTGTGATCATTGAATAGCAATTTATAGTACAAGAGAGTAAAATTAGATTTTATCCGCTTCGCCTTGGGTGATAATTTCCACGAGCGCATAAAATCCGTTTACTCTAGTGTGCTATACAATATTTTAATCATTACTGATATGTAAATTTAATTTTAAAGTGTAGGTCTTTTCTTTGTAATGTGTTGTTGGCGAAGAAGTTCATATATATTAATTTTAATTAATGCTAATATGTTGGTTGTCATGTAGAGAGTGATTTAAAAACATTTAATTCACTGCTGTAAGTTAGAAAACTTTTAAGCACTGCTGGGAATAATGTCATTATTTAGGTTGCTAAGGACGGTGAAATAATGACCAGTTTAGATACCGCTCATGGATAAATGTATTCCTTTTACATCATTTTTTCATAACATGAAAATCATATTAAAGCACAAAATAATATATTTGTTTCTCTGCCAGTTTATTTGCTGATTCGATGCAAATTTTCTGTAGGCCTAAGGAACGTTATAAGATACGAAAATTCAGTGGCGTATACTGGTTAAAGGATTTGGGCTACCGCTGACCCTATTATTACACAAAATATATCTAACAATTACTTTAATTTTAATTACTATGGTAAAACTAATAATACAAAATTATTACATTATGTTATATTATAAACTTTTTCTTTTGTAATTTCCTTGGGCTACCGCCGGTAGCCCCGGTAGCCCGCAAAATACGCCCCTGTACGAAATATGATTGAATTAATTAAGCGGGCATGTACACTTCTTATACCTTATAATTATGTTATGTGAAATATAGGCCTAATATAACATTTAAATTTATACACCAACTATTGAAGTTCATTCAGATAAAACAACCTGTATTAGTTTTTTTAGTTATTTAACGACACTGTATAAATTACTAGGTTATTTGGTGTCGATGGGATTAGTGATAGAAAAATGGTATTTGGCGAGATGAGGCCGAGGATTCGCTATAGATTACCCGACATTCGCCTTACTGTTGAGAAAAACCTCGGAAAACCCCCAATCAGATAGATCAGCCAAAGCGGGAATTGAACCCACGCCCGAGTGCAACTTCGGATCGGCAATCAACTAAGCCAACTAAGCTATGCCAGTGGCTCTGTATTAGTTCTGAAGTTATGATTTGTAATGTAAAGTGCGGCATTGGCTATAATAGCTGTTAAGTGGAAAACGGCATGAGCTCTTTTTTCTTCTTCGAAAACTAGGCCTATATTCTTTAAAAACCCTTTTCCTGGTAATTCCGAAAATACTGGATAGAATCGAATGAAATTTTTTCTGCATTCTTAAACATAATGTACAAATCAGAATATTTCCGCAAGTTTATTTGCTGTTGGCGATATCTCTACTGTTCGACGTAGTAAATCACTAGACATCGGATTTTTAGGCACTAAAAATTGCAGTTTTAGGCGCCTAAAATAAGCTCAAAATTTGTAAAATTAGGCTCTATTTTAATGAAAATAGGCATTTTAGGCACATCAAGGTATCATACTTATTTCTTTCACTGAAATTTTTAGTTATACACTAAAATATGCACAAAAAAGTATGTTTAAACATTAAAAAAGAATACTATATTATATTTATAAACAGAGCTGCACAAATTTAATATATTGAAACTAATGAAATAATGATTATTGATATCAAGATTACTCATTTTAAGTTATTGAAATTCAGTTCCATGCTCAGACTTTATTATAATTATCTGCACAGTACACCACCAGAATTTTTTCTAAATTCTCCACAGTTAACCTTTGCCTTTTGTCACTGAGAATCATTTTGAAAGCAGAAAAACTTCTTTCAACCGAAACTGATGTGAGAGGCGCAAATTTTAAATTAGGTACAATAGAAACATCAATATTTACTGGAACATTTACACTTTCCCCCGATATCACTCTTGATACTTTTTCCAACAATGAAAATCCTACATTCTTATTTAATACGTTGTCCCACTTATTTTTAACTTTTTTCCCAGTTTCGCCCAAAGCAGAATGTATGTTCACTTGAGCTTCCTTTACTATTGCTATTTGGCTACAAACAGATTGTTTTTCACGTTCTAATTGTTCAATGCTTGCAGGTATGAAAGAAAAGTTTGATGTTATGTAGGCAATATCGTTTTTCACTCGTGAGTCATTCAGACAATCTTTCACTGCTTTCACACACGCTGCACTATCAGTTTCAGGTAATTTATCAATAACTGTGACCACTTCTATAAAATACTTAGAATAATACACCACTGACTGAATCCAGGTTCCCCATCGTGTAACAACCGGCTGAGGTGGGAGTGGGATATCTGGAAAGTTCTCTCTGAATATTGAAATCCTGGATGGGGCTTTATAAAAACATTTTTTTGTGTTAGAAATAAACGAATTGACAAGAGGAAATTCATTCCGGATTGTTTCAGAAACCCTGTGAAGGCCATGTGCTAGACAGGTTACATGCGTGAGGTTAGGATAAAATGTTTTAAGAAGTGGAGCTGCAGCAACCATGTATGAGGCAGCATCAGTACAAAACAACAGAACTTTAGAATCGTCTATATTACCTGAGTATAAAGACTGTAGGCCTTTATTTACAAAATAAGCAATGGCTTGGCTATTCACTTTCGAAAGTTCCTTAACACATACGAGGTGTGGAATCGAAGGTCCATGAGGACTAAGTTTTCCTACTACCATATTTGCTATATACCTATTCATAGGATCTGAGGTTTCATCCACAGAGACCCATATGTAAGAATCACCTATATCCTCCCGAATGGAAGCTAAAGTTTCATTGTATATTCTGTCTAAGTAATTTTTTCTTAGGATCGACTCAGATGGGATATTTTGTTTGCAGTATTTTTGTAAAAACTGTCTTAAAACCGGATTTTCAATTGCATTCCAGGGAATGTTAGCAGCAACAAACGCTCTGGTTAAATCAGCATAGAAATTGCTGCTGAGATTGGATGAAGTAGGCTGTGTTAGTAAAGTTTGTTGCAGTTGATTTTTCTGCTGAGCTTTAGCCTTATGAGCCGCTCCTTGCACATGCTGCTTTAGGTGGCACTTCTTTTCTTGCGAAATCTAAAAATGTAAAGCAAACTGAATTAAAATAAAATCCAAATTGTTGCATTGCCGTATTTCTATCACAAAGTTAGTGGGTTCGAACAATCAAAATTTTAATGACCTGCAAATACTTTAACTATCGGAATTTAAAAGGTTAAAGTGTAGTGGTCTTAAAAAGAATTATACCTCAGGATAGCTCAGTCAATGTATAAATATTATAGGCCTACTCATTAAAATTAATATAATTTATATATTTCAACTATTGTTACATACCTGTTTGCTACAAATCTTGCAGAATATTATTTTTCCATCATAAGTGAATTCTGAATATTCTGTTAGCCATTGCCGGATCAATGTAGATTTTGCACTTATATTTTTCGGCATTATCGCGTTAAACTTCGCAGGAAAACGTCCTACCGCTCAAAACTTCTCAACACAAATAAGGTGAGGGAAAGAGCAACTGTTAACGGGCATTCAAATGAACCGTTGTTATTGAGATTCAATTGGACAAAAATACAAAGTTCCACTTATTGTTGCATTTCCTGGTAGTGTTAACACTAGGAGGGCCATTCTTTTAAATATTTTGTAACGGTTTACCCTACTAATTCGCAGTTTTACGACTTTTCATAAATATTTCAAAAACACTCTTTCTCCAAAAATTGTGATTTTATGACACTCTGAAGGGCAGTACAGCTTATCGGTTTCAGACCGAAAACAGTCATTTTTATAGTAGGGCCTATAGTATATCTCTGAATCGGTAGCAGCACATGTTGTGATTGTTGCCTGCTTCAAAACTAAGGTTGGTTCTTTGTCGGCATTTATGCCTCCAAACATGTTAAATTCGGTGAAATCTATTGCGAGTGTCGTGAGATTCAAAACATTTTGTTTCCTTTATCAATGGTTTCATGGCCGGTGTGAAGCAAACTTTCCACTTTTTAAATACCTTAAATTTCGCAGTGAATGCATGTATAAATTATAAAAAGTAAGAGTAAAATGCGAAACTTTACAGTGAGTTAGGCATTTTTAGGCGAATATTAACAAATTAGGCTCTAATAACCGTTTTAGGGCATTTTAGGGCACTATAAAACTCTTTGAATACCTTTCAATTTCCATGAAACACAAATATTAATAATTATTTTTACTTTTCTCCTAAAGAAACAAAATAGGCATTTGCCCTAGAATCCGATGTCTGTAAATCACGCATAAAATCGTCTATCTTACCGAATTCTGTTTTACAGTAGTTTATTTTCTCTTCAGTTGGTGAACCGTAATTCTTAATTACTATGCCCCATATATATTTTTTATAAACTCCGCCGGTTGCGTCCGATGTTAAGTGATTAAGGTTTGTACTTATCAAACTGCCTCAACTTTCGATTACTCTATGGATAGAATTTCTAACGTTGGATACAATTTTAACACACTCCTCTGCAAATAACATATTCTGTTTTCTTCGACGGTGTTATTTGTTCTTGTCGTGATGGTCCTGGATCTTCAGGTGAATCATGAGGCCTGACTGCGGATCATCGGCTCCTACACTCATTAATCATGGCAGGAATAAATTATACATATTGAAGTGCACAACAGTATAAAACAACACGTCGACATATGTCTAAAAAGACACTGACAACAGGTGAAACCAAACAGGTAGAGGCAATGACTTACGAGTAAATTTGGCAATGCTGGGATCTATTGTATTTCTGCCACGCGGCTAGGGGTTGAGTAGAGGATGGGGTTTATGACGGATTACCAATTCCAAGAAGAGAGGCCGTCATGTTTTCGAGGCAAGTATACCACAGTCTAGTACATACAGTCACGAAGCACGAGTTTATGAAGGTCCTAGGAACAATAGACTGCAGGTACTATTTTGCATTGTCCGTAATGAGGCGATAGTAGCGATCCTAGTGGTTAGCAACTCTCTATGGATGCATATTTACTACGTATTGAGCTTCGTGACTGTATATACTAGACTGTGCCTATACCCCATACGCATCTACACTGTTGTGGATTGATTGGTGACTATGTAACCAAACGCAGGACTCTAGTAATGACAAACCCTGCTGTGACCAGATGGTCAGACCTCCTGTCTATCATGCAGACGGTCCGGGTTCGAGTTTTGATCAGGCCTAGATTTATTATTTGAAAAATCCATAGTAACACTTGTGGTGGACATGGCAGCAGTTGTGTTTATTCTCGAGGTACTAACATATTCCTACGTCAGGCATCAAGATTACTGTATTTCGTATGTTCTCCATTACGTTTTTCAGAGCATTCCTCGAACCCACGGAGGTGGCTGGTCTAGGGACGGACGAGGTTACCTGCTCGAAATCGAGATATACTGCGAACCTTAGGGTAGTCAAACGATATGGGTTGGAAATGCTGGAGAGTAAGAGTAATAGATCTAGGTCGTTGCGATGGGTCCTAATGCTCCCTAAGTATAATGCAATATAATATACAGAATGTCTAAAAATAGTGCGCATTATTTCAGGAATGAATTCCCCATATGTGGACGATAAAAAAGTGTATCCTACAACATTGGTCCGGAAATGCTTCGTTTCCGAGTTAGGGAACCTTTTAGCATTTCCCTAAAGGAGATGTTCAAAATGTCCACCTCCTGCGAGAATATAGGCCTCACATCGACCCTGTGAAGACGATCCAAAATTCCTGGATTATTACATATTTCCCCACAACCTGCCACAATTCGATTCCGAAGAATTTAAGTATCAGGCACCGGAGAAAAGTTCGCCAATTATTTTAAATGGCCTCACAATTAGAAATTGATAAGGTACAAATCAGATGAACATGTGGGTCAATTGATTGGCCTCCTATCTATCCATCGCTCAAGAAACCTTCGATTAAAGTACCTGCGGGACATATGACTGAAGTGTGCAGGAGCGCCATCATGCATGAAGTGAGCTTGTCGATGAATGATCAGTGGAGTGTCTTCCAAAACATCAGGTATGTTGTTTTCCAGAAAGTTTGTATACACATATCCCGTGAGTCTGTTTGGAAGTACATAATTGATCACCAAAGACACTGGCCCACATGTTGAGGAAAAACTGCATTTTGTGATGAGATGGAAGAATTGCATGTGCTGATAGAAGGATTAGCGTGCACAATATCCAAAATCTCCTCCTTCACATCTAGAGTTGCAGATCTTGGTCGTCTCCTGTCGACAGCAAGAGGAACAAACTTCCCATGTTCACACAGATGGTGATGGATACGTTCAAATATTTTCCGATCTGGAATCTTCGTTGAGAGTACTTCTACTGGTAAAAAAACGAGCCTGCACAACATTGCCGTCCGTCTTACCGTTTATGAAGTGCACGTCTGCTGGCTCCTGATTTGAGTACATGTCACACAGTACAATTTCAATCACCACATGTATCACTCAATGTACCCTTCACCTCAGAATTCCAAACTGCCAGATCATCTCAGATTAGTATCGTTTCATAACTGAAACCACCTACAGGAAGAAAGACGTTCCGTTGAATATCATTGTTTTGAAGGCCAGAACTCGGAAACTAAGCATTTCCGGACTTATGTTGTAATAAACTTTTTTATTGTCTATATATGTAGAATTCATTCCTGAAATAATGCCCACTATTTTTAAAACATGCTGTATAGTGACACAAATTGACTCTTAGTGCAGGCAGTATCTTTTGGTTGAAGTGGCTATCGTTCGTGGTTTCCATCTTTATTAATTTTACGAATAAAAACCTTTCTAAAGACCTAAAATTCCTTTTCAAGGCTATAGCCACAATTTCCATTATCAACTAGTGAGTGTGAGAAAAATTTCAGGGTACGAATGAAGTCAGCCTGATACCATTCTGTGTATTTTTCTGTATAGAAACAGTTACAGCTTTGATGTATTTTAATTTGCGACTTAGAGCCTCTTCTTCTTGTGTTATATGAACATAGTTCAATCCCCCGACCCTTCCTCATAGTGTTGTTGATCATGGTGATGTACAGTACATCTTGAAAGAATTCTTTTAGGTTTTCAGTGCTTCTCTCTCTTGGAGTTGAATATGCGTCAATTTTATGTATTGGCGGGATGTTGTTTTATGAAGCCTTGTGATAAAGTTTAATTTTATTGTCACGTTTCTAATTTGTGGTGAAAACGGTGCCCATTTCCAGGTCATTGTGAAATTGAATTGTTCTTGAATCCCTGCTACTTCTGTGACTAATTAGTTGAAATTTATGTTGGATATCTTGAAGTTTTTCATTGTGATTTTGGCAGGACCTGCGTTGAGTATAGCATATACAGGGACATCATTTTATTTTTACTTCAATCTTTATTGTACCTGAGTTTTTGAATGTACTTCACTCCCACCCCTTCTACTAATGAAATTCCAACTGTTCTCTACACACAGATCCAAGACCGCATATAGTAAACAGCACTGAGTTAGTGAGTATAATACGTTCCAGAAATATGTTCGCGTTTTCCAGTGACGCAAGAGCTTTCAATATTGAATCATATTTTCGCACAGGTACTGTCCGTTTGCCTACGTCGCATCCCTATTTCCTCCACCTGCGTCTGTTCGCCCTTCTGTAAAAGCAGGACTGTCTTAGCTCTTTTCTGAAAACATTAATTTCTGTTAGGAATTGGACGTTTACGTAATATTATACAACTGTTTAAAATAACTTAAATAAAAGGGCCTCGTTAAGTAATTAACTGTCACGTGATTTCCCTCCTTTCTAAGAAGGACGAAACTGGCAATTGGAATTAGATGCAATAGTCTATAGTGCGATAATATGCACGAAAGAACTGAAGCCTGTATTGAAATGAACGGCCACCATTTTCAAAAATGTGTTTAAATATCCATATTATGATTATTTTTAAATTTAACTTCATTCTCTACATTATACGCTAATGTGCTATAGACAGTATAATATACACTGCATAATGAATACGTTCGCATGGCTAACTCAGTTCGTGAGTAAAAACACTTATTCTTAATACAGTACTGTATTAAACAAAAACCTAATGAAAATTATCGAACTCAAAATCGCGATATTTCCTAGTTTACGTAAATGGATGAACTACTTTTCTTCCCTCCTATATCTAGTAGTGTGATTTGTTTGTGTTTTACGCCAGTATCATCGAACTACAGTCTTGGAAGGGGGTAGCAATCTGTGTTTCCGGTTCTCTAAAGGTATAGCCAGGTTAATATTTAAAATGTTAGTAAAAATAAAATGATGTCCCTGTACAATGACAGTTTTGTATATTATGAGTATGTTTACTTTTATTTTATAATTGAAAATAAATGATTCGATTATGAACATAGTAAATGAAACCAATTGTAACCTTCTGTTGTAAAAACTTCTGCGACATTTAATACTATAAAATGGAATAGGTAACAGATTCTTCCCAAAATTGTAAAAAAAAATAATAATACTTAATATCTATAGCTGTTGAAAATTGTGTTCTTAAGCTCGTCAGATAGTCAGAATTTTAGGAGCATCATATACTGCGAATTTGATTTAAAATGTCTGAAATTCCCACAATTTTTTGTTTGTTTACGCTCCAGTTGTTTCTCAAGAACATGAAGTGCAAGAGATCCGTAATTACTTACGTAATCCTTATTGTTGACGCAGGCAATCCTCTTTTATCAGGTTAGTTTCGAAAAAAGCTTTCATACGTAGAAATATTTTGAAATATTACGAAATGTTGTCATACTATCAAGTTTATCTCAGAGTAGCCTAGATACCGATACCTTCAATTCACAGTCTAAGTATATCACAATCAATATATTTTTTTAGTTTGTTGTTTAACGGCGCTTTATCAACTAGCCTATTAGGATATAAGGTATATCGTCGAGTTGGCGCAGTTGGTATAGCGCTGGCCTTCTATGCCCGAGATTACGGGTTCGATCCCGGGCCAGGTCGAAGGCATTTAAGTGTGCTTAAATGCGACAGGGTCATGTCAGTAGATTTACTGGCATGTAAAAGAACTCCTGCGTGACAAAATTCCGGCACACCGACGACACTGATATAACCTCTGCAGTTACGAGCGTCGTTAAATAAAACATAATTTTTGTATATAGGGTCGACGGAATTGATGGTAATGAGATGGTATTCGGCGAGATGAAGCCGAATATTCGCCATGAAATACCTTGACATTCAGCTTACACTTGAGGAAAACCTCGGTAATAACCAAACAAGGAATCGAACCCACGTTCAAGACCAGCTCCGTATAATCACTGTTAAGATATGCATATTGGTCATTACGAAAAGACGCAGTACGTTTAAATGTAAATATATTTTTACACCATGAATGATTTTGGTGTAATCCGGCGTTATAGGCTTTGGAGGTTCTACTCAAATCACAACATTTTCAACATGTGATCTTTCTGTATCCAACAATCTTTGATAATCTATAACAAAACCGCTTATTACTCCAGAGATGTTATCCACAGTAGCTGTAACGGAGTTACGTTTAAGCTCAGCTGTCGTATGTGGATTATTTCTGTAGGCCTATACGTTTTCCTTCAAGAAACTGGAGAGAATGGCGGCCAGGATCATCCATGTCTTTCAAATTATTCAGAGTAGCAACTGGAGACCACATTGTCATGAAATTGTTCATTCTGGTAATCCAGGACGAGGACTACATTTACCATATTATGTAGTCCTTTCCACCTTGTTGGAAAATATTTCCTTCATGTTTATCAGCGGCGAAGCTAAGGTGTAAATACTGGGTAGGCTGAAATATCTTCTTACCTGATATTTTTATACAGCAGGTCCAGGCTTCGATTCTTCTTGGTTGCAAAAGTATCAATTATTCGTTCCTAGAAACGCTGGTCAATTGGAAGTTTGTAACCAGTTTCCTTTCAATGGCGATTGTACCGAGAAAACTTAAGCTTTCATTCTTCATTGAATTACGAAGATAATTTTTTACCCTTTTTCAATTTGCTCATGCTCATTTCGGAAAAAGCTGTAGTAACGGCGAATGACAAGGCCAACTGAACTGTGAACTGAAGCACTGGTAATCCCTGCTGTCTCAGAAGACTTCAGTTGAGGAGAATGGTTCAGGATTGGGAGTGAGCATACGTGTCAAATACTGTACAGTTCATTGCTTGACCTTGATCAGCCAGTTCGAAATGCACTAACAATAGTATCATATTTTACTAATCAGACTTCAAATGTATGCAACAATAATGTTCTTCCTCTGGGACATATTGTCAAGTGAGATGTACTGCCTGATAATAGAAGTACATATTAGCCTTGATCACATAACAAATTGGCCATCCCCATGTTAAAAACGGTAACGTGGAAGAGAACAACCACCAGGATCGTGGCGATCGATTGGTAACGACCACTACTGTATCCGTCACGTAATTTGGCGGTCGGCCGCGCCGAGAAAGAGCTACTTTCAGCAATGTTGCCGCATCAGTAAAGTTAGCAGTTGAAAACAAAGATTGTAATGTCGAAACGGGATGTAAATACAAGAAGATGGTTTGAAAATGTTATAACTTAATTAATTCTAGATATTATGTATTGATTGATTTGTAAAAAGAAGAAGACAATTTTATGTTTAAGGCATATATTCATACTTGAATCTAATTTTAGTGGCATTTATAATAATATAGGCTGTAATAATATTTGTTATAGCATATACCGACAAAAATTATATCACGTATCTTTTTATAGAATGTAAATCTATTGTCCATATGTGTACTATACTATTACACATCAGTGTTTTAATATTTGAGATTAATTATTAAATTAAAAGTATGTTTGCAATCGAAACACTCTTAACTGAATCTCAACCTCTCTCCACAGCAGCATCTAACCCACTGACGCATATTGGTTAATACAATATGACGTCATGATCGATGCCACGGCGCATCTTGCTCGAACCGCCAAGTTACGTGACGGATACAGTAGACGGAAGTACATTTGCTCCATGCAATTCAAATGAGAATCATAACGTGACTTCTTCTGCTGTCGCTAGATGGCAGCATAGTGATATTGATAAACGTTGATAAAAGATGTGTGATCTGGGATATTATTCAGAATCTCAATCACATTCAAATGCAGAAAATAGACGTGGAGAAATTTTCCTTTGTAAACCGTACATTAGTTGATTGCAACAGCTTACCTGCAGGAGGCTTTCAAGGCAGTCCTCTCAAAATCAATACATTTAAGGATACGTTGAAAGGAATGGGCTGAGATTTAAAATTAATGTAGATAGAATGTAATTGTTTGAGTTTATATGGAATTATTTAACATGTAATTAAGTTCACATGTAATTAATTAAGATGACTTAATAGTTATACAGTTCCTGCCTCCTGGTGGCAGCTCATACAGAGACGTAGGCATAGGATCCAATTCGATTGTTCAATTGTTTTTTTCAGTACGAGAACGATATGTTTTAACTTATTTTTTTAAATATAGGAATAACTATCAATCCTTCAACAATCGCCTGATTTTAATAGCAGGCGTTTATTGACAGATAAAATATTTTCAAGGTCGTTAAACGCAAAAATGATATGACTGGTGATTTTCCAATTCCGCCCAAATTGGTTGCCAGTCGCCAAACTATATGTTTCTGACGCCAACGTGACTGTAAAAGTAGACCATTTGGCGAAAAGTCGCCCAATTTGGCAACCTAATTGGAAGCGAAAAAAAAAAAACACAGTACAGTACATGATTATAATCCACATGTTGGACCTACACATCATTATCAAACGTAGCGTGACTTGCCAAGTGCAGTTTTGAGCGTTGTCTGCTATGAACTGATTAGCGCGCATATCTCGAAGGCCATCTAGTGCAGACACGTGCTATTATCTGTGCATTTCGGACTGGCGGATCAAGGTCACGTACTAACGTACAAAAGTATAAACCACGCACGAGTCACTGAACTGAAAACTGTGAACTGAAGTACTGGTACTCCCGGCTGTCCCAGCTGACTTTAGTTGAGGAGAATGGTCCAGGATTGGGGCAAATGCAGTCCATTGCTTGACCTTAAGCCGCCAGTTTGAAATGCACGATAATAGCATTGCACGCTAGGAACTGTCGCTATTTTGCCGACGGTATTGTAATATTCTCGCCCAACATTTTACACGTCTTAGTTTGTTTTTCTTATTTATCTATGAAGATAACTGAACGGAATAAGTCGTGCCAAATTCCTTCGCTTCAGCGACTCCACTAATTTTATTATTCTACAAGTAGAGCTATTAGGTACTTGGATGCAGAGGAACTTCAATTATTCGTTTTTATTCTCATCTCCCATTATCGTCGTTAATCGAATCATATAAACCAGCTCGAACGGCAGTGATTACGCGCGAGAGACAGTCTATGAAGTAAGGACGTGGGGAAGAAGTATTTGGCATGAAAATTACTACTACCAGTGTGGTTTGCGCACTAACATTGAGTTCATCAACCTCGAGGATAAAAATCGCAAGCATTACTGTACACTGCTCCGTCGATATAGGAGAAAGTCAATGTCATCTACTTAGGTATAACTCTCAGAGCAAGTCCCCTGCAAGCGGCAGAGCATGAAAGTCTGGGAATATTATGGACAGGAAAACATCGATTATGCGGGATTGGGTATCTAAGAGTTGTTAATAAATATACAAAGTGAATCTGGTGCAGCGGTAACACAAATTAATTTTATTACTTAGAATATATAATTAAATAAATCATTATTATTATTATTATTATTATTATTATTATTATTATTATATCTATCTATAAAACATAATAATAAATGAATGAATAAATAAATTAATAAACGAATAAATCAATAAATAAATACGTACATACGTAAGTACATAAGTAAATAAATGAACACATAAACAACTACATAAGTGAGTGAGTGAGTGAGTGAGTGACTGAGTGAGTGAGTGAGTGAGTGAGTGAGTGGGTGAGTGAATGAATGAATGAATGAATGAATGAATGAATGAATGAATAGATTGATAAATAAATAAATAAATAAATAAATAAATAAATAAATAAATAAATGGTCCACTACTGTGGAGAACAGTTAGCGCGTCTGTCGTGAAACAAGCGAACTCGGGTTCAAATTCTGATTAGGACAAGTTACCTTGTTGGGGTTTTTCCGGGGTTCTCCTCAACTAATTGAAACAGAATTACTGAGTAACTTTCGGTGTTGGACCTCGGATTCATTTCGCCATCATTAATTCGCATATCATCATCATCATCATCATCATCATCATCCATACAATAGCCTGGGTTAAGTTCACGGTGCTGTATGTTGTACTTTAACAAGAGCGCGGCCGTTCGGCTACCCAATCATTCACAGAATAAGAGTGGTAAGCACAATAAGCCTCAGGCTGCAGTGTAACCCATTGGGTCCCTACTTTGTATACGAAGAAAACAAGTAAGTAAATAAACAAATAAATATTACCTTAAACCCTTCAGCAATATCCTTAATATTTTCGCTGTTTTCTAGCCGTTGAATAATATTTACGTTGTCAAAAATACTTAGACGTGAACGTTTTGTGAAATGATGTTTTACTGGTATGCGGGAGCTTGGATTCTCGTCGCAACAACAGACCACGTTGTACTGTTTTCTGCTTTCTTTAGACTCACACGCATTCTACTAAATCGGCGGAGCAGTGTATCACTGTCATCAAGAGCAGTGAATAATACACAAATATTCTTTTGATTTTTTAACTATCGTCATGTACAGGTTGGACACAAAGTCCCGTTATCCTCTATAAATGCCTCAAATATACACACTATTGTCGGCCTCGATAGCGCAGTGATATAGCGCTGGCCTTCTATGCTCGAGGTTGCGGGTTCGCTCCCGATCCAGGTCATTGCATATAAGTGTAGTTGCGAGCATCGTTAAATAAGCCATAATTTAAATTTTAACATGTGACAGTCGTCAATTCCTAATACAAAGAACATAAATGGAGGTGATAAAGTTTGAGATTAAAGTCCTTCTAAAGCATTACTGGAGCAAGATTTTAAAGTTGCTGCTGCGGTTCGCAGAATAATATGTGACGTCGAGAGTGAAGGTGTTATTAATGAACGTGTAGCACAACGAGGGTTCCAGCATTTCAATAATTAAAAAGGAGACATTAAATATTTGCGTCTTGAAAGGTCTTAGAATAGCCTACACGCAAAGTTTTGAAAGAAAAACCACAAATAACATTCGTAGGTTGTCAGAAGAGCTTGGTGCTTCGAAATATACAATACATCGCCACATTAAGAAGTTTAGAAAATCATACTGAAATTGTAGATATGTACTTACGAATTCACACCTCAAAAGGCTCAACGCAGAGTCCATATTTGTCGTTAGCTTATCGCTAATCCCATGGATGATAGATTTATCAAGAGAATTGTCACATGTGAAGAAAAATGGTTGTATTACCGCAACTCTGACTCCTCAAAATAGTGGCTCGATGCCCGTCAGCTTGCCAAAACGTCATTAAACAAAATCGGTTCGGCCCTGAAGTAATATTATGTACAAGGTGCGGCAAAAGAATCGGACGATTTTAGAAGGCCGTTTACTGAGCAACATGACGGGTTATGAATATCCCTCTCAGTGAATATCGATCGACCGTCGTTTGTTAGCATTTTTGATGCCATTTTGTGTAATGATGGAAGTATGGAGTTTGGAGCATCGTGTTTTCGTTATCGACACATTTTTCAAGAATGGTGATTCAGTTGTGAAAACCGAGCGTGCCTTTCGTCTCCAATTTAATGTTGGCCGTCAAGGAGCCGTTTCTGCTCGCAATCTTACCATATTGAGATGGATGAAAACTTTCGATTATCAGCATCAGCTTGCAAAAAAAAAAAAAAAAAAAAAAAAACACACCAGGACACGTTCGAAGTGTACGAACGCCAGATAACATTAAGCGAATAAGAGTGGCTGTTACGAGGAGTCCACATTGATCAACTAGATAGCAGGCTATGGCATTGCGACTTTCAGAACGTTCTGTGCGCCGAATATTGCATTCAGATCTTAAGTTTAATCCATATAAACTTATGATTGTTCTGAAATTGAATGAGGGAGACTATGTCCAACGCAGGACATTCGCCGAGAGAATGGTGAAAATTTTGGCTGACGAAGTTGTTATGTTCATGAGTGACGAGGTACATTTCCATTTAAATGGTTATCTTAATAAACAGAACTTTAGATACTGGGCCCCCGAAAATCCTAACGAACTATACGAGCGTCCGCTTCACTGTGCGAAGGTTACAATTTGGTGTGGGGTGTCTAGATACTGCGTCATAGGCCCGTATTTTTTTTAGGAGAACGGGAACACCGTGACAGTGAATAGTGAATGCTACGTCGAAATGCTGAGGACATGTCTTCAACCAGAAATGCATAGACGTCTACGTTGATAAACAAATTGTATGGTTTCAGGAAGATCTTGTACGGCTCATACGGCAGAAAATTCAATAACAGTTCTGCACCGCATGTTTCCAGGGCATATCACTTCTCGACGTGTCGACATTTCCTCGCCTGACCTTACCGTCTGCGACTACTTTCTGTGGGATTACTTGAAGCCCAAAGTGTACGTAAACAGGCCCCAAACAACTGATGACCTAAAGATTGCCATTGCCCAGGAAATCGCCAACACTGATGACGAAATGTTGGAAAGAACGACACGCAACTTCAGGGAAAGACTTGAATAGTGCATAGAGAGAGACGGGCACCATTTGAAGGACATAATTTTCAAGACAATCTAAATATATGTCAACAAAATGGCATACATAGCCAGTTTTTTCGGTAGCAATGTATTTGTTCTAATAGATATAACTACCGAAAATCGTCCGATTCCTCTGCCGCACCTTGTATTTGGTGGAATTATGAAGGTGTTATTCACTGGGAGTTTGTTCAAAACGGACATCCAGTCGATGTGGATTTTTATTCTCAACAGATAGAACGAGTTCATGAAGTTTTGAGAGAGAGGTAACTGCATTTGCTAATCGGAATAGAATTATCTAGCAACAGAACAAATCGAGGCTCCATTCCTTTCGAACCACAGAGGAAAAAATCCAAGAAATGGGAGAAATCGAACTGTTACCATGCCCGGCATAAAGCCCTGATCTTACGCCTTCAGATTATCGTGTGTTTCGACCCATAGCCCACTTCCTGCGTGAAAGAAATTTCCAAAACTTGGAAGCAGTTGAAATGGGTATCACCAAATTCTCCGCATCAAAATCAGAAACTGATACAGTCGCGGGATAACAAATCTCGCTGAAAGATGGCTCAAGGCCATGGGATCTATTGTCCTTCACTTTGAAGATAAGATTAATTTCTCGTTACAACACACTCCAACTGATATTTTGTTCCAAACTGACATTACTTATGAGAGAGAATCTGCATGTCTTGCCCAACGGATCACCTTGTATTTTTATTTATTTTATTTATTTATTTAACCTGGTAGAGATAAGACCATCAGGCCTTCTCTTCCCTCTACCAGGGGATTACAACTACAATATTAAGAATACAATTACAATTATAATTACAATTAATGTTGAATTTACAAATACAATAAAAATCAAAGTACTAAAAGATTAACAGAATAATAAAAGCTAGACAGTTCATTGTAAAAATTAAGAAGAGAGAAAATTTTTTTTTTATTAACTAAGTAAAAATTAAACCTACTGTACGCAGTAAGAAAATGCTTAATAAGTTTGCTTTTGAACGCTACAAAATTTCGACAGTCTCTGATGTCACTGGGTAGGGTATTCCACAAGCGCGAAAGCGAGATTGTGTATGATGATGAATACGATGATGTCTTATGTGTTGGTATGGCTAGTATGCGAATGTTCGATTTCCTCAGAATATGTATTTTATTTTATTTTATTTTTTGTACATATTAAGCTATTTTTATTTCGTGACCCTCCTTGGTGTGGTACCACGAGCACTCGGTTGAAAACGCCGGATTATAACTAGGGAATGGAGTCTGGACGCGAAAACATTGCCTAGAGTCGACTACTGGCTATCGGATGACGTTGGTTGTTTACTTTACTGATGTACCTGCAGGTTCGTACGCAAAATGAAAGACGCTGCGTGAAGGCAACTCAGTTCATTCGAAGTTTAATGGGTGCGAGTTTTGTGTTGTTTATTGCATTCTAATAGGTTTTTTCAACACAGCACGCCTATTTTCTGTTTAAAAAATAAATCTTTCGTGAGTTCAATTGTGATCTAGCAAAGGTACTGTGAAGATGTATTAAAATGCCGCCAATAAAATCTGAAACTTTGTCCAGAGATGACTAATTTTCAGTCAAGGACGAAAATATATTATGTTGTAAAGTTTGTAAGTTAGACATAAAAGTTAATAAGCGTAACGATTTACAAAAACATTGTGACTCCAAAAGAGACATCGAACATCTGAAATTGTTTAGTGATTCGATTTCGCATCAGTTCACTATTTATTATGACTTGTGTCTGATGTTAATATGTGCGAATATTCCGTTCTATAATCTTGAGAAACCACATTTGAATTACTTCACTGAAAACTAAACGTCTAGAAATTTTCAACAACGATATTTATCCTCGTGTTATAAAATAACTTTAAATTCTATATGATTAGCTGTTGATAACAATAAAAGGGTTAAACGAAAACTGAAGAGTGTCCTTGAAAAAATCCTGCATATTCGAAACTCTGTGAAGTGCAATATGAACTAAATAGTGAATAGGCAAAGATAAAACACAACATTACAATGAATATAAAGCATTTGAAATTCGCACCAATAACGTCGTGTGATGTCGAAAAAAAACATTTTATTGTTTGAGTGACAATCGAAACAGGTTTATACTACGCGACCAAGGCGGGAACCGTTTTGTTTGGTGGCGCTGCGATTCGCTTCACAACACAGGCCGTGTTGTAAAGTCCGCATCAGATGCAAAATGAAGCACATGCTGAACTGCGCTCTTGTTTCATTATTATTAACACGCTTTATATGCTATATCTTCGTATATATAGTTAACTTTATTGTTTAGTTTTTTTATCATATGCTTACATAGGAATCTATTCAGAAAAAAAAAACACCAAAACATCGGTATTCGTAAAGGAGGGAGCATGAATCGAAAGTAACGTAAACTAAAGTAGGTACTGTATTTTATACAATATTGCATTTCATATACATTTCTTACCTTAGAATATTAAAGTGACCGGACTCCGGATATCATATATGAGGAAAGCACCCGGTATAAAACCATCATTATCATCAGCATGGGCTACTATAAGTCGTTGACCTGCTCTGCTATTTGTATAAACTCCTGACACGTTTATGTCTTACTAACATTTGTGGACAGTGTAATGGTTATGGAACCATGTTTCGTCCAGGAAATAACGGGCTACTACATCAGAGCGTTCTATTAGATATTTCCTTTTATCTTTACATTTTTTTTATGCAAAACCCATGAGTTTTTTTTTTAGTTTTCGTAAAGTTACCTTGCACCCTTTAAAACCTATCCTTCTCTTACAAAATTTATGCAACTTTCCTGATGTTGGAAGCTCTTTGTAGAGACTATAATATTTATGAACTTCTCTTCTTATGATACATTTGTCCATGTCGTCTAATTCAACCTTATTTGCAGGAGGTCGTCTAACTTTGTTTGGTGTCGATATTTCTACACCCTTGTCCTCACATTCTTTACTTTCCTTTCTAATCCTACTAATTATTTCCTTATTTAACTTCACAATAGCTGCAGCACACTCTGTTGTATTCGATAGAGGTAAGAATAAACCAGTTGTCTTTCCTTCATCAGAAAACTTTATGACATTATAAATAATGCTCCGCGCTTGGCTACGAAACACACGTCTTCCTACACGCGGCATTGCGACCAGATTGAAACGCTAGGCATTGGATGTGACGACACTCCAGCAGTAAACATACGCAGAGAGCACGGAATTCCTCATTCTGCCACGACGGGTCCCGCCTTGGTCGCGTAGTACTTGACAGTTTAAGAATGTACACAGTTTTACATTGCAACAAAATTAGAGACACTTAAAGTACATAATTTTTATTTTAAAATGTATCATCATTTTCTACAAAGAAGATAATGGGGTAAGTCGCTTTTGTAAATATATGTTCTACCCTATTTGCTTTAGTCACCTGATTATACCGAGCAATGTTTTGATTCAAGCACAGCAGTGCTCTGTATAAGTCCCTGTACTACCCTGAGTTGATGTGAACAACACGACTTGTATAGTACACGACGTAGTTAATTTCATGTGTTCGGTGTCCGAACTTCCATTCCTAATTATAACATTCATAACGAACAGTCTACGCCGCTGAACTCTTTCATTCTGAAGATACAGAAACATTTGTTTGGAATATTTCTGACACCTAAAGTATGAAAAATCTCATATTAATCTTGCATGCGTTCTGAAATAAATTTTGCGGAGTTACTGTCGAGATACTTCCGAAGAATCAGAAACCATATTCAAACAATTCGCAAGGCTACTTCTTATTATACATAATTTTATTATTTATGTTAAAGTGAATGAAAGCGTACACAAAAGAAAAAGAATGCAGTATTGTGAGGTATGTGTCTCACAGCAAATGTTGAAAATATTCAGTGTTAAAATCGACAACGCGATTGGAGTGAATGGCATTCGAAAATGAAAAGCAAACTTTACCTCGATGTACATGCAGTCCATTAGACCGTGTGCCAGTAAATATGTATTTTATAAGAGAAAAAGAAATCAGATTCGTTAAGGTTCCACACACTTTCCCATATTAAATGCCATGCCTTTACATCAGAACAGTTCGTTCTGTCATGTTCATATAACACATTTCAATCCTCTAGATGTGAGGAATGTTCCCCCAATATTTTGAAGAATTTTTACTACACCCTGTATAAATTTTTGTCTGAATATGTCGAAATAGAAAGCCAGTAGCTGCGAATCAACAGATCTGTCAACTGCTCTTCTGCTTTGTTTAGCCTTGTATTAAGTGACAGAGATATAATGTAACATCAATATGCACATATCTCATCAGTACTTGAATACGAGTAAAGATAAAAGAAAAACATCGTTATGGAGATATTTCTGTGTAAAAAAATTAAGAACACTAATCTTCAAAGATTAATCAATCTCACATTGAAACCTCCTCCCACAATACACAAGCGTTTCGCGAAAATTATAACAGAATTTATGGATATTCGTGAGAGATTAAAGAATATAGAGGACTGTTAAAAATAAACGAAAATAAACTATTTAAATCTAATAATCTCTACAGATAAGACAGAATTAAAGAATTTCAGTCAACCAAGTTTTAAGCAGAATTAGAGTATCTGCCTTGCCAACAAATTAAAGAAAGGAGATCTCACTCAGTTTCTTACAACTCTGTGGTATCTTAAAAATGTGCACATCACTCATGAAAATCTCCATAGAAGCGATTTTCTGTATAATATTGCCATAATACAGGGACATCATTTTATTTTTACTAATATTTCTAATATTAACCTGGCTATACCTTTGGATTAACGGTTGAGAACTGGAAACACCGTTTGCTACTCCCTTCCACGACTGAAGTTCGATGATACTATCCTAAAATACAAACAAATTACTTTACTCCGTATAGGAGGGAAGAAAAGTAGTTGATCCATTTATGTAAACTAGGAAATATAGCGATTTTGAATTTGATAATTTTTATTAGGTTTTTGTCTAATCAAAATACAGTACTGTATTAACAATAAGTGTTTTTACTCACGAACTGAGCTATCCATTCGGACGTATTCATTATACAGTGTATATTATACCGTGTACAGTACATCAGCATACAATATAGAGAATGAAGTTAAATTGAAATATAGCCATAATATGGATATCTAAACACATGTTTGAAAATGGTGGCCGTTCATTTTGATACAGGCTTCAGTTCTTTCGTGCATATTATCGCACTATAAACTATTGTACCGAATTCCAATTACCAGTTTCGTCCTTCGTACTAGTAACTCATGTTTAAATAATTCTGTACCTACTCTATAAAAGAGTATCTTGCGTACTGTAAATTCATTCTTCACTTCTGCCCGATCCGAAAAGATAAAATTACTCAGACGTGCTATGTACTGTCCGTCCAAGTAGTTTTGTCGTAGAAAGTGAGAAAATCATGTGACAATTAATTACTTAACGAGACCCTTGTATTTAAGTTATTTTAAACAGTTGTATAATGTTACGTAGACGTCCGATGCCTAACAGAAATTAAAGTTTTCAGAAAAGAGCTAAGACTGCCCAGCCACTAGCCTTTACAGAAGGGCGAGCAGAAGCGGGTGGGGGAAACCGGGATGCGACGTAGGCAAATGGACGACAGTACCTGTGCGAAAATATGATTCAGTATTGAAAGCTCTTTCGTCACTGGAAAACGTGAACATATTTCTGGAACGTACTATACTCACTAACTCAGTACTGTTTACTAGGCGACTTTGACTGCATAAGCGGCCTTGGTTCTGTGTGGAGTACGATTGGAAGTTTAGTAGTAGAGGGGGTGGGAGTGAAGTACATTAAAAAACTCAGGTACAATAAAAATCGAAGTAAAAATAAAATTATGTCCATGTATATATCCGCTTCATCCAACATTTGTCTACGGAAAAAAAATGATTAATATATATACTCGTATATTTTTCATTTTCGTACCATAGCCGCATTCAAGTCACCAGCATGCTGTGGTATGGGGGCGCTTGCTACTCCAAGTTTCAACGTGGACGAGAAATGGCTAACAGATTTGATCTGTAACCTTCTATGATGGACTGGATTATTTTATATGCCTTAAATCTGCAACACGGATCCCACAGCTTTAATTTCTCTCCGAAGCAAGCTATGCTACGCATTTTAATACCCTATAAAGTCCATCGCCCTCAGCCGGATTTGAACGTAGCAGAAATGAAATAGATTGTGACTCCGGATATAATAGCCAGAAATTGCGGAATGCTCGGAAATACTTGCTAGTGATAAGTGACAGCCTACTCTGTGGGTGTTTGTAACATGGTTCATTGCTACCAATTGACAAATATTTATCTGAACAGGAAATCGTAACATAGTATAGCTGATGTAGTTTTTATTAAGACAAAATTATTTATTTATTCCCATATATTCTAAAATATTTCCATATGGGCATCCAAATTAATTCACTACTTACAATGCACCCATTTTCTCAAAAAATAGGCTACACTTTAATGTAAAGAAGGAAAACAGAGAAAACAGAACTTACAACACACATTTGATACAAAATTTGTTCAGAGACTGGAATTTTAATGGAGGAAAAAGATCATAAGTACTCTATAGATGTTTAGGTCGAAGATCAGAAGTAAAATAAATGCAAAAATAATCCTGTGAGTTGCTTTCACTCCTCTGCGATGTAAATAACGTCATAATACCGAATAAGTTGCAGACGTTTTACTGCAATAACAAAAGAATTAAAATTAAATCCATGATACGATCATAATATTAATTATTTACTTACAGAAAGAGCAGCTAACTTTGTAAAATAGGCATAACAAAAGGACATGACAATATATTCCTATATAACAGAAAGATATCTTAAGGGTATAATCTAATAAAGTTGGTGACAGTGATGAATATAATGATTATTAGGCTCCGTATTCCAGTTACCTGTAAATTGGAATGAGGTTGTCTTATTCCAAGTATATGTGATGTTACAGCGCTGGTACAGGTACGTTCGTAAACAAAATAGTTACGCATCCTCTGTCCTCTTCCTCTCGAAAGTCAAAACCGGGACGCAGTCATAGTGAATAGTTTTATCGATCACTGCCCTCACTAGTCGTATTATTTAAATAACTACATCTTTGTGGCTGATTGAAGGTTTATTGCAGAGGTAAAATACCTTAGGCAAGACGCTCAAGCGTGTAATATTGCAGGGCATAGTTGAGGATATTTTAACTAATATTTTCATTGTCAATATAGACAACATTACATATAAATTGTGTAAAATGAACGTAAAAGTGACATAAACAGTACACTGAAAGACAATGCAATACTAAGGCGCAGAAATTGTGTTGAATGTAATCCAAAAGAACCAGTATTATCACAATGTGAAAATTATGAATATATTAACTTGAAGTTTAGCATGGATTTGTCTAGCCTACCATGATGTTCGGTACTTAATAAATTACATAACCTACATTTTAGGAAATTTCTAGGAAAGTACTTAGAAAAGTAGTGGGTTTTCAGTGATGAGCGACATTTGCAATATCCTAATGAAACAAAAAAAATATCAAACAAGAGGAATATCTTGTACTACATCAAGCACCAATAACGTCATGTGCTATTGAAAGAAATTCAGCCAACACCTGTGGAGTAACGGTTAGCACGTCTAGCCGCGAAACCAGGTGGCCCGGGTTCGATTCCCGGTCGGGGCAAGTTACCTGGTTGAGGTTTTTCCCGGGGTTTTCCCTCAACCTAATATGACCAAATGCTAGGTAACTTTCGGTGTTGGACCCCGGAACCATTTCACCGGCATTATCACCATCATCTCATAAATAACCTAAGCTGTTGATAAAGCGTCGTAAAATAACCTACTAAAATAAAATTAAAGAATTTCTTGCAACATAAAATAATTTCAAGTGGCATCCGCATATGTTCAAGTTCCGTAACTTACGAATGCACGTTATAATTCACTGCAAAGATCACGACGAAAATGAACATCACGGCTCAAGCATGTGTTTACTAGCATAGCTTCAGAATGTCTGGAATTGACTGTACTCCACGAACACTCAGTGACGACGCGATGTTTTTGTTCATATCCTTATCCGTTGCATTACCTGTGTTCGGCGTACTATATACCCAATGTGTCTTTAACTTCAGTCTTAGGTAGCTGGAATACGGAGCCTAGTGATTATAGTGATGAACAAGGCCACCGGCGTAGCTCAGTCGGCAGAGGCGCTTGTTTTCTCATCCGGAGCTGCGTTCGGGTGTGTTTTCAATTCCAACTTGGACTGATTATCTGGTTGGACTTTTCCGAGGTTATTTCCAATCGTAAGGCGAATGTTAGGTAATCTACGGCGAATCCACGGCCTCATCTCGTCAAATACCACCTCCCTATCACCAATAGATGACGAACAAATCACGTCCATCTTTAAAGTAGATTTTCAAAACATAATGTGAAAATATTAAGGCGATAAAAATAAATAAGAATTGAACAGAAACGAAACGAGGTTTACTACAAAATCATTAAGCAGAGTTGACGCATCAGTTCTGCACCAGAGTGCAAATGATAGAATATTTTGGCTACTCTGTATGTAATCTCTGCTGTATCACTGCATAGTACACTGGCGTTCGAAGATACTTTGCCCCTACTAATCGATATTAATCGATAATTTGTTCATGTAAGTGTGGCTTCTTTAGTTATTACTTCTATCAATAAATGGTGAAGGCAATAATACATAAATATACCCGCATTATAGAATTCAAATATTCATTCTCCTCTAATGATTGTAAAAAGCATTAAGGTTCAGCGGGAAACCGCTGATACTGTTATGAGAATACGTAATTTATACGTAATCTACATCACCGTTTTCCCAACACAGTTTTATCCGTTCAGACAATAATGCCACCTGTTGGGAACTAATGGAACTATTGTTTATTAATTTTAGAACTAATTCTAGTTTTAATTTCTTTCGACATGTCCAACATCATCTTGTGTGATTCTTCGGATGAAATAAAATAAATATAGTTCGGATCAGCTTACTTAATACCCTAAAGGTGAAACTTAACCATTTTTCCCCCATTACTACAAATGCTAGTGAATTATGGTGATCTTCTAATTCGAAGGTTGAATTTTCTTTTGCCAACTTCGTTTCGAATTTCGGTACTGAAAAATACTACAACTGGTAGTGATTTTCTAATTGTTATGTTGACAGCAATGACAGCAGTTGTTTGTAGTGCAAATTCTGAAAATTCAAATTGTTCTAGATTCCTGAGCCGATTACTGGAAGATAGTAATTTTATGTGTTGCGTTGTGGTTAAAATTCAAGATTATAGTCAGTTAAGTGTAAATAAATATTAAATAAATAAATAAAAAATATATATCATTCGGTGTGATACATGCTCTTGGGTGATCGATAGGAATGTCATTTCATATTTTATTTAATTTCTTTCATGTTTAGATTTACAATAATGTCAAAGAGAGGAAATAGGATGGCAGTGATTCCTCCAAGAAAGAAGTATGTTTCAGTAATCTATAGTTCATATGTATAATGCACTGAAGGAAGATGATAATGAAGAAGGAATTATGCGCATGGAGGCAGCAATTATAACTAGAATAGCAAAATTATTAGGAGTAAATATTCTTAAGCATACATTTCAAAGTGGCATTCGGTTTTCGGAGTTTGTACTAATCATTTCACTTGATTAAACAAAATACATTTTTAGGTTAGGTCTCGTGAATCGTAAACTGTTTCGTCAAAGTAATGAATTTCATTTTATCAGACAAAATACATTTTAATATTAGAACATATTAATCTACTAAACACCAATATAATTTGCGTGAGGTCCAGAAGGAAAATTATAGGCCTACTCTTTCATAAATTATTGAATCATTTAGAAAACACCTCCCAAAATAAAAAAAGAATATATGAGATGTGGTAAGTACGTAAATGAACAAGGCATCGTTATTATTATTATTATTATTATTATTATTATTATTATTATTATTATTATTATTATAGTACATGGCATAGTGATTTTACCCTCTTTGGTGATATCTGTTATTAGTTGGTAACACTGAAGAGACGCTCAAATTAGCATTTTAGGAACTGCTCTTACGAGATCCTTACTATACGTACATACGTACAAAGTTTGTCAATTGTTTATATATTTGGTTCTATCCCATGGATAGAAACTAAACTTACACGGTCAGAAAATTGTAGGTCAAGTATCTTTGAACGCCAGTATACATGCTCTTGGAAAAGAACGTTATCTATGCACAATGTTAATTTTACAATTGTTTTCTAATTGTTGCATTAATTGCTCAGATTGAAAATGAATGAGATACTCAAAATAATACTCAACTAAAATACATTACGCACCTTTAATGAATAAGTAGTTTGAACATCTATCAATTTTATTGTCCACATCACGTAGATATTGTACCTAGTATCTATACTGAAGTGGCGAAAGTGGATATTTACATATATTTATTGAAATGTAATTATTTTTCTTCTGAATTTTGAACCGCTATTAGCACACACAGCACTGGCGTAAAATGAGAGACGCATTTCTCGATAATGAAATTATTAATTTCTGATCTATACTTTGAATTTTCTTATCTGTACGAACAAAATTATTCTTCTATTGATGCAAGATAAACCACTTGTTTTACAAGATTTAAATTTCACAAGATGGAATTCCCTCATCGATGTTTTTTGTTGAAATAAGTGGTACTCATTGTTATCTTAAAGTTTAAAATTATCAAAGCATATTTTGTCGTATAATTATAGATTAGCCATCTCCGAAGGATATCTCTAACGATGCAACGTACTGATATCAGTACAGTGATTTTCAGATTATTCTATCAAGATGACTTGAGAAAAGTAACTGAAGTGTCCTGATAAAGTGGGTTTTTTTATTTTTAAATCGTACTGAAATGAACACTGCCTATAAATTGAGCTGTTTCAATTCCCTAAGGCATTCTGTCACCGGCCTGCAGTATGAAAACATTCGTGGCTTTGGCACTTCTGGCAACCTTCGGCCTCATGGTAAGGAATACTAAGTGATTCGTATTTATTAGATTTAAAAAATAATGTGAGTAAATTTTTTCATTCTCGCTTAAGCAATAGCATTTTTTTTTTGGGTACATCAATAGAAGTATGTTCCTTTCGAAGTACGTATGAAAAAGCGTATAGTTAAATCATTGTCAACACCATCTAAACATCTAGAATTTACAGTAAAGAATTTGTAATGCAATTTAACTGCTCTTACTAAACTTTGTCGGGTCTGTAGATTGTAATTTTAATTTCGAATCAGGATATATGTCCCCAAAGCAAAAAATCTCATTTCCTCTATTACTGGCGCGTGTGGTAATGGAAGATTTTTTGTGTCTAAGAGCTGTGAAAGTGTAAATGTCTACATCCTACAGATTATCATAATTATTATAACGAGATTTTTATTATTTGTAGTAGATGAATAATGCAATTAATGTAAGTTAAAAAATTGTATAAAGATAATGCTCCTACCTTTATATTTAACTTCGGAGGGAGAAACATAACATAACTTTAGTTATCACATTACTTTGTTATTACGTAAATTCATACAGTAATAATTATGAGTAAATCTTTACTTTGTTTGTAATATTTAAATTATAATAGGCCTACTTAAAATGGGTGAAGAGAGATTTACTCCTCCATCACCAATTGTTCGTTTCTGTCGATTTTTAGATGTTTCTAGTGTATTACCACTTACGTATTTTCACACCTACCATCAACTGGTATCCTTCTCTGCATTCTGTCAATAGATAAAAATGTTTGTAATCATGTATTTGAACTATACCGATACTAATCATTTTCATATTCTTCTCAGAGTTTACACTTGCATATCATATGCACTATTAAATTATTTCGTAAAATCAGTTCCTCGTACGTAGTATTACTTCTCTTCAGATACTTTGCCAATTTGCACAGGTATGTATTATACACTGATGTATGTGTTTAAAATTGAAGGGTTCAGAGCCATGATGGGCCAACGCCACTTATTAAAAACGTAGAAAGCAAGGGTTAAAGTTTAATAATGAAGATTGACATATCATTTAGTTTTAATGTGGATATTCTATATTAATTGCTATATATTTCATTAAATGATGGTCATCACTTAATTTTAACCATCGTTTTCCCCGTTTTTAATATATGGCGCTTGGCCCACTATGGCTCTGAACCCTTCAATTGAAATCTTATACTTCTGACTTTCGTGTTATTATAATTACATTTATTCTTTATTTAAAGAAAAGACGAATTTAAAAACATAATTTATTCCTTTTTCAATTGAGTTTACAATGAAAATGGTCCATCATTCCAACATATTTGTTACACGTGCTGACAGAAAACAGGCCGTAGATTAGTTATACTTTTTGCTCAAATCTCGTGACAAGTAGGTCTACCTACAAAAAAATTTGATACATAGAAAAATATATCAATAAATTACTTTAGACGCTGTATCAGTGCTCTTACAGAATTTGATAAATATATGTATTTATAGTCTTAAATAGTTATTCCAATACTTGCAAGGTGCTTCTGCCTGCTTCTCGACAAGCTTTTGTCAAATGGTCAAGTGTTTTGTAAAACTTATCCCGAATCATTTCAACTTAGTTTACATTGTTGAGGTGAAATTTGTAAAAACACTGATAGCTTGATCTTCAGACATAAGTCTACCATTTCAATCTATCTAATGCTGTATTTTAGAGAATCCACGTCGATTTATTCAGAATTCATTTGACTGTAAAGATTAAGCTACTTACGTGAAATAGACTTTCTCTAATCTATTGTTAAATTTGCTTTTGCTTATTCGTTCTATGGCGTTACGTAAGTAAGATATTAAGGAAAGTAACAATGATTCTGTCAGGAAATCTGATACTTAATTGTTTATTGATACAATTAGGAATTGGACATTTGGTTTTATAGATCAATTAAAAGCTTAGGAGGAATCTTATTTCGCTACAAAATTTAGGCATTAAAAAATTATCTTAAGATATGAAGTCATTTTCAATAAAGCATTAAATATTTTCTAAAAATTTAAATGTTTCTGACATGTTGAATTTGCTCACGTTTCTTCAACAAGATTACTTTTCTTTTTAAATTGTGTATTTTTTTAAGATTTATACATTGTAAATCAGATCGAATTGATATTTGAACAGGCCGAAGCTCTGCAATCCCGAAACATTGTGATGCCTATAAATCCGAGGTACACGGCAGAAGAATGGCGTACAATTATGGCAGCTCAACTAGAAAGTCCTGAACAATATCCTGGATTTAAGAAGGGAAGCGAGCCACAACCAGGTAAATTGGCATTACGATTTCAGTTTTAAGTATCGTTAAAATAATTGTACCAATATTGTGAAGGCTACCAAATACAGCATTCGGTTCATCAACATTTTAATTTTTTTTCCTTTCAGCCTTTGCTGGAAAAGTGCATGTACATGACGTAAGTTCCAGAATCACTAACGGTCAGATTGCAAGCCGGGGTCAGTTTCCATGGCAGGTTGCTCTCTTGGTTGACAATTCGTGGTTCTGTGGCGGATCTGTCATCTCAAACCAATGGGTCCTTACTGCAGCACATTGCGCGTAAGTACAAACAGCAATCAAATTTCAAAGCATTATCTATAGTAATAATTTATCTTATAAAATCCATATAAAACACCTAGTATAGGATAAAAGAAACTCTTATATCAGAAAAAAAAATGGATACTAATACTTCAAGTAACTTTCACATTCGCTTCTGAAATAACACAGAAATCAATAGAATCGGCAAGATAGGACAAAAAGGGGTGAAATACTCGTATACGACCTTCAACGAAATATTATTTTGCCCATCTTAACACGAGATACTAAAATTACTTTAATATATTGCATTGGATTTTTTCAAAAAGTTGCCTTACAAGCTATAAATTTCGATTTTTGCATTGAAATTCCATCGAGTGATCCTCAGATACAGCCAATTTCTCTCTCCCACACAAGAAAAGTCTACATCTGGAATTAGTTTTAAATTTAACAGAACATTTTACTTAATTGCATGATATTCAGTCATAAAAGAGTGAAAAATGCAGCTCACAAAATAATGTACTTACTGCTATAATGTAAAAATATACAACAATAACATTTAAATATCAACTTTTGCTCCTCCTATAGCAGTTGAAATTTTACTCCTTTTGATGATGTTTCTGAAGATGTCCATGCCAATAATGTAATGTTACAGGAAATATTTTGTTATGATATTAGAACAAAAATATTTATTTTGAGTACATATTGGCACCGATAAGCAATATATGACAGTTCATGTCTTACTCGTTTATTTCTCTTAGAAACATGATAATGAGGCTATTAAAACTAAAACAGTCTCTTTGTCACTCTTCACACTCCTATAAAGCCTATTCTCGTCTTACTATCTACTTCGGTTGATGTTCTGAATATTTTCTTACTCTTCGTGGTACATTCTGCAAAATATTCAGCCATGAAGCTAAAGTATCTTGGTCTTCCTGCTTAAAAAAGTCAGAACCCATCTGATTCTTCACTACTGAATTTATTGCGGTAAAGAAACAAACTATCATTAATGTTATTATTTCAGTGGTTCTTCATATCAAGTGATTTTGGGAGCTAACAACTACTATAGCCCTGAATCTGGATCAGTGACCGTCACTACACGATCCAGTATCAGACACGAGAACTACAACAGCGATACCATCAACAACGACATTGCTGTAGTGAAGCTGCAGAGCCCCGTCAGTTTCAGCAGTAAGTATTTCAAATATTAGACGGCAACACACGTAGAAAGCAAATTGATCTAAGAAAGTGAGTTCTGAAATAAAGATATAGCAATGGAATAGGATCTTAAAAGTATGTGATTTGTAGAGATGAAACAATTCCTTCGTAAACACGATACCAGCGTATATGTGACTCGAGTATTGTGCATGGCGTCAGAGGGAAGGGGATTAGAATTGTTTTCTGTACCGTCAGGTTACAGCAACAGTGCTGAACTGTGGTGCTACGTGTCCAGTGCGGTAGTAAGTGAGCGAGTCGATTTCTAAACTGTAGAACAGTGTTATTGTCATTACTTTATACAGTGTGATTCACGAGGAATTACCGTCCTTTACGGATCTTATTTCTGAAGACATTTTGAGCAAAAAATGTCATATAAAACATAGTTCCTATTCTCAATATTTTCAGAGTTGCACTAATTTAAAGTTGTTTGTAAAATACGTTTTTTCTTTAGTTTGAAGGTAAAAGAATAATACAAACAGAGAATGAAACATTCAGAAGTATCATTTCTTTAATTGGCAAATATTATGAAGCTAAAATGTGCTGTGAACTCCTTAGTTGCTTCGTACAGACATCTTTTTCTATTTTTAACTAGGAAATTACATCATTCTTACGCACTTATCACAACAATTATTACAAATTACACCACTTCCACCAACTTAATTATTTGCAGTTCAATTTTTCATCCTAATTTACAATCTTGGAGAGTTTACAACACATTTTAAAACCTGTCGCCGTCCGCTTCAATACACTTGGCCGCACGCTTGTGAACGGCACTCGTCGCTCTACGTAACTGCATACGGCTATCTTTGATTTCCGTAGCGCTCGCGCTGGCTGCTGACTGCACGCTGACCAAGATCACGCGTTCACAGCAATGCGTTCCAATAACGAAACGTAACTCTGTAAATATTGAGAATAGGACTCATGTTTATATGACATTTTTTGCTCAGAATGTCTTCGGAAAGAAGCTCCGTAAAGGACGGTAAATCCTCGTGAATCACCCTGTATATTAAGTCATTCTAATATATGTAGGCTTTAGTTGAATTGTAGACTCCATAGAGGACTACAAAAAATAACAACTTTACATTGGTTATATTTCACTCCAATGTTCCAAGTAGGTAGTGCGCAACGTTTATGTTCCACCGAAATATACTTCGTCTGTATGTCTGAAACCTGCTCTTGTTTACATCTGACCGCTGTGCAGAGTTCAGAGACACCCACACTGTACGGTTGAAGCGTAGAAAACCTCGTATCCATGGAAGGAGAGGTTTCATAATTAGTGATTTGTAACGACGGTAGAACTGGTAATGTACAATTTAATTGGAGAGTCTAAAAGCGGAAATTTTTAAAGACTACCATAATAATTAACGAAAATAAACAAAAAACTAATAGAAGAATTCAAAACAGTACGCGCTAGTTTTGTCCAAATAACTAGAGTTTATCATTATTTCTGTTATCATAATAAGTTCTAAATTCTAGAATAAAAATAATCTAAAAGAAATATGTACTAAAATATTCAATTCTGACTATGGAAATTTCACCCACATTTAATAATGTAGCGGTACTTCATGATTCTCAAACTTATTTACTCTTAACCCAAATTTTTCGACCTAATGTTATACGGACTCTTGAAGGGAATCCCATGACTTGAGTTCATCTCAACGCCAGGCGTTCGTCTAAGAAGAAAATGAATTAATATCTTCGCTATAGGCGGGATTTGTACCTACAGTCTTGGTCTTCACACAGCTATGTCTGTTAGTCGTTGGTACGCCGGAGCCTGATTTAATTATAATCATCCTGGGCGCGACAGCCCATAGAGGGCCAGGTCGACCAATCGTCTACTGCCCTTACGTCCACATCCCTCAGCAATGGTGAACGGGCACATTTTCAAGACCGATTTCATACTATTACATGCGGTAAAACCGTGTAGTCTACTCGTATCCATAAATTACATAGTAGAGAGAAATTGAATTAATCAAATTGCCAATAAAAGAGCATATTTTTTATATTTTCTGAAATGTAATTAAAATATTTGATAACAAACATAATGTTCTAATTTTTTCAGCTTATATCAGCCCTGTACGTCTTCCCACACGATCTCAGCAAGGCGATACTCTTGCTGGAGAAACCGTGCGAGTCAGTGGCTGGGGAAAAATTTCTGACAGTAAGTATACAGGTTTAGGTTATTATTTTAATTCTATCACTCTTATCCGTATAGCTTAACAACATAATATCATATCGATAAAGACAATTTTATTATTATCCTTTAAAGATTAGTTCAAGGTTCTTTCAACAAATGGTCTTCCTATTGTACCTCAGATGGTCTCTACAATATTGTCAAATAAGTTTTAACTAATTAAATTATTTTTGAAGGTGTATAAACTAGGATCCAACACAAATGGAAAAAAGGATTTAATATGCAAGAACAGACAAGTGGAGAAAAAAGAATGTACATAATGTTTTACAGCAACAGCAACGTAATTCATATCTGGTATACGTTACCAAAGTTTTAAAAGTAATTATGTAAGTCTTTGAAAAACACTAATGTATTAAAATCCAATAGAATTAATATATAATTATGTAACAATCACATGCCATAAATTCCAAATACAACAACACCATATTATTGTAGTAAGTCAGTTCTGTATCAAGAGACTAGTAAAATTCAAAAGTGTTAATTTAATATCAATGTCAAAGTTCTTTACACATTTTCTCCAGTATAAAATATAACAAATCTGTTGCCGAATAATATTTCATCATCATCATCATCATCATCATCATCATCATCATCATCATCATCATCATCATCATCATCATCATCATTGGCGCTACAGCCCTTGGTGGGCCTGGGCCTCCCTTAGTAATTGTCGCCATCCGTCTCCATCTTGTGTAGCAGCCTTCCAATTCTTGCACCCCAACTTTCTGGCATCCTCTTCCACTCCATCAATCCACCGCAAGTGCGGTCGACCTCGTCTTCTCTGACCTCCCGGATTTATTATTACAATTTTTTTGCAAGGTTCACTTGAGTCCATGCGTATTACATGTCCTGCCCACCTCAATCTGCTAGTTTTAACTGTATTGATTATATTTGGCTCTCCTAGAAGTCTATATAATTCATAGTTGCATCTCCTCCTCCAGAGACCTTCCTCAAATGTTGGACCATAGATCCTTCGCAGAATCTTTCTTTCGAAAATTTCCAATCTTTTTTCATCGTTTTTGGAGATTAACCACGTTTCTGCCGCATATGTCAAAACTGGTCTCACTAATGTTTTGTAAAGAATAATTTTTACTTTCCTGGACAGAGCATGCGAACTAAAGTGATACGAATAATATTTCACGAATCAGAATTTCTTTAGAAACTGTTGGTTTTATTATTAAATTGCATTGGTGGTGATATTATAATTTGTTACATATTTCAGGCGCATCAAGTGTTACTGACCAACTTCGTTTTGTGGATCTGACGGTCATCACAAACTCAGTTTGTGCAGGAACATACGGCAGTGTCATCACATCCTCCAAACTCTGCGTCTCGACTCCTGGTGGCAGAAGTACTTGCAGCGTAAGTACTGAGAAATTCAAGTTTTACTTGGCATTTGTATTAGAAATTACTATTTTATAGAAATATACTTATTTTAAAGTTATTTTAGTTTAAATCAAAATTAAGAATCAATACTTTTATACATTATGATTCATATATGTTTTCTTTAACATTTTGTTTTATTTTATTATTATGAAACTTGAACATTGGTAGTAGGTAGGCCTACTGCTATATTTTTTAATTTGAAGGATTCAGAGCCACAGCAGGCCAAGCGCAATTTATTAAAAACGGAGAAAGCAAGGGTTAAAGTTAAGTAAATACCATAATTTAATGAAGATTGACATATCATTTAATTTTAATGTGCATACTTTATCTTACTTACTACATGTTTCGTTAAATTATGATAATCACATAATTTTAACTCTTGTTCTCTCAGTTTTTAATAAATGGCGCTTGGTCCACTATGGCTCTGAACCCTTCGTTTGAAGTTTCAACTGGTAGAACGACTGCGTACATGCAGGAGTAAATATATAGGCTGAACCGTATGTAATGCCATTAATTCTGGTGGTTAATTCCTTTAGTAAAGAGTAACAAAAAAGTAAAATGTCATTTTGCTATATTTTGAAGTTTTCCAAAAACGTGCATTTTAAAATACGACTACATGAATTTTGAGATCGTGCAACGATGTAATCAGTAGGAAGTACACATTTAATTGTGTTGCTGTGAACAGCCTCAACTGGATTGTTTTCAATAGGCAAGTGAGAGGTGATTGCCAAGAACATTGTTTTTAAACTAGTAAGAAAAAAATGCAGATGATATATGTTTTAATTTTTGTGTTTAAACTGTATTAGAGAATAGAGAATGAACAATGCTTATTTTACGTTAAACAAAATCTTGAAAAATTTTAAATAAATTCTACAACATAATTTTAATTAAATGTTCAGAGAACACAGACAATAAGATAAGCTGATTTCAAACTAAACTGAAAAGATTAAGAAATATTTCTACATTGCCATTTCGATTGGATATTCTAGAGAATGTAAACAATAATTTTATTGTGCTTATTTCACTTTATAAAAAATTAAAACATTTAAAACTCTAAAGGAAAAAATTAAAATACGATATGCTCATTTTACGTTCAACGAACAAAATTAAAAATATTTTCAAATTCCTTGATTTAATTTTTATTAAATATTCGGTGAACACAGACAATAAAAAAGCTTATTTTATCTTATACAAATCTAATTAAATAATTAATGATTAAAAAATCTCCGTTTGTCGTACTACAAGTATTTTCTTCATCCAATTAGAAATAGTTCCCTCCTACTCTAATTTTTAAAGTAGTACAGTAACCGGTAAACTTACGTGCAAGAATAGTAATATACGTTACAAGAGCGGTATGTTGACGTTTTCATGTTCGAGGAAAAGATTGAAAAAGCGAAACGTAGTTGAGCTTTTTTAATTTCCGAGAACATGAAAACAAACATACCGCTCGTGTAACTTATCGTACATGATTTTGTGCGAAGATCGTTTATTACGTACCTGAAAGACGAATTTCTAATTAGTTGCAATGAAATCTCCATCTTGGTTTCTGTTTAATGGCGGCAACTTTAGAAAACAAAAATATCTATACTCCAGCAGGCCGTGATATACGTCTGTCTTCCCCCCCCCCCCAGTCTATAAATGCGAAGTTAAAACAAACGGTAAGGTTATGTAATGATTTATTTTTCATTTTAATATTTTAACAATATTATTTATATAACATATTGCAATAATAACATCGGCATCTGGAATCTCGTTGATTTTTTCACGGCTTCCTTAATGTTACTTGTATCAGGAATGCAATAAGTTTCGTGGAGTAGTAGACTTTACTTAATTTTTGCAAATATTTAAAAGCAATAATTAACATTGAAATTTAGGTGAAATTGTAGTGGTAAGTTTCCAATTTATAATTATTACTGTGTTAAACGTTTCTAAAAATAATATGTTAAAAACCTAAAGCAGTAAAATCAATGTGGCGCTTAAGCGGTAAGAAGAGGGAAATTGTTATGTGTGTTACGTTGGGAATACTGAATGTGGTATTTCACACTTACCGCGTATTGGTTCTGTGCGGAAAACAAGCAAATACGCACGATCTCGCACAAATCAAGTTTTCCATGCAGTCTTTAAAAACAATTGCGTGTGTTATGTTCACATTTCTGTTGTCTCACCCATCCCTCGCATACGCGAGATGTCTCTCTCCGGGCAATAACCTTCACAGAGTTGTCAGAGTGTATTACGTTTTTAAGTACCATAGCACATCGAAAACTTATTATATTTATTAGGTTCAAATTTGTGCACATTTAAGGGATAAAACTAATTTTTTTTTCATAATTTATTATTGTAATACACTGTTTTTTTTAATTTACTGAGCATATTGAGTATTAATTGAATAGCTTTCCCAAAATACGCTATGAAATGTTTTATATACAATTTTTTTCTCGAAAAGGAAGCAAAAATGAGGTAAATTGTATTAAACTTTTTTCTTTGAAATATCTCGAGGAATAACTCCCTGAAATTAATGACATTACTTACGGTTCACTCTGTATAAACTCTTCCATACTTATTTCGAAGTTATTCATAGTAATAATAAAATAATATCTGTTATGTTGCAGGGTGACAGTGGCGGCCCACTTGTTCACTTGGAAAGTAGCGGTGTTTACACTGAAGTTGGTATTGTATCATTCGGTGCTGCTGCTGGTTGTGAATTGGGTTACCCAGCTGCTTTTACCAGGGTAACCAGCTACTTGGACTGGATTGAGACCAACACTGGCATTAGTATTGGTTAAGTTACATTTCACAGACAAATATGATGCAAAAGTAACACCTTGCATGTGTTCTAAATTTGTAACTTTTCTTTTTCCATTAACTACTGGATAATAGTTTTCGAAATGGCATACTATACTACCTTCAAGTGTGGCATGGAAAAAGCAACATGTACAGAATCTGAGTAACCTAATAAAAATATTAAACTACTTTAATTTCTTCTCAATAACAACCATGAAGTGTATGTTACTGTATTTCTTATCCACATCATCTTTAGAATTGCATACTACCAATAAATCCCGAATCATTCCTAACACAGTTCCTATTCAACTTAAGATATATGCTAGTATGTTATAGCAGTTGATAGTTTGAATGCTAGAAAATATATTTTTCAGCTTTTAAACTTTATTTATTTTTTGTTTTTAATTATATGCTGCATAAAGAGGAAGTATTACGGTGCTTAACAAGATCGAGTTTGAGACTTTCGCGGAAATACGCTCTTTCAGCATCTCCGATTGGAAAAATAGTTTTGATCTGTCCATTTGTTCGCTAGCCTTTTTTGTCTGCAGCGATTTCTCCCAACTATTGGTCGGACTTTGTTTACATCCACTATCTAAGTATTAATTCAGGCCTACGAAGCTGTATTAATAAGTTGTTAATTTAATATGGAAAAAGTAACTGCATCTTAAAGAAATAGGCCTATTTTATTTAATTAACCTTTTAAATCTATACTTACACTTAACAAAATAACCATAAAGCAATTCTAAACCTTAGAAATTGTTTTCCTTGATCTACAAACATTCCTTCACAGTCCTTTTATTACCTACTATTTCATTCCACGAAAACTTATTTCCTTTCGATGTTTTCTTTTGCGGGAGGCTTCGGAAACTATGATAGTATAAAGGGCCTAAATCTGGGAAATACTGGGGATAGCCAACCAATTCAAAGTCAACTTAATCAATTTCCGGTAAACCAATCAGGGTCTTGTGAACGAGTGCATTATCTTGTAAGAACAGTACACCTTAGGAAATTTTAATTGTAACAAAGTTTCTATACAATTTATTTCCGAAGATTAGTTTATTATGAAGAATAATACGCCCCCACACAGTTCCACCTTGTTCTAAGATCTAAGTAGTCTGTAATAATTATTCCGTCTTTGTTCCAAAAATTAATATGAAGTCATTTCCTTCAGATCTTCCAACTCGAAATTTATATAGGATTTCCATTTTTTGACTTATTTTATTTCTGGGTATAATGATGAATCTACGTTTCGTCCATAGTTACAATACAAAAGTTAGAAGAATTCTATTCAAAAGTTCAAAACGGTGGCTATTAGCTATTTTATGTGTATTTGTTCCTGCCTACTTAAACCGTACAATGTGTAAATAAACTAATTTTTTATAATCATTACTAGGGCTAAGAATTAAATGTCGTTACATTGCGCTTCACCAGCAGTGAATTTTAGTCACATTACGACCGAATACTGCTATTCGTAACAGGCAACATTCAAAGTCTTGTAAAGACGAAATTTGTGACTTAATTACAAATAAGGAAATTTGTAATAATGATATAGATTTTAAGACAAATAATGCTTGTGTAAAATATTTCAAATATTCCCCAATTGTTTCTGCAGAAGTGAAACGAAGTTTCTCTAGATATAAGACTGTGTTTTCTAGCAAGAGGCAATCATTCTCCTTTGAAAATTTGAAAATGTCGTTTGTTACGGTATTCACTGCAACCATACCTGTATGATATTAAAAAATTATATAATAGTACATTATGCAACGAGCCTATAATGAAGGTAATTAAGAAGTGAGTATGGATATTTATGAAACGAGCGCAAGCGAGTTTCATAATTTTCATACGAGCTTCTTAATTACCATTATAGGCGAGTTTCATACGACTTTTTATGCTCGACCATATTTCTAACTTGATATTATTAATTTTATTGTATCTGACCTGGAGCAATGTCCCGTATGTTGTGAGATGTGTGCAGACGCGGAAGTATTGATTTTTTCCGAGGAACAGATGTCCACAGTGACCTTGCTAGGCCATAAGAACCTACAGAGATAACATTAAAATAAAATTAGACATTGAAAAACGAGATGACAAATTGAATTTATTTGAATATTATTTACAATTAACGTCCACACCTGTGGAGTAACGGTCAGCGCGTCTGGCCGCGAAACCAGGTGGCCCGGGTTCGAATCCCGGTCGGGGCAAGTTATCTGGTTGAGGTTTTTTCCGGGGTTTTCCCTCAAACCAATACGAGCAAATGCTGGGTAACTTTCGGTGTTGGATCCCGGACTCATTTCACCGGCATTATCACTTTCATATCATTCAGACGCTAAATAACCTGAGATGTTGATACAGCGTCGTAAAATAACCCAATAAGATTAAGATTTACAATTAACGCTAATTATTATAGTAACAGAACATAACCTTCTGCGACAGTATTGGATTTCCAGCCTCCGTGACTTTTCGCTAATTCTCTTTCGATTGCATATCCGAGAATAATCGATACTTGCAGTTTTATAACGGTAGAAAGCTGACCTGTCATTGGCGGAACAGTTGTAACCTGAGTCGTCATTGGCTGAAAGACCTGACCTTTAATGAGTAGGTGTACTTTAATGACATGCATTAAAGGTCTGCTACCAGGTGTATAATTACTACATTTCGGCATGGTCGAGCATAAAAAAACTTAATACACTATCATATTAATATAGTGAAATAATAAGGCTGATACTTGTCAATGTCATATTCGGTGTATTTTCTACAGATAAAATAGCATGTGTCAATGATATTGTGACGAACCGAACAGTTGGAACACGAAATAGGAAAAACTGTAGCAAACAAGATGAAAAAATAAACTGGATGAACATTATGAATATTTAGCTCTATGTAAAATTTGTGACAATTTCAAATGAGGAAATTTATAATAATGATACAGATTTTGAGATAGATAATGCTTGTATAATATATTTCAAATATTTCCACATTGTTTCTGCAGAAGTGCAACGAAGTTTTTCTAGATGTAAGGCTGTGTTTTTTTTAGCAGTGGGTAATCATTTCCTTTGAAAATTTGAAAATGTGATTTGTTATTCACTGCAACAATGCATGAAATGAAAAGTTATGTAAAATAAAAACCTAATACAGCATCATATTAACATAGTGAAATAATAAGGCTGATAGGCCTACTTGTCACTGTTATATTAGGTGTATTTTCTATGACCCCATTGTAGCCAATTGGCTTGTCGTCAGCACGACACCTCATCCTGCTCAAGGTTTTTCCGTGGTTTCCCTTGAGTAATAAGACAGATACGGGCCACGGACCACGGACCACTTCCCTTCCCCCACTCTTTCTCTTCTACTATCACAAAGAACTTGCTAATTTCTTAGATAACAACCCTGTATTATGATAATAGGGGAACATAAATATATTGTAAGTTCACAGGGCTAACGGCTTCGAAGCTGGGTACCTGGTTCTAATGAAGTGCACTGGTAGCAATCTAAAACATGGGGGCATGAGATAGTTACTCTGCCTGCCATTAAAAAAATTCACTTCACTAAATCCCCAAGGTAAAAAAAAAAAAACAGACAGAAAATAAAATGTCTTTAAAATAGTTTAATTTTTCTTTAACAAAGAAAATGATATTTTTAAATTTTTCTTTAGCAGGTAGTTGTGTAAAGTCAAAGGAGTGGCTTTCAACCACCCAAATGCTGACGACTAACTTACCGTGATGATAAGCATGAGTTCAAACGAACGAAAGACACTGCGTTAACTCACCCCAACTCTGAGACGTACTCAAAGTTAGAGGCGCAAGAAGCGCACTGGTAGTATAACGACACATGTTTCTCAGACCTAGTCATTACAAAGAATGTCTGTCTTATACAATTCAAAAAAACAAAAGTTTAATTTAGTGCATACTATAGGCCTATAATGTTTTGAATGAAATAAAATAGCTAACATATACATAATCTAATTGTTTTGTAATATTTCATCATTATTTTCGAACTTACGAAAATTGACAGTGAAAAATCAATAATATAAAAATGTACTTTTAAATAATCTTCGATTTGGAAAAATATAGTCTATTACATAAAATTGAATGGTCCACTGCTGTGAAGTAACGGTTAACATGCCTGAGCGTGAAACGAGAGGGCCCGGGTTCAAATCCTGGTTGGGACAAGTTAACTGTTTGAGATTTTTCCGGGGTTTTCCCTGAACCCATTAAGAGCAAATGCTGGGTAACTTTCGGTGCTGGACCGTGAACTCATTTCGCTGGGGTTATCACCTTCATATCATTCATAGCAGTTGATAAAGTGTCGTAAAATAACCAATTAAAAACTGAATGCGCATTTTTGGCCTTGTCAACGGCTGTGACTTCATTTTTAAACCCCTGGTGCATAGGGTTTTTAAATGACGCTAAACTTTGATTGCAATTTCCCGTAATAATTGCAGCTCTATCAATACTATACTTCGTTCAATAATGTCTGACACCAGATGTGAACATTGCCGGCAGAGGAGAGAAGTATAATTGCTATTCAATCAAAGGCAGAAGCCTCATTCCACATTTGACTTGAAGTTAGGCGGTCTGAAGCTTTTTATCCCCGCCCAACGTAAAAATGTCGAAGGTAAAGTAACTAGTGATTCTTCAAACCCGAGACCCTGCAAATGGCGATGGGAAATAGTGTTTACATTTACACCATGAATTATAAATATTTGGTTAAGCAGCTTAGGGCAGCTGTTGAAGGTCCCATCTATAAAGTTCTCGAACCTTTCAGAAAATTTAAATTGCTTTGACATGAGAAACCCACAATATTCTTCTCAGAGTCGTTCACAATAAAAAATTCCCCCTCCCTCCGTTTGTGTTGGAAAAATTTTTCGCCAGTGCTTCATGTAATTCTGGTAAGTTACTGGGAAATTTTGGACGTTTCCGTAATCGAATGGCATTAATATTTTTCCTTATTCGGACCAAATCATGTGTTATGAGAGTGTCAGTATCATCACATGCTAACTCGGGGAGTATAAGTTTGGGTGGGGCGCTCACACAAATTTTCTTCAGCCTTTCTTTTCACAATATTACAGACTCTCTGTCGATTTAATATGCCAGCGTCATCCTTTTCATTATTATGATATAATTGCAAACCGATGATACAATTTAAAGAATTTAATTTTACAAAACACTTACGTGTTCTCCTTGTACACTTGTATCTATCATCGCCATCGACGAGACACTTATAGAAACAGAATTTATAACCGTCTGTCACCAACAGCTTCTTGCCCTTTTCACTTGTCAGTATATCAAACTCCATCACTGAGACACAGTGCACTGACTACAGTCTATACAAAACTAGAAAGGTATTGACAGTTCTCTCCCGCACACTCGGAAAGGGAGCGACGTTGTGAAGTTGTGCGGTAGTGCAGAGCGGCTCTTTGCGCCGCCTGTCTGCCGTGTCGGAAGTAAGCAGCTGACACGAAATCATAAACTCATAAATTTGTATCTTACAGTAGTCTTTGACCAGACTAATATAATAATAATGATGATGATGATAATATATTTTTTTTAATTTTTTTATTTTATTGGATTATTTTACGACGCTGTATCAACATGTAGGTTATTTAGCATCTGAATGAAATGAAGGTGATAATGCCGGTGAAATGAGTCTGGGGTCCAGCACCGAAAGTTACCCAGCATTTGCTACTATTGGGTTGAGGGAAAACCCCGAAAAAACCTCAACCGGGTAACTTGCCCCGACCGGGATTCGAACCCGGGCCACCTGGTTTCGCGGCCAAACGCGCTGACCGTTACTCCACAGGTGTGGACTATAATAATAATAATAATAATAATAATAATAATAATAATAATAATAATAATAATAAACGTATGAATGAATGCGAATATGGTATATAGTGTGTAAGCGATAATTTCTCTCCATTAATATCTTACGACCACTGATTTTTTTATATTTGAAACCTAAATTCTTTAAGGCAGAGTGCAGAGAAGAAACACTGCCATGAAAAAGATCCGCATCTCGAAGCGAAGTTTGCAGCTTCTTTAACGTAGGTTGCTCCTTCCGTCGGTAATATAAATATACATGCCGCCGGATTGCATCCTCCTGAAAGGCATCTAAATTTGTCACCCACTTTTCCACTATCCTTTCCTTTCCTTTCCTTTCCTTTCCTTTCCTTTCCCGTGGTTTCAAGTCGGGAAGGTCCATCCCCTTGCTCATTCAATTTAAATTTCTCCTTTCCTATTTTAACAATGGTGTTCTTTTCTATTTTGAGAGCCTCTGCAGTATTATTTACCACCTGTTATACAGGAATAAGAGGCCCGCCATTGCCTCTTCTTTCTCGAAATAGTCCTGCACATTACAAACCATTTCTCTCGCCTGACTTGTAAGAGGAGCATCTTTTCCGTTACTTCTAGACCTCTTGCTGTCCCTTGTAGCACTTCTTTCTCCCTCTGAACCCGTGGTTCGTTTTGCGCCGCTAACTGCAGGAATGATGCCTTGCGACATTATACAGGGACATCATTTTATTTTTACTAACATTTTTAATATTAACCTGTCTATACCTTTAGAGAACCGGAAACACCGCTTGCTCCCCCCTCCAAGACTGGAGTTCGATGATACTGGCGTAAAACACAAATCACTCTACTAGGTATAGGGAGGAAGAAAAGTAGTTCATCCATTTACGTAAACTAGGAAATATCGCGATTTTGAGTTTGATAATTTTCATTAGGTTTTTCTTTAATCAAAGTACAGTACTGTATTAAGAATAAGTGTTTTTACTCACGAAGTGAGTCATCCATGCGAACGTATTCATTATGCAGTGTATATTATACTGTCTGCAGCACATTAGCGTACAATATAGAGAAAGAAGTTGAATTGAAAAATAATCATAATATGAATATTTAAACACAATTTTGAAAATGGTGGCCGTTCATTTCGATACAGGCTTCAGTTCTTTTGTGCATATTATCGCACTATAGACTATTGCATCTAATTCCAATTGCCAGTTTCGTCCTTCGTACTAGTAACTCATGTTGAAATAATTCTGTACCTACTCTAAGTACTGTACATTCAATCTTCACTTCTGCCCGACCCGAAAATATAAAATGACTCAGACATGCTATCTACTGTCCGTCCAAGTGGTTATGCCGCAGGATTGTAGAAAGGGAGGAAATCACGTGGCAGTTAATTACTTAACGAGGCCCTTTTATTTTAGTTAAATTAAACAGCTGTATAATATTACGTAAACGTCCAATTCCTAACAGAAATTAATGTTTTCAGAAAAGAGCTAAGACAGCCCAGCTTTTACAGAGGGGCGAGCAGAAGCAGGTGGGGGAAATCGGGATGCGACGTAGGCAAACGGACAGTACCTGTGCGAAAATATGATTCAATATTGAAAGCTCTTTCATCACTGGAAAACGCGAACATATTTCTGGAACATACTATACTCAGTAACTCAATAGTGCTTACTATCTGCGGTCTTGGTTCTGTGTGGAGTTGGAACTTCATTAGTAGAAGGGGTGGGAGTGAAGTACATTCAAAAACTGAGGTACAATAAAAATTGAAGTAAAAATAAAATGATGTCCCTGTATAAGTGAAACACCCGGATATTATAAATCGTTGAAATACTCTCACAATTAAATTAAATTTAAAACTAAACTCAAACTAATTCTGCCTTCATCAACAAAATATCTACGAAAACAATAGCCACAACAGGACACCAATACTTGCTGTAACGCAGTAACGAAGATTCACACTTCCGAACAAAGCACGTGCTCGCTGCGAAACAGTCGGCAACGTCGCCTCGTTGTCATGGTCTCTGATTGGCTAGTTTGAGCGGTTGCCATGGTGATGCTTAGAATCCGCTAAACTGTTAATACCTTTCAAAGTTTTGTATAGACTGTGTACATGTGGGTGGAGTAGAGTAGCGAAGCGCTGCCAACCGAAAGTGAGCAGAATCAACACGGATGTTATTGTTCGGCAAACTTATCGAAAGCGGGAATCAAGTCGTTGACTATTTGACCGCAGGAGGACGCAAAACTGCAACAGCGGTTTATATTAGTTACAAAAATTGTATAAATGTTTTCTTTTGCTGAAAATTTTAGAAAACAGCTTACAGAAGGTCTTCAATCTAGACGATCCATTTCGACTATTTCCTTTGCAATGCAATAATACCGCTATGAGAAACAGTTTTTGAAGGTATAATATATTTTTCTTTTTGGATATAAAGACACAATGTATTCAGCTCCAACTTTTTAAACTTAAACTTAAAATGGAATTTTCATATTAACTACTTATGTCTTAAAGTACGTAAAACTCTATACAAATTTGTTCAAGCGTCGCTTTATGCCAGTAAAACTATTGAGAGCAATATTTTTAGCTCTAGTTCAGTCTATAATACAGTATGGAATTATAGGATGGGGTGGATTATCACAGAGTACCATTCGCCCATTAATATTACTACATAAAAGAATTATTAAAATATGTTTAAGAACAAAACTTGATCATCCAACTCATCTCATATAGAAAGAATTTAATATTTTAAATATCAAGCAAATTTATATGTATACTATTTTAAATCACTACCATAAATATCAAGATAAATTTATATCATCCGATCATGCCACAACACAAGAAGATAAAATATTTCGCTTCCCCTCATCGAACCAAAATGTAAGACTGAAGCAGGTCTAAGGCACAGTTCTAATTACGGTCCAAGATTATAATATAATGATTTTATAAAGAGGAATCCTAAACTAAAATTATTAAACATACATTATTGAAAAAACAAGTACTTGAACTGTTTTTAAATTTATAATCATGTAAATTCTTATTCTTCATTTATTTTTTTCTATCACTTCAACAATGTTGTATTCTCAACTAGTATGTTTATGTATACTGTAGGCTATGGTACCGTTTGTTTGTTTTTTTTTTTCCTTATTATTTTTAAACTTTATGTGTAATTATATTTAACGGTTTAATCACAGTTGTGATTATTATTATTATTATTATTATTATTATTATTATTATTTTTTTTTTCTTCTCTCCAGTTTTCATTATTGGACACACCCGACCTCAAGCATCTTGCTTTTTCGGGTGTGACCCAGTTACAATTGTATTTATACAATAAATTGTAATATGTAGGCTATTTGACTATGAGATTGGTAATCAATTTCGAATTTTGAAGAATATTCATATACTAGTATTACAATAGTAGGGCCTATTGTAAAATATTTGTTATTGCATGTAATTTTTGCTTGCAATAAAATCTTTGTAAATCCTGTAAAATGATGTATAATAAAGTAAAGCACTATTTAACAGTTTTTATAATATAACAACTGAATAGGAGTGAACTTCTTACAGCTAGAAAGCGACAAATCATTTATTTTATTTTTTAACATTGTACAGAGCAACCAAACAAGACTTTACGGCATTTTAGCGAGCGGGTTTGCTGAATGGCTAACAGTCATTGGGTCGACCTGGTTGGCGAGTTGGTAAGTGTGCTTAAATGCGACAGGCTCATGTCAGTAGATTTACTGGCATGTAAAAGAACTCCTGCGGGACAAAATTCCGGCACATCCGGCGACGCTGATATAACCTCTTCAGTTGCGAGCGTCGTTAAAGAAAACATAACATTCAACAGTCATTGGCCGGGTATCATTCGTCCTTCACGCGGGGTTGTTGGCAAGAAGCTTTTGCAGTCAGTTGCTGTCTTGTGTTTACAGTGCAAAGAGGGTTATATTAGTGACAGACTACAGACACTAATCGCGATTATCGACCTAATCACGGTCGGGGTTGTAGTGTGTCACCGTTCCGATCGCGATCAGGAGCTTAATCCTGTTTCCAGAACTAGATAATCGCGCTGAGACACGGCCCATTTGACGAATGTAACATTTTAGTAATCTTTGGTTTCGAATCACTTTTGATTTGTATTATTTAGGAAGTCCTGATAGCTTCTGCTGTGGAATTTTGTTATGTTACCCCATCCATTGTTATATATATATATTATCCATGGCATTATCACAGTCTAGTATATACAGTCACGAATCTTGAGTTGTTGAGGGTGCTAGGAACAACAGACAGTGCCGGTACTATTTCTCATTGTCTGTGATGAGGCGATAGTAGCAATCCTAGTGGTTAGCAACTATCTATGGATGCATATTCCCTCCTAAGTATTGAGCTTCATGATTGTATATGCTAGACTGTGGTATTAGCTATATGAAAGAGAAACAAACATGAATGGCGCTAGAAAATGACATTTGGCTACTATTAAACATATTGGAGAAATTTAATGCAGATATGAGAAAAATAAAAAGACATATATTAACAAATGGCAAACTAATTATTCATGTATAGAGGGCAATAGAAGGCTGCTGAAAGAAGTTTCATTTCAATAAAAAATGGATTACAAACTGGAACTTATTTCTTTTTCAGATTTTTAATTTCAGTCTCCATTACGACGATATCGTTGAGGTTAGGGTTCATTTAAAAATATGTTTTATTACAAAATAATAAAAATAGTAATGGTATAAATTGTATCAGTTTAGATCATAAAACATGTAACAATTTTAACAAATAAATTCCCATATCTAGCTGCAACAAACAACAAAAAAGAGGAAAAACAATGAGAAAACTTCGAAAGAAAGTATGAAATTCTGATGTTGTCCAAAAGGGAAACAAATGAATCGCACTTTTTAGAAAGGAACTAAGTAAAAATTTGCGATTTTTATTTTAACTGATGAAATTATTAATACTTTCAATGCGCACTAATTGGCGGAGAAAAACACTTAGTCAAACCTCTCCCTGTATCTTTAACATCAAGTTGATATTTATATACGGCGCTGGTAAACTGGTATTTATTCATAAAATAAGTTTCTTTTGCTCTTCAGAAAAGTAGCATATTTTGACTTAGTTCCTTCCTAAAAGGTGCGATTCAAATATAAAAGTATGCACACAGAGAAAATTTTTTTCTCTATGGTAATTCAGCTGTTGACCAATTGGGACCAAGCGTGACTATACTCTTTTTTTTTTTTTTGAAAGATGGGACATGACAGTTAAGCGGCCGAGTTGCCAGCTGATAGAAGCTAACAATTGACGTTAAGATAGCTGGCGTTAAAACATTCATTGACAATTGACGCGAAGGTAAGAAAACAATACAAAAATCTACAGAGAATCAAAGACGAAACGTACCAATGTTAACATTGTGTGCACAATAAATGTCGCCAAGAGAACTATTAAGCACTCGCCACGTGGGAATTGTATGTTCGGAAAACTCAACCGTTGTTACCATAGCAACAGGTCTACCACGCTATGTGACATATACGCTATGTGACATATATATATATATATATATATATATATATATATATATATATATATATATAAGTAACCAATTATTGATAAATAGATTTAACTTAAATATATTTTTATATAAGTAATATATTCAAATAATTTATATTTATATTAATATAAATCATACATACATACATACATACATACATACATACATACATACATACATACATACATACATACATAGTTGTTTTTCTGATCGCAACGCTCCTGTCATGCCCCATCTTTCAAAAAAATAAGTATAGTATGTCTACACATTTTCGGTAATCGCGATCGGAGATAATCGCGATTAGCAACTGTAGTCTGTAACTAGTATTAGGATTAGAATCATGGTTACGTACGCCACTGAGCAGAGAGTGTTTATTGTCAAAACTTACTGTACCTGTTAAAGAAGATGTCTTACGATACGTGTTTATGAAAACTTCGTATAGGTACGTTTTCGTCATGCTGCGAGGCCTTCGATTTTTATTGTAGGGGAATTAAAAAAAAAGTGTATAGAAGAAATCCACGAACAGTTGGGGACCTGGAGAAAGAAATCCGGAGAGTGATAAATGAAATTACACAATAAGAGTCGCAACGAGTGTCACAAAACTTTCTTCGGAGATGTCAGGAATCCTTGGACCAAAACGGGCATTATTTCAGCAGTTTCCATGATATTCAGGTAAGAGTGAGAAAGAGAATTTATCTTTTAATTTATCTTCAACTTGCTTATTTGTGTCCTATGTTGCCGAGAAAATTTAATTTAATTCATCTTCAATTCTTTAATTTATCTTCAACTTTCTTATTTGTGTCTTATGTCGCCGAGAAAATTTAATTTAATTTATCTTAAATTCTTTAATTTATCTTCAACTTGCTTATTTGTGTCCTATGTTGCCGTGAAAATTTAATTTAATTTATCTTAAATTCTTTAATTTATCTTCAACTTGCTTATTTGTGTCTTATGTCGCCGAGAAAATTTAATTTAATTTATCTTAAATTCTTTATTTATCTTCAACTTGCTTATTTGTGTCCTATGTTGCCGAGAAAATTTAATTTAATTTATCTTAAATTCTTTAATTTATCTTCAACTTACTTATTTGTGTCCTATGTTGCCGAGAAAATTTAATTTAATTTACCTTCAATTCTTTAATTTATCTTCAACTTGCTTATTTGTGTCTTATGTCGCCGAGAAAATTTAATTTAATTCATCTTAAATTATTTAATTTATCTTCAACTTGCTTATTTGTGTCTTATGTCGCCGAGAAAATTTAATTTAATTTATCTTCAATTCTTTAATTTATGTTGCAGCGATTCTTCCGCAGGGTGACTGAAATGAACGCGGGCGATGCACCTTCCATATTCCAGCAACCGCGGTATCAGCGACGCGCTAAAATGCCATAAAGTCTTGTTTGGTTCTCTCTGTATGATTTCAACAGAGTATGAAAATGATAAAATAAGTACATAATTAATTAATGCACTGTACATTTACAAATTACATATCACAACTAATACTGCATAGTGTATACCATCCAGATTTCGTTTCTTTAATCAAGGAAAGCGAAGATCTGTGCGCTTAAGGTTTTCCTGAATCCATTGGTCTGCACGTTGGTTAAGTTCCGGGGTAAATTCTTCTTTCCAACTGCCAATTTTCCCTACAACAAACAATATAATAGTTCTTTGTTACATGCATCATATAACACATTACAACATAAAACTATGGTGCCTGTTTACAGTTTTCGAAACATAAAAAAGACTGAAAATCTTTACAATGAGCACTATGCATAAAACAATTCCTTGGTACGTACTGGAAATCAATTTTCACCTAAACTTCCATATCAGAACGAACTTGTTTCGTTCTCTGCTCTTGGTATAGATCATCAGATAAAAAGGAATGCACAAAGTGACATGGATAAGAAATAAGCTCAGAATAATGGAGAAATGACAATGACTCACTTGACCGTTCAGTGCTTGGCGCTGGAAATCATGGGTGCTATTCATAGACAATTCGCTAGCCCGCGCTACGAACGTGCTAAACTAGCCCCGGCTATCGACTGATTACTTGTACAGGATTCATATCATATCATATCATATCATATCATATCATATCATATTATATCATATCATATCATATCATATCATATCATATCATATCATATCATATCATATCATATCATATCATATCATATCATATCATATCGCTAACACTGGTTTATAAATACGAAAAACGTTAGTTCGCTGATCATCCACTGGAAGCCGCGCTAAGAATGTCTATGAATACGGCCCCATGTAATCAAAATAGAATAGCCAACAAGCATGTCAGAACATATTTCAATGACGTTACTTCCTAAATTAATCTTCTCAATGGAAACTAGAACATATTTTCAGAAAACTACCCTCTAAATTAAGTAATCAATATTCGAATATAGACACACTTATCGAAAATGAATTTCATAAGTATTGTACAGATATGGAAATAAGTCCGAGAGTACGGAAGTAATTTAATTAATACTCGTAGGGCATGTCCTCGTCAAAGCGCAAATCCCTAATTAATATTCATATAAGATGACTTCATTAATATTCAATAATTACCCCTAATTAATATTCATATAAGATGACTTCATTAATATTCAATAATTGCCCCTAATTAATATTCATATAAGATGACTTCATTAATATTCAATAATTACCCCTAATTAATATTCATATAAGATGACTTCATTAATATTCAATAATTGCCCCTAATTAATATTCATATAAGATGACTTCATTAATATTCAATAATTGCCCCTAATTAATATTCATATAAGATGACTTCATTAATATTCAATAATTGCCCCTAATTAATATTCATATAAGATGACTTCATTAATATTCAATAGTTGCCCCTAATTAATAGTCATATAAGATGACTTCATTAATATTCAATAATTTCCCGTAATTAATATTAATAGAAAATGACTTCATTAATATTCAATAATTGCTCCTAATTAATATTCATATAAGATGACTTCATTAATATTCAATAATAGCCCCGAATTAATATTCATAGAAAATGACTTCATTAATATTCAATAATTGTCCCTAATTAATATTCATATAAGATGACTTCATTAATATTCAATAATTGCCCCTAATTGATATTAATATAAGATGACTTCATTAATATTCAACCATTGCCCCTAATTAATATTCATATAAGATGAATTCATTAATATTCAATAATTTCCCCTAATTAATATTCATATAAGATGACTTCATTAATATTCAATAATTGCCCCTAATTAATATTCATATAAGATGACTTCATTAATATTCAATAATTGCCCCTAATTGATATTAATATAAGATGACTTCATTAATATTCAACCATTGCCCCTAATTAATATTCATATAAGATGACTTCATTAATATTCAATAATTTCCCCTAATTAATATTCATATAAGATGACTTCATTAATATCAAATAATTGCCCCTACTTAATAATCATAGAACGCGACCAGATTAAAATTCAAATCACGTTCGTACTGCTGCCAGATTAAGGATTTGCGTCCATTAGTTCTCTACTAAGTCATCTTATATTATTATTTTTACTATTATCCAAATAATCGCGAGCTACACAATTGAAGAATGTTGGGTACTAAATTAATAAATATTGTATTAGGATTTCAGGATTTCATTTGAAGGGTTCAGAGCCACAGTGGGCCAAGCACCATTTATTAAAAGCGGAGAAAGCAAGGATTAAAGTTAAGCGAATACCATAGTTTAATGAAAATTGACATATTTAGTTTAATGTGTATACTTTATATTACTTGCTATATGTTTCCATTGAATTATGGTAATAACTTCATTTTAACCCTTGTTTTCTTCGTTTTTAATATATGGCGCTTGGCCCACTCTGGCTCTGAACCTTTCATTTAAAAAAAATTACATATTAGGATTTGCACAAGCATAAACGCAAACCCACACAAACGCACAAATATGGACATACACACGTACAGACAAATGCATACTCAAAAACGCAAATACACACGAACGCAAACACACACAAATACACACATTGAAGAAACACAAACAGAAAACTATTTTTTTTTAATTCGAGTATCACAAATGCACTTTAAATAAAACAATGAATAGTAAATAAATAAAATTATATTAAAGCTTATCTGACTATATTATAAAATTAATATTTACCATTCCTAATAAAGTTTTGCTCTCCAACATTCATCAGACCAATTTCTTTCATAACGTCAAAGTTCACAGCTGAATTGCCACGAAAGTTTTTTATATCAAGATAGTTGACCAATGTTGACACTTGCTCATCATCTAATGGTCCTCGTTCCAGAAACTTTGCCACCTTTCGAATGGTTTCAGGTAAATTCTGAAAAGAGAAACATTTAAATTTCTATTTTGATTTTCAAGGAACAAACATTGTTTTGCTACGTTGATAAACTTTGATATTGTTTTCTCTTCAGTCACATGCATGGATGTAACGTTACCTTGAGACTGAATTTATGTCATTATGTTCTGTCGACAGAAACTGGAGTTACTATTTTGAGTTTTATTTCATGATATGCCATATCTTGTGACTTTCTTATATGCAGGGTGATTCACGAGGATTTACCGTCCTTTACGGAGCTTATTTCTGAAGACATTTTGAGCAAAAATGTCTTACTATAATCATAGTTCCTATTCTCAATAGTTTCAAAGTTACATTAATTTAAAGTTGTTTGTAAAATACGTTTTTTCTTTAGTTTGAAGGTAAAAGAATAATACAAACAGAGAATGAAACATTCAGAAGTATCATTTCTTTAATTGGCAAATATTATGAAGTTAAAACTGTGCTGTGAACTCCTTAGTTGCTTCGTACAGACATCTTTTTCTATTTTTAACTAGGAAATTACATTATTCTTACGCACTTATCACAACAATTATTACAAATCACACCACTTCCACCGACTTAATTATTTGCAGTTCAATTTTTCATCCTAATTTATTCTTGGAGAGTTTACAACACTTTTTTAAAAATGTCGCCGTCCGCTTGAGTACACTTGGCCGCACGCTTGTGAACGGCACTCGTCGCGCTACGTAACTGCATACGGCTATCTTTGATTTCCGTAGCGCTCGCGCTGGCTGCTGACTGCACGCTGACCAAGATCACGCGTTCACAGCAATGCGTTCCAATAACGAAACGTAACTTTGTAAATATTGAGAATAGGACCCATGTTTATATGATATTTTTTGCTCAGAATGTCTTCGAAAATAAGGTCCGTAAAGGACGGTAAATTCTCGTGAATCACCCTGTATAAGCATAACAAATCGTATGGGTATAACATAACAGATCTGCTGTACATTCCAAAGTATAAAAAACTCATCAATTCACCGTATTTTTATTCGATTTTTGAACCGATTTAATAACTTTATCGTTTAATTAGCCTGACGTTTATTTCAGATATGATATGTATTACACAGTATTTAATGTGATTAAATATAAATTCTAAAACACCTGTTTCCGAATAGTATGAGTTCGTCATGAGATTTAAGTTTCATTCATTTTTTTTTTTTTTTTTTGTATTCCATTGATCTTACCATATCGCCATTGTAGCTCTGAAATGTAGAACAGATAAGAGATTATAAGAAATCAACAATGTAATACATTATTATTATTATTATTCTTATTATTATTATTATTATTATTAATTTAATGCTCCAGACTATTGGGACTCAGCCACCAGTCTTCTAGCCTCCCAATATATTTGTCCATTCGTCCCGTTCCAGAATTTGTGAAGTGCAGTACATTTTCTAAGATGGTCGCAGTTCATGATGGCATTTCTTCTGCACAGCATACAGTTCGGTAAATCCAGAATGTTGAAGCGATGGAGGTTTCTGCCAAGCAGTCGTGTCCTGTAGTTAGGCAGAATGCTGCTACAGCTTCACTTCGGGAATGATGTTTTTTTTTTCCGTTACTAATTTTGCCCACATCTTACCTCGGCTAATTTCTCTCAGTTGGTTTGATCTTTCCTTTCTTAAAGTGGAAATGGTTATTGATTTTGCTGAACAAAAAGATAGAGTTGTTTCCTGTGGAGGATCAACTATTTTTGTGCCTTTTTCGCCAGAAGATCAGCTATCTCATTTCCTTTGATACCAACATGAGAAGGAATTTATTGGAGTGTGATTTCCTTGCCTGTTTCTTGTAATCTCTTGATTAATGTTGTGATTTCTGAAACTTTGGATGTCGATATATATCTTGCACTTGATATGGCTTGGACAGCAAAGGTGGAGTCATAAAATATAGCCACTTTGTGGAATGAATTTAATCTAACACAGTTTGGACAGGGCAATGCGTATTGCTTCTAGTTCTCCATCAAAATTAGTTTTTAATCTTCCTGCAGAAGTGTAGAAATTGAAGAGTGTGCTGCACACTCCAGTGCCTACACAACCTCCTTCTTCTATCAGTGAACCAGTAGATACCGAGCTGGAGTTTAAAGTCAAGTGCGGGAGAGTGATCGAAGATCGTAGTGAAACTTTAATTTACATTAACATTTACTTTTTTTAAGGTTGGATATTGCTTTAAAAACTTCATATTTTTTTACTATATTACGGTAAAAACATAACGATAAGAATTACTATAATCGTTTTTTATATTTATTTAACTTATCAACCTATAAATTTTGACATTTGACTTCAGACGCATATACACTCTTTATCTGATACCCATTTCAGCGAGTGTTGACGACCAATGCTCTATCTGAAACATTCTCATAGAGGATTCTTCCTCTTCTTTTGAATTTGTTGACCGAAAGTCTGATAAAATGGCTCTGGCACAGTGGCGGCATGTTCCATGCTCTGTGACGTCATACCACGGAGCCGCCACGCTCTTTGCTCGGCAAACTGCGTACTGAGCACAGCGTGGAGAGAAGGTTCAACTGAACAGTGGCGGTACGGCACCTATGCACTGACAGAGCGCGAACCATTCTTCTGAGATGGTATGGGAACAGCAAATTACAATACATTTGTACGAAAACAAAACTGTACAACCGTGATAAATCAATGTAACAAAATATTTTGGTTTGTGATCAATTTAATATACTTGCAATAATATGAAATTCATAATACAGCCAGCTGCAGAAGCGTTCGCATATATAAATGAGGCTCCGATACTGCTATAAACATACAAATATAGGAATAAATACTTTAAGCCAGTGATCTGCAGAATCAGTGGTCTGTGACGTCATCCCTCAGAGCAAATCGCTCTCTCTTTTAAGAACATCGGCATCCAGAGCCCTGAGGGCGAAGAATATCTTCAATACTGAACTCTACAGTGACGACCTATAGACCTACATCTAATTTCGTGCATATGATTATTTTATAGGACTTAGCTCGGTTTTGTTTCCTTTTCGAGAAAAAATGGTTTTTATATGAAACATTCCTTAGCGTATTTTGGGAAATCCATTGATTTAATTCCCAATATGCTCCGTCGGTTTAAGAGAGCAGTGTATTATGATAACAAATGATTGAAGTAATTTTAGTTTTGTCTCTTAAATGTGTATAAATTTGATCCGAAGAAATGTAACTTTTCGTTCAGCAAAAGGAAATTTACAATGTTACATTTGTTCGGATCAAATTTCTGCACGTTTAAAGGACAAAGGTAAAATTCTTTCAATCAATTATTAATCATAATACACCGCTCTCTTAAATTGACTGAGCATATTAGGAATTAAACCAATGGGTTTCACAAAAATCCTATGAAATACTTCATATATTTAGCCTGGCGAGTTGCTCCCTTGGTTTGAATGGTAAATTATTAATTGATTAACTAGTGGACTTACTCGTTTTAATTATGTAAGATTTGTACGGCTTACAGCTGTTTCAGTGCTTCACGCACCATCCCCAGAGCCTACTAGATCACGGCGTCATCTCCAACTTCTTAACACGAGTAAGTCCACTAGTTAATCAATTAATTATATTCAAGTGTTAAAAGTAGTGTACGCAAGATTCAAAATGTAAATTATTTAAAAATAGCGTGTAAGAGGGCCTTAGACTAGAAATGTTTAGCTTAAATGTAGTTCTGTTTATAAGTATGCATAAGAGTAATTATTTGTCTTATTTGAACTGTTGCATCATTGAAGCGAGATGAGTCAGTGAAGTTATGGTTTTACAGTGCAGTGAATAGTTCCGATCAGTGATAATTTATAGCGTCAATGAAATGTGTTCTATAGTGTCGTAAAATGTGTTATAGAGTGTCAGTGAAATGTGTCCTAAAGTGTCAGTGAAATGCGTCATAGTGCCACTACAATGAGTGAGATGAGAGTAAAGTGAAAGACTACTGAAACGTATGTAGAGCCTATACATATTATGTAGGTTGTATTGTAAAATCAGGTTATTTTATGTTTTATTATTAATTATAATTATTGTGTTAAATTGTATTGTGTATTCTTATTGTATTGTGTATATAATTCTATTGTGTATTGTATAAGTGTATTGTGTATTGTAATTTTATTGTGTATTGTTTATATTGTGTATACCACTGCCACCGGGTGCTTACCCACTTGCAGTGTAAATAAATACATACACATATACAATAATTTTTATCTCGATAAGGAAGTAAAAACGAGCAAAATTGTATTTAGCTTGTTTGTTTGAAATATTTCAAAGAATAAGCCCCTGAAATTAATAACATTACGTACGGGTCATTCTGTATAGATACAAACAACGTATAAATAAAACTAGAACTTAACCAATTCCCTGAACAACTTATTATTATTATTATTATTATTATTATTATTATTATACATCTGTAATAGCTTGCCACTGCACGATTGCTGTGCTCCTCTTCAGGTGCTCATCTAGTCTGACCTTGCTCCGTCGTCACAAATGCACAACCTGCCGACCACTGCTCTAGCAGGAATTGGTTCCTGAAATTTTCGTTCAACTCTTGCCGCACTTGCTCATACGTCAATAATCGCATTCACTTGTAAAGAACCACTTCTAGATCTTCAACAGTAAGCATATTTTTTAATTATTTTGAAACCAAACGGAAATATTACTGTTTACATGAAAATTGATCGAGACTTTTTGGTCCACATTTCATTATTTCCAAGCACTATAACATTTCTTCATTACTTTACCTTATTCATCTCCTCATAGAACAAAAAGAGCATATTGGGATTGTGCCTGCGTTCCCAACCTTCAATGACATGTGACCAGTATGGTGTCCAGGGATCTGTGAAATATTAATATTAGTTAGATCTATTATGAAAATAACTAACAATGAAATGTACCTATGTACGCAATGTTCAGAAACATTGGTAAAACGTCTATAAGAGATTAAAGAAACAAATAAGATAAAGTTGCTTATTTCCTACGAATGCCCTCCATTTATAAATTAATAACATTTAGGCCCCTTTCCTCAACCTTTTGTTAAAATGCACCTAACATAGCGTTAATTAACTGTAAGTTAACGGTCTTACTAATAAACAGTGTATAGTTTTTATACATGGAGGGTAGCTGCGAATATATTGAATAAGCAGTCGTGGACAGCCGATAAGGGGTGGTCCTCCAGCTTGGGGGTTGGGCGAAGGGCTAACAACCCATCACCGTAAAAAACAGCTTGTTACGTATCCCTATAATAAGCCTCGGAATAGGACTGATTCTCTGGCACGACCACAGCAAAGGAATAAGGTTTTGAGATTTGGCACTTGGAACGTAACTAGTCTTTATAGAACAGGAGGGGTAACATTAGTAGCAAAAGAACTAGCTAGATATAGAATAGACTTTGTGGGAGTACAAGAGGTTAGGTTAGATGGGAATGGCATATCACAAATAGGAGATTACTTGTTGTATTATGGGGAAGGAAACAATAATCACCAATTAGGAACAGGATTCTTTGTTCATAAAAGAATAAAATCAGCAGTAAAAAAGGTCGAATTTATCAGTGACAGGTTATCATATTTAGTACTTAAGGGTAGATGGTGCGACATCATAGTTATAAATGCTCACGCCCCTACAGAAGAGAAAGACGACCATATAAAGAATAGCTTCTATGAGGAATTGGAACATACTTTTGATCAGTTCCCTAGATATCACATGAAAATTTTATTGGGGGATTTCAATGCTAAAGTAGGACGGGAGGATATTTTTAGACCAACTATTGGAAAAGAGAGCCTACACGCAATTAGTACTGACAATGGAGTTAGATTAGTCAACTTTGCCACATCGAAAAATTTAATTGTCAAAAGTACAACATTCCCCCATAAGGATATACATAAATATACTTGGACTTCTCCAGATGGATTGACACACAACCAAATAGATCACATCTTGATAGATAAACGGAGACATACTAGTATAGTAGATATTCGAACTTTCAGGGGTGCAGACTGTAATTCTGACCATTATTTGGTGATTGGAGAATTAAGAGAAAGATTATCAGTAGCCAAGCGAGTAGAGCAGCAAGTTAATATTACTAAATTCAATATTTTGAAATTAAAGGACGAGGAAGCTAAGCAAAATTATCAGGTCGAAATTTCGAATAGGTTTGCCACTTTAGAAAGTTCCGACGAAGTTGAGAAAGAATTAGATGTTAATAGCGTGTGGGAAAATATCAGAGATAGTATCAAAATTGCAGCTGAGCAGAGCATAGGTTATTATGAAACTAAGAAAAAGAAACCGTGGTTTGATGAAGATTGTTGCATGGTAGTAGAAAGAAGGAAACAGGCAAAATTGAAATTCTTACAGGATCCAGTTGAGGAGAAGAGAGATAATTATTTCAATGAAAGACGGGAAGCAAGTCGTACACTTAGGAATAAAAAGAGAGGTTACTTGAAGGAAAAACTGAATGAGGTAGAAACAAATAGTAAGAATAAAAACATTCGAGATTTATATAAGGGTATAAAGGAATTTAAGAACGGATATCAGCCAAGGGTAAACGTGATCAAGGATGAGAATGGTGACTTGCTTGCAGACTCTCCATCAATCCTAAACAGATGGAAAAACTATTTTGCGCAACTACTAAATGTACATAGGCCAAATAGAAATGATCGGGACGAAATTGAAATACAAACTGCTGAGCCATTTATACCCGAACCCACACTTTCAGAAGTCAAAATTGCGATAGAAAATCTGAAAAAGTACAAGTCTCCAGGTATCGATCAAATTCCAGCAGAATTAATACAAGAGGGTGGAAGTGCATTATATAGCGAAATTTATAAACTTGTACTTGCTATTTGGGAAAAGGAAATTGTACCAGAACAATGGAAGGAGTCCATAATTGTACCTATTTTTAAAAAGGGGGACAAAACCAACTGTGGTAACTTTCGAGGAATATCACTTTTGTTGACGTCGTACAAAATTTTGTCCAATATTCTTTTGAGAAGATTAACTCCGTACGTAGATGAAATTATTGGGGATCATCAGTGCGGTTTTCGGCGTAATAGATCGACTATTGATCAGATTTTTTGTATTCGACAGATAATGGAGAAAAAATGGGAGTATAAGGGTACAGTACATCAGTTATTCATAGATTTCAAAAAGGCATATGACTCGGTTAAGAGGGAAGTATTATATGATATTCTTATTGAATTTGGTATTCCCAAGAAATTAGTTCGATTAATTAAAATGTGTCTCAGTGAAACATACAGCAGAGTCCGTATAGGTCAGTTTCTATCTGATGCTTTTCCAATTCACTGCGGGCTAAAGCAGGGAGATGCACTATCACCTTTACTTTTTAACTTCGCGCTTGAATATGCCATTAGGAAAGTTCAGGATAACAGGCAGGGTTTGGAATTGAACGGGTTACATCAGCTTCTTGTCTATGCGGATGACGTGAATATGTTAGGAGAAAATACACAAACGATTAGGGAAAACACGGAAATTTTATTTGAAGCAAGTAGAGCGATCGGTTTGGAAGTAAATCCCGAAAAGACAAAGTATATGATTATGTCTCGTGACCAGAATATTGTACGAAATGGAAATATAAAAATTGGAGATTTATCCTTCGAAGAGGTGGAAAAATTCAAATATCTTGGAGCAACAGTAACAAATATAAATGACACTCGGGAGGAAATTAAACGCAGAATAAATATGGGAAATGCGTGTTATTATTCGGTTGAGAAGCTCTTATCATCCAGTCTGCTGTCCAAAAATCTGAAAGTTAGAATTTATAAAACAGTTATATTACCGGTTCTTCTGTATGGTTGTGAAACTTGGACTCTTACTCTGAGAGAGGAACATAGGTTCAGGGTGTTTGAGAATAAGGTGCTTAGGAAAATATTTGGGGCTAAGCGGGATGAAGTTACAGAAGAATGGAGAAAGTTACACAACACAGAACTGCACGCATTGTATTCTTCACCTGACATAATTAGGAACATTAAATCCAGACGTTTGAGATGGGCAGGGCATGTAGCACGTATGGGCGAATCCAGAAATGCATATAGAATGTTAGTTGGGAGACCGGAGGGAAAAAGACCTTTAGGGAGGCCGAGACGTAGATGGGAGGATAATATTAAAATGGATTTGAGGGAGGTTGGGTATGATGATAGAGACTGGATTAATCTTGCACAGGATAGGGACCGCTGGCGGGCTTATGTGAGGGCGGCAATGAACCTTCGGGTTCCTTAAAAGCCATTTGTAAGTAAGTAAGTAAGTAAGTAATAGTTTTTATACGAGACTTATGCAGAGTTGGGACAGAAAACGTTACTAATAAACCTTGCATAAGCGATTGACGTATAAACAGGCTGTAACTATACAATGGGAATCGCTTTGCAATAGTTATATACATGAAACTCCTAGTTTAAGCGTTGTCTATAGAGAAAAAATGGCCTCCCCTCTAACAGCTGTTCTTATCGACTGTCATTTTTTGATGATGGTTGCCTTGTAACCACAGAAGAACAAACCAAAGAGAACAGAAAACAGAGAAGGCCATGACTGATGTTTATGCTTACCTGTGTGATTATCCGAAATATTAGTTCATTACTCTTCAACTGCTAGACTTTCAGATATTGAAGTGTTATATTATTGTGAATTAGTGGCTGCTTCTTCTATGATTATGTTAGTAAGGTGGACTTTTGCCTATTTCCTATGAAATCCTTGATTTCACCTTCTCGTTCTTGGTTTGAAGAAAATTTTTTGGGATTTACCAACATTAACTTTCTTATCGATTATACAAAGCTCTATTTTTTTTAGTGTCTTACTACTTATTATTTTGTGCGATCTTCACTATCAGTCAAGTACTGCTTTGCGTGTTTCGTGTAAATTCTGTGAAATGATGGCATATGTGTATATAATTTCGTCCAGATATTAAGTCTTTCCGTAACTAAGATAAAAAATTCAAGTTTTGTACATGTTACTTGCATACGAAAGGAGCTTTTACTATCAAGGAATAACGTATTGTTTATTCGCCTATATTTGCTGAAAGTCAATTGTGTGGAAAAACTTTTACTACTAGAGGCATTAATATTCACTTGGCCCGCAGTCACGACTCTATACAAGAATCGCTAAATAATATTAATGAAGACATATTATACGATCCAGATCAGAAGAACGAAGACCCAGTGACTTCACAGATTAATTATAGCTCTAATATAGAACAAATTAATCACCTTATGGGCGATACTGATAATAACGAATCCTCAATACCCAAGATAATTCAACACCATATGAATATGAATGATATTTGCTCTTCCTCTACAACTTCAACTCCTTACCTGGTTTCAACAGCTCTATGTAAGGCATGTGGCAAATCGTTTTCTCAACGGGGTATCAATCTTCACATTGCCCGATGTCATGAATCTTTGAATCATAATCCAAAAGTATCGTCTAACATTTCTGTCAATATTTCTCATGTTTTGATCGATTCAAGTCCTTCTTCCAATAATATTACGGAAGGATTCTTTTCATGCCCTATTTGTCCTTCTACAGATTCCAAGATCTTCAAATCTGCTAGGGGATTAAAGATTCATTGTTCTCGAGTTCATTCTCAATCTTTTATTCCAGATTCTTCTACACCTAATTCTATAGATGATTTTTTCTCTAAACTAAGTACCAACAAGAAAAATGTTAATGTATTACGCCGAATACCTAAAGGCGCTAGATCTTCAGCTGCCAGTCGCTTAAGTCAACAAATTGATTTTTGTTTATCGCACAATACTACTACCTCCTGGCATGATTTATTTCTTTTCGCATATTTAGCTCTTCGAGTTCCTGATCGTTCTGGTAATAAATCTCTAACATCTAAAATTAAAGACAATGTGACAAACTTCCCATCCAATCCTCCTCATGTCAGGAATCGTTCATATAAAGGTGATTCTCCTTCTAATCAAATCCGTCGTCTAGAACAGAAAGTTTCGGAAGGAGATATCCGTGGCGATGTTCGCTTCTTATCTTCGGATATGGGAGTTGCAGATCCAACAACTGCTACATATGATGTTTTAAAATCTAAACATCCACCTCCTTCTAGACCTTCCTCCTTCCCTGACTTTCCTGATCCTGCAGCACCCAGCCTATCAGTCACCAGCGAAGACGTCTTTAAATCTCTACAGAGCTTTCCACAAGGTTCCGCAGCTGGTATCGATGGTTTACGACCTCAACACCTTAAGGATCTGGTTTCTGTATCTGCAGGTGATTCCGGTAAACGGCTTCTTTCTTCGTTAACCCACCTTTGCAATTTTCTGTTACATGGCGACTTAAATCCTGGGATTTGTCCTGTATTTTACGGAGCTTTCCTTATTGCGATCAATAAGAAGAATGGTGGCATCAGACCTATTGCCATTGGGAACATTTTCCGAAGATTGGTATCCAAAATAGCTTGTGTTAGTGTCAAAGAAGAAATTAGTGCATATTTTAGACCGAATCAATTTGGCTTCGGTTCATCTCAGGGCTGTGAAAGTATTATTCACTCATTGCGCTCATTCATTTCTGCCAATTCTCACTCTGATAAAATCGTTCTTAAGTTAGATTTCAGAAATGCCTTCAATTATATTGAAAGAGATACCATGTTGCAAGCTGTCAAACTTAAAATTCCACAACTTTTCCCCTATTTCTGGCAATCATACAGACACCCTTCTACTTTATTTTTTGGTTCCGATACAATTATGTGTCAATCAGGTTGCCAACAAGGGGATCCGGCTGGCCCTTTACTTTTTAGTCTAACAATTAATCCCCTTATTAAAGAACTTATTAGTGAACTCAATCTTTTTTACTTAGATGATGGTTGCTTAAATGGAGCCCCTTCAGATGTTTTGCAAGATCTTAATAAAATAATTCAATTCGGTTCAACTATAGGGATAGAACTTAATCCTAATAAATGTGAAATTTATTTTTGTTCTAAGTTTAATCAAACTGTTTTCTCTTCTTTTCAAAAACTTGCTCCGGGTATTTTAATGTCAAAATCCACTTTAACGATTCTTGGATCTCCCGTCTTTTTGGAAGCTGCCGATCACATCGCTGAAGAAAAACTAATTTCTTTGCAATATTTCATCGATCATTTAAAACTAATACATCCTCATATTTCTTATCATCTCCTTAAAAATTGTTTTCTAACCCCTAAGATGACTTACTTTATGCGTACTACTCCTTTATGGCTTCTTCCAACTTTCCTACATAAAGCTGATGCTCTTTCTCGATCCAGTTTGGAAATGATCCTTAATATGTTTTACCGATACTAGTTGGACTCAAGCCTCTCTCCCAATTAAATTTGGTGGTGTGGGCATTCGGAAACTTTCTGACGTTTGTATACCTGCTTTTTTTCTTCTGCCTTAGGAGTTTTCCGTTGCATCAAATCGCTCTTTCCTTTGTACAATGATGCAGCTGAAATCTGTCATGTGCGTGATGCTCTGACAAGTTGGTATACTTCCTCACAAACCACTCATCCTCCTGCCCATCCTGAATTTAAAAAACAGTGGGACGTTATCTTTTCCCAAAACATTTTAGATAAACTCCTTTCTTCTTTCAAATCCGAACAAGACATTGCACGTCTCCTAGCTCTTCAAGAGAGTGAGTCTGGAGCTTGGTTACACGCATTACCTTCTCCTCACATCGGCACCCTAATATATAGTACATCCTTTAAAATCGCAATAGCTTTACGCCTTGATTGTAAACTCTGCCAGCCACACCAATGTATTTGCGGAGGAATTGCTGATATTTACGGTCATCATACACTCAGCTGTGCGAGGAGCAAGGGTCGCATTCCCAGACATACATCACTCAATGATATCATTAAAAGATCTCTGACTTCTTGTGGCATCCCGTCTTTTTTGGAACCACCAGGTATTAGTCGCGCAGATGGTAAACGACCCGATGGTCTGACCTTAATTCCATGGTCTAGAGGAAAATCTTTAATTTGGGACTCCACTTGCGTTGACACCCTAGCTCCATCTCACTTACCTAATACCTCCAGACGCGCAGCATCTGCTGATGAATTAGCCGTGAAGAAGAAAGTCAATAAATATGCTCATCTTTTAGACAATTATATCTTTGTCCCATTTGCTGTGGAGACCTTTGGTCCTTGTAGTCATGACGCTAAAGTTTTGTTATCTCAAATCGGCCAAATTTTGATCTCAATTACTGGTGATCGCCGTTGCACTACTTATTTGCGTCAACGCTTAAGTATTGCTATTCAACGCGGAAATGCAATGAGCGTTTTGGGTACTCTTCCAGAGTCCAGCCCTTTGGACAAACTTTTTCTCCTGTAAAATTTTTTATCTCTATGTAAATGTTTATATTTAGTTTTTATATACGGTATGTGTAATTGTAACGGTGAAAATATTGTTAATCAAATAATTTTTTATTTATTTTTTTTCATACGTGCATATTATTTTTGGGAGTGTTTTTTGTAAGTAATTTTATGAGGTTGTTATTGATATGCTGATAAATTATTTGTACGAATTAAAAAAATATATAACAATAAAACGTTCTTTTCAATAAGGTTTACTAAAAAAAAACAGAATAATTAGAATAATATTGCTGTAGCTTGTATTCTTTGACCAAAATATAGTGTGGTAATCGATCAGGGCTAGTTGTACTATCGATACTTAACACGGCACACTAGAGCGCTCTAACGGATGCTGTATAAAGTATATATGCTGTTAAAGTATAAAATGCTGTTAAAAATATTGCATTTCTTCAACTTTACTTTCATATTTTAACATTCTGTTTGTTAACTCTCTCTTAGGACCAGAGATTCTAGAGTTTAACCATAACCTATAACCAAGTATAGGCTCAATTCTGTTTTCTGAACTCTGACAATTGCGATTCTCGCTCTTTTCCGTTGTTTAGTTCAGAGAGGATAGAAGTCTTTCTATTCTCTCAGGTTTGATTTCTGCTTCTTTCCGTCGTCTGTATCACAGTATCGTGGAGCGGCGTATTGGTATTGCTGTTGTGAAATGGAAAACACTGGAACAATAATAAATCGAGGGACTAATTTCTCATCGTTCGAGAGAAGCCTTCTGCTGGAAATAGTTTTGAAGTATAAACCAATTACTGAGAATAAACAAACAAACAAACGGATCTACGTTGAAAGTGAAAAGTGAGGCTTTGCAGAAAATTGCCTATACCTTTTTATGAATTTCTGTTCTGTCAAATCACTGAAATCATCCGCTCTGTTTATGTATTCACGGATATCATTTTCTAAATAATCAAGATACAGAAGTTCAGCATCTAACACACCAGCCATATTGAATACTTCTATACTAACAGAGAGTTAAATGATTTAACTGCATGAAATTGGGCAGTTAAATTAACATAGGTTTTAACAAACTGTTAGTACTAATAGTAGTTGAAGAAATGCTTCAACTGTTTACAGTTAAAATGAAATAACACACTGTTATAATTTAACAAAGGTTGAAGAAACCGGGCCTTACGTTTTCTTCTTCTTATTCTTAAGAATGTATTCTTATCCTTCATATCTTGGTGTCTATGTTTGACAACTTTTCGTGTTTATTAGTAAATCTGCATGTATTAATGTATAAGTAATAATTAATAAAGCTTGATAGAGCGTGTCATGTAATTTGAAAGATTTTCCTGAAGTATGGCATTTTCCATAAACTTAGGACTATTCCGCTTTTTTATGATTCCGTGTTTACAAAACGAAAGTGGATATAAAAGAAATTAATATGATTATAAGAAAAGAAAAATTATTTAAATAGGCCTATCTGCAATTTCCTAATCATTATAAACCTATTGCTATTACAAACACTAGGCCATCTAATAATGATGCTACTTACGCAAGTTCTTTTCAAAATAATCCCAGTAGCGAGGAAAGTCGCCAAGGTAGCCTTGAGTACGAATCAGTCTATTTAGATGGTAAAATGACACAGCAACATCCTTGGGGTTTCTGGCCACATAAATTACCTAAAATGTTAGAAAATTATATTCAGTGAAATACGATATTCAAAATTGACTATATTTATACATACAGACCGATTATTTAGTCCTGACAGCTCAGCGATGCGAAAGATTGGAAGTAATAGTAGTAGTGGGTAGAGTTCCGGAGAAGAGATAGGAGCGAGCCGTCAGTAAAGAAATGCAGTACAGCTTAACTGTACTGGAAACACAACGCTCTATCGCACGCACAACATCCGATCGCTCTGAAAGCAAACGACAGACTCACCCGAACACCCCTTGGCATAGGAATCGCCTGACCCAGGCGCACATTGTCGGCGACTGTCAGGACTAAATAATCGTACTGTACTTTCATAAATGGTAATACGAAATGAATCTGTAAAATTTAATACGAGTATAATCACTTATATATGAAAACAAAATAATTATAATATAAAAATGTGTTTTATCAATAAAACGTCGATGGACAATATAAGTATCGTATTGTAGTTCCTAGTTGTTATATTTACCTACAATACTACGAGTAGTTGAACTACTATTCAATACTGATCAGCAGAGCTAGGATTTTAATTAAATCAAACCTAAAATGCAGTTACGAGTGATCGGACAAAAGAGAACTGCTTCAGATCACAGCATTTGGAGAAATTGAAGATAATTTATTGGAAGATGTTATGACATTAAATAATGTTAACAGAAGAAGTAGGATCTGAAAAATTTTTTATTTGCTGCTGACTTTTTTTCTAGTCCCCAGCCCATACTTTTCTGTCAAAGTTGATGGGCATTTCCCCTTTTCTGACAGTCCTTCTAGTTCGGATCTGCCCAACTGACAACTGTTGCTTGCCTCTCATTATTCCTGCTCTTGCAGAAATGGAAACGGTGCTTGGAGGTAATTCGTTTTATATCCAAATAAAGTACAGTATATGCCCTGTTTTAATAAGGTCCCTGTGGGTATTAAGGCCCACCTAACGGATTTTTTTTAAAAACATAAAATTTACACTGTCACACGTTAAAAGTGTTAAAATTGTTTAAAAAGGTATTTACCTTCGACAGACAAAGACAACTACACGGAAGAATTAAACACAATAAAATATATAGCACAAGACAATGGAACAACCCAAACATAATAGACACACTAATAAAAAAGGCAAAACAAAAACAGACCAAACCAACACAAACAGCACGCGAGAATAAATACATAACATTAACATATCACAATACGAATACCCACAAAATCGCAACTTCATTCAGAAAACTAAAGTACAAAATTGCATACAAAACAAATAATACAACACAGAAATACTTAAATAACCACACTAAACATTCAAATATATATAATTCAACTGGAGTTTATAAATTAAAATGCAATAGTTGCCCACATTTTTACATAGGACAGACAGGAAGATCCTTTCATACAAGATACAACGAACATATTAAAGCTATAACCAAACCTTACATTACATCAAATTATGCAGATCACATTATCGACAATAATCATGACTACAATAATATAGAAACAAATATGGAAATTTTACACATCACACCAAAAAGTTTACAGTTAAATATCCTAGAACAATACGAAATATATAAGAATACAATAGCACACCCACATTACATACTTAATACGCAACTACAGTTCAATACGCACACATTGTTTGACATCATAATACGTCATAACATACAGACAGCCAACCCCCACCATAGGAACAACACACCCCCACCCCTACCATCGACAACTGCACATCGCAGAGCCAAAATCAGCAGTGGTTCAAGAGACACTGAAGACGACGACAAATAGCGTCGAAGCGGGCCGTCTGTCGAAGGTAAATACCTTTTTAAACAATTTTAACACTTTTAACGTGTGACAGTGTAAATTTTATGTTTTTAACAAAGTGTTAACGAGAACTTTAATCAATGGATTTTTTTTATTATGACCGCTACTGAAGTTGGTTTAGAAATACACTAATGAGGTAATGTCTAAAGATGTTTATTTATGTAACAAAATACAAAAAGGACAGACTGATATATCAAAATGTTTCCCTCTTATTCCAAATTTGGCAAATCTTTACAACTGGGCCTTATTTCCCGAGTAGTCTGTTAATACGACCCATGCCGTAGGGTAATAGAGCCCAAAGAGAATACATTTCAATTAACTCATCAAATTAAGAAACAGAGTTAATATCACAATAACATAAAGTGAAATGAATAGAAGCAACAGTTACATGAACTGGAATACCTGAACAATCGTATTTGTAAACAATAGTGACAATAAACTTCTGAAAATCTGAAGCAGTGTGTCACAGAGAAAATCTGATAATTCCAAACATTTACGGCATACAAAGACATCTTTATCAGAGACAGTGAGGCCCACACAAACTTCATGGACCCACAATGAACATGATGCACACTGTCTCATATCCAATGCTTCAGCTGATTCACAGACAAAACAGTACCAATCCTTATTAACATCATGTCTCGACTGGGAGATATTGTTCTTTTTCAAGTCAACTTTCTTCCTTAGTGTTTTTCCTCTTAGGGGTTGGATTCTTATTTCCCATTCCTTTGTTATTGTCTTCCTTATATCTTTCTTCTTCGCTCTCTTTGGTTGCTTTCACAAAGAATTCCTTTGTAAGTGTGATTGCTTTATAATTTAATGATTTTTTTACTGATTACCCGTTTCTCGCATGCTACTTTCTTCGGTGTGCTCAGAGTAGTTGCGAATGGGCTTATTATCTTACCAGTATTTTTTATTTGTACTCCACTTTTGCTGGCACCCTGATTGTCATCACTTTGGCTACCTTCTATTGTAGTTGATTGAGGTGTTGAAGGCTGGATGCCAAATGCCTTATTTTCTATACCAAATAAAGATGATTCAGTTGTAATTTGTGAATGAGTTGCTGCTGGTATTTCCCCCTGTTGTTCCAGTGGACGTTCAGTGACCAAACTTGTAGCAAAGGCTGTTTCTGGTATAACATCTGGCGCAAAAAGTTAGATACCAGTGGCTCGGAAACCATTGGCGACATTTTGTACGGTCATGCACTTATTCCAGACAGGTTTAAATATTGCTGAGAATCTCTCTTTATGTAGTTGTCTTTCAGGATGAAGATCCCAGTATCTGAGCAATGTTTCATCCCAATAGTGTTCGAAAGATCTATAGACTGTTTTATCAAGTGGTTGCAGTTCACAAACACATAAGAGTAAATGTAATGACTGCGAACAAAGTAGTAATCTGTACTTAAATTATTTATATAGCCTACTTTAATTTTATCCCTAGATATTTATTATTATTATTATTATTATTATTATTATTATTATTATTATTATTATTATTATGCAAATCTAATCTTTCAGGTAAAGCTTCCTCTCCCGACCCCGGAACAATTTTTTCCTTGAAATTATTCATTATTATTATTATTATTATTATTATTATTATTATTATTATTATTATTAAAACATTTGCAATCTGAAGTGGAAGTTCATACTCAACAATATAATTAGGGGAGAGTCGGGTGGTATCGGAATCGGGTAGTATCGGACAGTGCCTTTCTTTCATCTACCACCATATGGTAGTATCTGAATGACATGGTTACGTTTCTCTATGCGACATCACATAAATGTAACCATGTCAATCAGGTACTATCATCGTGTGGTAGATGAAAGAATCTCACTGTCCGATATTACCCTATGTCCGATACTACCCGACTCTCCCCTAACTTATTTAATCGTCTTGTAAATTTTAATAGTTGTCGGGAAATAAGGCCCGGGCCTTAGTTACATGTTGTTGCTTGGGCCTTATTGCACGATCACAGACTGATTTTGAGGTTATATCTGTGTCATGCAGATTTGGAAAAATTATTTTGAACCTGTATCTGGAACGATGAAATATCTCTAACATGCAATAACATTTTCAATATTCTGAGCATTGAAATATATTATTACATTTAACTTTACTTCCAATATTATAGTTTTGTCTCGGCGCGTTTTCTTCTTGTTACTCAATTACTACCAACATAAGCCGCGCGAAAATTATTAGGCAGATGTTATTTTAGTTCCCCAACATGACTACAGAGTGATCACTCTTCCTCTTAGCCTTGATCCGCGAATTTCAAAGTTGGACCTTATTTCTCAATGGGCTTTATTAACCACTGGGACCTTAGTTCAAACACAGTAAAACTAATCAATATACACTTATATTTTCTTTTTAGGCACATGATTTTATCAAACCTTGCAACCAATATCCAGAAGATTAGATGGCAGCAGACTGAATGGGAAGTGTGTCTTAATGAATCGTGGAGACGTCATTTCTTCCAGCACCTTATACGCGGGACTACTTATCTGTTCCACTAAGTTCAACTTGCTTGGGTCTCCTGCATTTTGTTGTAGAAGTTCTGCCTTTATTTCATCATGAACAAACAAGCTGAACCTGACAAAGAGGCAAAATAACAATCTTATGTTAAATTGTATTAATAATTTAAGTCCAGTTTCCTTCCTAGGTACTCTTAGAGCAAAAAGGTCATTTATTAGTAGTCAAACTTGTTAAATACGTTATTAAGGTAAAAGTCTCCATTTTGTAGTAATTTATATAGGGTAAGGTTGCCTATATAGCACCACTTTAGCATTTATAATTTTTATTGAACAATACAATTTTTATTTTCTGCATTCCTTTACAGAAATACATTCCCAAAACATTTACCTTTCATGTAAAAAAGAATCCTTGAATTTGATTTAATATTTTTGAAGTAGAGCCACATTTTCGAAACACTTATCAATGGTGCCATTTAGGCAACTAGTTTCCTAAATAGCACCTGCGGTTTCTTAAATCGCACCTCTTTAACTGCAGGGAACAGGATGAAGGAAAGCTTTTAATATTGAACATATTGAACAGTATTATTTTAATATGAATAATGTAATAAATGCAAATTACAAGTTCATTGAAATTAATGAAAGAGAGTAACGCATCTTCAAATGAAATTGAAAAAATAGAGCATAAATTACCTAACATTTAAACTTCCTGAATGCGTTTTTTTATTGTTACACATTTGACATGTGCTTCACCAGGCAGTTCAAACCGTAAACTGCGTCACCTTTTCTCCACGATTATCTCGAAGCCACCTAAGAACTGCTTCATGATTTAGCTGTCTGAAATGGTTTGAAGATAGAACTATCTAAAGGCTGGGCCTCTGAGTATTATGACGAGGAAGCTGAAATAGGAGCACATCATTTTCCCGAGATAATCTAGCTTCTAAATTTGAGGAATGGTTCGTATAGGTGGACATACATAAGCAGCACTTTTTTCTATGGCAGGTTTGAGTGGCGAATAAAATGTTTGAGCTATTCGACAAATAGTTCACTGTTGATGCAACCTGAATCAGAGTAAACAAATAACGATCCTGGAAGAACACCAGCTGATAATGTAGGATGCACTGTTTGATGTTTAAACATTTTCATAGGTGGCACAAAATATGTGGTGCGCTTGTACAACACACACTTGTTGTATTAACGCCCTTTTCACTACTTGATATTGCACCCACCTGATGCATTCCTCGTTCAGTTAAAATTTTTTGGGCCTTCTTTTGTACGGCTAGAATTGGTACAGTTGCTCATATCGCACCGGTGCGAATTAGGCACTTACAAAGTGGTGCGAATTAAGAAACTACGTCATAAGTTATTATTTCCTTCATTCTAGCCTATAATCACCACATGTTCAAAAATCCTACTAAGTTAAATGTTCTTTAATTTTTCTTTTAACCAATAACATCTTAAGATTATGGATTCCTTTGCATACAAATCCGTTATTTAGTTACAAAATGTTAGCTAAATATACATCCACCTGAGCGATTATATTAAATACTCTATCACCACATTGCTAGCACAAAGGAGTGGCAGAAATCAAGTGACATGGTGGAAGTTCATATGGTAGATTGTAACAATACCACTAGATGCTGCACTACTACAATAACTTGTTTTAAACTATCAGTGGTGCCATTTAGGAAGCGGTGCGTTTTATGCTACTCTACCCTGCATCATTTTGGCTTAAGTTCATCTCATACCCAAAAATTTTGTGATATAGTTTAAAAAATAGATTATATACAGTTAAGTGTCTATTAAAGAAAATTTATCCATAACTCACTCTAGAAAAGGAAATCTTTCCACCTGTGGAACTTTCCTTGCTGTTTCATAGTCCAAATTATTGGCAATCAACCAAACCAGTTCTTGAGTCCATGTTGTACCTAAAACAAATAGCTTACACTTTAGATATTGGAAATTGCAATATTTATTATAAAATAATAATTTTAGTTGTGGGAAATGAAATGGTTGGAAAACACTGAGGAAGATATGAGAGAAATAGGTACAAGAGGATGGAGAAGAAGGATACAAGATTGAAAAGATTGGGTTTCAATAGTCAGGCAGACTCTGGCCCTATAAGAGCGATAACGCCATGAAGTAAGTAAGTAAGTAAAGTAAGTTATCGGAAACATTTTCCAATTTAGTGTTCCTGGATTAAATAGTGTAACCTAAACCGAACATTGAAGTTTTCGATATTTTAACATTTTATGTACCTAATGTACTTAAACTAATAAAGTAAAGATACACTGTAGACAGGCATTTATGCCTATGTTGGTAATGTAATTTACATAAATGTTCAAATAATTTTAAGAATGTCATTGCCAATAAACCAAGGAAAATAAAGTACCATGCATATTCTTTATTAAATCTTGTTTCATAACTTATTTTGAACGGCACTGACTTCATGACGAAAATTATATATCTGTCACAGCAATGAAAATAATTTTCATAGTAAATAGGCTACACGATGATTTTTGGGTTTTCTATGACGCAAATGTCTTGTGGATCTTACTTTCCTTAGTATATTTCTTACATAATTTATCTTTTAAAGTGAAATTATATTAATCTTCTTTAAAGGAAAATACAGATTTTTATTTGAAGAAAAATATGCTTGACCTTATACTCATGTTTCTTTAAAAAATAATAGTCTTACTATAAAAAGTAAAACTTAAATGAAAGGAACTAACGTTGAACAAATTACTGTACAATATTTATTCAAAATCATTATTAAACAGATTATGAAGAAATTTCAGTACGTACCTGATCTAGGAAAGGTGACTACCCATGTATCATTTGGTCGAGGTTTGAAATGGTAAAAGTTGCTTGCTTCCCGTTGATACTTGCTTGGAAGGAACCACTTCTCGGGCCCAACTTGAATGAACCCTGTTCTCTCTCCAGTGAAGTCCTGGAGTAATCGTCTGTTAAGTTCTTCATCCACATTATGAATGTCCAGTGGATAATTGGATGACATAGCAATCTTTCTCTAAAAAAATAAAAATAACTTATGTAAACGCTTTGGTTCATGGCCCTCACTGTAGCTGGAATGATGTGTTCGTATGAATGTTCGACTGCCTGAGAAGGTCTTTCATTTCGTACTTTTTAAATCTCGAACTTTGATTCCAGGTGATTCTATAAAATTCCAATTAATACCACTTCAAAATGGACATATACAATCCATCGCAACATCATATGAACAAGAATGTTCCACTGTAGTCGCTATAAAATACTGAATTCTACTCTTGGTAACCGTTTACGGTTGGAATATCTCAAGCTCGTAATAGTGAAAGTGAAAGAAATAGAGAGAAGAATTAAATATAAGATGTTCCAGCAAGCAAATTACGTCCACATCGTCCAATTACATTCGGGTTGTTATCGATCTCGTATGTCTTAGACATTTAAACCACATGGTCTGTCACAGCCTGCATCCAACTTCTTTCTTGATCTTTTCAATTTCTCATGGTAATGTCACTAGGTGTGATATTTTCAAGATAAATTGAAATAAAGTGATAAATTGTGTTAAAATTTTGTGCTGCTGTTCTTTAAAGATACATTGCTTGTTCCGAATGAAACAAAACAAATAAATTAATTTGGAGGTTTGGATATAACTTGCATATTAAGAAAATGATGTTATAGGAACTATGAAAAGAGCAAATGGCTCGATAAAACGTTATCCAAGACTGAAATAAACGTTGGAAAGAAGAAAGAAAATAACAGATTGACAACACGTGTTTAATATAAAATTATCACAAGAGGTAAAAGGTAAAAGGTAAAGGTATCCCCGTAATATGCCATGAAGGCACTTGGGGGGCATGGAGGTAGAGCCCCATGCTTTCCATGACCTCGGCACTAGAATGAGGTGGTGTGGTCGGCACCACGCTCTGACCGCCTTTTACTCCCGGGAAAGACCCGGTACTCAATTTTATAGGAGGCTGAGTGAACCTAGGGGCCGTTCTGAAAGTTTGGCAACGAGAAAAAATCCTGTTACCACCTGGGATCGAACCCCGGACCTTCCAGTCCGTAGCCAGCTGCTCTACCAACTGAGCTACATCATAATAAGACTAAACTTTGTATTCACATTCACGTGATGATGTTAGTGAGCGTTATATCCACCGCCGATTCCGCCTACGATACCATTAAATACCTCCCATATATCTCGACTGTTATTTGGGTTGCCTAAGCAAAAATGAACAGCCTAAGTCAGACACTCCGTACGTGTGAGGCTAGCCCTAATTTCCTCTTCAGAATCAAAAATTTTCAAAAATCGAATCCATCGCACTCTAATAATTTGTGGGCTATGGATACTCCTTCAAGATTAATGTCATTACGTCTGCGTTAAGTCCTACAAAAGGTTATATTCTGGATCCGACCATCAGATTCGAGACGCATCAGAATCAACCCGAGGAGGTTAATCTAGAGAAAAGGGCAATTTATGAACCAACTATCCCTTATTACAAAACTTCATATAAACTCAGGGATATAGAAGTCATCGGATTAATGGTGGGCGCTAGAGGGACCATAACAAAACAATTCGTGTCATTCTGTCATAAATTTAGAGTCCCAACAACAATTAAGGGAATTTCTATGATAGCTTTGAAGGGTTCTCTGCAGATTCTACGGCGACAAATTGTACTTCAATTCAAATTGAATTTTCTCATTCTATTTTTTATCTGTATTTTTAATTTTACTGCAAATTTTAATTATGTGAAATATTATCTGCTGTACATTTTAGTTTATTGTAAACAAATTTCTTGTAAGGCATTTTTAATGTCATCTTAAATGTTACTGTTTAACATTATTTGTCTTTGGCAATCTCACAAAGTTGAGGAAGATTGAATAAATAAAATACTATGGCAGTTACAATACAAAGGAGTCAAGCAGGATATATCAAATATGAGAGGTCTGGTTTTGTTTTTTATTGTTAAATACAATAGGTTATGCCATGGATAAATAAATACAATCGATATTGCTTCATGGTCAATCTGAACTTTCATTTCGTATGAATTTAGTGGGTCATGCGTCAGGGAAACAACAACAATGTCTTAAGCTTCATTGTTGATATTTCTATGGATATCAAGGATGTCTCTCTTAGTACTTATAACAAACATGGAAAAATACCAAATTATAATCATAGCGCAAACTATTTGGGTCGTGTGAGTAATGAAAGAATCCCAGTCCTTTTAAATAATTACCAGCCTCAAAGTAGAAGAGATATGGGGCGCCCGAGGAAAAGATGGTCCTAACACTGTGAAGACGGAACAGGCAAGATGATTAATCCCTGCAAGGTTGATGATGACGACAAAAAAATTCAATGGAATGAAATCTGAAAGGTATGAAATGGATTTAAAATAGGCCTAATATTACATAACTATGCCGTAACTATATTACATGTTTTATTTGATGAGCTAACAAATGTTGCATTAATATTTTTATTCACTGCGGTAAATCTGAGCATATCAAATAAAAAATTCAACTTGGAACATGATTAAGATTTTTGAATGAAATGGAAACTTATTTTCATTGATGTTTTCGTCTTACGTACCGTCTGTATTATTATTTTCCCAGTACATTCCTAAATACAGTAGATAATTTCATTTTCATCACAAAAGCAAACCAATTGTATGCAAAGTTTAATGGTTATGTACGATATGTGACATAATTAATCTAAAGCATTTGAAGAGATGTACCATACTACTCTGATTGCGTCATCACTCATCACCTGTTAACTTCATAGGCAGTGGTGGATCACATGAAGTCATTTAAAGAGGACACAAACACAATATACTGAAATGTCATTTTTATGAATAACGACAACCAAAGAAATTAAAATTTCCGAAATAAATATGTTTATTTTTAAAATAGCTGAAACATACAGTAACAGCTGTGTCCCTCATTTAAATTAATACTGTAAAAACCTCGTAAAAATTAATAAACATGCAAAAACAGGTAATACACATTATGTAATAAAATATTTTCGTTGCTCCATACTTTAAGCCACATGAGAAAATTTCTACCATTTACCCTAAAAAAAGATTCTTATTCAGACGCTTGTGATGCCTCATTTTGATTATTGCAATTCCTTGCTGACAAATGTAACCCATAACCTAGCTGAGAGTTTGAAGCGTGCTCATAATATGTGTATAAGATTCATCTGCAATTCTCGAAAATTTGACCGTGTAACATTATCTTTCGAGCTTGTACCATGGGTTCGCCCGAAGGAACGAAGAATCATGCATTCACTGACACTGCTACTGTATACAGGGTTAATTAAAAGTCCCGCACCACCTAAATAACTTTTGAAGTATGTAGTTCAGTGACATGAAACTTGGTATTGGGGATAACCATATACTAAGAACTCAATAATGGTATTACCGAGTTTTTTCTACTTCCGGTTTAACCGGAAGTAACGCCAACTCTCTTATTTTAAACGGAACATCCAATATATTTTTTATTTTTGAATAAAGCTCATTAAGATCTTTTCAAAAAGTACCCACACTTGATACTTCTGTACAAATTCAGTGTTGCTAAATAAAAATGGAAGTGGTGCAAGATATTCCTAAAGCCTGGTTAAATCATTCCTTAAATGGTTTCTATGATCGAGTGACACATTGTAAAGCAGCTGAGGGCAACCAATTTGAACACATAATTTAGAAGGTGAGCTAGTTTTGTTTTGTTTTTGTTAAGGAAGGAATATTTTATTATTTTAATATTCGATACACTTTTCTGTTTTCTTGACTTAGCAACACTGAATTTGTACAGAAGTATCGAGTGTGGGTACTTTTTGAAAAGCTCTTAATGAGCACAATTCAAAAATAAAAAAAATATATATATTGGGCGTTCCATTTAAAATAAGAGAGATGGAGTTAACCGGAAATAGAAAAAACTCGGTAATACCATTATTGAGTTCTTAGTACAGTATTTACTTATCCTCACATACCAAGTTTCATGTCACTGAACCGTATGCTTCAAAAGTTATTTAGGTGGTGCGGGACTTTTAACTAACTCTGTATAAACTCTTGCATACCTCTACTCCTACCTACCTAGCAGCAAGTTTTCAGTTCCTCACAACAGTACGGAATCAGAATCAAGAATTTCTTTCTATCCCTCATCACAGAACGTCATTGTATTCATCCTCCTATACGGTATCATTACCTCGTCTTTGAAACTCTCTACCCAGTGACATCAGGGATTGCCGGACGCTATCGAAATTCAAAATTAAGTTAGAAATGTCTAACGAAATGTATTATTAATAAGTTACTAGATATGTCGATTACAGCCTTTGTATAATCACTTATTATTGTATTTCTTGTTTGAAATATTAATTGTCCTTTTTTCGTTTAGTTGTTTAGATTAGTAATATTAATATAGATATTAAGCTTTATTAAATTAAAATTAAAATGCTTACGTTTTTGTATTATATTTTTTGTTTTGCGTTACTGTCATTGTAAATGTTCTTGTTTGAATGAATGTTATTAATTTGTTCTTACGCTGTATGTATAGGCTACATATTACATCTGGTGCCGTGGAAGAGAAGGCCTAATGGCCTTAGCACCACCAGAATAAATAACTGTATTATTATTATTATTATTATTATTATTATTATTATTATTATTATTATTATTATTATTATTATTATTATTATTGTACTGAAACAAATATTTTTTTCGGTTGTTTTGCTCCAGTAGTCTCCTTACAAAGGCTTTTGTAGTGATATCCACCGCTGACTGCCAGTACATCAGCTGATCGGACTGGTACCGGTATAGAAAACATCTAGGAGCGGAGGGAATGGGAGGATCACGTGGTTTTGTACCATTCCTTGCGAAATGTTCAACTAATGCCCATGTCAGACTAAAACGATGCAACTTATAATATTAGATTTAACGATGAAGGGATCGAGGCAACATTGTGCTATACCATATTTTTAATATTCCTGAGACAGTACATTTAATGTTAAAATATAATAAAGCACATTTTAGTTCTTTCACCGCATTTCTTATACGTTAGGTTATTTAACCGTTATTAAACGACGTATCAAATGGTTTATTTAATGTTGATGGAATTGGTGAAAGTGAGATGCTATTTAGCGATATGAGGCCGAGGATTTGCCTTGGCAATACCTGACATTCGTCTTATAGTTATAAAAAACTAAGAGAAAACCCAACAAGGTAATCAGCCCGAGCGGGAATCGTACCCAAGACAGAGTGCATCTCTTGATCTGTAGATATTTAATTAATTTGGTATCATGTTGTATGTAGATAAATACGCAACAATATTATTTTTGTAGTATATAAAATTGTTCTTTCAGGAGAGCAAGCATGAATATTAGCCTGACTAAATTTTTGCCCCTAAGGTTTACTTCCTTTTAAGTGGTTTTGGTTTTATCGTCAGAATGAATGTATATTCAATACTTTTGAAATCTGTTATGGAGTAGGACTATTTAAGTTCGTATCTGTGATATATCCTACTGACATTATTTACTGAACAACCAGACAATGATTTTACTTAATACTAAATGAGCTGCATTTTTATCTTTCAGGCTGCATAGATTCCATGCTAGTACACTTTCATCCAGTGAAGAAGGAATCGATTACCGTCGGTATGATTTGCACAAAATGTTGTAAATTGGTATGTTTCTTAGTCTTAAACTCAAAATTTCTTTTTGGACACTCTATTTCATTCTGAGAAGAGGATACATAGTAAGTAAAAAATAACAATACTAAGAAGACTGAGGAGAGGATGAAAGGTAAGTAACTTAAGAAGACTATGAAGACTGGGAAGAGGAAGAAAGGAAAGTAAATTCAGAAGACTATGAAGACTGAGAAGAGGATGAAAGGTAAGTAAATTAAAAAGACTACGAAGATTGAGAAGAGGATGAAAGGTGAGTAAAATAAGAAGACTACGAAGACTGAGAAGAGGATGAAAGGTGAGTAAAATAAGAAGACTACGAAGACTGAGAAGAGGATGAAAGGAAAGTAAAATAAGAAGACTGTGAAGATTGAGAAGAGGATGAAAGGTAAGTAAAATAAGTAGACTATGAAGACTGAGAAGAGGATGAAAGGAAAGTAAAATAAGAAGACTATGAAGAGTGAGAAGAGAATGAAAGGTGAGTAAAATAAGAAGACTATGAAGACTGAGAAGAGGATGAAAGGTGAGTAAAATAAGAAGACTATGAAGACTGAGAAGAGGATGAAAGGTGAGTAAAATAAGAAGACTACGAAGACTGAGAAGAGGATGAAAGGAAAGTAAAATAAGAAGACTGTGAAGATTGAGAAGAGGATGAAAGGTAAGTAAAATAAGTAGACTATGAAGACTGAGAAGAGGATGAAAGGTGAGTAAAATAAGAAGACTACGAAGACTGAGAAGAGGATGAAAGGAAAGTAAAATAAGAAGACTGTGAAGATTGAGAAGAGGATGAAAGGTAAGTAAAATAAGTAGACTATGAAGACTGAGAAGAGGATGAAAGGAAAGTAAAATAAGAAGACTATGAAGAGTGAGAAGAGAATGAAAGGTGAGTAAAATAAGAAGACTATGAAGACTGAGAAGAGGATGAAAGGTGAGTAAAATAAGAAGACTATGAAGACTGAGAAGAGGATGAAAGGTGAGTAAAATAAGAAGACTACGAAGACTGAGAAGAGGATTAAAACTAAGTAAAATAAGAAGACTACGAAGACTGAGAAGAGGATGAAAGATAAGTAAAATAAGAAGATTAGGAAGACTGAGAAGAGGATGAAAAGTAAGTAAAATAAGAAGACTACGAAGACTAAGAAGAGGATGAAAGGTGAGTAAAATAAGAAGACTATGAAGACTGAGAAGAGGATGAAAGGTAAGTAAAATAAGAAGACTACAAAGACTGAGAAGAGGATGAAAGATAAGTAAAATAAGAAGATTAGGAAGACTGAGAAGAGGATGAAAAGTAAGTAAAATAAGAAGACTACGAAGACTAAGAAGAGGATGAAAGGTGAGTAAAATAAGAAGACTACGAAGACTGAGAAGAGGATGAAAGGAAAGTAAAATAAGAAGACTGTGAAGACTGAGAAGTGGATGAAAGGAAAGTAAAATAAGAAGACTATGAAGACTGAGAAGAGGATGAAAGGTGAGTAAAATAAGAAGACTACGAAGTCTGAGAAGAGGATGAAAGGTAAGTAAAATAAGAAGAATACGAAGACTGAGAAGAGGATAAAAGGTAAGTAAAATAAGAAGACTATGAAGACTGAGAAGAGGATGGAAGTTGAGTAAAATAAGAAGACTACGAAGACTGAGAAGAGGATGAAAGGTAAGTAAAATAAGAAGACTACTAAGACTGAGAAGAGGATGGAAGTTGAGTAAAATAAGAAGACTACGAAGACTAAGAAGAGGATGAAAGGTGAGTAAAATAAGAAGACTATGAAGACTGAGAAGAGGATAAAAGTTAAGTAAAATAAGAAGACTACGAAGACTGAGAAGAGGATAAAAGGTAAGTAAAATAAGAAGACTACGAAGACTGAGAAGAGGATGGAAGTTGAGTAAAATAAGAAGACTATGAAGACTGAGAAGAGAATGAAAGGTAAGTAAAATAAGAAGACTACGAAGACTGAGAAGAGGATAAAAGGTAAGTAAAATAAGAAAACTATGACGACTGAGAAGAGGATAAAAGGTAAGTAAAATAAGAAGACTACGAAGACTGAGAACAGGATGAAAGGTGAGTAAAATAAGAAGACTACGAAGACTGAGAAGAGAATGAAAGGAGAGTAAAATAAGAAGACTGTGAAGACTGAGAAGAGGATGAAAGGTAAGTAAAATAAGAAGACTACGAAGACTGAGAAGAGGATGAAAGGTGAGTAAAATAAGAAGACTACGAAGACTGAGAAGAGGATGGAAGTTGAGTAAAATAAGAAGACTATACAGACTGAGAAGAGAATGAAAGGTAAGTAAAATAAGAAGACTACGAAGACTAAGAAGAGGATGAAAGGTGAGTAAAATAAGAAGACTACGAAGACTGAGAAGAGGATGGAAGTTGAGTAAAATAAGAAGACTACGAAGACTGAGAACAGGATGAAAGGTAAGTAAAATAAGAAGACTATGAAGACTGAGAAGAGGATGAAAGGTGAGTAAAATAAGAAGACTACGAAGACTAAGAAGAGGATGAAAGGTGAGTAAAATAAGAAGACTACGAAGACTGAGAAGAGGATGAAAGGAAAGTAAAATAAGAAGACTGTGAAGACTGAGAAGTGGATGAAAAGAAAGTAAAATAAGAAGACCATGAAGACTGAGAAGAGGATGAAAGGTAAGTAAAATAAGAAGACTACGAAGACTGAGAAGAGGATGGAAGTTGAGTAAAATAAGAAGACTACGAAGACTGAGAAGAGGATGAAAGGTAAGTAAAATAAGAAGACTATGAAGGATGAGAAGAGGATAAAAGGTAAGTAAAATAAGAAGACTATGAAGACTGAGAAGAGGATAAAAGTTAAGTAAAATAACAAGACTACGAAGACTAAGAAGAGGATGAAAGGTGAGTAAAATAAGAAGACTATGAAGGCTGAGAAGAGGATAAAAGGTAAGTTAAATAAGAAGACTACGAAGACTGAGAAGAGGATGGAAGTTGAGTAAAATAAGAAGACTATGAAGACTGAGAAGAGAATGAAAGGTAAGTAAAATAGGAAGACTATGAAGACTGAGAAGAGGATAAAAGGTAAGTAAAATAAGAAGACTACGAAGACTGAGAAGAGGATGAAAGGTGAGTAAAATAAGAAGAATACGAAGTCTGAGAAGAGGATGAAAGGAAAGTAAAATAAGAAGACTGTGAAGACTGAGAAGAGGATGAAAGGTAAGTAAAATAAGAAGACTACGAAGACTGAGAAGAGGATGAAAGGTGAGTAAAATAAGAAGACTACGAAGACTGAGAAGAGGATGGAAGGTAAGTAAAATAAGAAGACTATGAAGACTGAGAAGAGGATAAAAGGTAAGTAAAATAAGAAGACTACGAAGTCTGAGAAGAGGATGACAGGTAAGTAAAATAAGAAGACTATGAAGACTGAGAAGAGGATAAAAGGTAAGTAAAATAAGAAGACTACGAAGACTGAGAAGAGGATAAAAGGTGAGTAAAATAAGAAGACTACGAAGACTGAGAAGAGGATAAAAGGTAAGTAAAATAAGAAGACTACGAAGTCTGAGAAGAGGATGGAAGTTGAGTAAAATAAGAATAGTACGAAGACTGAGAAGAGTATAAAAGGTAAGTAAAATAAGAAGACTATGAAGACTGAGAAGAGGATAAAAGGTAAGTAAAATAAGAAGAATATGAAGACTGAGAAGAGGATAAAAGGTAAGTAAAATAAGAAGACTACTAAGACTCAGAAGAGGATGGAAGTTGAGTAAAATAAGAAGACTACGAAGACTGAGAAGAGGATAAAAGGTAAGTAAAATAAGAAGACTATGAAGACTGAGAAGAGGATGAAAGGTGAGTAAAATAAGAAGACTACGAAGTCTGAGAAGAGGATGAAAGGTAAGTAAAATAAGAAGACTACGAAGACTGAGAAGAGGATAGAAGTTGAGTAAAATAAGAAGACTACGAAGACTGAGAAGAGGATGAAAGGTAAGTAAAATAAGAAGACTATGAAGACTGAGAAGAGGATAAAAGATAAGTAAAATAAGAAGACTATGAAGACTGAGAAGAGGATAAAAGGTAAGTAAAATAAGAAGACTACGAAGACTGAGAAGAGGATGAAAGGTAAGTAAAATAAGAAGACTACGAAGACTGAGAAGGAGATGAAAGGTAAGTAAAATAAGAAGACTACGAAGACTGAGAATAGGATGAAAGGTAAGTAAAATGAGAAGACTATGAAGACTGAGAAGAGGATAAAAGGTAAGTAAAATAAGAAGATTATGAAGACTGAGAAGAGGATAAAAGGTAAGTAAAATAAGGAAACTACGAAGACTAAGAAGAGGATGAAAGGTGAGTAAAATAAGAAGACTATGAAGACTGAGAAGAGGATAAAAGGTAAGTAAAATAAGAAGACTACGAAGACTGAGAAGAGGATAAAAGGTAAGTAAAATAAGAAGACTACGAAGACTGAGAAGAGGATGGAAGTTGAGTAAAATAAGAAGACTATGAAGACTGAGAAGAGAATGAAAGGAAAGTAAAATAAGAAGACTACGAAGTCTGAGAAGAGGATGAAAGGTAAGTAAAATAAGAAGACTACGAAGACTGAGAAGAGGATAAAAGGTAAGTAAAATAAGAAGACTACGAAGACTGAGAAGAGGATGGAAGTTGAGTAAAATAAGAAGACTACGAAGACTAAGAAGAGGATAAAAGGTGAGTCAAATAAGAAGACTACGAAGACTGAGAAGAGGATAAAAGGTAAGTAAAATAAGAAGACTACGAAGTCTGAGAAGAGGATGAAAGGTAAGTAAAATAAGAAGACTACGAAGACTGAGAAGAGGATGAAAGGTAAGTAAAATAAGAAGACTACGAAGACTGAGAAGAGGATGGAAGTTGAGTAAAATAAGAAGACTACGAAGACTGAGAAGAGGATGAAAGGTAAGTAAAATAAGAAGACTATGAAGACTGAGAAGAGGATAAAAGGTAAGTAAAATAAGAAGACTATGAAGACTTAGAAGAGGATAAAAGGTAAGTAAAATAAGAAGACTACGAAGACTAAGAAGAGGATGAAAGGTGAGTAAAATAAGAAGACTGTGAAGACTGAGAAGAGGATAAAAGGTAAGTAAAATAAGAAGACTACGAAGACTGAGAAGAGGATGGAAGTTGAGTAAAATAAGAAGACTATGAAGACTGAGAAGAGAATGAAAGGTAAGTAAAATAAGAAGACTATGAAGACTGAGAAGAGGATAAAAGGTAAGTAAAATAAGAAGACTACGAAGACTGAGAAGAGGATGAAAGGTGAGTAAAATAAGAAGACTACGAAGACTGAGAAGAGGATGAAAGGAAAGTAAAATAAGAAGACTGTGAAGACTGAGAAGAGGATGAAAGGTAAGTAAAATAAGAAGAATACGAAGACTGAGAAGAGGATGAAAGGTGAGTAAAATAAGAAGACTACGAAGACTAAGAAGAGGATGGAAGTTGAGTAAAATAAGAAGACTATAAAGACTGAGAAGAGAATGAAAGGTAAGTGAAATAAGAATACTACGAAGACTGAGAAGAGGATGAAAGGTGAGTAAAATAAGAAGACTACGAAGACTGAGAAGAGGATGAAAGGTGAGTAAAATAAGAAGACTACGAAGACTGAGAAGAGGATGAAAGGAAAGTAAAATAAGAAGACTGTGAAGACTGAGAAGAGGATGAAAGGTAAGTAAAATATGTAGACTATGAAGACTGAGAAGTGGATGAAAGGAAAGTAAAATAAGAAGACTTCGAAGACTGAGAAGAGGATGGAAGTTGAGTAAAATAAGAAGACTATGAAGACTGAGAATATGATAAAAGGTAAGTAAAATAAGAAGACTACGAAGTCTGGGAAGAGGATGAAAGGTAAGTAAAATAAGAAGACTATGAAGACTGAGAAGAGGATAAAAGGTAAGTAAAATAAGAAGACTACGAAGACTGAGAAGAGGATAAAAGGTGAGTAAAATAAGAAGACTACGAAGACTGAGAAGAGGATAAAAGGTAAGTAAAATAAGAAGACTACGAAGTCTGAGAAGAGGATGGAAGTTGAGTAAAATAAGAAGAGTACGAAGACTGAGAAGAGAATAAAAGGTAAGTAAAATAAGAAGACTATGAAGACTGAGAAGAGCATAAAAGGTAAGTAAAATAAGAAGAATATGAAGACTGAGAATAGGATAAAAGGTAAGTAAAATAAGAAGACTACGAAGATTGAGAAGAGGATGGAAGTTGAGTAAAATAAGAAGACTACGAAGACTGAGAAGAGGATAAAAGGTAAGTAAAATAAGAAGACTATGAAGACTGAGAAGAGGATGAAAGGTGAGTAAAATAAGAAGACTAGGAAGTCTGAGAAGAGGATGAAAGGTAAGTAAAATAAGAAAACTACGAGGACAGAGAAGAGGATGGAAGTTGAGTATAATAAGAAGACTACGAAGACTGAGAAGGGGATGAAAGGTAAGTAAAATAAGAAGACTATGAAGACTGAGAAGAGGATAAAAGGTAAGTAAAATCAGAAGACTACGAAGACTGAGAAGAGGATGAAAGGTAAGTAAAATAAGAAGACTACGAAGACTGAGAAGAGGATGAAAGGTAAGTAAAATAAGAAGACTACGAAGACTGAGAAGAGGATTAAAGGTAAGTAAAATAAGAAGACTATGAAGACTGAGAAGAGGATAAAAGGTAAGTAAAATAAGAAGACTATGAAGACTGAGAAGAGGATAAAAGGTAAGTAAAATAGAAGACTACGAAGACTAAGAAGAGGATGAAAGGTGAGTAAAATAAGAAGACTATGAAGACTGAGAAGAGGATAAAAGGTAAGTAAAATAAGAAGACTATGAAGACTGAGAAGAGAATGGAAGTTGAGTAAAATAAGAAGACTACGAAGACTGAGAAGAGGATGAAAGGTAAGTAAAATAAGAAGACTATGAAGACTGAGAAGAGGATAAAAGGTAAGTAAAATAAGAAGACTACGAAGACTGAGAAGAGGATGGAAGTTGAGTAAAATAAGAAGACTATGAAGACTGAGAAGAGAATGAAAGGTAAGTAAAATAAGAAGACTACGAAGACTGAGAAGAGGATAAAACGTAAGTAAAATAAGAAAACTATGAAGACTAAGAAGAGGATAAAAGGTAAGTAAAATAAGAAGACTATGAAGACTGAGAAGAGAATGGAAGTTGAGTAAAATAAGAAGACTACGAAGACTGAGAAGAGGATGAAAGGTAAGTAAAATAAGAAGACTATGAAGACTGAGAAGAGGATAAAAGGTAAGTAAAATAAGAAGACTACGGAGACTGAGAAGAGGATGGAAGTTAAGTAAAATAAGAAGACTATGAAGACTGAGAAGAGGATGAAAGGTGAGTAAAATAAGAAGACTACGAAGTCTGAGAAGAGGATGAAAGGTAAGTAAAATAAGAAGACTACGAAGACTGAGAAGAGGATAAAAGGTAAGTAAAATAAGAAGACTACGAAGACTGAGAAGAGGATGGAAGTTGAGTAAAATAAGAAGACTACGAAGACTAAGAAGAGGATAAAAGGTGAGTAAAATAAGAAGACTACGAAGACTGAGAAGAGGATAAAAGGTAAGTAAAATAAGAAGACTACGAAGTCTGAGAAGAGGATGAAAGGTAAGTAAAATAAGAAGACTACGAAGACTGAGAAGAGGATAAAAGGTAAGTAAAATAAGAAGACTACGAAGACTGAGAAGAGGATAAAAGGTAAGTAAAATAAGAAGACTACGAAGACTGAGAAGAGGATGAAAGGTAAGTAAAATAAGAAGACTACGAAGACTGAGAAGAGGATAAAAGGGAAGTAAAATAAGAAGACTATGAAGACTGAGAAGAGGATGGAAGGTAAAGGAAAATGAGAAGACTACGAAGACTGAGAAGAGGATGAAAGGAAAGTAAAATAAGAAGACTATGAAGACTAAGAAGAGGATGGAAGGTAAAGGAAAATGAGAAGACTACGAAGGCTGAGAAGAGGATGAAAGGAAAGTAAAATAAGAAGACTATGAAAACTAAGAAGAGGATGAAAGGTAAGTTAAATAAGAAGACTACGAGGACTGAGAAGAGGATGAAAGATGAGTAAAATAAGAAGACTATGAAGACTGAGAAGAGGATGAAAGGTGAGTAAAATAAGAAGACTACGAAGACTGAGAAGAGGATGAAAGGTAAGTAAAATAAGAAGACTACGAAGACTGAGAAGAGGATGAAAGATGAGTAAAATAAGAAGACTACGAAGACAGATAAGAGGATGAAAGGTAAGTAAAATAAGAAGACTACGGAGACTGAGAAGAATATCAAAGGTAAGTGAAATAAGAAGACTACGAAGACTGAGAAGAGGATGAAAGGTAAGTAAAATAAGAAGACTACGAAGACTGAGAGAAGATGAAATGTAAGTTAAACAAGAAGACTACGAAGACTTAGAAGAGGATGAAATGTGAGTAAAATAAGAAGACTACGAAGACTGAGAAGAGGATAAGTCTACGAAGACTGAGAAGAGTTTGAAAGGTAAGGAAAATAAGAAGACTATGAAGACTGAGAAGAGGATGAAAGGTGAGTAAAATAAGAAGACTACGAAGACTGAGAAGAGCGCGGAAGGAAAAAAAATTAGAAGACTACGAAGACTGAGAAGAGGATGAAAGGTAAGTAAAATTAGAAGACTACGAAGACTGAGAAGAGGATGAATGTTAAGTAAAATAAGAAGACTCTGAAGACTGAGAAGAGGATGAAAAGTAAGTAAAAAAAGGAGACTAAGAAGAGGATGAAAGGTAAGTAAAATAAGAAGACTACGAAGACTGAGAAGAGGATGAAAGGTGAGTAAATTAAGAAGACTACGAAGACTGAGAAGAGGATGAAAGGTAAGTAAAATAAGAAGACTACGAAGACTGAGAAGAGGATGGAAGTTGAGTAAAATAAGAAGACTAAGAAGACTGAGAAGAGGATGAAAGGTAAGTAAAATAAGAAGACTATGAAGACTGAGAAGAGGATGAAAGGTGAGTAAAATAAGAAGACTACGAAGACTGAGAAGAGGATGAAAAGTAAGTAAAATAAGAAGACTACGAAGACTGAGAAGAGGATGAAAAGAAAGTAAAATAAGAAGACTATGAAGACTAAGAAGAGGATGAAAGGTAAGTAAAATAAGAAGACTACGAAGACTGAGAGAAGGAATAAAAGTGAGTAAAATAAGAAGACTATGAAGACTAAGAAGAGGACGAAAAGTAAGTAAAATAAGAAGTCTACGAAGACTGAGAAGAGGATGAAAAAAAAGTAAAATAAGAAGACTATGAAGACTAAGAAGAGGATGAAAGGTAAGTAAAATAAGAAGACTACGAAGACTGAGAAGAGGATGAAAAGAAAGTAAAATAAGAAGACTATGAAGACTAAGAAGAGGATGAAAGGTAAGTAAAATAAGAAGACTACGAAGACTGAGAAGAGGATGAAAGGTAAGTAAAATAAGAAGACTACGAAGACTGAGAAGAGGATGAAAGGTAAGTAAAATAAGAAGACTACGAAGACTGAGAAGAGAATGAAAGGTAAGTAAAATAAGAAGACTACGAAGACTGAGAAGAGGATGAAAGATAAGTAAAATAAGAAGACTATGAAGACTGAGAAGAGAATGAAAAGAAAGTAAAATAAGAAGACTATGAAAACTAAGAAGAGGATGAAATGTGAGTAAAAGAAGAAGACTATGAAGACTGAGAAGAGGATGAAAGGTAAATAAAATAAGAAGACTACGAGGACTGAGAAGAGGATGAATGATGAGTGAAATAAGAAGACTATGAAGTCAGAGAAGAGGATGAAAGGTAAGTAAAATAAGAAGACTACGAAGACTGAGAAGAGGATGAAAGATAAGTAAAATAAGAAGACTACGAAGACTGAGAAGAGAATGAAAGGTAAGTAAAATAAGAAGACTATGAAAACTAAGAAGACGATGAAAGGTGAGTAAAGGAAGAAGACTATGAAGACTGAGAAGAGGATGAAAGGTAAATAAAATAAGAAGACTACGAGGACTGAGAAGAGGATGAATGATGAGTGAAATAAGAAGACTATGAATTCAGAGAAGTGGATGAAATTTAAGTAAAATAAGAAGACTACGAAGACTGAGAAGAGAATGAAAGGTAAGTAAAATAGGAAGACTGCGAAGACTGAGAAGAGAATGAGAGGTAAGTAAAATAAGAAGACTACGAAGACTGAGAAGAGGATGAAAGTTAAATAAAATAAGAAGACTACGAGGACTGAGAAGAGGATGAAAGATGAGTAAAATAAGAAGACTATGAAGTCTGAGAAGAGGATGAAAAGTAAATGAAATAAGAGGACTACGAAGACTGAGAAGAAGACAAATTGTAATTAATATAAGAAGAGTACAGACACTGAGATGATAATGCAAAGTTGTTAAAATAAAGAGAATATTAAGAGGGAGAAGAGGATGAAAATTGATTGAAATTTGATGACTGCTAATATTGGATTTACCCTTGTAAATGAAGACGATTTAGAACATGAGGAATATAGGTATTTTCATTTTAAGTACTGTAAGTTTAATGTTTGGAATACTAATATATGTATGGCAATAATAATGTGACTATAATGAAATTAATAACTGGAAAAGCAAGAAGTAAATATGAAGGAAAATGTGGCGATGGGTAAATAAGGAATTGCATGTAAATCACGTGCTGATTATTTACAGTGTGCACGATATGGAAGAAGAGTCATAATTCTACTAAGGAAATGTCGTTAAATGCAATTTAACTGAGAGACGCAAGAATATAATGGAAATTATGGTGATTAGGAGGACGAAGAAAACGACGATGACAAGAACAAGCAGACTACATCGTTGAGGAAGATGCCAGGAAATGGTGGCCGGAATGGTTGCTGCAAATGTCTCCCACTTTTTGATCTCTGAACTTTGTTTCCTTTCTCTTTATTATAGATCTTTTTTAAACTCAATGCAAATATATAATTGATTCCGCGCGGAGTTCTTTGTGCTTAGTAATGTTAAACAATCGTAAATTTTAATTAACGGTACAATTTTCAATTTTTTTTATTGACTTCAGAGCTGGTTTATGTCAACCGGCTACAATGAATCAGCGGCGGCTGATGAGACCCGTTCCATTCCAGTTCCCCTCAACAGTGAACTGCTATGGACTTAATGCAGCTTCTTGCTACACATTCACGTGTTCCATAATAGCCTGTTTAAACGTGTCTTAGAATCTACTATGACTGTTTCAATCAGGATAACTGTTATTGTATTTTATTTACATGTGCCCTGGAATGTAAGTTTCAGTGTCAATGTGAATGTGAATGTAGCTTGAAGCTGGGGGACCGGATGCGATGTAATCCAGTTCTCTTGATGTACCCAGAAATGTTGCGCACTATATCAATATAGAAATACATTAATTCTTCGATGATTATAACAATTTAATGAAACATATAGCAAGTAATATAAAGTATGCACATTAAAGCTAAATGATATGTCACTCTTCATTAAAAGTGTAGTATTCACTTAACTTTAACCCTTGCTTTCTCAGTTTTTAATAAATGGCGCTTGGCCCACTAACGCTCTGAACCCTTCAATCGTAGAGGTAGAGTCCAAGTGTCCTGAGTTCTTTTTTAAGATTTTGACGTGCTTTATTCACGTTTTATTTTATCCTTTTCAAACCTTCTAAGTATTCTCTTGCATCCTTTGAAAAAACACATGCAGAAACTAAGGACGTCAAATTTATTTTATTGTTCTTTTTTGTCATTGTTATCATAACATGTCATTTGGACTGAGGTCAGTTTGAAATCCACCTCTTCAATAATTGGAACCTAATGAATTTAAATACTATTATAGTCACAATCATGCCATAGTATGAAAGAAAAATTTCACAACCTCGAGCGGGAATCGAACCTGCGACTTCCTGTTCTCCGGTCAGGCGCTCTACCACTGAGCTATCGAGTTCGTCTCACGCCAAAGGCTTGGATAGCTCTGTGGTAGAGCGCCTGACTGGGGAACAGGAAGTCGCAGGTTCGATTCCCGCTCGAGGTTGTGAAATTTTTCTTTCATACTATGGCATGATTGTGACTATAATAGTATTTAAATTCATTAATATGTCACATCAACGGACGTGTATACGTCATCAAACATCGTAAGATGAAGATTACAATTGCAACCTAAATAAAGAAAAAATAAAACTCACGCCACAATATTCTAAGGCATCAGGAACACGGGTTATGAAACACAAACAAAATTCAGGTGACGACGGATGGAAACAATATATCATGGAAAAAAATAAAGAGCATTTTGCAAGCAAGTGCATTACCTCAGAAAGAGCCTCTAGACCCATCTTTGTCGAAGAACGTTACACCAACACCTCGCCAGCTTTAAGAGAGAAGCACTTTTCCCGTTCCCATTTGCAGCAATAAATTGCAAGCTCTATATTTTGTATTTTGATTGTTTTATTGCCTGTTTCACTATCTCTTGTGTACTTGTTTATGATGGCAAACTGTCAATCTGATAATTTCATGGAGTGAGGTTTGAGTCATGAACTTTAAAACCTACATAATTACTGTATTTTCTGGTTTAGGAAAAGATTGAAGAATTTTATTTACAACACAATACGGTATTGCAACTCTTATTTCTATGGCCTATGGCTGTTCAAGAATTTATCTACCTATTAAATTGTCTATAAGCCACTTAACGCCACGTTTTGTTTGTAGTAATCTGTATAGCTCAATTGATGAATTGTTTGTGTTCGTAATTTGAAGTAATTTGAATGATATTTATTATCAATTTCTGTATATTACAACTGATTGAATTGTTTATGCCTTAAATTGAATTAATTTGCTCATTTTGTATTATATGTTATAGATCAACTTATGAATAATCGTTTGCGTTTGTAAATTTAAATAACCTCTGGATATGTCTATATTTTTAGTAGAGCCATCGATGTAGCTCAGTCGGCAGACTCGCTGGCCTGCTGATCCTGAGCTGCGCTCGGGCTTGAGTTGAATCCCCCATTTGGTCTCATTGAATGGTTTCTTCCGAGGTCTTACCCAGCCGTGGGACTGAAGCCGGATGGTCTATGGCGAGTCCTCAGTCTCACTTCATGTCACCCTCTTTGGTCTGATTACCTGGTTGGTTTTTTAACCGAGGTTTTCCCCAACCATAAGGCAAATGCCGGGTAATATTTAGCGAATCCTCGGGCCTCACATCATCTCACTACAACTCGCCAAAATATTGTCAAAAAATTGTAAAAAAATTGTAGAAAATTACAAAATTGTAAAACTATAAAAAATGTAAAATATTGCAAAAATTGTAAAAATTTGTAATTGTAATATTGTAGAATTTTTGACTTGTTCCACATCTTAAAGCTTCATTGCTCATGTAAGATCTATGGAATATAATAAATGAAATGGAATGAAGGGTTTTGTGAAGTTAGTAAACATCTTTTAGCTTTACTTTTTGTTTTCAGGCTCAAATTATGTCGAGTCACATTTAAAACTTCTACATATGAAACTAGTGTGTTAAACAAGGGATTGGACTGCTACGTACAATCGGCGAAATGTAGCTAGAGAATAATAAAGAAGTGTATGCAGTATTTATGGACTTAGAAAAGACTTTTGACAAATGGATTGGAATAAACTGATGGGGATCCTAAAGCAAATTGATGTGGATTGGAAAGAGAGAAGACTGTTCATTAATCTTTATATGAAACGAGTCAAAGTCAGAATAGGAGAAGAAATGTCAGAAGGAATTGAAATTGGAAAAGGAGTACGTCAAGGATGTTCTTTATCACCTACCCTGTTCAACACCTACTTGGATGATTTAATAAAGAACTGTTTTCAGAACATGGGATGAGTGATAGTAGGAGGAAGAAGAATAAAATTCATAAGATTTGGTGATGATATGGGGTTGTTAGCAGAAGAAAAAAAAGACAGTAAAGGATATGCTACTGGAGCTAAATGACAGTTGTGAGCAATATGGGATGAAGATAAATGCAAATATGACGAAGAGCATGGTCATATGAAGAAAAATACAGAAGATAAACTTGCGAATTCTAAATGAGGCAATAGAGCAAGTGGACAGCTTCAAATACTTGGGATGTACTATAAGCAGTAACATGAGCTGCTGCCAGGAAGTCAAAAGGAGGATAGCAATGGCCAAGGAAGCTTTTAATAGAAAAAAGAGCATTTTCTGCGGACCTCTGGAAAAAGAACTAAGGAAGAGACTAGTGAAGTGCTTTGTATGGAGTTTGGCATTGTATACGGCAGAAACATGGACATAACAACGAAGTGAAGAGAAGCGAATAGAAGCATGTGAACTGTGGATATGGAAAAGAACAGAACGTGGTGAAGTGGACAGAGAGAGAGAGAGAGAGAGAGAGAGAGAGAGTAAGAAATGAGGCTGTGTTGGAAAGAGTGGGTGAAGAAAGAATGATACTGAAACTGATCAAGAAGAGAAAAAGGAATTTGTTGGGTCACTGGTTGAGAAGAAACTGCCTACTGAAGGATACACTGAAAGGAATGGTGAACGGGAGAAGAGTTCAGGGTAGAAGAAGATATCAGATCATAGACGACATTAAGATATATGGATCATATGAGGAGACAAAAAGGACGGCAGAAAATACTAAAGGTTGGAGAAAGCTGGGTTTGCAGTGAAAAACACTAAATGAGTGAATGAATGAGTAATGCACACATAATTATCAGTTTTGAGTAACTTTACATTATGTATTACCGAGCAGCAGACGCTGTCACCATCATTCGGTATTTCATGACATTTAGAGCACTTACACCCCACTTTTGTACCAGCTCTTCCTATTGTCGCCACTACATGAAACTCGCTATTATAACTTCGTCCTCAGAATCACAAAATGAATCCTTCAGGGTTCGAACTGGTAAGGTAGAATGCCACATGAAGCCATTATTTATCGCTGTTACGTTGATTGATAAATAACACGCATGCCGTGCACTGAATAGGCCTATATGAGGAGCCTAGTAACAAAGACAGACAAGAGTCATTTTTATAGTTTATCAACAGAGCCATATTTCTATTTCATTATGTTAAGTTCTAGTATAAATTATAACAATTTGTGTATGTCATATCGGTAAATTTATTTCCAAATGAATTCAGGTCTTCACTTAAAATATTAGTTCAAAGCTCTTTTAAAACATAAACATCTTGATTACACGACTTTTAACACTATATCGCTTAGGAATATAATTTATGGAGGTCACTTTCACGTGTTAATATTGAACTAAGTTTATAAATACCTATTATTATTATTATTATTATTATTATTATTATTATTATTATTATTATTATTACAGCAGAGTCCGTATAGGCCAGTTTCCATCTGATGCTTTTCCTATTCACTGTGGGCTAAAGAAAGGAGATGCACTATCACCTTTACTTTTTAACTTCGCTCTAGAATATGCCATTAGGAAGGTTCAGGATAACACAGAGGGTTTAGAATTGAACGGGTTACATCAGCTTCTTGTCTATGCGGATGACGTGAATATGTTAGGAGAAAATCCACAAACGATTAGGGAAAACACGGAAATTCTACTTGAAGCAAGTAAAGCAATAGGTTTGGAAGTAATTCCGAAAAGACAAAGTATATGATTATGTCTCGTGACCGGAATATTGTACGAAATGGAACTATAAAATTTGGAGATTTATCCTTCGAAGAGGTTGAAAAATTCAAATATCTTGGAGCAACAGTAACAAATATAAATGGCACTCGGGAGGAAATTAAACGCAGAATAAACATGGGAAATGCGAGTTATTATTCGGTTGAGATACTTTTGTCTTCTAGTCTGCTGTCAAAAAATCTGAAAGTTAGAATTTATAAAACAGTTCTATTACCGGTTCTTCTGTAGGTTGTGAAACTTGGACTCTCACTCTGAGAGAGGAACATAGGTTAAGGGTGTTTGAGAATAAGGTGCTTAGGAAAATATTTGGGGCTAAGCGGGATGAAGTTACAGGAGAATGGAGAAAGTTACACAACACAGAACTGCACGCATTGTATTCTTCACCTAACATAATTAGGAACATTAAATCCAGACGTCTGAGATGGGCAGGGCATGTAGCACGTATGGGCGAATCCAGAAATGCATATAGAGTGTTAGTTGGGAGACCGGAGGGAAAAAGACCTTTAGGGAGGCCGAGACGTAGATGGGAGGATACTATTAAAATAGATTTGAGGGAGGTGGGATATGATGGTAGAGACTGGATTAATCTTGCTTAGGATAGGGAGATGGCGGGCTTATGTGAGGCCGGCAATGAACCTCCGGATTCCTTAAAAGCCATAAGTAAGTAAGTAAGTAAGTATTATTATTATTATTATTATTATTATTATTATTATGTGATATAAAATGGACGAAAAATTCTTGTGGACGAACAATATAGGCTGCTGGGAAGGGAGTGGAGAAAGAATTCGTGGACATATAGGTCTACTTATAATGGAGGAAAGATTAGTGTGACGAAAAATAAGAGTAAGCGAAAAGGTAATAGACGAAACTCAAGTAAACGAAACATCTGGGAACCATGAATATAATATATTATTCCACTTATTATTCAATTAATAATGCGATTTACACATTCCATCTTATGAATAGTGCCGGAAAACTGTAATTTCGTTTATTCATTAACTCTGTACTGAAGGATTAATGTAATGTTGTATAACATAAGTGTTTTTTTATTTTACTATTCATATTTGAATATGAACATGTTTAATGTGATAATACTGTTATTTTCAAAATAATAAGGGTGATAGATAAGAATGTTGATAGAAATGTGTTATGTTATGCGTAAAGTAAAGGAATATTGTGTTGTAATACATTATTTGGAGAAAGAATGGTTTATATTATACAGGGACATCATTTTATTTTTGCTAACATTTCTAATATCAACCTGGCTATACCTTTGCATTAACGGTTGAGAACTGGAAACATCGTTTGCTACACCCTTCCACTACTGGAGTTCGATGATACTGGAGTAAAATACAAACAAATCACTTTACTAGGTATAGGAGAGAAGAAAAATAGTTCATCCATTTACGTAAACTAGGAAATATCGCGATTTTGACTTTGATAATTTTCATTAGGTCTTTGTTTAATCAAAATACAGTACTATATTAAAAATAAGTGTTTTTACTCACGAACTGAGCTGTCCACTCGGACGTATTCATTATGCAGTGTATATTATAGCCTATTATCTACAGCACATTAGCGTACAATATAGAGAATGAAGTTAAATTGAAAAATAATCATAATATGGATATTTAAACACATTTTTGAAAATGGTGGCCGTTCATTTCGATACAGGCTTTAATTCTTTTGTGCATATTATCGCACTACAGGCTATTGTACCTAATTTCAATTACCAGTTTCGTTCTTCGTACATGTTGAAATAATTCTGTACCTACTCTATAAAAGAGTATCTTACGTACTGTAAATTCAATCTTCTGCCCGATCCGAAAAGACAAAATTACTCAGACATGCTATCTACTGTCCGTCCAAGTGGTTTTGTCGCAGGGTCGTAGAAAGGAGGGAAATCACGTGACAGTTAATTACTTAACGAGGCCCTTTTATTTAAGTTATTTTAAACAGTTATATAATATTACGTAGACGTCCAATTCCTAACAGAAATTAATGTTTTTAGAAAAGAGCTAAGACAGCCCAGCCACTAGTCTTTACAGAGGCACGAGCAGAAGCGGGTGGGGGAAACCGGGATGCGACGTAGGCAAACGGACGACAGTGCCTGTGCGAAAATATGATTCAATATTGAAAGCTCTTTCGTCACTGGAAAACGCGAACATATTTCTGGAACGTACTATACTCACTAACTCAGTACTGTTTACTATGACCGTAAGGCAACTTTGACTGCATATACGGCCTTGGTTCTGTGTTGAGGACGGTTGGAAGATTACTAGTAGAGGGGGGTGGGAGTGAAGTACATTCAACAACTCAGGTACAATAAAAATTGAAATAAAAATAAAATGATGTCCCTGTACAAGCGAAACTTTTAACATAGTAATAGATCAATTGATGAAAGAAGAGAACGAGGAAGGCTATTTTGTCTTTCTAGACGGGCTCGGAATTCACTAGTTCGAACTATGAACGTATCATTACGATCCCCGGGCTGGCCGCCCCGGGCTCAGTCGGTCTAGAGTTCATTGCCTCGAGCTCGAACTATGAAGGAAGAAACTGTAAGGTCCGCAGGCAGGCTTAGTGGGCTTATTGCTGCACAGGTAGCCGGCTGGAAGCTCACGGTCTGCCCGTACACATCTCTGAATGCCAGTTCATGAACACTCGTCTCTTTAACATCACTCTCTGTCAAATCGCCCTCGAATTCCAAAACACTTTCAAGTGATATTTCTTTATTATCACCATTTAATACGAGAAAAATTCGTTCCGGCACCGGGAATCGAACCCAGGACCTCTCAGCTCTACGCGCTGAGTGCTCTTTCCAACTGAGCTATGCTCTTTGTTTACTTATTTAGTAGCAGTTCTCTCAAAGAGGTCTGAAATACTGCGATTCCCGCGCGGGGTCGACATTTCAAAGACGTATATTACAGATTATTTTTCATTTTCTGAAAGCAATTCCTAAAGAATGAGCCTATCTAAACGAAAAAATTACTTTATTTTTCACAATGAACATTTGAATCCATTAGACCAGCCGTGGCGAAAATGTGATCGTGCGCCGAGCCACTGTGTAACCTGCACCGTGCATAGCACCTATGGAGGGTGGCGGACACTCGAAGGGGAAGTGAAGCAACTGTCTCACTTATTAACGAATTTTCATTTTCCTTACGTCAAGCACTTATACAGTATAAGGTTACAAACTAATGTTTAATACGTGTAACGAAGAAAAGAATGACTAAGAAAATATAGGACACATTATCACAACCTAAAATTAACTGTTTTTAGAATGTCTCTGCGACAGAGTTTCAGAATCAGGAATTATGTCACTTGCTGCCAGTCGTAGTTGATCACGAAGGTTTTTTTCTGTCAGTCGTGATCTAAATTTTGTTTTTACTATTTTTAGTGTTGAAAATCATTTTTCACAAACGTAAGTTGTAGCGAACATGACTTCAACAGAGCAAGCGAAAGAACGAAACTTCGGATATTTATTCTTTGGCAAAGATTTGAAAAGTTCAACACTTGTCAAGTCCTTACATCTAGCTTTCATTTAAATTGAAGATCTAACCGCATTATTCGTACATCTGCTGATAAAGGATCGACGTACAGAGATAATAATAATAATAATAATAATAATAATAATAATAACACTTAACCTTTTATTGCTTCATGAGTGACATGTAGTATAGGCCTAATGCCGTTTTATGTTATGCAACCATTTTCCTCGTAATACTTGTGAACAAATCATACATTTAATGTTCTCATCATATTGGCAGCAAAAAAAATGAGTCCTCCCATCTTAGTTAAAACTTTCGCTTTTGTAGAGGCACATGGTTTCGAGAGAGACATTGCGACGATACGCCATTCGCAGGTCAGAGACAAATACAAATGGAACGGAGCGAGTTTGACTTCAGTGAGTGAGAGGGCGGGAGTTGGGGAAGGTAGGAAGCAAAAGAAATGCAGCATAGCTATTACGGCTTCGTTAGACCTATTGTATGGTTCAGCACAAGGATCTGAAAGAAATTATCACTTGAAAAGCACAGAGGAGACTGACAAACATAATGTCGTACTATGTAGGCCTAATTATGTATTAATACCGACGAGAATGATCTATTTACGATTGTCGCAACAATATTGTGCTGAACTGCAAAAACTTATCCGCGTACAACTATTATTAGTACATGTGCCGAAGATATGAAACAAAAGTTAATAAAACGGCAGTCTACAAAGTGCGAAGGTAATTTTAAATCATACCCGCATTGTCGCTTTATACTACATCTTTGCAATATATTACATGTATATTATATACTACATATTGTTCAATTGTTAGGAGTTATGCGTTATTCTTTAGAGTGGTTTTAGATGAGAACTGCAACAATTAACATATCAGTTTTTTAAGAAAGTAAGCTAAGTACAACAGTTATAAGACGTTGTAATTTATTTTGAAAAAAAAAATTATAACAGAAAAACAAAGAGAGTTTAATAAAGAGACACATTTGGATTTTATCGATTTTAAAAAGGCTTTTGGCAAAGTTAATAAAAAAATTGATACCCTGGAAGAAGATCATGTTCCAAACCAATTAATAAATGCAACCTATAATTTATATTGTGCAAATTACATTTCAGTAGTGTATGCACTGGAAACAATCAAACTGAGTGGAAATAAATTAATCAAGGTGTTTGCAATCCACATTACTATTTACTATACATAATGGAAGTGAAATAACCTTGCAGATTGAAAGGGACGATAGGGTACACGTAAATGAATAGAAAACCTATATAACGTTTTGTGATTAAACGCACGGTTAATTAGAAGATTAAGTTTGAAGTTTCAGCAGTCCGGACTCTTTTCGTGATACAGATGTAAGAGGTCAACGAACTCGGTGTGTCTCAACAGGTGAGCTGCTCTCTGCCAAGGCGTTGCCACTTGCTCGCATCGTGCAATGGCTTGAATTTAGAGGTTTTTAAAATTAAATTTACACGAAAACCGTGCACGCCATTGAAATACGCCAGAGGGATAAATTATTACATTTCCTATCGATATGGATAAAATCACGATCCTACTCGCAATAATTACAGAATAAGAAATTGTTAAACATTTGGGAAAAAAAAAACTTTTCTTTTTTTCTGAAAAAAAAAAAACTATGAACTTCGCACCAACATGATGATATATTTTTTGTTATAGTGGGCCACTATATATATATATATATATATATATATATATATATATATATATATATAATGTGACAGTTGCGTCGGGATTCGAACGCGTGTCCGACAGGGCGCGCGGGAGACGAAACGTTGGTCGCTGCGGTGTGGCGGACGTAAGGGGTACGTCTGCATGCCGAGAGGGCAAGGGGAGGTGCACTGCGGCGCGAGGCAAAGGGGGACTCAAAGCTGGTGGTGCTTCGCTGTGCGAGGTGAAGGGGGAGACGAGATCTCCCGAACAGAATCGTCCAGGAAGAAGCAGCGAGAACAGAAGTCTGTAGAAGTAGAAATTTCGAGCATCGTACTTTCTCGAAACTATGGTTTGGTTATAAAAGAAGAGACGTAAGTGAGCTGAGGGCAGTTGTTGTTGTAGTCATTGCTAGTTTTGGACAGCAAGTTCAGTTCAGTTTTTGGTCAGCAGCCAGTTAGTCTTGTGTAGCAGTGAAGCCAGCTTCGAGACCGGAGTTCGACTTGAGTGTGTGTCCGCAACTGTCCGAGGGTCCAGGCGGAAGCAACGCAGTTGAAAGACCTGAGTTCGAGTGCAGTGGACCGCAGTTGGGGGACCTGAGTTCGAAGTTCAGTGGACTGTCTCTGAAGGTCTTGGGTTCGAGATACTGTGAACTTGAGTGACTGAGCTAGAAGAACTAGCCAAGGCAAACGAACTGTGAACTGAGAACTGACAGTTCTGTTTTGTAAATAGTGTTTTGTGAACATTAGTTAGGATTAGCAGTACATTGTTGTTCGCAATAATTCAAGTGAATTGTCATTGTCGTCTGTGGAGTGCAGTAACGAATACTGTGTTGCTGTGTGGAGTGCAAATCCCATTGTTGACGGGAGTGTTTGAATTAAATTATAGAAGGTGATTATTGTTGAAACAATAAAGTTACATAATTGTTTGAAATAAAAGTTACAATATATATACATAAACACACATACATAATAATTAGGGACATTAAATCCAGACGTTTGAGATGGGCAGGGCATGTAGCACGTCTGGACGAATCCAGAAATGTGTATGGAGTGTTAGTTGGGAGACCAGAGGGTAAAAGACCTTTGGGGAGGCCGAGTCGCAGGTGGGAGGTTAATATTAAAATGGATTTGAGGGAGGTAGAATATGATGATAGAGACTGGATTAATCTTGCACAGGATAGGGACCGATGGTGGGCTTATGTGAGGGCGGCAATGAGCCTGTGGGTTCCTTAAAAGCCATTTGTAAGTAAGTAAGTAAGTAAGTATATAAATACAGAGTGGAAGGTAAGGTAGTACATTAATTGACAGGAGCCATAGATCTCATTATTTGTCAAATAAAACAAATTATAGGACTTACGGATAGTGAGATAATTACAAGCGTTTCGAAAGCGCTGACGGCAATTGCAAGATGTCTCAACACCGCATAAATAGTACCCCACACTCCATGCGGTCAGGACTTGAAGGCGGTGGGTTAGTTCAACTATCTTCCATCGTGTACCTTGCAGCAGGTGAGGGGAGGGCGGCAGCAAACAAAAAAATGTACTGAGCTTCGGTGCAATACTTCGCGAGCTAATCTGAGGATAAATCTTCGCACAAAAATGACCTACGTAAACTCCGGATAGGGACGTAACTGTTATTTGTTTAGTTTGTGTAATATAATATCAGAAAATGTAAATTAATAACCCGAATGAACAAAATAGCTCGTGTTCGGGCGCAGCTCAACAATGAATCAGAATTATCAACTTAGAATGCAATACACTAACAATTTAATACCAAGTATGGCGTAATAATTTTAATGTAAGCAAGAAATATGTACAATAATACGAGTAACAAGAAATAACGTGAAAATCAGGAAATTATGTCCAAATTAGTGAAAACACTTAGGATTGAAGTTTCGGATACATTTCAAAACACGGATTCCTTCCTTTCCCTCTTACTTCAAAATTCCAACCTTATGCACACAAAATACATTATTGGCACTGAAAAGTGCCTTTTCGTAAGTATGATGATGCGCATTTGACAAACGCAGACAAATCTGCTCTTTTTAGTATTTTAAGATATAATTGTTAGCGAGGAATCCGTATACTGAAATTTTCCTTGTTGTTTTACGAATCACTAATTCTGGGCGTTAATAATGCAATAAAGAGTAATAAACTCTGTAAAACAATTCCACTCACATCTTACAGATAATTACTGTTCAAAATTTCCTTCATCAGTGTGCGTGCAGCTTTCACATCTTCTAGTCCAATTATGACGAACTCTGGCCAGTAGTCCTTCACTGTTCCGAATTTCTTCCGCGGCCTGGATGATGTAGTATTCACGATTTGTGAACTCTGGCATCTCGTAGTTTTGAAATAAACTAAACCGTAACGCTGTACGTCCAACTGCACACTAGTGCAATGTAAACATCACAACAGCTGATCAGTTGCGAGTACTATGAGACTGCCGTCCCGACAGCGATGCCAGATTTTTAGATCTTCTGTACGTCACTCGACAATCAATGTTTCCAATGTTTCTTCAATCGATTGATTCGAAATCTGTGAATTTTCTAATTAAAATACTGCTGCAACGTGAACATAACAAACGTTCTGTTCGTTGTTATACAAGGAATTAAACCGTATTTTGAGCAGTATTCGTAAAATTCGCGATCGAAATGTCGGCATAAAAGTATTAGTTCTTCAAAAACCTCGCAAAAAGGAGCAAAATGGTACTGTATTAGACTTTTTTGTTCGTTATATTTTAAGGAATCACATCCTACAATAATTAATGTACTACCTTACCTTACACGTCGGTAAAATTTTAACTTTGCAGCCTGTAAATAACATTCCTTTAACGATGCATAACATACTGCTGCAACGTGAACATAACAAACGTTCTCTTCGTTGTTATACAAGAAATTAAACAGTATTTTGAACAGTATTCGTAAAATTCGCGATCGAAATGTCGGCATAAAAGTATTATTTCTTCAAAAACCTCGCAAAAAGGAGCAAAATGGTATTAGACATTTTTGCTCGTTATATTTTAAGGAATTACATCCTACAATAATTAATGTACTACCTTACCTTAGACGTCGGTAAAATTTTAACTTTACAGCCCTATAAATAACATTCCTTTAACGATGCATAACATATACTTGGAAATAATCTCTATTTAACTCAAAATAATCCTTAGCTTAAAAATACATTTAATTCATCATCAGTCCACATATGATTAAGCGCTGTAATACTAAGATTACATTATGGATTATTTGGAAGGGGTGCTGAAGGGAGTGCGCAAGCCTTCCCCCCTTGCATATCCTTGGCGCTGCCCCTGTCAAGACAAAATATTCGACTCTTTATCACTTATCGGTTTGGTTAGGGAGGCCAAGGATATAATGAAAGGACCGTAGTGCCGAAGAAGAAGAAGAAGAAGAAGAAGAAGAAGAACAACAACAACAACATTTCTCGCTTACGTTGAATTTCGGATAACATCTGCGGTTGAAAACGTCGTTAAATAGAACAGTACTACCAAATTCATTCCTGGATATTCTTTCAGCGCGATGCTTCTGTGACACAGACCAAGTGTAACGTTACGAACTATCACTACGTAGCCTATAAAAAAATTCCATGTATAATTTCCGAAACTGATTTTCTTTACTCTCCTAGTCGAATACAGTCATACTGTTTTTTGCACCTATACAAAATGTCTTTCATTTATAGCTTTCCTCCAGAATCCTCTTCTAATCCACTCTTACCCGTCGCTAACCTAATTTTATCTTCAGACTTTTCAATATCTGCTCAGTTCTTTTATCGCATCTCTTTTTTTTTTTCTCTAAGCACATTTGGAAGCTGTACATACCGTAAATTTTACAAATAAGTAGCTATAAGATATTCAAGGATTTAACATGTCAACTGAATTGTCTTTATTTATATTTTCAGCCCGGGGTTCCCAAAAGTCCTTTCTTGCCTACTTCAATTAATTTTGAAAATCATCAAGGGGAACTAAAGCCATGAAAGTGTATAATTACAGCTATAGGCCTATATTGCATTCTATTTCCAGTCAATTGGCATTTATTTTAATAAAATAACATGAAAATTCACATAGTAGCACTGAAGTAAGAGATGGGAAAATCTTTCGTTTTCCAATTTTTTGTCGAGTCCCAGTTGTTCAACCACCGGAATGCAGTATTATAGCCCAGTGCCAAGTTATCCCATCATGCATACACACATGTATATACATCAGCGGTGACCAAAACTCGAACGGCAGTAATTACACGCAAGAGAGAGTCTAAGAAGTAGGGAGACGGGGGAAAGGTACTTGGCATGAAAACTACAACCAGTGGTGGTTCGTGCACTAACATTGAGTTCTTCATCAACCCGCTAATAAAAATCGCAAGCTTTGCTCTATCAGTAATGTAACTACTGTCATCAAGAGCCAATAAAAAATATAGCCTATACAATTTTTTGCTTTTGTTAAATATTCCTCATGAACACAATCAGAAATTTTCTAAATTCTCTTCTGGATATTTAGTCGAAAAATGCACAGTTTTTCAAAATGAATTAATAACTTCCATTGGACAAATTATTTAGCCATCTTGATCATTACGCTTTTATAAAACTCTCCCTCGTTGCAAGGCTTAAGAGAACGAGCTATTTAGTTCGCCACTAGATAGCTGGCTTCCTTACATTTATTTAGGACCTATGCCATTTTTCTCTTCATGACGATGATTTAAGGCTGATTTCAGTTCTTGGAATTTAATAGCTCGTTTCATTACTACACTAGCACGTAATATTCAATCAGTTTCTTTATATTATTATTATTATTATTATTATTATTATTATTATTATTATTATTAAATCAATAACTAGCAAATAACTGAGAATAATCATCAAGGGCCGTATTCATAGACATTTTTAGCGCGGGCTTCCGGTGGATGATCAGCATTTTTCGTATTCATAAACCAGTGTTAGCGATAGGATATGATTTGAATTCTGTACTAGTAACCAGTGGATAGCCGGGACTAGCTTAGTACGCTCGTAGCGCGTGCTGCGAAATGTCTATGAATAACACCCCAACAGATTAAAAAAGAAATTAAAATGGACATACAGCGTAGTAATTATTTCATCCTTCAAGGGAAGATGTAGGCCTATATATTCAGGCACGTATATAATAATTATGGTAAAACTTGCTGATAAATAATAATAATAATAATAATAATAATAATAATAATAATAATAATAATACCGGTACCTGTTATGCCTGTGTATTCAACATAACAACATAACGCTCTGTAATGCCGCTTCTATATACTACTACTAATTGAACCGTTGAGCAAAGCAACATAGCCTATTACATTTTCTTCGACACAACAGCGAATAAACACCTCTTCCCATTCTGTTCCTGCTAGAGACAGAGGGTTTGTAGAGTGACATGGTACCGACACTGCTTACCTTCAGTACGTGAGCGAGACAGAGAACAATGTACAGAAAACTCCCCTTACTAGTATGAATGTCTTTTGTTTACACGATGTAATCACGATACCCAGTTAGGTCACCGCTGATATACGTACACGCACATACGCAGACACTTGCTGAATCTCAGACAGAATCTTATACTACTCGCGTGTACACACGCATATATTGGTAGTATATAAACAAAAATTATATATATATTTAATGATCTCCGGAATACTTACCTCAAACTATGTAGGAATACGATTGTCACTGTCTGATCCCAGTATATGATTCGTGTTGTGAATCGCTGTGAACTAGTGAAAGCGTCAAACACAACTGACGTTAGATTGTCGCTGGTGAAAGTAAGTCCGCCAATATTTCTTCCTTTAAAAAAGTAGAACAAGAAGTATCTCGCTTTCTATGACTAGTGAGTTTGACTCTCTTCCTTCTTAACACTGCAATTATTTTAGCTGCTGACAGCTATTTCTGAAAGAACTTCCTACTTTACGGCAGTATAACAGAGGATGGTTTTACAATGCGAACACGAAAGCCGTAAGCGAAGCTAAAGTGTTGATTTATTTGCGAAGAGAAAATCCGAACCTAGGCTTACCTCAGTGTGAGCTCTTCTACTTTGATGTTATTATTATTTTGTGATGGACGGACGTATTCTTCTTCCATTCAGCATATAACACAAAAAAAAAAAAAAAAAACACGTTTCCTGCATTCATTAAGCAAAACAACATTTACCATAGAAGTCCGCCGAGTCAGAATAGCTCTGTGGTAGCGTGTCTGCCTCCAGAACAGCCGGCCCGGGTTCGATTCCCGGCAGGGAATTTCTACCTCGGGACTAGGAGAGATGGCGGTGCACAACTTCTAATCACTAAATTGTGCACTAATATGCCTGGGTTAAATCCCAAATCTCTCCACAGTGCACATGAAGGAAAGACATATGTCACTGTTGATAGTGATTTGTCCGATGGATGGGGACGTTAAGCCTGGCGGCCCCTTGGTGCTATTCGACAGGAGTAGGCTACATGTTGGCACCGGATTTCCCCTTCTCCCTTCCTCACCATCATCATCATCATCCCCACCCATTCCCTACACTACACTTACACGTGCCGGCACCGGGTTTGCCCTTCTCCCTTCCTCACCATCATCATTCTCATCCATTCCCTACACTACACTTACACGAACACGTAACATACACTCACCCTAGTACATCGCATAACTCTTCGCAAATACACATCATGCATAACGTAGCCCGCCGAAGTGGTGTGCAATTTGAAAATGGGTCACAGTCCTGCCATCTATCCGCAGTATGCGGAATCCGAATCACGCAAAGTGAAATGAGTAGGCATTGGACACATACACACATTTACCATAGAATTATTTTCGGTAAATATACTATACTTGTTTTACTAATTTCTCTAGCCAAAATAGCCTATTATTGTTCTTTCCTAGCCTTCGTGACAGGAATAAAAGATTCAAAGTCAATTTATGACAGAACACTAGCATTCACTGTGAAGCACGCTGACCTGGAAAATCTATCTACTAAGATTGTTTTTATTCTTTTCAAAGCATGAAAGACCATCCTCTAATTAAATATAATAAAATATTTACGGTATTTATTTTTAAAACAATTAAAGAATAACTCAATTGGCATTTGATAGCAAAATTGGCCTAGATACCAAATTTCCAGAAACAGCTACTATGTTTTCATGGAGCATTCATATCGATTTGAATATGCTTACCGTACTGAATACGATCCCTTTCTTCATGCAATTTTCGATACATAGGGCCTATTGAAAACGATTTGAATATGAAAGCATGATACATATAGGCTACAATATATTAATCTATGTACGGAAACTGTTGAAGTTTCGAAAGTAGGTAAGTATGTTGGTTAACATGTTATGTTAGCACGTTTGTCACCCTGTAGGCCTTACCTTATAAACAAAGTTAGATTTTCTGAATGAGACGCATGAAAATTTAATATTCTGGCTATATATGAAGAATGGTAATTTAATAATGGCTGTTAGGAAAACATTATGTTGTTGCGTATCTATCATTTTTATGCCCTCTCGGAACTATCTAGATTTCATGTCATTTTCATTTTTTCTATTTTTCAAGCTAAAGTTTAGCCTCCACACATTCATTGCTCTCCCTTCCTACGTAAGTGAGAGGTGTTGGTCACATCCGGTAGGCAATTCTCCCCTCGGCAAAACTTGAACAGCCAGAGTCAGGCTCCAGCGGCACCACATGTTGCTTGCAGTGGTATGAGGGTTTCGACCACCAGGTAGCAGCAGGACCCAGCTAGGCTTAGAGCTCTATATAGACAGAGTACTGCAACTATTTTCCCTGCCGCTTTCCGACAAATATAGAGCTCTAGCTAGGCAAGACAGAACGCCGAAAGTTGAAGAAATGTTTCCTCCCCATTGGTCCTCGCCAATATGACATGCTGACATCACTGGTCACATGAAAGGCAGAGCCGTGGCTGATCGCATAAAACTCAAGGCACTTGGCTGGTCTCTATATTGAGACGATTCAACACGACTCAAGTCATAATTCAATCGACCTCCTACCTAAAAGCTAATTGGCTAGTCTCTTATAGTGAGACAACTCATCCTGCCTACGGTACTTCCGTGGTTTTCATAAAGCGTAAGACAAAAGTCGGGATGAGCCCTAAGAGAAGTGGGCCACGGACCTATATGCCCTTCCATATAAAGTTCCCCAATTTATAACAAAACGACGTAAATGCCCTGGTTCAGAATCTATAAAATACTCGTTACATGGGGGTCACTCGTCCGTCGCATTGCGAAAGGACAGAGAACCTTTCAGTCTGCAGATTTAGAATTCGCAGCTTCTCTTCCGACGGCCTTCACCTGCTTTAGTCATCGAACAACAGACGACTGAGTCTTCTCGACTCCACTTGCACTGTGAAATGGCAAAGCTCCTTTCAATGTGCAAGCTTACTCCTGCCATCCGAACAACAAACGAGTCTTCTCGACTCCAGCTGCACTGCGAAATGACAAAGTTCCTTTCAATGAGCAGACTTACATCTTCCGCCATTTCTTCCTCGTCCTGTCCTGTGATCACTTTGATCACATTCCCCTTTCCTGATGTATGTGGTACCTAAGAGGTTACGTCCATTTTCGGCTTTTCTCCTTCAAAATTTTCTAGAGCTCCTTCAGTGGAACAGCGGAACCCGGAGTGAGACAATTGGCCATATTCAGTTTCTTTCAGCCCCGATTCCCTTGCAAGGACGCGTTTTGCGTACCTTTTAAATTTCTTCTCCCCTTCTCCTCTTTCAATTCAATTCAAGATCACATTCCCCTCCCCTCCCATATGTGATACGGTACCTAAGAGGTTAGGTACTATTGATATTAGAGGTTATGTCCATGTTAGGCTTTTCCCTTTCAAAATTGTCTAGAGCTCCTTCAGTGGAGCAGCGTAACCCAATTCGTATTTTGTCCAACCAATTTTCCTGAAAGGAACACTTTCCTGACATCTTGCAAAAGATCTAACAGATTTCCCACAAAACCAAAAACATAAAAATAACATTGTTAGCTAAATAAGACAAAATCGTAATGCTTAGGTGCAGAAAAAAATATATTCCCTCAGAAGGAGCTTTCAACTAAATACACTATAGTGAATATCATCACTGGGGAACACCTGCATTTACACAATTTAAAATTATAAAGTACAGCCCAGTTACTTCATGGTGACAGCTCGTCGACGCGAGAGAGGAGAAGGTTCGACTGTGGAAGGGAGACCGACCCGAGACGGACGGAGCGAATGGAGGGAGGGAAATACAGTCATATTAGAAATGAAGTCTCACGTTGCAGCGTCTGCATAATTTTGAGCTCCTGTCACTGTCCGGAACAATAGTCACTAATAAACACTAAAGAAGTGAACTAACATGGAAATAGAATGAGCAGCAGTTCGGAACAATAGTCACTAATAAATATTAAAGTAGCAAACTAATGGAAATACGATGCGCAGGAGTTCGGAACAATAATAAACACTAAAGAAGTGAACTAACATGGAAATACAATTAGCAGCAGTTCGGAACAATAGTCACTAATAAATATTAAAGTAGCAAACTAATGGAAATACGATGCGCAGGAGTTCGGAACAATAATAAACACTAAAGAAGTGAACTAACATGGAAATACAATGAGCAGCAGTTCGGAACAATAATAAACACTAAAGAAGTGAACTAACATGGAAATACAATTAGCAGCAGTTCGGAACAATAGTCACTAATAAATATTAAAGTAGCAAACTAATGGAAATACGATGCGCAGGAGTTCGGAACAATAATAAACACTAAAGAAGTAAACTAACATGGAAATACAATGAGCAGCAGTTCGGAACAATAATAAACACTAAAGAAGTAAACTAATGTGGAAATACAATGAGCAGGAGTTCGGAACAATAGTCACTAATAAACACTAAAGTAGTAAACTAATGGAAATACAATGCGCAGGAGTTCGGAACAATAATAAACACTAAAGAAGTAAACTAATGTGAAAATACAATGAGCAGCAGTTCGGAACAATAGTCACTAATAAACACTAAAGTAGTAAACTAATGGAAATACAATGCGCAGGAGTTCGGAACAATAATAAACACTAAAGAAGTGAACTAATGTGGAAATACAATGAGCAGTAATCGAATCACTATATTTAACAGTTAATCACTAATTAACAATGAAATATACTCATGCGGAAATATCGGTAATGTTCATCAGTGCTTCACTGTTACCTTTCCCACCACCATCATCATCATCATCATCATCATCATCATCATCATCATCATCCATGTAAAAGATGGAGCGGCCTTCTTCTCTATACTTTTTTATTTTCCTCAAATACTGCAAACTTTTGACCCTAATGCTGTGATGCTCGACCAGAATTTGGCGATTATTTTGTGTTTTTTTTTTTCAATGAAATCCTAATTTCAAAATAACTTTCCTTAAAGTCGAGATACCTCCCTGAAAGTCGACAGTCTTTCAATTTCAATTATATATATATATATATTTTTTTTTTTTTAAGTGTGGGCCGCTATTTCTGTGAAATATAGAACTCGTGCTTTGGTTCGTCTTATGACAGCTTCATTAAAGTTGTCCACAGTTGATTTTGGCGCCGATTATCAATGTCTTTAGTCTCCCTTATTATTTGGATAACACAGCTCTCAGACACAGCGGTAAACTCTGCTACAAGTTGTCCAACATTTGTTACGTTTTTTCTTCCGGCGCTCTCTTCATAATGCGCTACACGTTGCTCACGACTTCTCGCGACTGCGAATGCAATACCCGAACTTTCAGTTTGCTTCTAACAGGCAGCATTTTCACAAACAGAAAATAGCAGTGAATCTAGACAATAAATACTACATACTAAATAATACAAAACAGAAGCACTACAACTATTTCAGTAACTAAATGAAATGTACGTAACAAACACACTAAATTGCAATACACAAGACAGTGGTGGTGTAGTACGTCCTTAGCGCGACTGAACGCCCACACTAACGTTCCCGAGATGTGACCGCTAGCGCAGCCAGGAGAAGACTAAAAGGAACATCCCTTCGAACAAACAGTGAACTCGCCCAAACCACTGCGTCGCCAGGCCAGAGCTGTCACCATAAAGTAACTGGCCTGTATAAAAAAAATTAATAAATATTCTTAATAAGGGGCTAAAAGGGATGAAGTTAGAGGAGAATGGAGAAAGTTACACAGCACAGAACTGCAAGCATTGTATTCTTCACCTGTCATAATTAGAAACATTAAATGCAGACGTCTGAGATGGGCAGGGCATGTAGCACGTATGGGGAATCAGAAATGCATATAGAGTTAGTTGGGAGGCCGGACGGAAAAAGACCTTTGGGGAGGCCGAGACGTAGATGGGAGGATAATATTAAAACGGATTTGAGGGAGGTGGGATATGATGGTAGAGACTGGATTAATCTTTCCCAGGATAGGGACTGATGGTGGGCTTATGTGAGGATGGCAATGAACCTGCGGGTTCCTTAAAAGCCATAAGTAAGTAAGTAAATGACACTCGGGAGGAAATTAAACGCAGAATACGAGAAATGTCTGTCATTATTCGTTTGAGAAACTTTTGTCTCCAGTCTGCTCTCAAAAAAGCTGAAAGTTAGAATTTATAAAACAGTTATATTACCGGTTGTTCTATATGGTTATGAAACTTGGACTCTCACTTTGAGAGAGGAATAGAGGTTAAGGGTGTTTGAGAATAAGGTGCATAGGAAAAAATTTGGGGCTAAGAGGGATGAAGTTACAGGAGAATGGAGAAATTTACACAATGCAGAACTGTACCAGTACACATTATATTCTTCACCTAACACAATTAGGAACATTAAATCCAGATGTTTGAGATGGGCAGGGCATGTAGCATTTAGGGGCGAATGCAGAAATGCATATAGTGTGTTAGTTGGGAGGCCGCACAGTGGTTCAAAATCCATATTTAGGAGGACAGAGATAGAAAAATGACACATCAAAAAATGAAATAAAACTCTTAAATTATTTTTCCAATATAACTGATTAACACTCAATTGATGATCTTAATCAGCAGAGGTGGCTGCAGAGCGAGATAAGAGGCTGGTAACATGCCACATTTCGACCACCCAGCATTCTTACTCAGAAAGTGCTGCGAGTTTGCCGTTTTCTTTGTGCTGTAATTCTGTTGTAAGTGATCGATTTCCTGCATATTTGGTATCAACATGTCAAGTGGTTCTTTAGGTATGTAACACTGTTTGTTTGTTTTTGTTACATTTAAAGTTGTTATAGCATATCAAATTAGCATAAATGGACACGGGACAAAATATAAATATAACCACTGAGTGCAGACTTGGCTAAGGTAGAGAAAAAAAAACCTTTTTTCCGTCTCAAAATGATGTTTGTTTCACTTCCTCGAGTATTTATCTCTATTTGAAATGAAGTCTTAAGGTGCATCAATTTGCGAAGTATTCTATTCAGGTGTAGTAGTGCAGTTTTTCTCGATTGCATTTATTTAAATATCTGAGAACTGAATCTGTTTCCGAGGTACAATGCAGGGAAGGTGACAGTTTGTTAATTATGTATCAAATAAGCTTCCTGAGTGCCCAAAAGGTGCAATAGTACTGTACCCATAATGTTACATTTTTCCAGTAAGATAATTTATCATTGGAGAGCAAGAGGCTAAAGAATACGAATCTTTTTAATGAAATGAAAATTGGCTTAGTGAGCTACAGTACTTATTAAATTAGGTTCTCATCGTGATAGTAATGAAAATTTAAAGAAAACTTACCCCAGGAAAAAGTCGTGGCTGCCCAAGAACTCTTTTCCATTACAGCAAGTAAGAGGTCGAAACAAAGACAATCCAGAAAATTAAAGCTTGTATACAAAACAAATATACTACCTGTAACTACTGTATAAAGTTTCATGAAAATCTGTTAGATAGGATAAAAGTTACTAATTTTGTCTAAATGCATCCCCCTACGTAATACAGAACAAATGTACTACCTGTAATTACTGTTTAAAATTTCATGAAAATCTGTTAGATAGGATAAAAGTTACTAATTTTGTCTAAATGCATCCCCCTACGTAATACAGAACAAATGTACCACCTGTAACTACTGTATAAAATTTCATGAAAATCTGTTAGATAGGATAAAAGTTACTAATTTTGTCTAAATGCATCCCCCTACGTAATACAGAACAAATGTACTACCTGTAACTACTGTATAAAATTTCATGAAAATCTGTTAGATAGGATAAAAGTTACTAATTTTGTCTAAATGCATCCCCCTACGTAATACAGAACAAATGTACTACCTGTAATTACTGTGTAAAATTTCATGAAAATCTGCTAGATAGGATAAAAGTTACTAATTTTGTCTAAATGCATCCCCCTACATAATACAGAACAAATGTACTACCTTTAACTACTGTATAAAATTTCATGAAAATCTGTTAGATAGGATAAAAGTTACTAATTTTGTCTAAATGCATCCCCCTACGTAATACAGAACAAATGTACTAACTGTAACTACTGCATAAAATTTCATGAAAATCTGTTAGATAGGATAAAAGTTACTAATTTTGTCTAAATGCATCCCCCTACGTAATACAGAACAAATGTACTACCTGCAACTACTGTATAAAATTTCATGACAATCTGTTAGATAGGATAAAAGTTACTAATTTTGTCTAAATGCACCCCCCTACATAATACAGAACAAATGTACTACCTGTAACTACTGTATAAAATTTCATGAAAATCTGTTAGATAGGATAAAAGTTACTAATTTTGTCTAAATGCATCCCCCTACGTAATACAGAACAAATGTACTACCTGTAATTACTGTGTAAAATTTCATGAAAATCTGTTAGATAGGATAAAAGTTACTAATTTTGTCTAAATGCATCCCCCTACGTAATACAGAACAAATGTACTACCTGTAACTACTGTATAAAATTTCATGAAAATCTGTTAGATAGGATAAAAGTTACTAATTTTGTCTAAATGCATCCCCCTACGTAATACAGAACAAATGTACTACCTGTAATTACTGTGTAAAATTTCATGAAAATCTGTTAGATAGGATAAAAGTTACTAATTTTGTCTAAATGCATCCCCCTACGTAATACAGAACAAATGTACTACCTGTAACTACTGTATAAAATTTCATGAAAATCTGTTAGATAGGATAAAAGTTACTAATTTTGTCTAAATGCATCCCCCTACGTAATATAGAACAAATGTACTACCTGCAACTACTGTATAAAATTTCATGAAAATCTGTTAGATAGGATAAAATTTACTAATTTTGTCTAAATGCATCCCCCTACGTAATACAGAACAAATGTACTACCTGTAACTACTGTACAAACTTTCATGAAAATCTGTTAGATAGGATAAAAGTTACTAATTTTGTCTAAATGCATCCCCCTACGTAATACAGAACAAATGTACTACCTGTAATTACTGTGTAAAATTTCATGAAAATCTGTTAGATAGGATAAAAGTTACTAATTTTGTCTAAATGCATCCCCCTACGTAATACAGAACAAATGTACTACCTGTAATTACTGTGTAAAATTTCATGAAAATCTGTTAGATAGGATAAAAGTTACTAATTTTGTCTAAATGCATCCCCCTACGTAATACAGAACAAATGTACTACCTGTAACTACTGTATAAAATTTCATGAAAATCTGTTAGATAGGATAAAAGTTACTAATTTTGTCTAAATGCATCCCCCTACGTAATATAGAACAAATGTACTACCTGCAACTACTGTATAAAATTTCATGAAATTCTGTTAGATAGGATAAAAGTTACTAATTTTGTCTAAATGCATCCCCCTACGTAATACAGAACAAATGTACTACCTGTAACTACTGTATAAAATTTCATGAAAATCTGTTAGATAGGATAAAAGTTACTAATTTTGTCTAAATGCATCCCCCTACGTAATACAGAACAAATGTACTACCTGTAATTACTGTGTAAAATTTCATGAAAAGCTGTTAGATAGGATAAAAGTTACTAATTTTGTCTAAATGCATCCCCCTACGTAATACAGAACAAATGTACTACCTGTAACTACTGTATAAAATTTCATGAAAATCTGTTAGATAGGATAAAAGTTACTAATTTTGTCTAAATGCACCCCCCTACGTAATACAGAACAAATGTACTACCTGTAACTACTGTATAAAATTTCATGAAAATCTGTTAGATAGGATAAAAGTTACTAATTTTGTCTAAATGCACCCCCCTACGTAATACAGAACAAATGTACTACCTGTAACTACTGTATAAAATTTCATGAAAATCTGTTAGATAGGATAAAAGTTACTAATTTTGTCTAAATGCATCCCCCTACGTAATACAGAACAAATGTACTACCTGTAACTACTGTATAAAATTTCATGAAAATCTGTTAGATAGGATAAAAGTTACTAATTTTGTCTAAATGCATCCCCCTACGTAATACAGAACAAATGTACTACCTGTAACTACTGTATAAAATTTCATGAAAATCTGTTAGATAGGATAAAAGTTACTAATTTTGTCTAAATGAATCCCCCTACGTAATACAGAACAAATGTACTACCTGTAACTACTGTATAAAATTTCATGAAAATCTGTTAGATAGGATAAAAGTTACTAATTTTGTCTAAATGCATCCCCCTACGTAATACAGAACAAATGTACTACCTGTAACTACTGTATAAAATTTCATGAAAATCTGTTAGATAGGATAAAAGTTACTAATTTTGTCTAAATGCATCCCCCTACGTAATACAGAACAAATGTACTACCTGTAATTACTGTGTAAAATTTCATGAAAATCTGTTAGATAGGATAAAAGTTACTAATTTTGTCTAAATGCATCCCCCTACGTAATACAGAACAAATGTACTACCTGTAACTACTGTATAAAATTTCATGAAAATCTGTTAGATAGGATAAAAGTTACTAATTTTGTCTAAATGCACCCCCCTACGTAATACAGAACAAATGTACTACCTGTAACTACTGTATAAAATTTCATGAAAATCTGTTAGATAGGATAAAAGTTACTAATTTTGTCTAAATGCACCCCCGTACGTAATACAGAACAAATGTACTACCTGTAACTACTGTATAAAATTTCATGAAAATCTGTTAGATAGGATAAAAGTTACTAATTTTGTCTAAATGCATCCCCCTACGTAATACAGAATAAATGTACTACCTGTAACTACTGTATAAAATTTCATGAAAATCTGTTAGATAGGATAAAAGTTACTAATTTTGTCTAAATGCATCCCCCTACGTAATACAGAACAAATGTACTACCTGTAACTACTGTATAAAATTTCATGAAAATCTGTTAGATAGGATAAAAGTTACTAATTTTGTCTAAATGCATCCCCCTACGTAATACAGAACAAATGTACTACCTGTAATTACTGTGTAAAATTTCATGAAAATCTGTTAGATAGGATAAAAGTTACTAATTTTGTCTAAATGCATCCCCCTACGTAATACAGAACAAATGTACTACCTGTAACTACTGTATAAAATTTCATGAAAATCTGTTAGATAGGATAAAAGTTATTAATTTTGTCTAAATGTATCCCCCTACGTAATACAGAACAAATGTACTACCTGTAACTACTGTATAAAATTTCATGAAAATCTGTTAGATAGGATAAAAGTTACTAATTTTGTCTAAATGCATCCCCCTACGTAATACAGAACAAATGTACTACCTGTAATTACTGTGTAAAATTTCATGAAAATCTGTTAGATAGGATAAAAGTTACTAATTTTGTCTAAATGCATCCCCCTACGTAATACAGAACAAATGTACTACCTGTAACTACTGTATAAAATTTCATGAAAATCTGTTAGATAGGATAAAAGTTACTAAATTTGTCTAAATGCACCCCCCTACGTAATACAGAACAAATGTACTACCTGTCACTACTATATAAAATTTCATGAAAATCTGTTAGATAGGATAAAAGTTACTAATTTTGTCTAAATGCATCCCCCTACGTAATACAGAACAAATGTACTACCTGTAATTACTGTGTAAAATTTCATGAAAATCTGTTAGATAGGATAAAAGTTACTAATTTTGTCTAAATGCATCCCCCTACGTAATACAGAACAAATGTACTACCTGTAACTACTGTATAAAATTTAATGAAAATCTGTTAGATAGGATAAAAGTTACTAATTTTGTCTAAATGCATCCCCCTACGTAATACAGAACAAATGTACTACCTGTAACTACTGTATAAAATTTCATGAAAATCTGTTAGATAGGATAAAAGTTACTAATTTTGTCTAAATGAATCCCCCTACGTAATACAGAACAAATGTACTACCTGTAACTACTGTAGAAAATTTCATGAAAATCTGTTAGAGAGGATAAAAGTTACTAATTTTGTCTAAATGCATCCCCCTATGTAATACAGAAGAAATGTACTACCTGTAACTACTGTATAAAATTTCATGAAAATCTGTTAGATAAGATAAAAGTTACTAATTTTGTCTAAATGCATCCCCCTACGTAATACAGAACAAATGTACTACCTGTAACTACCGTATAAAATTTCATGAAAATCTGTTAGATAGGATAAAAGTTACTAATTTTGTCTAAATGCATCCCCCTATGTAATACAGAACAAATGTACTACCTGTAACTACTGTATAAAATTTCATGAAAATCTGTTAGATAGGATAAAAGTTATTAATTTTGTCTAAATGTATCCCCCTACGTAATACAGAACAAATGTACTACCTGTAACTACTGTATAAAATTTCATGAAAATCTGTTAGATAGGATAAAAGTTACTAATTTTGTCTAAATGCATCCCCCTACGTAATACAGAACAAATGTACTACCTGTAATTACTGTGTAAAATTTCATGAAAATCTGTTAGATAGGATAAAAGTTACTAATTTTGTCTAAATGCATCCCCCTACGTAATACAGAACAAATGTACTACCTGTAACTACTGTATAAAATTTCATGAAAATCTGTTAGATAGGATAAAAGTTACTAATTTTGTCTAATTGCACAGCCTATATGGGGTAGTTTCCCTTATACCAACGTAATCAGAGTTTGTACTTAAAGCAAATGTACTACTTGTAACTATGTATAAAATCTCATGAAAATCAGTTAGATAGGAGAAAAGTTATTAATTTTCTCTAATTGCATCACCTATAAGGGGTAGTTCCCCTTATACCAACGTGCATTTACTTTCAAGGGGAAAAAAATCGGGAAACTTACTTTCTGGATACGCCTCGTATTTGGAGAGATGAGGCCAAGGATTCGGCACTGATTACTTGACATTTGCCTTACGGTTGAGGAAAACCTTGGAAAAAAAAAACCCATGATGCAGGTAATCAGCCCAAGCTGGAATCGAAACCATGCCTCAGCACAAATTCAGATTAGAAGGCAAGCGCCTTAGCCGACTGAGCTACGCAGGTAACTGTTACTTTCAGAAATATATGTGTATAGTATACATATATACACAGAAATCTTTATTCTCTGTTCTTCGTATAGTTTAGTTTTATAAGCTATACTCAGTATTTAACAGTATGTTAGAATGCATATGTGAAAGAATAGACGAGTAGCTTGACACAAGTTTTTCTCTTTTGTCTTAATAGCAGATAAATCAGCAGGTCCATCCATTATCCATTCATCCACCACCCATCCAGCTGTCCATCATCCATCGAAAACAAAAAATAAATTAAATGAGTAACATGAACAAAAAGTAATTACTCTTTACAGACATGGATGTTATGGCACAGTACGCCATGTCATATTAAAATATTTTACAATCTTTTAACAATTCTGACGAGTTAGCTCTGTGGTAGCGCGTCTGCCTCCAGACTAGCCAGCCCAGGTTCGATTCCCGGTGGGGTCAGAAATTTCCATGTAAAATTTCTACCTTGGGACTAGGATAGATGGCAGTGTACAACTTTTAATCACTAAACTGTGCACCAATATGCTCGGGTTAAATCCCAAATCTCTCCGGAGTGCATATGAAGAGAAGGCATATGTCACTGTTGATAGTGATTTGTCCGTCGGATGGGGATGTTAAGCCTGGCAACCCCTTTGGTGCTATTTGACAGGAGTAGGCTATGTGCTGGCACCGGGTTTTCCCTTCTCCCTTCCTCACCTTTATAATCATCCTCACTCATTCCCTACACTACGCTTACACGAACACTTACACATACTCTCACCCTAGTACACGACATAGATACACATCATGCATAGTGTGGCTCATCAAAGTGGTGTGCAACTTGAAAATAGGTCACAGTCCTGCCATATATACGGATCACGCAAAGTGAAGTGGGTAGACATTAGACACACACACAATCCTTGGGATAGACTTATTTTCTTAAGTGGAAACAGTGGAATGAATGATGAATGAACAAAGGAAGGAATTAATTTTAAATGTTAAAAACAACGTAATACGTACTAAAAGAAAATATTTCATTTTGAATTATGTGTGTATTAATTCAACATAAATATAATTTTAATGTATATCAACTGTATGTTATAACTCTATTACTAACAGGTACTGAATTAAAATTTGCAAGTATTAACAATTAAAATATATAGACTAAATCTGAAGCAGAATGGCCACTCCAGCCATTGTCCACTTTGCTGCCTTTTCTTTTGTCCTTAGATTGAAAGTCCAGACAAATGTTGGTCCTCGGATACGTGTTTTATAAACTGGACATTCATACATGTTCCTTAAATCCTGCTTGTCCTGGGTGATTGCCTTGATGAATATTACAGGCATCATGGGAAATAGATCTTTTAGTCGAGAATCCACAACAGAACCAGTCTGAATATCCCACCGAGCTCCTTCCATGTACAGTCCATGCACATATGCTCCTTCACGAGGGGCAGATCTGTAATATTTTAATAAAAACTTTGAAATGGATATATTACTTTGATTATGAAAAATATCAGAAAAGAATATGGTGATGAAAATCAGACCGCTTACAAGGGAACTGTCAGTGAGCTCATACCGAAACGAAACCTGCCTTGAAATTTCTCTACAAAAGTGACATCTTGTAAGAATGCCACACACCAAAAATCAGCTGCGAGTTTCAACTGTAAGATCCTGAGATCGAAGCTGCAATGTCGCCTGATAAGCAGTCGTGCAGCAATTGGGTACCCATCATCAGCAGTAGTGGGGAGAGGTGGAGCGTACAAGGGTGCACGAACCCAGCGATAAATCTTCATGCTTTTCTCCTAGTATTTTAATAGAGATTGCTATCTCGATATTGGGAACTTGCAGTTTGAACTCATGTAGCTAATTTTTGGTGTATGGGCTTTCTGTAAGCTGTACGCAGGTTTCGATTTGAGCTCACTGACAGCTCCCTTGTCAGAAAACTCTAAAAGGAAATATTCCTGTTTTGATCTTATGTCAAAAGTTGTCTTTCAAGTTCATCATAAACGAAGTTTGAATGCGAAAGATTAATTATTCAATTGAGGCGGTCAGAAGCAAAGGGGTGTAAGTGCACTTATGTTTAGGGTGACCAGATTCATATTGGTAAAAAAGAGAACACAAAGCTTCAAAAAGACATTGTTAGAAAAAAAAGGACAGAAAATATGTATTTACATTTAGGCTTATTATATTTTAAATTACGTCAATATCTATTTTATTACAAAATAATTATGATAAAACTTAATAATCATGATTTTACAGTTAGCTACATATATGAAAGTCAAGGGAACTATAATTAATTATTAAAGAGAACAGATAATATCTATTTAGATTCAGGCTTAGGCCTATATTATACTTAAAATTATGTCAATATATTTTATTACAGCATACTTATGATAAAACTTAATAATATAAAATTTATTTTATAATTAGACTAGATGCCAGTTCGGAAGGCGGTCAGCTGCAATATGCGCCATAGCATTTCTGGCATGTGACATCACAAGCTTGTACAGCATAACCAATCGGAATCAGTCTATAACAAGTACTTCCCAAGTTCGTTTGTTCATGTGTGAGTGTTTCAATACATTGAATAAGTAAAACTAACATTTACTCTGCGTGTACAAGATAAATAAATGGAAGAAGAGATTGTAAAAAAAAAACAAGTATTGCACAGGCAGGTGCGGAAAATATTGTTTAAGGTGTATAATTATTTTAAAAACGTTTACGAGCAGAACACTGCCGGCCATCTTGATGATGGCTGCAACATTGTCAACGTGCAAGAAACGGCTGTAGAAGCATGTGGTGTGGGATTGAGAACCGTGCAAAGAATATTGTTAGTGAAGGAAACAGGGTTTGTTTGGTGTCATGCTTACAGTAATCAACGGCTAAGGTCATTATTGTCTTTTGATAATTTAAATTCTCTCCTGCGCTATTTGCATCGCACGTGCAAGTGAAGTACGATGTGGCAATGTTGTACGCTGCCTTGCTCTCTCTATCTGTCTCTCTCGACACAAACACAAGCAGACTACCGCCTTCTGAATTGCCGTCGACTATAGCTACATATGAAAGCAACGACTATAACAAGTAGGAGCAAAGAGAGTTATGATTGTTGGCAAAGAGTATATTTCGTCGATGCTGCTACCACCTACAGGAAAATTACTTGAGAAAGGCGTCAAATCAGATAATTTCAAAATATCAGGCATACAAGTTACGAAAAGGAGGACATTTCTTGATTTTTTAAAAATTCACTCGGACTGTGGACAAAAGCCTAAAAATGAGGGCATGTCCGGATAAAAGAGAGCATCTGGTCACCCTACTTAACGTTATTTTTTTTTAGAAAATGTGATTAAAAGTTACTAAGTTTTCGTAAATTCCGTGAAGTTTTAATTTTAAATGTTAATGTATGATGTGGTTAAAAGATATATCCCTTTACCACTGAAATTTTAAATGCTTTAGTTTACCCTGGATGCATTTAAATAATTTTTTTAGAAATGTCACTTACATCCCTTTTTCTTCTAACCGCCTCAATTCATATTAATCTCCTAAGATATAAGTAATGCTACAGTAACTACTCAGTGGTTACTTACGTGAAATCATCTTTATGTTTCTTTGTTACTTCACAATGGAGACACATCTTGTCCAAAGGCCACTCATTCTTACGGGCCGTGGATTGCATAATAGCTGTCAAAAAAGACTGAGGGTTGAAGAAACCTGCTAACCATATCGTTGCTGGTAACTGGAATCAGTAAAAAATAATTTATTATTTATTATTATGTCTTTCACAACTATTATATTTAGAAGTCTTAAATTGATATGTCAATAATAAGGTTCCATACTGACTCTCGGTTCATTGCATTTTAAGAAGAATATTCTCTCAGAACTTTTTTTTACTTTGTTATTTAACAATGCTGTATCAACTACAAGGTTATTTCGCGTCGATGTAATTGATGATAGCGAGACCGAAGATTCGCCATAGATTACCTGACAATTGACTTACGATTAGGACTTCCATATCTTCTGTTATTGTCAATTCACCCTGAAATGCTAAATTAGGGAAAACCCCGGAAAAACCCAACCAGGTAATCACCCCAAGCAGGAATCGAATCCGCACCTGAGCGCAATCCTGGATCAGCAGGTAAGCACCTTAGCCAACTGAGCTATGCCGGTGGCTCTCTCTCAGAACTAAATTCCTTTAAGGAAAGGAATGAAACATTTCACATCAATCTGAAAACTTAGTATTCAAAATACTGACATCAGAAAAGGCACGAATACTGGAAATAAAAATGTTTTTGAAGAAGAAATGAAAGCTAGATTTGCATAATATGTATGCTACTGTAGGTACGTTAACAGAAAACTACAGTTTTGAGTCACACAGAGTTTGTGTGCACCCGATGTGGGTTTCTGGCATCTTGTCAGCCAACTCGAGTTATGTGGATAAAAGGGAAGAATTGAGACAGTGTTGGGTGAAGTTCTGGGTAGCTCAGTGGATAGAGCATTGGTGCAGTAAGCCAAAGGTTCCGGAATTCATACCTGGCCCCGGAACAATTTTTCCCTTAAAATTATTCAAGTCTGCTTCATAGGGAGCTTTACCTAAAAGCTAGATTTGCATGAAAAAGTTCATCACTAATCTAGGTAGTAGTGTGCAAAGCAGTAGTAACAGCAGTGGCAACCATCAAAACAAGAAGAAGAGATGTTTTCTATGCCCTACAACGAGAGATAGAAAGACCAAAACAATCTGCTACAAGTATACAAATAATGTTTGTCAGGAGCATAGTACAACGTGTGCAATAAGTGTGAAGACTCATAAGATATACTTGTGTGGTTTTTGCTTACTGTTTTTTCTTCTATCTCGTAGATACATTACATTATTATCTTATATAAATAAATGTAATTATATGTGTTTGTTTTGTAACAAGAATTTATTTTCACTCGCTACTTAGTTATGAAACTCTATTATTTTCTTTTTCCAAAGGAAAACATAATCATAATCATCATCATCATCATCATCATCATCGTCCTAACAAGTAGTGGGCCTAATGGCTCGTTACGGTCTCAAGCCATCTCTTTAAAGGTCTTCCTAGTGTTCTCTTCCCTCTTGGACAGTAGGTAGAAATGTGACAAGGAATGCGAGTCCTTCCCATGCGGTGAACATGTTGCTGCCAGTTAGTTCTGCAACTATAGATGTAATCCAAAATAGAAGATATTTCAAGCTCTTGAAGAACGTCTTCATTTGTCTTGCGGTCTAATATAGTATAGCCAGCTGTTCTTCACAGGAATTTTATCTTGTTGGCTACTATTCGGGTTTTATTTCTTTCCCTCAAAGTCCAGGCCTCACAACCATAAGAGGAAAACATTAGGAGCCTATATTATTATCTTGTAGAAAAAAAAAAAAAAAAAATATATATATATATATATATGGTTGTATAATCACTTGTTACCTAGTTATACAATTGTACTATTTTACATAATTAACACTCCTAAAATAAAATAAAATAAAATAAATTAATATTATTCCATTTTATGTCTAATTCCTCATTAAATAGCATATGGGTCCAATGGAGTCATGTTATGTAAATGTGTAGGAAAAGGAACTCATGCATCCTAGAGTTAATACATACAGAGCAACTAGTTCCTTGCATTATATAGCTATTTAATAGGACACATGGAATATAATAAATTTTATAATTTCACTGACTCGGAAAGTCGGCCTATGTTGTTAGTTTTCACCAGGACTTTGTGCTAATTGATCTTCTTGATAGTAAATTAAAAACCCAAAATATACATTACCGAAACAACAAATAATACGTTCTAAGAACATTCATCTGAGAATTCTTTATGGTACACAAATCATTTCAAAAGCGTCTAGTTATATGGTATCTTTAATTTGCTTAACTTGTGCTTACATTGAAGTCTGACGACCAAGTTTCTAGTTCTTTCAGTCTTAGCATGAGGTCTGCAAACCAAGGTCCAAGGCTCAGCATTGAAGGATACGCTCTTTTTGTCCAGTTGGGAGGTACTTGATCAAGGAACAAGCATGACTGAAGGGCTTCCATATCTTCTGTTATAGTCAGTTCACCCTGTAATGTTAAATTCAAGAACATAAACTCTGTCTACTGTTAATAATTCAGGTTTTATTTCACATCTTACTTTCTCAAGAAAAACTGCAAACATAAGCAATGGCAAAGGAAGCTTATAATAGAAAAAGGAGTATCTTCTGCGGACCTCTGGAAAAAGAACTAAGGAAGAGACTAGTGAAGTGCTTTGTTTGGAGTGTGGCATTGTATGGATCATAAACATGGATATTACGACGAAGTGAAGAGAAGTGACTAGAAGCATTTGAAATGTGGATATGGAGAAGAATGGAGCATGTGAAGTGGAAGATAGAATAAGAAATGATGCTGTGTTGGAAAGAGTGGGTGAAGAAAGAATGATGTTGAAACTGATCAGGAAGAGGAAAAGGAATTGGTTGGGTCACTGGCTGAGAAGAAACTGCCTACTAAAGGATGTACTGGAAGGAATTGTGACAGGAGAAGAATTCGGGACAGAAGAAGATATCAGATGATAGACGACATTACGATATATGGATCATATGCTAAGACTAAGAGGAAGGTAGAAAATAGGAAAGATTGGAGAATGCTGGTTTGCAGTTCTGCCATTTGGCAGAACACTATGTATATATGTATATGTGTGTATACATATATCTTAGTCTCTACATATAAATTACACAAATGTACATGTAGGTCTACATTTAATTGTCTAATTTAATTCTAGATAAGAGAGAATTTGGAAAAACAAACATCTAAAGGTTGATGCAAAAGTTAGAATACTGGGTGTTCAGTTCAAAGTGTGTCATGGCTCGCTGTATGCTGTCATATGCCTAGTCGATGAGCCTAGAGAAGTCAGTCTTCCTACACTTCCGCAGAGGTGTATAACCTATGTGTCAGAGAAGTTGCCTAGCAAGTATGGTGTTCATTCTGAAGAGTACTTACTGATACGTACGGTAACGCCGGTAGTGGCAGGAATGTGAACTGTTTCGAAACAAGTACTGAGGTGGGTTTTTTCCTTACTGTCGGGATATGGGGAGAGGGTTAAGACGATTACTTACGTATTTGTTGACATTAACTTTGACGGTCAACATGGACACGGAACATTTGATTTGTATTGTGAAATGTTGCCATATGCAACCGATGATAACAAATACCCTGCGTACGACTTGGCCGCGCAAAACACAATTCGAAAGAGGTTATGGTAGCACAAAGACAGTACAGACCGCCATCTGTTGCTACGACGTTCAAGTTATACCGTACACGTTCTCAAGTTCAGATTGAACGCCTTGATTAATAAGCAACTTCCCTGACATAAAAACTGAAACTTGCTTCAAATCGCTGACTCACAACAGTGACGTCATGACACACTTTGAAATGAACACCCAGTATATAAATCAGTGATAAGACCAATACGTTCATATACAGCAGAAACTAGGCCAGAAACAAGTGAAATTAGATATCTGTTGGAAACATGTGAAATGAAAGTTTGAGGACAATAGCAAACACAACTTCAAGGGATCAAATTAAAAGTGACAATAGATCAAATATCCAATTGGATAAAAACAGAAGAAAAGAATAAGATGACCATATGAGCCGAATGATAAATGACAGTAAAGTAAAACATGGACAAATTTCCAATCAGAAAGAGAAGCACAGGATGCCCAAAGAAAAGGTGAAAAGACACAGTGGAGGCAGATTATTGAAGAGGAACAGGCATCAAGCCTATGTACATTGGAAGTAGAAGAAGAAAAAGACTTACTGTAAATAAGTTGTATTTATATACTTTCAAAAGTCAATTACATTATTATTTTTTGTCTCTAATTGTTTAAAATCAATATTCTCGTACATGTAAGATTAATCAATTGAATGAATGAATGAATGAACAAATAACTGTTTTGTGAATGTTAAAAAAATGAATATAGTTGGACTGTGTTAATGTGTAATCATTGATAATAATTAACCAGAAAAGCTTAAAATAATTAAATTAGGCTATATATAAAAAATAATTTCAAATATAGATCACAACTGTAATCCACACGGCCACTAACATTCCATTTAAGGGCGCGACCACTAGAGGATTAAATATAGATAGTATGATAAATGCATGGAATGACTTTAGACAATAACAAAAATGCCAATCATGATAATAATCAGTCTCCAAAATCCGATAATTGTAGCATTATTAAATATTAAGTCACTCAAGAAGAGAACATTCATAGTGAAACATAGTGGAACACGTGTTGTCAGCAAATAGCTGGATACACTATGAAGATAGAATAGAATAAATATTAAGTCACGATGATATCAAGCAAATCCTTCATACCAGAAAATGTAACACACATCCAAATGGCAACAACAGAAATGTTACAGAATAAAACGTGTTTCTGTCAGGAACTGCACCTCCACAAATTTTATAGTTGTATGGACAAATCCTCTAAAACGTACAAACTATGTGTATCTTGACATACGCAAACTTTTCACATGACGAATGATTATATTTCAATTATTTTCCGATTTTTTCAATACATTAATGATAACTGGAATTCTAACATTACACATACCTTCAAGCCAAGTTCGAGCTCTTTCAAAGAGCGTTTCAGCTCTGCCATGAGGAAGTTCATTCTCTCACACTCTTGGAATGCTACTATAATGTATGGAGTTCTTTCCTCAACTTTTGCCATGATTTCAGCTATGTTAAATGGTTCAGGAACCTTGTCACTTATCTCATCTAATACTTGTTTTACCTGAAAAAGTCACAGAAAATATAATATTATTTATTTGATATATTTCGTCGCCAGACAATTATCGTGTTTCTCTTTCTTTAATCCACTGTAAATTAAATTAAATAATTATGTCATTTTCCAGAGCTGTGGATTGGTGAGAATTTTATGTAGCAAGTAATTAAAAAATATATTACAATAAAATCCCTCGTATCCGGCACTCAAATAACTAACAATATCAAAACAACGGCACTCTTTGCTAGGACAAAAAAAAAAGTCATTCATGCGAAAGGGAAGAGTCGGCCGAAGATGTGAGTAGTTTTCATGGATCGCACATGCTGCATATTGTGTTTACTCTTTATATTGCTTACACATGAAAACATAGACAGAAAACTCCGTTATATCCCTGGGATAGATCGGGTAGCGTCGATAATTTGGCGTTTGGGTCTTACAAACAAAGCACAGAGACCATATCTTTAAATTTACCACTTGAACTCGCCCATTTCGAGGGGATGTTAGATGAGTCTAAATAGGAAAGTGTGAAATTCCGCGGATCACTTTATTAATCAGTTCCAAAAAATTGTGTCTGAGAGTAATGTTAGTGTGGAACAAATATATATAATACCGAGAAGACTGGTTTATTATGGAGATGTCTTCCTACAACAACACTAACGTGTGTGATGGTAACCTCGACTAAGGGCTTCAAACAAAACAATGATCGTGTTACTGTTATAGTATGCGGAAATGCTGCAGATACACACAAAGTGACATTGACAGTGATGGGAAAATATCGAAATGCAAGGTCCTTCAAAAACATAAAGAATCTCCCTGTCCATTATCAGGCACAAAAGAATGCAGGGATGGATGAATTGCCACATCAGGAAGTTCGCACGAATTTTATGTTCAGTGAATATTCGAACCGAAAATTAGTGTATTTTCGTGTTAAGTGACGTATTTTATGAAAGAAAATACACAGTTTTATGATATTTAGTTATGACCAAATGACTAAGAAATAAGCTTCATATGACTGCAGTTTCAACAAGTTGACATCATAAAATACGAACAGGTAATTTTTTAAATACTTATTTAATTATCCGACAAAATCTCGTATCTGTAACTAGTCTGGTCCCATTGGTGCCGGTTAAGAGGGATTCTACTGTATAAATACAAAAAAAGATATCAAAATTCTCCCTGCACTACTAAAAACCATTAGAATACAATAGATACACACTGTGTTCTGCAAGGGAAAGAACAGGCAGATGTTTTGGTTAAAAGGGTACCAGTACCAACATTTTACAAAACCAAAATACAATGCTGTCATATCAATCTAAAAATGAATCGTAGAAAGAAAGAAAATTATAGTCAACAATTGAAACCTAGAATTATTACAAGTAAATCATGGGCAATTCTACTAAATAAATATGTGATATCAGAATTATCTAGACATGAATCAGTACCGGCAGCAATGTTCCGGATCTTAACTGATCATGACTGTTTGGCAGCATATTTATATAGGATTTCCATATATGCATCACCGAAATATCTGTTGCGTAATTAAGAAAATTCAATAATGGACATGCATCGCCTATATAAGTGTCCTCTCATCTCATTCCACCTGAACTCAACAGCAAAATTATACTAGAAGTCGAATGGAACCATCCAAGAGACTGCTGTCGATGCCACTGTCAGCACCACCACCACCACCATCACCGCCACTACTTTCCGAGTTACACTACAAATTTTTTGTGTTATATTACAAAGAAGATGATAAAGTTTCACTGACCTTCTCCTCTGGAGTAACAGTAGCTGCCCCAGCAGCGCCAGTGTCTCGAGGCTGCATTTCAAACACAGTACGAAACAATGTTTCTGAAGATGTAGTAAGAAAGCCAATTTCTGCATTTGAATGTAGACCATACAAGTAGGGCGATTCTGGGGGTAACATATCATCAATATATTTATGATACCCCACATAATCCAAGTTGGGAGGCGCAGGAAACCCTGGTGCTAGACTCACTTCACCATCTAAAAGTTCATCCTATGACAGGAAAAGAGCATGTAATTCGATATAAATTATTGTACTATTTCTTCAGTTAAAGTACAAGATCCTGTTCTCTGTCATTTTCCTTTTATGACTAAAATAAAACGTGAAATGATTGCAAATTCTAATATTAACATGCATTCAACTGGGAACTAAACCTGCTATCAGTACTTGATGATCAGATAAGAATTAGTGATGTCAATAAGTAATTGGTCACTTTCTTATAAGAAAATGAATGAATAACTGCGATTGTCAGAACAATTTAATGAAAATCTATTCGTATTGTTACAAGTAGATTGTTGATATAAATATATGTCACTTTGTCAAATACATATCTCATATCTCTTGAATAAATTTTAAGATATGCGTTGCAATTCATCATGTGTAGTTAGTCATAGAACTTTTCCTTAAGATCTCTGCACTGATAAAAATCACGTATGTTGAGAATGGAGAATCTCACTGAGCAAAATATATGGCTTATTATGGGTATTCAATCATAAAAAAGCAGATTTCAGCAAATGACTGATATAAAAGGCAGTGTGTACAGTCGTATTGTTCTGTTAAAAATACTAATATAGAATTTGTCTACATCTATTAGTTCACTAAAAATGGTTATCTCAATATTCTTAATGTAGGTTTACTACCCTTACTGTGTCCCACTCAAATGAACATTAAACGAATGTTTCACAATGAAGTCAGAACTCAAACTAACGAACAGGTAAATGCCGCTCTTAAAATGAGTATAAAATCGACAATACACAATATTTAACATCTGCACTGCAGAACTGTCAAAACAACCTTTTCAATATGTTTCACAACAAGTTAAATTTCATATTGTGTCAGCTTCATTTTATTACAAGGTCGGTACTATACATGGACCAAAACTACTTCCGACTTGACAGCTTATAGAGAAGGGGGAGCAATGTTGTCATGTTGCCCATCTGTCGTGTACGCGGGCGCGCTGCCAATAGAGTGCAGTAATGAACAGCTGACATGAACACATACATTTCTAACCAATTTGTTGAATATTAGGCATTAAAATTTGTGTATATTATTATTTTTATTAGCCTATAATATAATAATAATAATAATAATAATAATAATAATAATAATTGGTAGTAGTAGTAGTAGTAGTAGTAGTAGTAGTAGTACCGGTATTCTTCAATGTAAATACCGTTAGAAGAGCATCGAAAGGACTGTAAACTGTAAAAACAGTTTTAATTTAATACAAAGCCTCTACTTTTATGAATGTCGGTATTCTTCAATGTAATATTGTTAGAAAGGCGTTGAAAAAATTGTAAACTGTAAAAATATTTATAATTAAAAATCTGCACGGCCTTTTTCTTTTCAAATATTGGTAACAGTGCTCTTATTAATTTTAACACAAGCAACAGTTCTCATTACGACTTGCGCCAAAGGTAAAAGAGGCCCGCCATTATCTTTTCTCCTGTCAAAATACTCTCTTACATAACACACCATCTCTCGCGCTTGACTGTTTAACGGGACACCTTGTCCAATATTCTTTATTCTCCGCCTGCCTTTCCTTCCTTCCGACATTGCACAAGTCATCTGTTTAAAAACTCTAACAGAAACTGGGAAACACACACTCCACCAATGACAACGAAGATAATAGTGTAATATAATTTAAACACCATAATTATTGATACACTAAAATAATAATACAACTAAATAATATTTTTAATTCACACAAAGCACGCATTAACCAGCCAACTCAGTCATTCCGGTCACTGTATTCACCACTAGGCCCTGGTATTCACGTGCAACTTGTAAACATAGACAAGGCAACACCGTCCCATTACCATGGTTACGCGTCTCTTGTGATTGGTTGATTTGAATGGTTGCCATGGTAACATGCTAAAGGCGCCATTTCTCAGGTCGGAAATTGTTTTGGGCAGACCATAGATGGTAGATCTCTCTATAATAAAGATAGCATTGTTATAATTCAAACATGCCACAGCACCAACCAAAGGGATTATATTGGAGGAGGGGTAGGAGGACTACGCCTTACGTCGATGTTGTTGTTGTTTCCTAATGCCAGGCATTTGACAATAAAGCCATTTGACCTTTTGCACTCCAATATTTTTCAAAGATATTATCATGGTCAGCCACTGAAGCACAGATTTTGAGGTGTTCAGAATCCATTTCTTGGTTTGAGTTGCACAATGGGCAGTTAGGGGACTGATATATTCCAATTCTATGCAGGTGTTTGGCCAAACAATCATGGCCTGTTGCCAATCTAAATGCAGCTACAGACGATTTTCGTGGTAAATCGGGAATTAACTGTGGATTACGATGCAAAGAGTTCCATTTTTTCCCTTGAGATTGTGTTATCAAATTTTGTTTGTTGACGTCTAAGTATGTCGATGTAGATTTTGTGATTCTGATAGTAAAAAATTTGAGGAGGGAAAAGATTATGGCTAAAAAAATACTCAAATCTAAATATGCCAATTTTCAAAAGTTCAAGGGGGTAACTCCCACCTTGCATACGCCCTTGTCACTATAAAAAGAGATACAACGGATGTTTAGTCCATGTTGAATCTTTCGTATACTACGTTTAATACTTGAATATAAATAATTGATTAAATGGCGATCTTACTCGTGTTAATTATGTAAGCATGTGCGGCTTACAGCTATTTCGGTGCTTCTTCACACTATCCTCAGAGCCAACTAGATCTCGGCGTCATCTCGAACTTCGCTGCCTGTTGTGTGGGTGCGTTCGATGTTTAGTATTGAGACTGTTTCATATATATCTTTTATTAAATGTGTAATAAAAAATCTACTTTTTAATAAGAGAATTTGGAATTTATGCAGTATTGAAAATGAAGTTTTCCAGACACAACTGTTAAGAATTCGATCTGTACAGTCTTACCCAAAGCTTGCATTCAGTATTAGTTTACAATCAATATTGAGAATTTTTTTTCCTAATAGCAGGTATTGACTATCTTCAATTTCACCAAAGTGTCCCCCCTCTAAGAGGAACATGCCACAATAGGCTCATTGCCGCAGAAGGTTGCCCTAGGTGCACATGGGAGGTTTACAGTGCACCATTATGATGACTATGATGATTAATCAAGCAATGGTGGAATGTCGGTAGAGGAAATTGAAGTACCCTACAACCTACCACCAAATATCGTTTTTGTTTATGGTAAATTTCACTTGGGCCCTCCGGAGTTTGATAGCTGGTTACCAGTGTGAAAAGTAAAACACTAGTCATTCAGTTTATGGTGCGCCCTATTGAGAAGGAATTTTAAAACATGTTAAAATGATAGCCTGATTACCTGCAACCATTCTTGCAAAAATGTACGACACAGTCTTCTGTCCCAGTCATCTGTGATGTGCCCTCCATACATAATCTCTCCAAACAGATATCGCAAATCTTCCCAAGGAATCTTGGAGCTGTTTTCTAAATAGTTATAAAGAACATTCACACTTATAGTGAGGTCACCTGCAAGAAACAAAAATAAACAACAGTTATTGAAGAATGCACTTCCTGTAATTTTTACTCTTCATTTTCGAGCTCAGTAGCGATTCAAAATAAATTATCACTTGCATAGTATTCCATGAAATAATTTGTAGATAATATTTTTACCGAACTGATGTTCCTAATCAACCTTGTTTCCAGTTTTTTTTACCTTTTTAAATAGTGGCTAAACTATAATTAACCTATTTAATTTTATAATTATTTATAATTTTAAATTAATGATTTTATTGGAGGAAAAAAATCTGGATTACTAAAGTGAGATTATGTACAATGATAGTGAAGAATTAGTCTTTATTTGTGAATCAATCCTCTCTCTTTTGCCAACACATGTTGCTTGAGTTTGTGTTGTGGAATCACTAATATTGATAAAATAATAAATATTGGCACTAATTAAAGCATGGACTGTAAATGATTTTAATAAAGTTATCATTCTTGATCACAGCAACTGTTGGAAATGCTGTTTGCATACTTATACTAGTAGATATTTTTTATTTTATTTTAAGATATCATTGATCCTTGCAAGTTATTTACAATTTCTCACCTTGAATTGTTACGTTTTAATTCTTGTGTTGTGCGAGGATTATTTTTTTGTGTACTTTGCTCTTTAACATTTCCTACACAAAATATCTCGTATTCCCACAATTACAGTATTTTAGTATATTTAAAAATAATTTTGTACTTACGTTATACTTGTACAGTTGACCAAAGCCTACCGTTTGGAGTAGTTGGAAATTATACAGAGTTCTACAGAAATTCGTAGTAACACAAAGTCATGTTTTTCAATATAGGACACTCTATAGTTCATTCCATAAATTTGTTTCACTCTTCATCATGATTCAATTTATTGATATAAACATGAAGTACCACAGATTTATATTTAGGTCATTAACAAAACAAAGACAATTTAAAATCATGCGTACATCTTTAGCTATTTCATTAAAAATATCTTTGAAAGTATACATTTAAATGCAAATATTCTGCAATACACCTTTCAAAATTCAAGCTAGATCTTCAAGCAGGTGTATCCAAGACATCAGCTTTGAAAGCAACGAAATTATTAAAACTAAAACCTTATAGGCCAGTAGTTACTCATAAATTGATTGAAATGGACCATGTGCCATTTTATTGATAGAGACGAAATCCAGTAAATTACATTTGTACTTCTTAACAGTTTCGTAGGAGACTGTTCTAGGCTATAACCAATGACATCAAGTTTTTATTAAGTTAGAAAGCAATTTATACGCCTTTTTTAATTTAAAAATGGGCCAGTTTCTCCCTATTTCTTCACTAAATTCTGGACTATTCAATCAGATGGATGTTGAACGCAAGGATATTTCTGTAGAAATCTAGCATGACACTTTTGTATGATTTCTTCGTAACATACCGGTATGGCCTATGTATCATAAATGAAGATTCACAGTTCTAATGTATACTGAATTACCACAAACTGAACTAAACTGCACTGACTGGAAGTCAGCTGTTTACTAATGCTCTAACCTTGACGTCCCTTCAGTTGCATTTGATCTATAGCAGTCAAAAGCCGATGGCATTTATCTCAGTGAAACCTGTTTCCTAACAAACACTGTGTAATTTATATGAAAGATGGCACAAGAAAGAGAGAAAAAGGAAGGGAAGAAAAAATGAATATAAATACAAAGCTAAGAAGCAGAGTGAATAAAAAGTCTGTTTTCATGGAATCAAATTATATAATCTCAGACATAAGGTATCTTGATATTTTCTTGATCTCAGTTCATTATTCTAAATATTCGATTTGTCGCAAATAATGATATTGCAATATATTGTACTAAATAGATTACCAATGATAGAAGCAAATACAACTCATAGATCAGAGCAGAGGGTGACATAAATGGTCAATGACTCAGAAATTCTTCTTGGAGCAGTAGCTTTCAATAAATGTATCTTTGAATAACTTTATGATAACTTTATTTTGTTAACTTTTGCTTAGGCTTCGGACAATGAAGAATACTGTACCACTTCGAAACTAGTCAGCCAGGTAAATTGTAAAAGTTAACACAGTAAAAATTAAAAATAATGGAGATAATTATTACAGTTGTCTGAACACTATAGACAACTGTAATAATTATCTCCATTATTTTTAATCTTCACTTATGAACACTGTTGTATTTTGACCTTTTAAGTATTTAATTAACACAGTAAAGCTATCATAAAGTTATTCAGTGATTATATGTTAAACGAGTGCATCGAACAATGAATAATAAAATGTATCTTTCTCGGATTATTATTATTATTATTATTATTATTATTATTATTACTACTACTACTATTCGAAGAACTTTCGGGGGACTAATGAAGAACCAAGGCGAATTTGGTGTGAACTGTTTGCAGGCAGTGTGGATCCCTATGTCTAATGTGAACAATAAGAGAGACTTTTTTTGTGTACACGAAAATAGTCACCAACTGTCGCACAAATCTTCGTGCAGACAATGTAGAAACCATGCTTATTTTATATTTTGGTGATACTGATATGTGATATGTGTAAACAAAAAGTTTTATATTAAACATACCATAATACATTTAACTGACAACTTATTTCACTAAATAGCCGAACTGACAATTTATTTCACGAAATACTCACCAAAATAGTGGTAGGCTTAACACTGAAATCACTCATTTTATTTCACCAATGAATAAGATTCTTAAAGAAAATTAATGGAAAATCGTTCCATAGAGAAATAAGTTTACACACTAATTCATAAATTCTTTTTTCAGTCAGCAAAATAATACATTTTCTTGTGTTAATTTTAAGTGCATAAAGAGTGATTCAATGTCTTACCAACGTTAAATGGATAGCTTCTGTTCCAACCTTGGGCACCAAATTTCCTGCGTTCATTAACAACTGCATGAAAGTAGCATAACACGAAGAGAACTGCTTTAAATTCTGCTTCCTTTGTGCACATCTCCAATGTTTCTTGGTTGAAGTTGTCAAGTGCCTTGTGTAGATTGGCCATCATACCAGAAGGAGGTTCATTTGTTATTTTAATGGATGACTCAAGTAGGCCCTATTAATATAAAAATACAGCACTTTTTACTTCTGTAATTTCAAGATTATTGCTACGAGAGACATGAAATATAGTTCTGGCTTTTGTCAATTTTACACAATTCCTTTTGCAATTTTAGTTACATATCATAAATATATGCAGACACAACAGAACATTTTATTACCATTAGTACACCTAAGAATTTGAAAAATGGGTTACCTTAAGAACAAGATGAGTATGGTATGGAGTTAATTTAGGCAATGGAACTCTTAGGTTTATTATAATCAATTAAATTAAAGATAATGCAGACGATAATTCTGTGAAATGTGATTTGTGAAAAGTACTGGTACCAGAATAAATGTAGGTCTTAATCATGCAAAGGAGGTAATCAAACAAAAGATAAGTACTAACCAGTATAAAGTATTATTTTTAGACCAGAAACATGGACTCCTACAGAGTTCAAGTTTAAATATTTTATTTATTTAATCAAATGCTCTGACATTTGGAGCAATAAAGTTACAATTAGTCTCCTGATTTCCCAATAAAATTGATCATTTGTGTTACGCAGCATGCAGTTTGGCAATATAATGTAATGTGACCAGACATCCCATTTTCAATGGGACAGTCCCGCTTTAGGACCTCTCACCCTGGTGTCCCGACAGTTATTGTTGAGATGCCCACTAGACCCATTTTGCTGGAAGATGCAAAAGAGAAACCCCTCCCCCCCCTCTTTTAGATATGGGTAGTATAAAAAAATTTTTGGACCTGTATTGTAATATCTTATGCAGTTTTTTTTTAACAAAATGAGAATAGGAGCTCTTGGTTGCAAGATAACCAACTGTGACTGCTTATTTTTTTTAGTAGGTTATTTTACGACGTTTTATCAACATCTTAGGTTATTTAGCTTCTGAATGAGATGGTGATAATGCCAGTGAAATGAGTCCGGGGTCCAGCACCAAAAGTTACGAAGCATTTGCTCATATTGGGTTGAAGGAAAACCTCTGAAAAAACCTCAACCAGATAACTTGCCTTGACTGGGAATCGAACCCAGACCACCTGGTTTCGCGGCCAGACGTGCTAATCGTTACTCCACAAGTGTGAACCTGTGACTGCTGCTAAGATGGAAGGTTATCAGCGGTCAAGACATTTTCTCCTTTCAACAAATTGTCATTCAAAAGAATTGCTAAGAGTGTAGAATTTGGCATATCTCTGCCCAGAACCAATCGTCCTGTAAAAAGCTTTTTGTTAAGTGAACAAAATATGGACATCGAAGAAAACACAACTGAAGGTGAAGGCATTTTTAATTACCAAACTTAATTTGAAGTATAGTTTCCTTAACTTCTTTAGTTTCTAAGCATTATTTGATATCTGCATCATTTGCTATTTGACTGATTTAATGTGGAAGCAAATATGTTACACCTTTGTATGATATTAAAGGGGATAACATGACAATAATAACTGTTCTATTCAATGCTAGCTAGTCAATACATGTGTAATGTTTATTGAAAACATTGTGCCTCAGTCAGCTATAGATTTTCGTGTCGAGAGAGACAGGAATCTGAACTCAGCATATCTAGTAATATTTGTACGTCCTCTTCAGGTCCAATGCAAGAACAGACGTCACTGGAGTTACCCCTTTTACTTCCACTTTTGTTACGATTGGTAATGAAAGTAAAGCTCATCTCCACTGTAAGCTGGACATAGGGCTACATACTGCAAATCCCCCCACAAAAAATCATGATACTGGGTGAAGTTACTGACGGAACTTGGTACTCCAGAATGCTGAAAGTCAGGCAGTTCCGAAAAAAAAAAAAAAAAAATAGTTTAATCAGTTTAATTGGTTGAATCAAGGCCTGCTCCCACTTAGTGGAATCGAACCGAATCAAAACAAAATGTCTGCTACGACTTTTATCTAGTGGAATCGAACAAACCAAATTGAACTGATTCGCATTACAGTGTAAAATAAATCACATCATAGCTTTAGCACAGTTATGTAGAGAGGCGGAAAATACTGTAAAGGAACAAATATCCAAAACAAGAAAAGGAAATACTGGATTCATGATATTTTTTAACTAGAGATACACATGGAGAATGTTTCACTTTTTTTTTTCTTTCGGAGGAGAGCCCGTAGGCAAGCACTGCAGCCTTAGGCTTATGTGCAGCCTCCTTATTAGAATAACTGTTGAAGTCCATCAGGATCGCTCTTCAAGCGCATAATTCACTGCATGGTGCCATCATATTGATTCAGCCACAGCATCCAGTTCTGACTCGAAACCTGATCCTCCGCCTTCCTGTGATGTTATTCTGCGGCTTCCTCAGATTGATGGTATCTGTTCGCAATTCATGTGCTTGAATCTGCTGCATCCTTAACCGGAAGAACATGCCGCAGTCGATTCAATGACTCATCAAGATGCCATCTGTCTGAGGGAGCTTATGCTACCCCAGTCACCAACAGTCTGCTGAAAAGCCCCTGTGGCTTAGTCGGATGTGTGCAGCTCCCACAGACAAATGCAGCCTACAGGCAGATCCTGGAACCACATCCACCATGACCTCCTGGTAACCTGTAATCTATTAAGATGATTAATGAAATGATACTTTTATCCTTCGAAGAGGTGGAAAAATTCAAATATCTTGGAGCAACAGTAACAAATATAAATGATACTCGGGAGGAAATTAGACGCAGAATAAATATGGGAAATGTCTGTTATTATTCGGTTGAGAAGCTTTTGTCATCTAGTCTGCTGTCGAAATATCTGACAGAATTTATAAAACAGTTATATTGCTGGTTGTTCTGTATGACTGTGAAACTTTGACTCTCACTTTGAGAGAGGAACAGAGATTAAGGGTGTTTGAGAATAAGGTTCTTAGGAAAATATTTGTGGCTAAGAGGGATGAAGTTACAGGAGAATGGAGAAAGTTACACAACGCAGAACTGCACGCATTGTATTCTTCACCTAACATAATTAGGAACATTAAATCCAGACGTTTGAGATGGGTAGGGCATGTAGCACGTATGAGCTAATCTAGAAATGTATATAGTGTTAGTTGGGAAGCAGAGACGTAGATGGGAGGATAATATTAAAATGAATTTGAGAGAGGTGGGATATGATGCTAGGGACTGGATTAATCTTGCTCAGGATAGGGAGCGATGGCGGACTTATGTGAGGGCGGCAATGGACCTCCAGGTTCCTTAAAAGCCATAAGTAAGTAAGTAATGAAATGATACTAATGAAGGCGAAATGAGTCCGAGGTCCAACATCGAAAGTTAACCATCAATTCTGCTTCGAGTGGTTGAGGAAAAACCTCAGAAAAAACCCCAACCAGGATTTGAAACGGGCCAGCTCGTTTTACGGCCAAGAACACTAGCTGTTACTCCACAGCAGTGGACATGTTTCACTTTATTTGACTACTATTTTCCAAGAGATAAAACAAAATTCTATTCTTTTGCGCTTCCTTGAATTTTAATTTTTACTAAGAAACAAATGAGAAACATACCTGAGGAATGATATGAAATTCCGGACTTGGAGCAGGTTCAGCACTAATAAAGAGTCTATATTTCTTATTGGCCCCTTCTTCACACTGTTCCATCTTCTTCTCAAGTGTTGGCAGCCATCCTTGAACTAAATGAATATTCTGCAAAATCACCCAATGACCATAGCGGGAAGCTACTTCCATAGCATGTTCTGCAACTGTTTCTTGTCCCTGCCCAAGGGAGACATTATGGAAATTTCTCTTATCAAATGTAAAGCTCAATTTTCTGCCTAGCTTCTCTACATCTTTCAGAGGATCCACGCCTGGTGATAAGATGAAAAACACTGGCGTAGAAGGACTTGATTCTTCGTATGACTTGGAAAACTCCACAGATCGAGATTCTGTGAACTTTGTGCCTAATTTTTCTTCTACAAATGCTCTGATAGCGTAAGTCATACGATCAGGACGAAGAGCACGCATCATACATAATTTTTGAAGTGAAGTTTTATTCTTCCATTCCTGTGGAAATTTCTCTTTCTCCGGATATTCAGATTCTGCAAATTTCTTCCATCTTTTAGCTGAACCTTCAATGTCACGATCGAGGTTCTTAAATTCCATCATCAATGCAAGACTTTTAATACCGCCCCAACTTGCATTAGTAAGGAAATCTACAGGGCTTGTTAGGTTTGGTGTTATTGGGAATCTTAGGAGAAAATCAAGCTCACCAGCATCAATCTCTCCATTAGTTAACAGAATCTGGAAAGTCATTTGTGCTAGAAAGATTAGCTTATCACATTCAAATAGGCCTCTTGATGTATACATGAACACCATGTAGGTGATTGAATCTAGAAGATTTGCAACACGTTCATGTAATTCTTCAGACAAGGTAGCTCTATTGATAGCATTCTGGAAAACCACACTGAATGCTTTCAAGGAGAACTGATAGATAGGGTTTATTTTATGAAGATCATTCAGTATGAAGTACAACAAAGAAGCTCGAGTTGCAGCAGTACGATATTGCTCGCGGGCTTCGTCTATCTTCTTTGATGTTACTTTAGCTTCCGATACTTTTATTTCTATCTCATCTGCTGTTTTTTTGGTGGTCTCCAGGTTTATTACCAATGCGGTGTCACTAAGAATATTTTCACCAGCATTGGCCAGGCGAGTTAGTAAGTCGTCTTCTAAGACCTAAAACACAAAACAGAATCATAACCTATAAAATATTACTACACAATAATGGTGTTCATAACATACAAGTAAAATCTTTTCTGGAAAAATACCTTGGGAGTTATCGTATGATATACTTTGCAAATTGGCTATGTATAGCTTGATTCAGAGATTTTAGCCCTTGCAAAAAGTAAGTAGACTAAGAGCGAGTTACTCATCATTACTGGAGGGTTGGGTCACACAGGTCAGGCCGAACAGTCATAACACCTAACACTTCCTTCTTACCATGTTGCAGCACACTCCGTCTTAAAACACAATATTCTTCCACGCATCCTGTCACTAAACACTACGTCTTTTGACTAAACAATGTCATGATATGTTGTCTTGAAATGAGTGTCCCTCAACTACGAGCTTAGATATTTTCATTCTTTCTCTTCCCTCTTATACATGTTTGTGAATAAATTTCTTTCTTATGACGCAACACACAGCTCGCTCAACAACCAAGGACAAGGGCCAATAAAGTTGAATCGAGCTGTACAGAGTGTAACTGAACACGTGGAAAACCTCTGGGCAATTGATAGAGGACATAAAAATAAGCAAAAATGTTCATATACATCTGGTCAATTTCACTCAGTTTCTGAGTTACCGTCATTGTTTGTGATGTACAGATAAATAAGTCACACATAATTTTCTTCTCTCACGGTGGTCATTTTCAGCACCTTTTGTATTAGTTTCTGTTTCGTAAACAAAGAATTCTTATTGCATTATTTTCATTAGTATTGAGATGAATGTAAATAAAATATAAATAGAATTTTCTATAAAGAACAAAAATTCCTGTACGTTGTCAATTAAACTTTATCTTGTACACCACAAACAATGACTAGCTCAGAAATTATGCGAAATTGGCTAGATGTTTATATGAGAATTTTTGCTTGTTCATATGTCCTGTAACAATTCCCCATTGGTTTCTCACATATTTAGTTACACTCTGTATATTCAATTCTTCGTTAGCTATGCGTAGGTAAATGAAAGAAAAAAAGCACTACAGGTTACAATAGAATTTACAGGGTGTTTCTTCAACATGAGTAAGTTAAGATTTATATTTATATTTTATTTGTTTCTATCAAGTAATTAGAAAGTATGAAGTGTCAACTATGGATCAAAGATGTAGTTCTATTGATAACAACAATATATTCAATTCTCTGGAACTTTCGTCAACATAATTCAGTACTTAATATAGGACAATATGTGACCTGCACATAACGTATTTTTGTTACAATAAAAAAAGAGATTCTGTAAAACTATTATATTTTCTCTTAGATCTAGGTTTTAGATTTAAGAAACTCTTCTTATGAGATTAAATCGTTCTTGACTGGTATTACATGCATACCAAGGTTCTGTCAAATTATACCCTTATAGAGGAAGAACAATAATGTCTGTATACATCTGAAGTTTGATTAGTGTAATATGTAACTAGTCAGTGATGTATGCAATGGAGGGGGAAAGGAACTGGCCACCTTACCCCATTATCTCCTGGCTTAGTTGCCTCATGAATGATGGTGTCACTTATGAGGTTCAAATCTGTCTTCGGACAGTTGACTAAACAAGATATAAAAATTACAAATATTATCCCATGTCAATGACTTCATTATTCCAGATCCCAGTTTTGGTCCTCGTCACTGTGGTTAAAATAGTCATACAGAAAAGCAGTGATGATTTCAATGATTGTGTCAATAAGCTCGAGTCCATCCAAATAACCTTTTTTTAAATAAATATTTCCTTGAAGTACTGAATTTATATTTCTTATTAATGATAATATTCATATTCTGTTTATTATAGAAAAAACAGTTAAAAGAGCAAGGCTACTTTTTACTGTAAGCTGGGCAAATCCAAATTATTAGTGACAATGTTTATGATATCCTGTGTTTTACTAGTTATTACCAAACAATATAATAAATCTATCTCAGACATTATACAGGATATTTAGACTGCGGATATAGACTCTATGTTTTTGCTATTGTGTATGTGTGCCAGCAGTTTTAAACAGCTGTGGATTTTCACCGCAGACTTGATCACTATGAATTTGTACCACATAGAAAACTGCTAGTTAACATCACTAGGTACCGTACCTAATTCCTTGTTCCAGAGTATAAATATAAGTGATACAGGCAGTGAGGGAAGTGGGAAAAAAACCAGAGGCGGTATGCTACCCCAAAATTTTCCCCTGGCATACCTCGATTTAAGAAAGACATACCCCCTCCCTTACAACATACACATACATGTATACAATAAATAGTTTCGCGCAGTCAATAACGCGAATATTTGAAGCTTACGCAACACATTAAATTTCTTAATAAAATAATTTCAAGTTACTTCAGTTATTTGCTAGATTATTTTACAATGTCCATTGAGACTTATCATTTAAAATAATGTTAAAGCTTCAAAGTGCCTTACTTAATTATAAATAAAAAGTGCAATAACAACAAAAATGACACAGTCACTAAATTGGCAACAATGGTCACTACAAGCTACAGAGCACAGCCTTCTATACCTGAAATAATACCGTTGTAAGCATTCCAGGGGTTGACTTATCAAATAAACGTGTCTAAATACATGTTGAATACAGTTCCTGGAGGTTGTGGTTTAGATTTACGAAGCAAGTACTCTTTGTTGTGAAGAAATGTATAAACAAATTTTTTACGGATCACTTTTTTACATGACATTATGTCATTTTTTACTAATGGTATGTCTTCTGGCCATAGAAACCAGTGGCAGGATTCCATATCAGCGCATATTGTCTCACTTCCCTAACTGGATACAGGTAGGCCTACCTAAATTTGGAATCACATTATAAAATGCAGGTTTGCTTAAAACAACCAATCTACAAGATCACGAGACTAAACTGGTAGGCCTATGTGTGTTGTAAGTACCAGTTTCATAAAATAAACTTTAAGCCTTAATATCACTTGCAATACAATAAGGCAACTGAATTGTTGCGAAATGCGTATGAGAAAGAATATAATGAGGAGCCTCTCTTGTAATATTTTGTTTCAAACATTTGGTACAAATTGAGTTTCACTTCTGTCTCATTTATTGTCACTGTCACTTTATGACAAGTAGCCCTACATAAATATGAAGTGAAATATCCTTTCCCAGTAAATAAACTCTAGCAGTTGAAAGGAATTGGATACTTAACAGTAGAAAGGTGCAAAATGTCAAATTTATGAACAGTATTTTATTAATAAATAACTTTTGCTCTTGAACAATTTTAAGAATATATTTTTGATAGTACTTACGACAACTTTTCACAAATCTATATCAATAGTTTGATGATACTACTAAAATTAACACACTGAGAGACAAACAAACTTCACAATTTATGAAATGTGTCAAGTCCCATAAACATTTCGTAGGTACTATGATACATTTATTATCCTTAGATCTGTTAATTTCTCCAAATACTTTCATTAAAGTGATTTTAAAGACTGGAAGCAAATCACACTCACCATTTGAAACTTTGTATCGCTGACTTTCATCATGATTATTATAACTTCTATATTAACGTCATTGTACTGGTGTGACAATAAAGAGACCCAACAGATATGTTGATAGTGTTGAATAATCTTGGTCATAATCAGGGGCAGGTGTTTATGAAGATTAATTTTATCATTTGTGTTTTTTAATACTGGCAGAGATAGTTGGGGATTGATTTGTACTCTTGGCGGAGATTAATGGACATTTTGGAAAATACAATTATTTTGGAATTGGAGTATTAACTCAGTATGAATATTACTTTCCAAATAATTAACATTAAAGGTTCATTGGATTCTGGTAAAGATGCGGTATGGTCAATAGACAATATTTGTTGGATTGAGATTGTAATTTAACATACATTCATTAAAAACGAAAAAAACTTGCAGCCCTCAAATTATCACTTTCAAATTACTAGTGAAATATTGAATTCTCCGTCTTTTGAGTTTACTAACGTAATCAGAACACCGGGAATACCATGTAATGTAGCCTACTTGGATATATAACAAATTCAAGTGAAAAAAACTCAGAATATGAATCGCTATTAGAACTCTATTTCGCGATTTGTCACGACTGTTTTATCCGCATATTATTAATCAGAATCACTTAATTCGTAAAGATTAGTAAAAATCTATTGTGATCTCCATAAATACTCGGCCCTAGTCATAAAAAAAACTATTTTCTACTCGGGTGTCAGTCAACTACATTTCATTCTGCATTTACAATAAAGAAAAACGTACTAATTTAATGATATTCCCTCCTATTTTCTGGATTTTTAACACTAGCAATTTAGAAGTTTAAAAAAACCAGCTGCATCATCTAGAGGTAATACATTTTGTTTCTATGTGATTTATAGCCCTACATTAATTACCGGTACGTATTATGTTGTATATAAGACTTAGAGGAGTGCAAGAGGTCAAATGACTTTATTGTCAAACGCCTGGCCTAGAAAACAACAACAGCATAAGACTTGGCCTACTTACGCTGACCTTCCTGTTTGTAAAATAACACCATGGTATATAATCAATAATGCATTTTCCCATAACTTCACTATTAACCCAACAAATAAACAATGGCGGTAAATAAAAACGAATAGCACATTGCATCTTTCTTATGAGAGAGCCCTGGTAATTTTGCACCACTGCCACCTTTTGGTGGTCTTAATAACATTCTACAATCTCCTGTGGACCTATTCCTGTTGATATGTAATACCCCTTGGCAATTTGCACCATTCTAATGAAATATCACATTTTTTTTTTTTTTTTAATTTTGGCACTTAGCACCTTTCTACTGCTATAGTCGCGTCGCTGTTATTTCCGGCGTGACTCCTCCTCTTTGCTTATGCCTTAGGTAGTGAAGGCTTTATAAAGTCTAGGTAGGTAGTATCATTCTCCATTTTTGTTCTTTCGTTGCCAAGCTACCAGACGAGGAATCTATTTGCCACACCGTTAAACATTATCATGTCATAGCTCCTATGATAATAAATCAAATGCACTGTAATTGAACAAATAATTGAGCTGCAAATAATGTTCTCCTGTGCTTTCTGCAAACGCAAATGGGTGATTATATTAAATATTTATCGAGCCTTAGGACGTGCATAACGTCATCAGCAGCAAATGACAAGATGCACATGTTTAAATGTAGCTGACCTGCAATGTGATTGGGTGCCGGAATTAAGAGCGACGGAACTATAAGTATCCAATTTTACTTCGTGTTTTTAAATGGACTCAAGTTTCCAGTACATTTATGACCTTCAGAAATATTAAAATTTTCTTTGTTTCAGTCATAGTAGGGAACAGTCTGCATTGTCATATTTCCATATCCTTCAACTTATCCGTACATTGTACCACCTATTGCTAAGAAGCCAGGTTCATTATTCATTCCTTCAATTTGGTATAGCGTGAAAATCTGCAATGAATGGACATTATATTAAATATATCAACTATTACATAATGATAAATGGGACATTTCTACCATAATTTATTAGATAAAAGAAAGAGATAATACTGCTAATACTATATCATCTAATATTTCTGTATATAATAAAAACATTAACCTTTAAAGTGATCTTGAAGTCATTTTGTTGTTTGGTCAATTCTGACCTCAACTTTTCAAGATCTGGTCTTTCTGCCTTTACTACTTCTGCCAAAAGCTGTTCCTCAAGACCATCTCGTGTGACTGTAAAGTTAATGAGCGTTGTCTGAGCCTGCATCTCAGGCTTATAATGAGGATTGGCTAGCTTCGTCTGCAATATTAAGCGGAACTGAGGATTGAAGTCCATCTCCTTATCGCCGATCTTAATTGCACGACCCCTTTTGATCAAATTACGTCCAAGTAGGGGATCTAGTACTGCATCCACCTAGAACAAGACAGTGTTAAAATCAGCGACTGTTAAATAGGGGTATCCAAGCAAATAAAAGAGTAGTATACTATGTTTAATATTTGTGAAATACGTAGAGATTCAGAAGCATAATGCTTTCCTTCTCTTTAAACCTCTCACGGTAGTAATTCGTGAGCAGCATCCAGCCTCGTTTCTGACGTTTCTCCGTTGTATTTACGACAAACATCAGCAAGCAGTATGTGGTACTGTTCACAATGCGATACTGTTGTGTTTCAAAAATTAAATTACTGTGATGTTATTATTAGTCACATACCATCGACCGGGTATACTTTACACAAGGAGGGTAACTTTACACATTTCTAGAAAAATGGTATATAACAGCTTTAATAATGGCACACACTTCAGTCTACTATACACATGTGCTGTTGTCACAGAATCAGTTCCACGGAGTTGCTACACATTGTCTGTAATGTGCTGCCTTCTAAACATTTTTCTAGAAATGTGTAAAGTTACCCCCTTGTGTAAAGTATACCCGGTCGACGGTATGTTAATACTTCAACAATTAAATATAACATTACTAGTAAATAATAATAATAATAATAATAATAATAATAATAATCACTAAACACTAATAAGTGGTTTTTGTGATTCTTCTACCCATTTGCCAGTCGCCCTGGCACACTGAGAGGTCACTACGCCCGTGAGTGCCTCACCACTGAAGATGTCTACCACAGCTGTAGACGAAACGTCCGGACGTAATATCGCCAGTAGACTATTAGCCTGGAAAACACTTTCCCCATTGATGTCGGCGATGAAAGCCTACATTCAAAGAGTGATTACAGTTTATGCATCAACACCAAAATTGGACAATGGACCAATGGTCAATAGTGCTGTTCACGGATGAGTCGCGATTTTGTCTTTGGTCACTTGATGGTATAGAGAAATATGGAGAAAGCATGAGCAGCAACCTTGAAACTTCTCTGAGGGAACACTGTTTGAAGATGGCTTGTTCATGATATGAGGCAATATCAGCTTTGGGGCCCAGAGAGAGATTGTTTTCGTCGACGTAGATGATCTCAATGTACAGCTACATAGTGGAGATATTAGCAAACCATGTAATCCCTTTCGCTCCTTTGTCAGTGAAAATTTCATCCATATTCAACACAACGTCCCCTATACTGCTCACTGCATGATGGACTATCTTCTTGATATCAAACCTAGACTGGCCACCACGCAACCCGGACTTAATTCCTATTGAATACTTGTGGGATATGCTCGGCCAAAGTGTCCATCATCGAAACTTTGATACATTTAACGAAATGCAGGCAGTATTGCAGGAGTAGAAGAACCTCATCCTTCAGGTAATGTTGAAGTCCTCGATGGCCAGCATGCCATGACAAGTGGAGGGTATCATCATCATCAGAGATGGTAACACATTATATTAGGACAAGATAAAAGTGTATAGTGAAAGTTTCAGTGCCAAAATCATGTGTTAATGTAAGACTTTGCTTCAATAACTACATGAAATTCATTACTTTAAATGTTGCATAACTTACAACATTTTAGAAGTTTAAGATTAACTGCAAACAGCATTTTGATGACAAGATACATAATAATCCGAGGCACGACAGCCCATGAAGGACCATAACCGACCAGCCGGTTGATGGTCTCACATCCACATGCTGAATTAGAGGTGAACGATCATCCAACTAGAATGGAGATATCGTGTGGTTAGCATGATGATCCCCCCCAGCCATTATAGCTGGCTTTCGTAACTGGATTTCGCTACGTATCGCAGCTCCCCAAGTGCATCACGATGCTGGGTGGGCACTGGTTCCATACACTGGCCGAAATTTCATGAGAAAATTTCTTCCCCCATGAGGATTCGAACCAGCATGCATTCCGTAACGCGAGTCCTAGGCAGGATGCCTTAGACCACTATGCCACAGCGCGGGACGACAAGATACATATCAATATTATATTAACTTTATTTTACAATAAACCATTGTCAAAATGTAGAAAAAGTAAAGAATAAGCAGCCCAGCAAAACAACTGAAGAAACTGGATGAGCAACGATTTCACGAGTTCTGAGGAAGACTAACACGAAGTCGAAACTAGTCAACTTGATAAAAAATTTACTATTTAGTCTTCTTTTTAACACTTGGAAGTTGTTAGTATAGCTAAATTCTTAAGTGATACAAAGTGTTAAAAGTGTGCAATCAAAGATGTATAAAAATGTTATATTTCTTAAAAAAATTAAGTGATCCACTTTTTTTGCCAGTTAATGTAAATCAACTCCAACAACTTTGAGAGACTGTCCTTGAGTTTTATTGACAGTTATTGAAAGGATAATTTTACAGCAAACTGTAAACGTTTAGGCTAAATTGGACAGGAATACCAATTGAAATTAGGAGTATTCACTGGATAAGTAGGCATACAGTGTTTCCAGTGTCAATTTTAGTGATAATTTTTGTTTCAATTAACATTTTTCTTAAAGAGATAATTTGAAGGCTAATGCCACTGCACAAACGTGGAGGATCCAAATTTCTAAATAGTATTATACAAGCCCCAACTTTAATCGTACCATAATACGTGGAATGGCAATTCTGACAGTTTCTTCAGAGTCTATTCAATTTCAAACGAGATCATTTGAAAGCAACACTATCATTTGTGGAGGTCAGAAATGCTCTCTAACAAAGCCATTCGAATTACTTATTGTGTATTCAATGTCAGGATACACTCTTTGAATTAACTCATTTATATTTTGTAGGGGTCCAAAACTGAAAAAAAGTCATAAGAACTTGATGTGGTACATTCTCCTATACTTAAAAGAATTCAGATAACCTGCCTGCAACTTGTTCATTATTTTCAGCCACTCTAACATTAGTTTTTAATGAAAAAGTCCTGATATGTGGCTCCAGTTTTGAGTATTTAAGGCATGCCTCTACTTCGTCAGCTTTCAGTGCCTTTAGGGACAAAATTGGAAGGATTTGTCGAAACTCACTGGGTAAAATTGCAATACTGTATTTTCATCACAGAGGTCTTGAAGTGATCTAGTGAAGAGTGAAGAGCTTATATGGACTCTTTGTGGGCCATTGTATATGGAATTACTTCTATATGAAACAACAATGAATTGTAAATGAATATGAATTATTATTGTTCTTTGTTGAATTTTTTTGATCATTTTGTTTGAAAATTTCTAGTTTACAAAGCATAGCATAATTTTATAATTTATTTAGCATATTATAAGAAATTTATGTTATTGTGGAACATTTTTCCTGAATCCATGTATTCATATTGTATACATTGTACAAGCTGTATTTATTTTGTTATTCAGTGTAATTTGCAAATTATGATACGAATCAGATTGTCAGATTAATAATACAACTTTTGTTACAAATAATCATGTATCTATAAGATAATAGCGATAGTGTGCCGTTGCACACATTACAAATTATAATTCTATTTGAAGCCATATTAATTACTTGGTGCTTGAAGCTCTCTATATACGTTTGACTATGTAACCAACATAATGTAAGCTATGCCATAACATTAAGTAAATCATACATGCTTTCTTTCTTAATCTCATGACCATCATCATCATTGTGGATTTAATTATATGTTTAATAGAAAATTGAGTTGTGCAGGAACAACTTTAGAAGTCTACACAATGCAACAACAGTGACATTAGAATTCATGATTCTTCAGTAAAAATCTCTATTTAACTTACTGGTACCATTTATAGTCTACCTAAATGTAATTATACATACCGTCTCTCCAATATTCTCCAATAAAACAGTCGCACCATCAGAGAGAGCATTCTCGATAACATCCAGATAATGTTTGTGAGAAAGTCGTATCACCTATTAAGGAAAGAATGACGCTTTACTGAACTGAATATTAATTTGCATTGGATGGACAAAATTTCGCTACACCATTATATGATATGAAGAGTTCGCGGGAAAAACGATTAATGTCACATTTCTGTTAAGGATTAGATAATGATCTAATTGAGTCTATAACTGCAAGATGTAGTGTTGTTTCTATAGAAAATAAAGGAAAGGATTACTGTATTCGTGGTGATAATTCTCCTTTTTACCATTTTTCATAAGAAAAACATTAAATTTCGCAGTAATCCATTGAATTAGATACACCAACCTTAAGAAAACTGTAACATTCATAGTTTTTCCCGCGAACTCTTCATATTTATTCCACTGACAAAAACAACACTACAATAAACGTACAACTACATAATTATGTTCTGTCACTCACTAGTGTGTGAGAAGAGTGAACAAAGAACACGTGAAATTATGTGTTCCTTTTGTTGGTGTATCAGCTAAAAGAAAAATTATGTGGTGGCACAGCAAAGTATTGTTCCCTCTATATTATTAAGTAAAATGAAATAATACACATTATCAATTTCACATGTTTGGTTTGTGTAAGGCTAGTGAGAAAATTGATTTTATGTACTTTCATGTATTATTTGACACTTTTCAATTTCAGAAGTGTCACTTCATTTCATTGTTGTTGTTGTTGTTGTTGTTGTTGTTGTATAAAGTAAAAAACATGTTCCTACGTATTTTTACACAGCAACGTGTTACAAACATTTTACAACACGTCTTTTGCAACATTAGTTTAAAAAAATTAAAAACACATCAAACTAATTCATAGGTGGAGTTATGCCCCCCAAACTTGTCTGAACTCTTTTTTTTTCTATTAACATTAGAAAATATTGAATTCAAAAGATTTTTTTTTTATGATTAAGTTTTTGTGCTTAAATTGATGAAATAATGTCTTCAGATCTTGTGTCTGGACTATAATATTTATTTTAAATTTCTGATGTAAAAGAATTCCTATATCTCATTTGAGAAATGGGAGCACTGTAATGTTCCTTTTGTAAGAGTCTATACTCATGTGTTAGAAGTCTGCAGGTGTTCAGGCCGCCACTTGGAGATGTATGAATAACATACTGCAGAACAATGCAGAAAAAAGAAAGTGATCCCGGTAGAATGTGTAAACTTAAAGACGAGATTAAATAAAATAATTAGAGTTTACATTTCATATATCATCTTCAGGAGGGTAAGCTTCGTATAAAAAAATTTCTGTTAGCACTGTTACGTAGTTTTATTGATGTATGCATGTGTTTCTATATGAGAGAGAAAATTTGTAGTAGACCTACTGCACTGTTCAAGCCCTAACATCTCGGATATGGACGTAACACTGTAAGAAACATGCCCCCCGAAAATACCTTTATTAAATGATCATATTCCGATATACTGTACCACTGTCAAGCTGTAACGGGGGGAGGAGGTAAATGTAAATGATGTCCCCCATAACTCTGTTAACATTAACGTTAAAAGGTGCAAGAACTTAAACTGAGTGATCCAGTAGATTTTGTGAATGGTTTTTGAGTGAAGTGCATGTCTGAGAAATTGATCCTAATCACATTTTATTTTCAGATGAAGCTTGGTTCCAGTTACATAGTTATGATAAAACGAAAAACAACCAATATTGGAGTTCCGAAAAACCTAATCTACTTCATACTGAACATCTTCATGACCAAAAAATTTGAGCGTGGTACATGTTTAGCAGTGACAGAATAATAAGCCTTTTTTTTTTTTTTTTTAAAGAAACGATTAATAGTGATAGATATGAGCAAAACATTTTTCAATCCTTTTTTGCTGAATGTCATCAAGAACAATGTAAAAAGATAAAAGTTCCTCCTTTAGATACCATGAGGACACTTGGAGGACATGAAGGTAAAGCTCCATGCTTCCATGACCTCAGGACAACAATATGGGATATATTATTTCTATCAGATCATGATAGAAAATAGGTAACAAGCAGGCAGAGCATTTCCATTCCCAAACGTACAGTGGATCGAGTAGTTCCTTCTTGTACATCTATTACGTCACGTGGATGCATAAGCAGGGTAGAATTGCAAGCAGGTATGTATGGGGTCATTAAATAACAAAATTATGTAATGTATTATAAACATGTAACGTCATATGACAGAAAGAACATTCCCTTAGTTTAAACAAATTTTATGTGATGTTCGTAAAAGATTTGCATTTCATAACCTCAGAATATATGTTTCCATTCACTGCAGCGGGATAGGTTTTGATAAATGAATTATTTGTATATACTGTGTAAAATGTAAATATTGCTAATTCGTATATTGATTTTTGTTACTATTATTTTGTCCCTGTAACGTCATGTGACGTAGGAAGAACATTTTCTTAGCTTAAACAAATTTTTACTGGCAGTTACAGTGAAAGATATGAATTTCATAATCTTAGAATATATGTTTTTGTTCACTGTAACGGAGTTGATTTCGTTATTAAATATAGAGTATTTGAGGACCGTTTTTGCAAAACTTGCTAACTGAAAAAACTAAATTTTACAGGAGAGACAAAACACTGTAGTAAGAAAAATTTTGCTATAACTCTCACATGGCAGAAAGCAAGTTTTGGAAAAATGATTACATTTTGACACACTACAATGAAGAGAAATAATCAAATTTTACTAAGACGCCTTTAACATCATGTAGAGGCCTGCCTTATGTTAACGAATCCATCAAAATCTCAATTTTGCAAATTTTGCAGTTAGCAAGTTTTGCAAAAACGCTCCTCATTTACAGTTAATGTGTATCATGTTTACTATTATGTAGGTGCGAATTAACGGGGGTGGATTGGGGGGAATTTCCCCCCTGTTGGAAAGTTATCCCCCTCTCATAAATTCATATTAACATACCTGCCAGGGATAACTTCTATCCCCCCTCACAAAATATAATTGTTTTAATACGAAGATACTTTATAAAGTATAAAATAAGCAAAGAAAATAATATTGATGTATTATCATCACCAGCAAGCTGACAATCTTATCTTAAGCCTGCTCATGGACATAATTATTATTATGATCAAGATACAAGACAAGCAACTCAGTGCGACCAAGCGTTGAGCCGTATCAATTGAGGATAATAATTATTTTATGTATGGTATTCTCTATCTAGGATTCTATTCCCCCTTCCTCAGAAATCTTAATTCGCACCTTGCTATTATGTTCTATTATTGTATAAACTAGTTCATTATTATTATTATCGATCTAATTATACTTTCTGTCATAGGTAGCACTAATATTTTGTACATATGTTTCGCAGTGTTAGTGCGTTTATATGGTTAAAAAGTAGCTGAACAGACCATTTCAAGTTAGTAGCAAGCCTACTTACAGTTGTCATGCTCCATTATTATTATATAATGAACTAGATTATACCTTTCGTAGGTAGTGTCCTGATGTAAGCATTTAGGGTCAGAGTTTGAACCCTAAAACTCCAGGATATACTAACCGGTAACTTTCCTAACTTGTTTGGGAACGAAAATGCGCTGCCTGGTAATAAGGCACGGGAACCTCATATGTTAATTCTTCATACTACGCAACTAAGTTAAGTCTGCAGCCAGTGAGGGAAAAGTTCAGAGAGCTGCTAGGCAGTTAGTGGACAGAGAATGAAGGAGCATACTAGGAGAGGGACAATGAGACACAAGGGGCATGCACTGATAATGTTGTAGTTCACATTCCTTCAGGCTACAGAGTTAACTCAGTGGCGTATTACGGGATTTTAATGCAAAGATATGAAGTGTATACATACTCGGAGTAAAGAGGACAGTGGACATATTTCAACTCTGCAGAGGGAAACAACGAGAAGGCAACAGAGGGTCGACGTTAGCTACATAAGCGGAGGGAAGGAGCATGAATGGTGGAAGAAAATCATCCCAACTTCAAGGACGGAACAAGTGACTGTCGCAGATCAACACATGGAAACAGAAGTGAATAGTAATGAGTTCAGGAACCCACATACTGACGTACGAGGAAGTGTAAAGATGATGGCGCAGCAAGGAGAAGAAAACAGTAACGTGATCATGCAACGTAAGCGAATTCCTAGTCTCCATACGATGGGGGTAAGGTTAGCGCACTCCAGAAGGAATGCTGACAATAACGGAAGAAACAACATGGGCGCTAGAAAAAAGGCGAGGGGTGATGAAAAGAGAAACCAAGAGTCAGGAAGTGATAGGGAAGAAAGTAGTGTAAAGAATAAGGGTGCAAGTGTAAGTGGAAATCTAGTATGTGAAAGTGAAAGCGTGGGGGGGGGGGAAATAAACGAGGAATAGAAGAAGAAATAAATAGAAAGAAAGACAAAGTCAGAAATAAGGCAGAGACGAACAGTAAAGGAAGGTCAGAATTTGCGACAGTTGAGGATTTAGCAGAGATATTTGATACGGTATGTGTAAAAAAAAAAGTGGGGTTGTGATCAAAAAGTGCAAGTAAAGTGAAAGTGGAAAAGATCGAGAAGTATAGGGGAGAGAGAAAGTGTATAAGCAGATGTGAAAATAAAATATAAGTATTTATAGGAAGTGAGAATAGTGACAATGGATTAGGTGTAAGCAGAATAGTGTGAAAGTGAAAGTGAGCGCAAATAGGAATGAGTGAAAATAGTGAGAAAGGGTTTAGAGAAATGATCAAGTGTCAGCATAAAATTAGTACTAACATTTGAATGTTGGAACAGTAATTGAATAAAAGGTCAAAGAACAAATAGGCAAATAATTCAATATGATAATTTATAGAGAAAAATTGAAATTGAGATTTTAGTGAATAGTAGTTAGAGGAAAAGGGGGGTGTGAAAGGAGTATATAATATTAGATATATTAGGATTAATGATCAAACAGAGAATAGCAAATGAAATGTACGGAAATACTGAAGGGGAGATTGACCAAATAATAAAAAAGGTACATAGCATAATTGGGAGTACGTGTGTAGACGTGTACTGCAAATAATGTGTTATTGTAATAATATGTTAAGGGTGGCACCGGATACAGAAATGTGAGGTACACCATTACATGTAAAGAAGTGCTGTGAAGAAATATATATCATATCATATCATACATACTCGGAGTTCACTGCCATATTTATTCTTGATCCACTTGATACCCTGGAGCTGTGGATCTATCATCAGTGGCCATCTTTCAGAATTTGTAAGGACAGTTGCATTTTCAGAAGACATTCTGTCATTAGGAAGACCTTCATTGTTCCACTGGGCAATTTGTGCATCATCTGTCAATAGGTTCATAGGATCTACATCAGGAGTCACAGGTATTGCAGGGTTTAACGTCTTCAGGAAAGGTTCCCAGTGCTTCTTCAGTAGATCAACTCTGTATGGGCGAGTGAAGCAACCCACATATGAAATGAATGCTGTTACCATCAGAATATCCCCAGGAAGTGTTACTAACTGATTCTTGAAGTTGGCCACACTTTCTCTCCAACGTACATTCTCAGATGCTAAACCATTCACAAGGCGGTTAGCCAAATCTATAGTGGTAGCAGTGGCGTCTGCTTCAGCCTGACATTTAAGTTTAGCGTTTGTTGCTTCTTGGAATTCAGCTGTCAACACAGCAAGTTGTTCTTCTAGGGAAGCAATTTGTGTATTCAGAAACTTTAAACGTTCCTGAGCAGCATTAAGCTCTGCATTTGCTTGTATCAGTGCTTTCCTTTTGGGTTCTACTACAACATAAACATCATAAAATTTGATGATGTTGATCACCCATGCACATAAACCTGCTGCTGCAAATGATTTGCTGACAACTTTTTCTGGGCTGAATTCAGGGTCTTTTATATATTCCTAGGAAGATAAAAAAAGTAAATAAGTAACACTCTTACATGCATGTTATTATAATTATAATTGACTATCTGCAGTTAAAAATGAAAATTAATTAATCAATCATTTCGTAGACTGTCTACTGTGAAAACTGATGACACAATAAAAATATTTTATACATATTCAACTTCAAAGTTATCTTTCCATTTATGGGGTATAATTTTGTTAGCATTGGTGCAACATCTGGAAACAATCCTGAAGAACGTTTTTTTGAAATGGAATGAATTGTAGCTATAATAACAACCTCTACTTTAAGAAAACAAAGAGCCTATGGCCTATATTACGCTATCAGATTTCTGTGTCACAAAATATGATAACATTTTTTATCAAATAACTTATATATGATCAAATGTAAGATTTTGAGTATATAACACTATTATACTAAAGCTTTTATCCTATCTTTCATCACAGTTCTAATAATGGATCCACAACAGTTCTATGCATGTTACTACAGTAGAGCATCGATTATCCGAAACAATTGGTGGGTGTCTGGATAACTGATTTTTCGGATAACCGATCATTTATGAAAACAAATTGTACCGGTGTCATAGAAGCAGTATGAAACAAAGAAACACTGATATTAAACACAAAACTGTACATACAGTATATATTTTGTATCACACGTCTTACAAATAACACAGAAAACTGACTAGCCTAGTATGACAAGTTCAAAACGCCCATAGAAATTGGCCTACAATTTAGGACTCTTTTTTTTTTTTTTTTTTTTTTTTTTGTCGCTAAATCTCGCAAACAGCGCTAGTGAAACTTCTACATGGCACACATGCAAATTCAAATTTGCCAACTGGAACGCTTTTGGTTAACCGATGTTTCGGTTGATTGGTATTCAGATAATCGATGCTCTACTGTACTATAAATGCAGAAATAGTTATTGCATTAATACTAAAGAAGAAATTAAAAAAAAAGTATTGGGTTAGAGATTGGGTAGGGAGAAAAGATATAAAAGGAATCCATCAAAGTCTATTGAGAGAACTTCAGTGTGAAGATGTGAAATCCTACACTAAGTATTTAAGAATGGATGACGAAACATGTCATGTGACTCATAATGTGACATTGAAAGTTTTGTGTTTTTCACAGACCATATGTTTTAATGTTCGCCATTTTCTTTCTTTTATCACAGAATTTATCAAAGGTATGATGATGACCACAACTTTTATCATAAAACTATATCACAACTAGATGTGATCAAAGATGATTTTATCATATATATTTTATGGAACTTATGTGACACAGAAATTTGATAGTGTAATATAGGCCTATGCCAAAGAAACTTGTAATACCAGTAAGTAATGGTCACAATTCGTTAAAATGGAGAAATATGGGAATTTTGCATATTGTCCGCATTTTCTGAGTTTCGGTTATAGTCCTGTGTAGCTTCTGACAATATTTGACATTTGCACAAATGCCTATATGATAGACATCAGCACTAACATCGTAACACATTTCACATAAATAATTTAGCGCTGTTCACACAAGTGTGTGCACAAATTAATTACTTGTAACAAATAAACACTACGCTTATAAGTGATATTTGTATTTACGATACAATCTGGAGTACAGTCGCAATAGTGACGCAGAGTCTATGAAAGTATTGATTATCACCTATTTATAGTATAAATTATCTTAAGATTAATAGGCTGAGATACTTTATATGGTCAAGATATTATGAGGCACTTAACATTATTTAGTATTGAAAAATAAATAAAAATAAAGAAAAGAAGAGAGAAAGGAAAGCAACAAAAGAAAAGGGAGGAAAAGAATTACTGCAATACGAACATATCAAGTTTTGGTGTTAAGAATACTTTTTTCATATAAGGCCAAATACAGAGCTATTATTATCATATGTCCCAGAAAAGAGCAGCCGGACAGCCAGCCGCGCCCTGCATGATTTCTGCCGAGCGCTAACCGTTTCTCCTGTGCAATCGAGCTCCAGTACCCATATGGCATTCAGTGTGCTTAGAAGTCATGTAACAAAACTCTCGATTCAAGTGTACAACGTTAGTGTATAAAGTTTAGTGATTATTGTGTATTTAGGTAGCGCTTAGCAACAAATTCTCACTGTGTGAACGTGGTATATGTATAATAATACATACATAAAAGGCAGAAGGTCGTGTGCGAAAACAAGATGAAAATTTCGAATAAAGTTTCCAAACAGACCTGCGCCTTCTGCCAAAACAATATAGACGACTCGCTAAAGAGATTTAAAGAAAAAGGCTCAGGAAGAATCGAAAATCAAGCAGAAAACGTAGTGTTCTTATGCGGAAAGATTGTCAGTTTATTTCCAACAAGATTCCACCACTGCTCATACAGCTGGCATGTCAATGAGGGAATTGAGGCGTATTTTCGGTACGAGACTAATCAGTAATAATTTGAGGCCTCCACAAAGCCCAGATATAACACCCTGTGACTTTTATTTATGGGGAACACTAAGGTAGGGTTTATAGGAAAAATGCTCATTTTACAGATGAACTAAAAGAATATATACAAGAAGAAATCCAAGCTATCAATGATGTGGAACTTCAGAGTGTTGTTCATTCGTTTATCAGAAGATATCAGTTGTGTGTGGCGGCAAATGGAGGCCATTTTCAGCAATGGCTATGAGCATGGTAAGTCCAAATTACTGAACATTTATTGTTATAGTCCCGTCGCTCTAATTTCCGGCAGCCAATCGCGTTGCAGGTCAGCTACATTTAAACGTGTGCATCTTGTGATTCGCTGATTCATTTCTTAAGGCTCGGTAAATACTTAATATAATCGCCCGCCATTTTAGCTCTTTCGTTGGCAGAAAGCACACGAAGACTTTATTTGTCGCTCAATTATTTGCTGAATTACAATGCGTTTGATTTATAATCATAGGAGCTACGACATGATAATGTTTAACGGTGTGGCAAATAGATTCCTCGTATGGTAACTCGACAACGTAAGAACAAAAATGGCGAACGATACTACCTACCTAGACTTTATAGAGCCTTCACTTTCTAAGACGTAAGCAAAGATGCAGAGTCACGCCGGAAATAACAACGTCGGGACTATAGTACTGTTATATATTGGACAAGCGCTGGAAAAATGGTTATGCGCTCAGCGGAAACCACGCAGGGTACAGCCAACCGACCGGCCAGCTGCTCTTTTCTGGGACGTATGATAATAATACCTCGTACTATGCAAAACTAATGACCAAATGATGATGATAATTAATTTATACTTTTCAATCAAAATTCTATACAGTACTTGATAAAGAAAAGAAAGGTGCAAAAGTCCTACTTGGTCAGTATCTCTCCCACTGACATATAATGATGACAGGTAAAACGAAATTGTTCTGAGAATAACTGCCTATGTCACTATACTTGTCCACAACAAACACCACTGGAGCTCGCCACAATTTGCACCCTAACATAGAAAGTCACTGTAAAGTTTCTTAACTGAAGTATAAAATTTCCTTTTGTGAATACGAATTTCAAATGTTAAACGAAATTAAAAATATGGATATATAATAACTGCATTCACTGTCTACATTTTGCTCAAGAACTCACATGGAGAAAACTATATGTATGAAATTATACGACAACATCTACTGTAACTTCTATTTGAAACCTTTTTAATTGATTTAGCCTTTTCTCTTGAGTAGAACAATATATTCTAAAGGTAAATTGTCAAGAAATTTTAACTTAGGGGTAAATCAAATTAATTAATTAATTAATGTTAATAGCTTTCCTTTCCTAACAATGTAGCCATCATTCTCCAACACTATACTAGCTGTTCTGAGCAGTGATCACAACTCATCTGGTGATAGACTGACAGGAGGGATGCGCAGCATTGACAGCAAGTAATGAACATCTAAGTTTGTATTACTTTAAAATTATTAATAACTAAATGATACATTTCACACATATTTAAAGGAGTTAGCAAAATAATTATCTCGGGCCAATTAATTTTTTAATTTATTAAAGTTAAATCCTTTCTCGTCTATAATTTTAACCACAGTTTTTGTGTGATATAGCGTGTTTACTGAATTAACTAAGCTTATACCAGGCTTGTGAATATGTTTTCTTTATTTAAATCTAACATGTTTAAATATCAATTTTTCATAATTGCAGTATTAGGAACATAATGTTTCTTGTTGATACTTGGGTTACCTGTGTGCTCACAGAGGATCTCATATTAAAGCCAATTCTAATTTAAGAGACGAAAGAATGTCATTTAAAATTCCACGAATGATCCTAAGAACTCTAAAAATGTATAGTAGAAGTTTCAAAAACATAAAATTGTTTAGTCACACGTTAAAAAGTGTTAAAATTAAAAAAAAAAAAAAAGTATATACACTTTTAACACTTTTTAACGTGTGACTAAACAATTTTATGTTTTTAACAACAAAGTGTTAACGTGAACTATAAGCAATGAGAAGTTTCAACTTATTTTACCACTCTTACAGTAAGAAAAAAGGATTCGCAAATTATTTGTACCTGAATAGCTTTGTACACCTCAGGCTGTATGTCTTCTTTAGCATAGTGGATAAGGCTTTCTAAAAAGGCGTCAACTTTGCCCATCATTAATTTGCAAGCCTTCCAACTGCGATCTTTGGGAATACGACCTTTACCAGCAAAAAGAACAAGTACAGCAGCTGTTACATTCACCACTGCAGGAGGAGGTGATCCAAATGACTTCAGCTCTGTAAGATTGGTTTTATTAAGCGTGTTGAGAGCTTCTTGGGCAGCTATGAGTGCAGGTTCAGCTTTGCGCAAGTCTTCCTCACACACTTTCTGCTTAATGGAAACATCTTCTTCAATTACTCGCACTTTTTTCTCTTCCTCTGCAGCAACTGCTTTTTCCTTAGACACCTTTTCCGTTTCAATACCAACAACCTTAATAAATAAAAACAGAAAGCAAACATGTTACAGTTCCATAATCCAATGATAACAATTTTTCTCAACACTGTTCCATTACGTCTGTAAGGAGACTATTGGGCTAACTGGGAATCTTGAATAGTGTCATGAGATGGGAAAGTGTCATTGTGTTTGTGCTAGAAAAGACGCACCCTTTCCTTCCAATAGCATGAAAAACCAAGAGAAATATAGGTATGAGTACAATTAAAAGTAATTACTAAATTTTTGGTATAGATGGCGTTGTATAAAAACAATAGTACAGTACAATTTAATGGAATTATTAAATTATAGCTGCTGCCATAGCTGCTGATGACGACGCATCATGTAAGTTAAATTGTATTCCAATAAAGTATTCAGCAAAGTTTTGATATTGAAATACGTTAGATTGTAATATATAAATATAATTTGTAGAGATTTATACTTTCGAGGTCTATGACGAGAGGTAATAAAAAAATATGTACATGGAGGTCTGGACTTAATTATTATTTTCTTTTAATTTGTGAAATATTTTAATGAAATCTTCTTCTATCACTTCATATTTTACTATAAATTTTACTTTGTCTTTTTGAGGGTTTATTCTGAACTTCTGCGTACAAAGATGACACTTTAGTCAAAATTACATTCACAGAGATATCCTTAGTTAAAAACTGTTAAACAAGGAAGCTGTATTTATGGGATCTCAAAATTATTTCCGTCAATAAAAATTCTTCTTCTTCTTCTTCTTCTTCTTCTTCTTCTTCTTCCTCCTCTTTTTCCAATCCCTAATGCTGTTAGGCGTCGGGTTCACCTCTCTCAGTCCATCTCTTCCAAATCTCTCTATCTTTACAAATTTTCTGTATTTCAACCATTGTCTTTCCACGCTGTTGTGCTATTTTCTCTATAGTATTTTCCCACTTGGTCTACCTCAGTGGTCGTCAGCACTCGCTGAAATGTGCAAAGGGACACGGTGCTGTCCCGTGTGCACTGTCGTGCAACAGGGAGAGATAGAGAGAATACCCGCAGGCAGCTACGGAGTGCTCCCTAGTGCAATGCGTTTTCCGCGGGTAAGAGAGACTAGCCCCAGCGTGCTCTGTGCTGACAACCCCTGGTCTATCTCTTCCTATCCTTCTTTCCACTCGCATCTCCATTACCTGTTTAACTTTCTTTTCCTCCGCCTTTCTATACACATGTCCGAACCACTTTAGTTGCTTTTCTTCTATATTCTCTATTATGGATTTCTTTAGTTTTACCTCTTCTCTTACTTTTTCGTTTATTATTCGATCCCTTCTAGTTTCTCCTATCGTTCTCCGGAGATACTTCATTTCCATAGCAGTTATCTTGCTTTTGTATTTGTCAGTTACCAGTTCTCTTTTTTTCAACTATTGTATTGCTTATTTGGTAATAGGCTGTTGTTGCATTTTTAAATCTATTTAGTATCTCTTGTTCTGTTCTTCCATCACTGCTGATAATAGTACCTAAATACTTTTCATTTTCTACTTTTTCCAATATCTGATCGTTGCATATAATATTTAATTCTTCATTATGTTTATTTTCTTTAGATATTCACATGGTCTTATTCTTATTAATATTAATCAGCATTCCTTTTCTTAATAGTTCTTCATTCCATTCAATTATCATGTTTTGTAGTCTTTGTTGAGTGTCTGCTATTAATAAAATGACATCTGCATACAATAGTGCTTGGAGATAAATTGGTTGTAGCCTCCAATTCCCAACTTTAGTTCGTACCACAATAAAAACTCTTTTGTCTTAATGTTTCCCATATAAAAATTACGGTATAATAATTCATTTCCAATAATTCATACTTTACAGACGTTTGTTACTGGTGACCAAAACGTAAATTCTAATTGTTTCTTAAAGTAATGCATTTTATGGCAGTATTATTTTTGCATTGTTTAGTCTGTTTCTTGGAGTCAAATAAAGAATGGCATAAAACAATTCTTTCCTAAAAACATAATGGTAAGAATGCAATAACAATTTAGAAGTTACATTGAATTCTTTACTCTTAGTAGCAGTGAAATAAAATTTATTTTATGGAATTGGATAATAGACCTAACCATAATCATGCTATCTTCCCATATATTTGTAATAAAAAAAATTAAAGCCATTTTTAAAGCAAGCCAAACATTATATCAATAAGAAACAAAGTAATTCATACCTGAATGAGCTTGTCAGCAGCTATATTCTTCTCATTGAGTTCAATCTCTTGAGCTGCAAGAACAACTTTTAAGTCATCCACCTGTGCTGCGGTTGTTTTCAGTTTTTCTAAACCATTCACTAGACGTTCAATTCGAGACTTCAGGTCATTTGTCTTTTCAGAAAGAAGCTTCTTGTACAGATTGATCTGTTCCAGAAATGTTTTTGGTGTGGTGTAATTGTAACGCTTTTCATTTTCGTAATATTTCTGAAATAAAGATAATTCATGAGAAGAAGTAAAATCTTCACTATAAAAATTAAATTAGCATCAGCTGTAAAAACAACACTGTATTATGCATTAATGTACTGGTACAATATTAAGTATTTATTCCCAGTAACAGAGACAGAATTTTAACTGCTATCGATACTGAAAAATAAAAAAAGTACAGGTTTATAAATGGAATGCAATGTATAGTTTTATAGAACAGTTTTTCAGGTTTCAATGGTAATACTTATTAATAAGTTGTAGGCCTAATTATTTGCATGAAGGTGTGTGTACAATAGAGAAAATAAAGATGAGGGAAAGTGTGAAGTGTCTTGGAGAAGGAAGTGAGACAGTGACCTTTTGGTGAAATTTTATTATAAATCAGTAAATAAGTTAAACCAAAATTCTTTTAATTCTATATTAAGAATTTTTGGCGAACTGTTCATATAGCACTTATCTTTGAAGAGTATAGATCATTTCTGGAGGCATAAAGTTTGTAGATACAGCAATTCGGCAATTTCCATATTAATGCACCGAAGTTATTTAAATTCTGCATTTGAATTGCTCATATTTTATGAAACAACTTGATTTCTAAAGGCTAATTTTAAACTGAGAATATGGCGAAAACTGTATGAAAGAAGTCAAAAGTGGTAATTAGTGTTATCAATTTTTGTTATTCTCTTTGTTCAATTGTTTGTATCATCATCATCATCATCATCATCATCATCATCATCATCATCATCATCATAGCTACCCTTTTCGGCAATGTATAAATAGTTAGCAAACTGTTTAATTATCGGTACGACATTATCACTTAAATTCTTATTTGTACAACCTATATATTTTTATTATTTTTTCCTTGTTCATCTTCTCTTTCTCCTGTGACTATTATAAATCCAACAAGTATCGTATATACGCGAATATTCCGCGCATATTTTTTCCAGAATTTAGCAAAGAAAAACTGGGATGTGTGCGCAGTATTTGAAATAAGGTTGATACCACTTCACCTCAAACACTGGATCCTGTTATAGTATAGTATTGTGCAACACAGTTATTTTTCAAAGGTCGATTCCAACGATTCAATCATACATTATGAATCAATTCTAACGATTCGTTCACGATTCTTCCCAATCTATGATTCCAACTATTCTTTTGAATGGTCAACAAATGACTCATAGAACTCTTCCCTTTGCAAACCATGGGTAGAACAAAAACATTCTACATCTCTCGCATGAGAGGTGAGACATTGGGTGGTCTCTTTCTGATTGGCTGGAACCTTTCAACATGGGACTACCATTGGTGGAAAAATCCTTAAAAAAATTAGGTATCACGAATTCACTTGACGGAACTGAGGATGATGTGCTATTGGAAGATGATGACAATAATGATTCTTCTGCTAGTGATGACGATGAAAATGTTGATGAACAGAGGTAAGGGAGCATGTCATTATTGACTTTAAAACTGTATTATACATATTAACATTAAATTGATAAAAATTTTAATTCGCATTTTTATTGAGGTAGAGTCCCAGATGCTTTTACAACAGCATGTGAAGATTATGACGCGTTTCTTAAAACAAAATTATATTTTATTTAGTTTTGGAATACATCATTATGTAGGATTAATTTCTTGAAAATGAAACACAACTTAGCCAATTTTTTTTTCTTCTAAAATTAGGGTGTGTGGATTATTTGGTGGCACGGAGTATTCGCGTATATATGGTATATGCACATGTAAATGATCAAAATTGAAATATCTACATTTTTATCCATCTCTTTCATTTCGAATAAGTCACTTATTATAATTCCTTATATTAAATATTCACTTAAATGGATACAGATTTAGTAAAAAAATAGTAACGTAAGCCTTCATACATGAAATGTATGTCTCATGGTAAAAGCTGTGATTTTACTGATTCTTATTTTAAACATGTCTCACCTAAAGAAAAATAAGAGTATAAAACCTTTTCACTCTTGAGAATCCTACGTGTTAATAATATATTTTCAGTGGCGTAGCATGAAATTTTGAGCAGGAAAAGCTAACTCAAGTTGTCTTTCATGTATGAGGAAACATATTGCAAAAATATAGTCTTAAAATAAATAGTAGTCCATGTCAAGTCAGCAGTCCGAAGATTGGTTGGAACCTCATAAGTAACATCAATAAGGCTTCACCTCAAATAGTACATAGTAAAATATGATCTCATGGTTTATACATATCTCTAACAAATAGACACTTATACGTCTAATTTAATATTAGCTCACTCCCCGTCATATTTAGAGAAATTACAATATTAATAGTCAATAGATATAGTGTTAGTAAAATTACGTCAATCAACGTTAAAATCTTTATCAGAAGATTGTTTTTGACTCTTACATAAATTAGTGTCAGGAACTGTTATTTCACTCATTACAGCCACAGTGCACGCTAACACTTCAACTGAACACAACTCACGAAAGAGATAACTCAGAAGCTAAATTCTTTCCAATGCCAAAGCTAGCTTCTTGTGAACCTTGCGACCAGGTTAGTTTAGTTAGAAAGGGATGGAAAATCTGGGGGGGGGGGAGGTTACACAGAAGAATGTGTGAAAGAAACTAGTCTACTTGTAGTGCAGTGGAGGGGATTGAAAGCTGGTGTGTGCAGCCTTCATGATTACTGCTGCATCACAAATCATCCTGAGCTGCTGCATCACAACATTTAATGCGTAAATACAAATTGTATTAAAATTAATAAATAATTTTGTTCATAAACTGCAGGTTTATTATGGAATGATTAACTGGAGAAGCTGAGCTTTTTAGTTTACATTGACGCTACGCCACAGAATATTTTAGACTTCTAGACATGAAATCACACTGTTATTACCCTCAGAAAATAAAGCAAACTTCAACAGAATCTACAGATTTTTTAAATCACAATATTTCTCTTAACAATATAAAATTAAAGTAAAATGCCAAATTGTTAAAATAATATTAGTAGAAAGGAAGTAAGTCAGCATCAGTTTAAGTACCACAGTATATAAATTACTAGAGTGATACACGTAAGCAACTCACATGTGACATGGAATTGACAGATGTATGGACATAAGCCATAAATAGAGAGACAGATCCTTGTAGGTCTTCTGGAAGATCTTCAATTTCCTGAAGAAAACGTGCAGAAACTGATTTAAGTGCTTCCTGAGGCCATTCATGAAACCAATCAATAGCAGTACAATTTGTAACTGAAGGAAATTTGCGAGAACGCACTCGAAGTGTGTTGCCAACTGGAGAAAAGCAAAGTACTATCTTCAATTGACGGCGCACTCTGTCAATGAAAAAACGCCAACAATTTTCCTTTGTGTCTTGCATTCCAACGCTCTTTACTTCATTGCGAAGAGCACCAACTATGTTATCTACTTCATCATCAGCAAACAGTTCAGGAATTTCTCCTGATGCCAACATGTCATTGACCAACACCAAGAAACGTTCCTCTGCTACTTGTGAATCTGTCATTAAGAAAACTGTTCCAATACTCTTCAAACCAGCTTTCAAATACAGTGCAGACAAATCAGTTTTCATATCCTGCAACATAAAAAATTATTATATTAAATGCTGTATTTTTCCTTTCAAGTTTGTTACTCAAGTGTGTTACTGGTACAAAATATATGATTATGTCTCGTGACCAGAACATAGTACGAAATGGAAATATAAAAATTGGAAATTTATCCTTTGAAGAGGTGGAAAAATTCAAATATCTTGAAGCACAATAACAAATATAAATGACACTCGGGAGGAAATTAAACGCAGAATAAATATGGGAAATGCTTGCTATTATTCAGTTGAGAAACTTTCGTCATCCAGTCTGCTCTTGAAAAAGCTGAAAATTACGATTTAAAAAATAGTTATATTATCGGTTGTTCTATATGGTTGTGAAACTTGGACTGTCACTTTGATAGAGGAACAGAGGCTAAGGGCGTTTGAGAATAACGTGATTAGGAAAATATTTTGGACTAAGAGGGATGAAGATATAGGAGAACAGAGAAAGTTAAACAACACACTGCAACACTTCACTTGACATAATTAGGAACATTAAATCCACACGTTTGAGATGTGCAGGGCATTTAGCACATATGGGAGAATCCAGAAATGCATAAAGGAACACAGAACCATTTCACAGACGTTGCATTACGAGGGTTGTTTGAAACGTTTCCTAGCCTAACACAGAAATTAAACTAGGATTATTCTGAAACAATCTTTATTTCTCAACGTAATCCCTCCCCCCCGAGATTCATACACTTGGTCCACTAGAGCGACAATGCTGCTATACCCTCCTTGTACACAGATTCCTTGAGATCCGCAAAAAAGTCTTCTGCTGCCATGATAACCTCTTCATTTGACGACAATTTCTTCCAGCCAAGTGAGTTCTGAGTCTAAGGGAAAAACAGAAGTCTGAGGATACGAGATCTGGTAAGTGGGGGAGGGGTGTGGCAACAATTCCAACCATAGTTCGTGTAGTTTAGCAACCCTGATTGCAAACATGTGAACGAGTGCATTGTCGTGATGAAACAACTAACCATACTTGGCGTCTTCTCGCAGAAATTCAATATTTGGGTAGTTTGGTGACAGCAGATGGTGGTGCCAATGCCAATGTTAGAAGCTGCATTACGAAAGCAAATGCAGCGTTCGTACAACTATATTCGATATGGAAGTCCCACAATTTCCTTACAAACGAAAATCAGATTATTTCAGAGTAATGTGAAAGCAGTTCTTCTATATGATTGTGAAACATGGAAGGTAACTGTAGAGATCTCTAGAAGTCTCCAAGTTTTTATAAATTGCTGCCTTAGAAGGATCCTAAATATTTGGTAGCCAAACACAATTTCAAACAAAGAGTTATGGGAAAGAACACAAGAAGAGCAAATCAATATACAGATAAAACGAAGGAAATGGGGATGGATTGACCATACTCTTCGAAAAGAATATTCTATTGAGAAAGAAGCTTTAAGATGGAAACCCCAAGGCAAGTATAAAGAGAGGAAAACCAAAGGTTACCTGGAGAAGAACAGTGGAAGAAGAAATACGGAAGCCAGGAACATCATGGTCCGAAATTGCCAATATCACTCAGAACAGAAGATGGTGGCGAAAGTTTGTTGAGACCCTTTGCTCCAGTGGGAGATATAGGAGGAGATGATGATGATGATGATGATGATGATGATGATGATGATGATGGTGGTGGTGGTGGTGGTGGTGGTGGTGATGATGATGATGATGATGATGATGATGATGATGATTACGTTTACTGGTGACAGGGCTAGTGTTTTCAAAATCAGCAGTATCAAAAATATATGAAGGCTATTTTTTTCACCCTCCGATGGTGCTGCCAGGTGGTCTGTGAAGTGATAGGAGGTATTGGTTACAATGTTGTTCAGGTGAATGATTCAATTATTAGAGGACGATTAAAGGAAGGCAGTTTTGTCAGTATTCATACTCGCCTTCCGAAATACTACGGTTAATCTATAACACATCAACCTTCTATTATATGGTTATAACAGATAAATTCTGTAGGACTAAAAATTAATATTTATGTAGCTTCTACTATATATTATCATTAAGATACCTGTAATTCTCTGGTGTATGACTTTTTTTACGGGAAAAAACGTCTCACCAGATGAATATATAGACAATTTAGTAAAAAAATAGGAGGAATGGCAGCTAATAAATATTATGTGCCTACAACACAATGGCAGCAAAACTCCAAAAACAGACCTGGTCTGGCCTAATGTAGTTCATCCATTATATAATTACTCGTGCTAGCCTAGTAGTGTAAAGAATTCCATTCCTGATGTGAGGTACTTTTAAGATAGAATTAACTTCATGCAGAGAGTATAATGACTTGCGAGATTAATTTTAACATGGACAGTACATGACTGGTTAGTTCAGTCTGCTGTCCTTTCATCAAGAATAAGCTTCCCTTTTGAAGAACAGAACTCGAGCATCTATTATCACAAATAGCTTTTAATCTAATAATAAAACAGCTTTTTAGCATCATGGACAGGCCAAAAATAAAAAAGTAATATTTGCAACCAGGAAGAAATTTATGACATGCACTTATTACCTGAATGGAATAACCTTTACGCAGTTGAATTTGAAACACTTCAAGTGATGAAATGAAAGCCGAAAGCCTGGACAGAGATTGCTTGCCAGAACCTCCAACTCCAACCAATAAGGCATTTCCTCGAGGTCCCTCCAAAATGCGGTTGATGCGGCACACATGATACATTGCATCCTCAAACAGTACCAGATTCATGGCTGCCACGAGATCGTTGTATTGGGACAGAGCTGTAAAACATCAGTAATTTAAGTCACATTCCATACCATTCTGTATAGCACTTCATTTCAAAATGTATCAGATAATCATTTAATACTACTTTTAATATTATGTTTTTATGAATAATTTCATGATATGGCACTAAGCGTAACAGTTTTATATCAGCTCCAATGACAGAGAAACTTACAACATAGGCTATCTAAAAGGTACAGTAGAGCGTCTCATTTAGGCACAGTGAAAACGTAAACAAAGTGCAGGTAACAAATGGGGGGAGGACGAGCTGTATGATAAACATGAGGGATGCACAAGGTTTTAGTTACAACATTTATGGCGGAGCATTAATTGAAATTATATTTTCCAAAAACACACAAAACAAAAGAACACAAATTGCATAACGTCATCCTATACACATTTTAACAAACAAGCAATTGTAACATTGAAATAATTCAATGTAACAAATCAAATTTTGCTACTTATATGATGTTGCTTTCAAACAGCATTTTTTACGATCACGAATTTCATTCTCTGTATGACTAACATAATATCATCGTCTTCTGTGACAGAATTAACAAAACTATTGGTGTGAAGTGACAACACTATTTCTTAAATATAATTATCCCTTCTCAAAGTTCAATTTATTCAGGTAGCAGGCATGTGAGAAATTCTGGGATAAAGTGAAACAAATAAATATAAAATAGACGCTGGAAGAGAGAGATTTGTGTGTAACGCTTATCAGTGACGAGAAAAATATATATAATGTTAATAACTAAAAGAGAGATGCAAAGATACCTAGAGAAGAATAAAGAAGTGTATATAGTATTTATGGATTTAGAAAAGGTGTTTGACAGAGTAAACTGAAATAAACTGATGGGGAACCTAAAGAGAACTGACGTGGATTGGAAAGAGAAGAGGCTGTTCAGTAGCCTTTATATGAAACTAGTCAAAGTCAGGATAGGAGAAGAAATGTCAGAAGGAAATGAAATAAGGACAGGAGTAAAAGGATGCCCTTTATCACCTATTCTGTTCAACATCTACTTGGAGGATTTAGTGAAGAACTGTTTTCAAAACATGGGGGGAGTGATAGTAGGAGGAAGAAGAATAAACTGTATAAGATTTGCTAATGATATTGTGATGTTAGCAGAAGAGGAGATGATGCTAAGGAATATGCTGGAGCTAAATGACAGCTGTGAGCAGTATGAAATGAAGATAAATGCCAACAAGATGAAGACCATGATCATAGAAAGAAAAGTAAAGAAGGTAAATTTGCGGATTCTAAATGAGGCAGTAGAGCAAGTGGACAGCTTCAGATACTTGGGGTGTACTATAAGCAGTAACATGAGCTGTTGCCAGAAAGTCAAAAGAAGATTAGCAATAGCAAAGGAAGCTTTTAATATAAAAAGGAGCATCTTCTGCTGACTTCTGGAGAAAGAACTAAGGAAGAGACTAGTGAAATGCTTTGTGTAGCATTATATGGGGCAGAAACATGGACATTACGACGAAGTGAAAAGAAACGACTAGAAGCATTTGAAATGTGGATATGGAGAAGGATGGAGCGTGTGAAATGGACAGACAGAATAAGAAAGTAAGCTGTGTTGGCAAGAGTGGGTGAAGAAAAAATAATGCTGAAACTGATCAGAAAGAGGAAAAAGGAATGGCTGGGTCACTGGTTGAGAAGAAACTGCCTTCTGAAGGATGCACTGGAAAGAATGGTAAACAGGAGAAGAGTTCGGGGCAGAAGAAGATATCAGATGATAGACGACATTAAGACATATGGGTCATATGGAGAGACAAAGAGGAAGGCAGAAAATAGGAAGGACTGGAGAATGCTGGGTTTGGAGTGAAAGACCTGCCCTTGGGCAGAACACTATAAATGAATGAATGAATGAATGAATGAATGAATGAATGAATGAACTGAAAGAAAAACTACATTAACTATGCAGAAAATTCCTTATTAATGAAATAAGAAATGCGACTGATACTTATAATAACAAAGTGTTGATTGTAGTGAGTTAAGAATTCTGACATTTCAAACAGTGAAAATGACAGTGGCATTGGAATAGTGGGCAATAGTGGTGACAGTATAGTAGGCCTAATGCATATTATAATTTCATTATTCTGTAAACAAGTGCGCACCTTCTTGTAGAAGTCTAGTCAGGTGATCCCACGATTTTATGTGAATATACTTGTTCTCACCAATTCCCTCAGCAAAATGACAGTATACGAGCGGTTTTTCAAATACTTGTGCATCATCCAAATCTTCAAATCCTGCTTTCTTGACAGTTTCAACCACTAACTTTCCAAAGGTATCTATATCAGTAGCATCAACCAATTTGTCTCCATATACTCTATTGGCTTCATGCATCCAAAGTCGTATTAGATCTGTTGGCGTTGGTAAACATTCAGCAATACTGTATAACATTCCCTGTAAAACAAAATCAAATTTAACTTTCTCAAGAAATGTATGTAGGTATGTAAATACGTGTGTGTATGAATATGTGCATGAGTAGATCTACAGTTTCATCTGAGGTTTTAAAAACAGTTTCCATAAATTTGTAAGTTATTAGTTATTACATTGTAGTTATTTCTTTATAACAAAATTTTACTAAAAGTATACGAAGGGGGGCGTAGCATGGGTGTTACCATACTATCCTAATTCATAAGGTAATGCAGTACCAGTAACAGGACGAATTACATCGCAGTAATGCGAGTAGGGATTCCTCAAGATCCAATTGACAAAAACTTCATTTAAACTTTTCCAAAAATACGACCTACTGTACCTGCGTAGGTAGGTTTTCAATGCTAAGGTGACCATTCATCCCAGATTTCCCTGGGAAGTCCCCGAAATAAGACAAGCCTACACGTCCTGGACTGATATTGCAACTGATTTGTTAAATAAATCAAGTAAATTTGAATTTAATAAGAGTCTTTGTTTTAATATACTGCGTGTTCAGTTCAAAGTTGTCATGGCTCGCTGTATACCGTCATGTGGCTAGCCGATGAAAGAATTCAATCTTCCTACACTTCCACAGAGGTGTATTACCTATGTGCCAGAGAAGTTGCCTGGCAAGTACGGCATTCATTCTGAAGAGTACTTACCGATACGTAAGGTAACGCCTGTAGTGGCAGGAATGTGAACTGTTTGGAAACATGTACTGAGGTGAGTTTTTTTTCTTTATGGGGAGAGGTTAAGACGATTACTTACGTATTTGTTGACATTAACTTCGATGGTCAACATGGACATGGAGCATTTGATTTGTGTTGTGGAATGTTGCCATTACCGATGATAACAAATACCCTGCATACGATTTGCCCGCGCAAAACACAGTTCAAAAGAGGATATGGTAGCACACAGACCGTACAGGCCGCCATCTGTTGCTACGACGCGACGTTCAAGTTATACCGTACACGTTCTCAAGTTCAGATTGAACGCCTTGAATAATAGGCAACTTCTCTGAATAAAAGCTGAAACTCGCTTCAAATCGCTGACTCACAACAGTGATGTCATGACACACTTTGAAATGAACACCCAGTGTAGTTGCTAGACTAGACGGCATTTCGGAAGGCGGTCAGCTGCTATATGCGCTGTAGCATTTGTGGTATGTGACGTCACAAGCTTGTACAGTAGAACCAATCAGAATCAGTCTCTAACAAGTACTTCCCGAGTTCGTTTGTTGACGTGTGAGTGTTTCAATTCATTGAATAAGTAAAACTAACATTTACTATGTGTGTGTGTGTGTGTGTGTGTGTGTGTGTGTGTGTGTGTGTAAGATAAATAAATGGAAGGAGAGACTGTAAAAAAGACAAGTATTACACAGGCAGGCGCGGAAAATAGTGTTTAAAGTGTATAATTATTTTAAAAATTTTGACGAGCAGAAAGCTACTGGCCATCTTGATGCTGGCTGCAACGTTGCCAACGCGCAAAAAACGACTGCAGAAGCATGCGGTGTGAGATTGAGAACAATGCAAAGAATATTGTTAGTCCAGGGAAGAGGGTTTGTTTGGTGTCATGCTTACAGTAATCAACGACTAAGGCCATTATTGTCTTTTGATAATTTAAATTCTCTCCTGCGCTATTTTTATTGCATGTAAGCATGAAGTACGATGTGGCAATGTTGTACGCTGCCTTGCCCTCTCTATCTGTCTCTCTCGACGTGAACGCTAGCAGACTACCGCCTTCCGAATTGCTGTCGACTCTAAAATGCACAGGTCCACAAAAGGCGACGAACAATTCTGTTATTTCTGCTTCAGCTGTGTTAACAGTTTGTTTCACAGAAGTAATCTTCGATCATTGTTATCAGTATAATTTGATTAATAACTTCTTGCAATACACTTCTGTTGTGCGATCAGGGGTATAAGTTTAAATTTTGTTTTATTTGTGTAACACTGTCGTTTAAAGAAATCCCACTTGACTGTTGGGACATCTGAGAGGAATCAATGTGTAAAGCAGTTAGAGCAGCCTGGAATACTAGAAGACAAGTGTCTATTTTACAGTCCTACATTTCTTCACCAAGAAATTGAAGTACCAGTAAAGGTTCAATGAAGAATCTTTGTGTCTGATATAATGAATGCTGCTAATCGCCTAGTTTCACTGACTTGAATTTCAGAAGGGAATTCCATTTGCCAGGAAATATGCTGAATGTGTGAAATTAGATGAAACCCTTAATGAAGTAGAAATGGCAAATTTGAAAACAGACATCGAAAACACAGTAGTTGATTCAGTCCTAAACCTTAGGAAAATGAAGAATGGAAAGTAATAGGAGTGATGGAAACCCTATTGAATTAGTGGAAAGCTTGGGTGAAGATAAGAAGGAAATTCTATTATTATCCAACGAAATATAATGAGAAAGGTGAGTGGCTTGAAGGAGACAGTGTTGCTGCCAATATAGAAGAAAAATGATGCCAAAAAATGTAATGAGTTCAGGACTAGCAGCATATTGCACTCGGCGAAGATTCTTCTGCGAATACTAAGATGGCAGGAGAGTTAGAAGAAGAGCAATTTGGCTTCAGGACGGAAAAAAGTACGAGAGATGCAACTGGACTGCTGTGAACAATTGACAAAAGATACCTAGAGAAAAATAAAGAAGTGTATGTTGTAGTGGATATTTGTAAACCTGGAAAAGGCTTTTGACAGAGTGGATTGGAATAAACTTATAGGGATTCTGAAGCAAATTGGTATGGATTGAAACCAGAGGAGGCTATTCAGTAATCTTTATATGAAACAACGAGTCAAAGCCAGGAAGGTGAAGAAATGATAGAGGGAAGTGGAATAGGGAGAGGAGTATGACAGGGATGCCATTTATTACTTACCCTGTTCAACATCTACTCTGAAGATTTAATGAAGAACTGTTAAATATGCAATTATAAAAAGCTTTCAGTTTCCACATTCGACTCAAGTATTTAGGAACAAAGTTTTGATTGCACAACATGGCAACATCATTCTCGGCATAATTACTTATGAGAGGTCAGTATGAATCTGGTGATAATAAAGAATTATCATTATTGTTGTTTATAAGGATACACTAGAATAAAAATGACATTATATTATAGGTTTATCCAATTTAACTTTGGTACAATACATGCAAAATATACAGTAGACTAATATAGTATTCTAAATATTTATTTCATTTACATATTTTAGATTAAAAGACACATTATATGTTATTATCGAAGTTCATAACTTAAATTTAATTTTTTTTATTTTTATTAGACTTACTTCTACCTAAAAATTATAAATTATGAAATAGTTTCACCTGGAATATGTTGGAAAGATCCCTCAGATTAAATACGTAGTGAAATTTCACTGCTGTGGGAAGAAATTGTTGTGTCATCTTTTGATGCAAAGCAAGTGCTGCAGAAACAAGAAGAGGTGCAATACGAAGCACAGACGGTTGGATTCTGAGTAATGGATTTGAAAGATGTTGTTCAAGAATCTGTGTGTAGATGCGAGTCAGTGGTTCACCAGTTGGGAAATTCACAGCAAACACACAAAAGTGTCTCTGGAGACGAGGGTTAATGGTAAAGCTGCCAGCAGTTGGATTCATACACGATACAAACTGACAGTTGTGGATATCCTTCAGCTGGAATTTAGTACGGTCATACCTGAAAAAGAAAAAGACACTTCAAATTTAACTAATGAAAAAACGCATAATGTGATTTAGAAAACAATGTAATATGTTAACAGTAGAATAAATAAATTTCTATATTAATCTCTCAAATATGTATTTGTTCCCAAGAAAAATTCAAAACACAAAGAATAATTTATGTATTCCATTCATTTCTAGATCTTAACAAAATTCTGTGAATGGTAAGTTATTAGGATCTCTTAATTCAATGTCAATTGAATCAAAGCATGTACCGGTATTTCCATTAAAATAGCCTCTATGAAAGAACTGAAATTGGAAGTAGCTTGGAATAAACGAGTGCACTGTGAACTTCCATGATTTTGGAAGTGAAAACAGTTGAATTTATGGGGGATTTTTTTGTGGAGATGAAGCTTAATATTTAAGAATTGTATACGCAATTTATTTCGTTAAATAGAATTGTAGAGAAGGTAGTAAAATACGGTAGAAGTAAAAGGTGCGTGATCATGTACTTAAATAATTACAGGTTTTTACAAAACAAAGGAAACGTAATAATATAAAACACATGAGAACATGTAATACAAAGTATATAGAAATTATACTTACTTACTTACAAATGGCTTTTAAGGAACCCGGAAGTTCATTGCCGCTCTCACATAAGACCACCATCAATCCCTATCCTGTGCAAGATTAATCCAGTCTCTATCATCATATCCCACCTCCCTCAAATCCATTTTAATATTATCTTCCCATCTACGTTTCCGCCTCCCAAAAAGTCTTTTTCCCTCTGGCCTCCCAACTAACACTCTATATGCATTTCTGGATTCGCCCATACGTGCTACATGCCCTGCCCATCTCAAACGTCTGGATTTAATGTTCCTAATTATGTCAGGTGAAGAATACAATGCTTGCAGTTCTGCTTTGTGTAACTTTCTCCATTCTCCTGTAACTTCAGCCCTTTTAGCCCCAAATATTTTCCTAAGAACCTTATTCTCAAACACCCTTAACCTGTGTTCCTCTCTCAAAGTGAGAGTCCAAGTTTCACAACCATAAAGAGCAACTGGTAATATAACTGTTTTATAAATTGTAACTTTCAGATTTTTTGACAGCAGACTAGACGACAAAAACTTCTCAACCGAATAATAACACGCATTTCGCATATTTATTCTGTGTTTAATTTCCTCCCGAGTGTCATTTATATTTGTTACTGTTGCTCCAAGATATTTGAATCTTTCCACCTCTTCAAAGGATAAATCTCCAATTTTTATATTTCCATTTCGTACAATATTCTGGTCACGAGACATAATCATATACTTCGTCTTTTGAGGGTTACTTCCAAATCTATCCCTTTACTTGCTTCAAGTAAAATTTCCGTGTTTTCCCTAATTGTTTGTGGATTTTTTCCTAACATAGTCACATCATCCGCATAGACAATCAATTCCAAACCCTCTCTGTTATCCTGAACTTTCCTAATGGCATATTCTAGAGCGAAGCTAAAATGTAAAGGTGATAGTGCATATCCTTGCTTTAGCCCGCAGTGAATTGGAAAAGCATCAGACAGAAGCTGGCCTATACAGACTCTACTGTAAGTTTCATTGAGACACATTTTAATTAATCGATCTAGTTTCTTGGGAATACTAAATTTAATAAGAATGTTATATAGAAATTATAGTACCAATAAAAAAGCACTGAAATGAACTAATAATAAAAAAGACGAAGTTTTTGTAATGTGGATGTTTTCATTCATCAGCCATGACTATGATAGTCACATCACACTCAGAAATGCTGACAACTTCCTGCACTAAAAATCATCATTACAAACTCCTTTCGCAGACCACCGAGACAGAGGACCTTCATGTCTTTTACTATGACATCGAAGGGATTCCAGTTCAGGTGTGAGCAATTCTATCTTGTGTACTAGAATACGTCGAAAAATTAAAAAAAAAAAAAAAAAATCGACCATGTAATATGGTCTATATGTTTCTTATCTACCTCCTCATCTAACCCACTCTAATCTTGTTTGAATCCTCGACCTCCCATCACTTAGCTATTACCTCAACTAAACCATCCTAACCTTGCCACAGTTCACACCTCCTGTCACTTATCTATCTTCTCATCTAACCCACTCTAACCTTGTCACAATCCTCGACCTCCTTCACTTAGCTATTTCCTCAGCTAAACCATTCTAACCTTGCCACAGTTCACGCCTCCTGTCACTTATCTATCTCCTCACCTAACCCACTCTAACCTTGTCACAATCCTCGACTTCCCATCTCTTTGCTATTGCCTCAGCTAAACCATTCTAACCTTGCCACAGTTCATCCCTCCTGTCACTTATACATCTCCTCATCTCACGCACTCTAACCTTGTCACAATCCTCGACCTCTCATCACTTAGCTATTGCCTCAGCTAAAACATTCTAACTTTGCCACAGCTCACGCTTCCTGTCACTTATCTCTCTCCTCATCTAACCCACACTCTAACCTTATCACAATCTTCGACCTCCTGTCACTTAGCTATTGCCTCAGCTAAACCATTTTAACCTTGCCACAGTTCACGTCTTCTATCACTTATCTATCGTCTTCTGTCACTTATCTATCTCCTCATCTAGCCCACTCTAACCTTGCCACAGTCCTCACCTCCTGTCACTTAACTATCCCCTCCTCTAACCCACTTTAACATTGCCACAGTTCACGCTTCCTGTCACTTATCTATCCCCTTATCTAATGCACTCTAACCTTGCCACAGTCTCGCCTCCTGTCACATATCTATGTACTCATCTAACCCACTCCAACCTTGTCATAGCCCTCTTCTCCTGTCACTTAGCTATCCTCCCATCTCACTCCTTCTAACCTTGTCACAGTTCTCGTCTCCTACCACTTAACTATCATCTCATCTATCCTATTCTAGTCTTGTCACAGTCCTCGATCTCCGATCATTTAGCTATCCTCTCTTATAACCCACTCTAATCTTGTTACAGTTCTCGACCTCTTGTCACTTAGCTATCAATCACTCAGAAGGTTTTTGGCCTCAATCACAATTTTTCTGCAAGCTTCTCTACCTTCTGCCATAGTCCTATTTCTTCCTATTCATTCCAGTGGATCACAATTTTTCTGCAAGCTTCTCTACCTTCCACCATAGTCCTATTTCTTCCTATTCATTCCAGTGGAACCTGGTAATCGACCTCTAGTCATTTAGTTATATCCCCTCACATAACCCATTGAAAATGAAAGTGTACTGCCTGTTAATTAGCTTGAAAGAATATGTAGAATCGCGTGCGAATCGCAAAACAATTATATCCACCATGGAAATAATAATAGTGCCATTCATACTATTATTTCAAAATTTCCGCCTACATTTTATTTATTTTACTTGGTTTTATTTAACGACGCTGTATCAACTACTGGATTATTTAGCGTCGATGGAATTGGTGACAGTGAGATGGTATTTCGTGAGATGGGGCCGAGGATTCGATACAGATTACCTGACATTCGCCTTAAGGTTGGGGAAAACATAGAAAAAAGCCCAACCAGGTAATTAGCCTATGCGGGAATCGAACCCATGCCAGAGCATAATTCTAGATCAGTGGGCAAACATGCTACTCCCTGAGCTATGTTGGTGGTTTCCACCTACATTAGAGTGAAAGTGTGAAAGTTTCATAATGTCACAATAAATGGTATGACTTAGCAAACAGATGAAGGTGTACAAACAGTGTAATAATGCAATCCACAGTGTGCTCATTGAGCCAAAGCTTGTTTAAAAACATTTGAACATGAAAAAGAAATAACTGCCAAAATATTCAAAACAGTTTATAAAGATGCAACAGAAAAACCAGACTTCGTGTGACTTTGAAACTGACCTATACAGTAAGTGAATAGTAGTCATATAGACCTAATTCTGAATTCTACATATTATATTGATGGCTAAGAAATGATACCTCGTATCTGTAAATTTGCAGGTGAACCAAACAACTGTTAAAAAAATTTTTTTTTTCTCAAAAAAACAAGCTTTTTATATATGTTTCTGCTTAGTAAGTTCTTCTACTTGGGTACAAAATATTAGTTAACTGCCCAATTTTGTGAATATAATAATAATGTAGTTAATTTAAATAATAGTGTAGTTAACTAAATGAGCATTTTTGGAGATACGAGATATCACTTCTTAGCCATCAATATGCTTCATTAATATGGACAAACATATTGTAACTGGAAGAAAAAAATTATTCAGAAAATAATGGAATCAAATTACAAATTACAAGATTTTCCAGTTAATTATTGAGAGCGCCACTATTAGGTCAGTTGTCAACATTAATCATTAAATAATAAATTTATTTCGGAAAACGTATTATGTGTCTTTCACGTGTTAAATTCGGCCGATTTGGCCAATAATGGCCGATAGCAGGCTGAAACATGTTAAGGAGGTAATGTAAAATTTAACACGTGAAAGACACATAATACGTTTTTCGAAGTGATGAAGTATTAAAAGTTGTATAATCAAGATGTATAATAAATTTATTTACAGACAATTCTTCCTGACATGGAGCAACGCACAAATTTATTATATTGTATAATTAGAAAATGTGTCTGCACAAGGTATTTTTCAATGCTTGATAAATGTCCTTAACAAATTGGGTATCGATTAAAAAAAAGTTCTATTGCCATTGTATGTGATGGGGTAGCTGTGATGTTAGGTGTGAAGAAAGGAATAGTATTGATTAAGAAACAGTACCCCATGTTTGTTTTGGAATTGTGCTAACCATAGACCTGAGCTCTCTGTTAAACATGTTGTGAAAAAAGATTTCTCATCTCAGATGAATCAGTTTAACTCTTTTCTTGACAAACTATGTTGTTTATATCATCAGTCACCCGAAAAAGCCAGAGAACTGGGAAAGGTATCTCAAGATTTAGAAACGCAAATCTTCAAAACTGGAAGAATTTTAAGTATACACTGGATAACTTATAGTTTTAGAAGTATTTCTGTGGTTTGGGAAGACTATAAGGCACTTGTTATGATCCATTTCACAGCAGCAAAAGACGAAGTAAACTAGGATAGGTGTGAAACAACAATGCATGAAGACATGTTGAACAAAATTAGATTTACTGATTTTGTTTTGTATCTTGGAATGATGTGTGATTCCCTCCAAAAATTGTCAGAGCTCAGTGATTAATTCCAAGTAATTTATATTATACTTTATAGAGCTCATACCTATCTAGGCAAATTCAGCTGTTTAAGATAGGAAATAAAATAATGGACCTAACTATTGCCATGCTCTAAGAGCAGCTAAACATTTAAACTTTCTGGATTTACTCTGGCAAAAAGGATTAAAAATCTATCAACAAATGTGAATCATTCACTCTCTTGATGCCAAGAGTTTTAAGACAGCCCGCTGAAATGTGGAACAGAAAATCACTTGCTGTCTAAAGAAGAGACTTAACTGCCAGAATAGACAAAAGTACTATATCCATAATGTTGGCCAGGTAATCTTGCCACTTTTGGTGAGACTGAACTGGAGTGGTTATGTAAAAACAGAATAATAACAGAAATACAGGTGCTAAGAGATTATTGTCAATTCCTGATATCGGTATAGAAAAAAAAATGCCTGTTGCACTATTGGCACTAATGATCATTATAAATTGCATTCCTGTTTCTACTCCTGAATGTGAACATGACTTCTCCCAAATTAACCTAGCTCTCACACCATTAAAAGCTTTTCTATAATTGAAGACCACGAGTACATTACATTTATCAAGCCAGTTAGTTTTCCTTTATGTTTTTTTCAATCTTTGCCATAACACCATTTTCTGATATCTTGAAAAAAGCATCTGGCAACAGACACGAAGAGCAAAGCAATGAGAACGCGAAAACGGCAGCAACAGTATGATTTGCCCAATTTGAAAATCACTGTAACATAATATACGGCATGAATTTTATTTTTTTTCTCTCCAAGCTTTCACTGCATAATGGGATAGGATGATAGGGTACCAGTAAACTTTTTGTAGAAAAAAAAAGCTGAGAAAAATAATACCAACCATTCATATTATAATACTGTGGCACTGTTGTTTTACGTTAAAAAAATGTTGATATCTGTGTATGTGCATGCAGGTGTGGCCTAATTCGTGACTGATGATGAACTCAACTACTGAAACAATTTTTTTTTATAGTTATTAAAAATGTGTCTAAATTATAAACTTTAACATTACAAAAAAAAATTAATTTTCCATTATCTGTTTGCAGTTAAGTCACCAACATTTAGAAATTTTCTCATTCCATTTCCATGGAGAAAACAGTACCGAAGTGTGTACCATACATTTCAATCGTAATTCTAGTAATCTCGGGTAAAGAAATTTGGTTCTTTATGTAGAGCAAGGTAACAGCAATGAAACAGCTGAAACAACTCGCTTCACGTAACAACTGTATTGACTCCACCTTAATTATTTCACTAAAGTGAATATATAGATTTATATATATATATATATAGATTTATTTATTTATTTAACCTGGTAGAGATAAGGCCGTCAAGCCTTCTCTGCCCCTCTACCAGGGGATTACAACTATAACATGAACAATAAGATTACAATTAATATTAAATTTACAATTACAATTACAATAAAAATTAAAGTACGACAAGAATACCTGATTAATGAAAGCTAGACATTTTATCATAGAAGCTAAGAACAAAGAATATTTTTGTATTTACTAAATTACAAATTAAACCTACAATAACAAAATTCTATAGTGATGAAATTACCGGATATTGAGATATTTTGTGGTAGAGTAAAAGAACTATTTACAAGAAACCATGTCTGAACGAGTCTCAATTACTGACCAAGTGCCTAGTAAGTTTGCGTTTGAATTGAATTTTATTTCGACAGTCCCTGATGCTAGCAGGTAACGAATTCCAGAGTCTTGGCAGGGCTATTGTGAAAGAGGATGAGTATGAGGAGGTGCGATGGGATGGTATTGTTAGTATTGTTTCATGGCGAGAGCGTGTGTTCAGATTGTGGTGGGAAGAAAGGTAAGTGAAGCGAGACGACAGGTACGAAGGAATAGAAGAGTTCAAGATTTCGAAGAGAAAGAGAAGTGAATGTAAATTTCTTTTCTTATCTAGTTTAAGCCAACCTATTGCTTCCAGGGATGGGGTAATATGATCATATTTACGAACATTGCTTACAAAACGTACACACAAATTATGAGCACGTTGAAGTTTCATTTTGTTGTCGCTGGAAAGGTCAGTCAGTAAAATGTCAGCATAGTCAAAATAGGGAAATACAAGGGTCTGCACAAGGGACTTTTTTAAGCAAGAGGGAAGATGAATAATGCAATATAATAATGCAACTGAGCATTTTTCTCTCTTGATGGAAATGCAAGAATTTCTAAATGTTGAACAGAGTTCTTTTTTTTATTTTCTTTCTTTTTTTTACACGGGTACATATTAAAGAATAGGCTATCATCTAAATTATTTTACATATAATTATTTTATAAAAATAAAATTGTACACACATACCAATGACCATAGTCCATAAACTGCCTAATAAGTGTATGCGGCTGTACAGTTCCATATGTATCAACCTCTGGCATATTCATATCATCAACAAAATACACCATTAGCTTGCTTCCTGGTGGACCATAATTTCTTCCAGCCTTTTTCTCTAATGGCTTTTCAAGTACTTTCTGTAACATCTCTGATGTAGTGTAAAAGTTGAATGGAACATTAGTTATGATGTACGTCTCTTGTAAGGAAAGTAGTTTCTCAGCTACAAGCACACTTTTTCCAGAACCTGCTGCTCCTACTAACATTACAGGAAGCTTCTTGGCCATCAACAGATCCATGAAGTATCGGAGACATGTTGTATCCGATGTCGGCACTAGGGCGGCCTAAAAATAAATACCAGTACTTTGGAATAAATGTTCATTATAAAATACATTTTGTAGCAAATCAGTTGTATAAGATGAATTTTTAAATTTAGATTCATGTAATATTAATACGTACCGGTAGTTTATTTTTTAACAATATACTATGTAATGCTTTCTTAATTTTAACTATCAATTGTTGCCTATAGAGTGCTTAAATATAAACAAATGCTACTGCTACTACTGCAGCTGCTGCCACCATCACCACCTCTGCCACTGCCACAACATACAGTAACAGGCCGCCGACAGGATTTATGGGCCCCTGTGCAATATTGTGCTCGGGCCCCGTTGAAAAAAAAAAGTTAAGAAATGCCAAGTTACCAATTATTCTGACCATAATAATTATTTGCAAAATAAATAAAAGATAACCCCATATACAGATACGAATCTAAAAATATAACTTTTGTTACAATGAAAACTTTTAGCAAAACTTCGCATTAGCACAATATATTATATTCATCACGCTTTAAGTAGGGCCTACATAGTACGTTTCGTGACGAAACTTTCGTCTTTTCCTTGTCGTTTGTTTCGTTTCGTTTTCATAAAACACTATTCTTAAACAGTTGTAATGTCTGACTTGCAGGCCAACATCAACAAACAACTCTCCTTGACTTCATTAATGCAAAATCATCAATTATATCGTAAAAATTTAAAGACCTAGCAAGATCGCTCTCCTGACTAAGGAGGCTTAGTTACTCAGTCTTTCTTGGCACATTGTTACTCTGAATACATTTTTATTTGCTTCATTTTGTTTGAAGTTGGTGTGAAATTGAGCGTTGCTAGTGAAGGTGCAGAAAATAAACCAATCAAGCCCGTCTGTTCAGATTGCCAAAAATGAAGACAGTTCATGCTTAGAAGTGAATACAGATGGTTGTGGCTGTTTGGAAAAAAAATCTGATAGCAGTAGTATTGAATCAGAACAAGCAAACAATAGTAAAAATGATTTGTTAATATGTGCAAGTGAAACAAATTTACACACACCAGTTCCTAACTCTGAGTCATGGCAAGTAACATGCGACCTTGGAAAACTAAAAGGTGGCAGATAAATTGTGTCATTGAATGTGTTCGAAAAAGTACCCCCAACCTGCCTAATAACTTTCTAAGTAACGGAACAAGAGCCTTTACAGTATTATTTTCAAAACTCAAGAATGGAGAATGTGTTCCCAGAGACTGGCTAGTGTGGAGTGAAACAAATCTGTCACTGTACTTTTTTCCCTGATTTGTTTCACTCCACACTAGCCAGTCTTTGGAAACACATTCTCCATTCTTGAGTTTTGAAAATATTGTAATACTGTTTTTGGAAAGACTCTTGTTTTCGACACACATTCAATAACACAATTTGTCTGCTACTTTTTAGTTTTCCAAGGTCGCTCAATTTCACACCAATTTTTCTGTCTCTCTTTGCGCTTCTCAGCTCCCGACTTACGCTTCTACTTGTCCATTGTCCACTGGTAACACTAATGAACAGAATTTACTAGAAAAACGACAACGAAAAGACGAAAGTTTCGTCACGAAACGTACTATGTAGGCCCTACTGAAAAGGAAACGTGATCCTGCGGCTTGGGTTTTGGAGAGTCCACTAGCGGTGGGCCGGCAGGGGTTGGTAATTAAGAGGACAAGCCAATTGAACGTGTTCGGTACAAGCGACGGGAATATATTTCAGGCAAATCCCGGAGGCCTCAAGTGTCGTGTCGATGATTGTTAATGTGGGAAACCGATATTCTATTATATAAAAGTTAAACATTTACATAATGAAGTGGTAATTTGTATTAATTCTACTATTGTTGGTTAATTAATTTAATTAGATTAACAATGGAAACAATGAACAGAAATAAAAGCAGGGTCAAAATAGATTCAGAACTGTCAGATTCCTTTGAAATAAATAAAGGATTGAGGCAAGGGGATCCACTGGCCTGCCTTCTTTTTAATATAGCCCTAGAGAAGGTAGTGAGATCAACTGGAATACAAAGAGGGAATACATTATTTTATAAATCAGCACAAATTCTAGCATTTGCTGATATTGTCATCATTAGTCGAAACCAGAAAATTTTATGTGAACATTTCTGAAATTTGAATGAAGCGGCACAGACGATGGGAATGGTAGTGAATATCCACAAAACCAAATATATGTTCACGGGGCAAGCAATATTACGAGGAGGAGAATCCCTTTCAGTACAAGAATATGAGTTTGAACAAGTCACGCTGTTTAAATACTTAGGATCAATTGTGACGGCAGATAATAGTGTGGATGCAGAAATTAAAGCAAGGGTATTAGCTGCAAATAGAAGCTATTATGGAATGGCAAGACTATTTAGGTCTAGAATTCTCCAAAGGTCAACAAAGCTCCAACTATATAAAACTCTAATAAAACCAGTATTATTATATGGAGCAGAAACATGGACCATGGCGAAAGCAGAAGAAATTCTCTTAGATCTTTTGAAAGAAAGATGCATGTAGAATATTCGGTCCAGTAAATGACAGAGGTGTGTGGCGAAAGAGATACAATAGCGAAATAGACAGAATGTATGGTGAACATAACATAATCGCCGCCATAAAATCCTCGAGAATAAAATGTTTGGGGCATGTAATGAGGAATACGGAGAATAACATCCCAAAAAAGGTATTATTCAGTGAAACGTGGGGACACAGACGACCTGGACGACCCAAATTGAGATGGTTGGATGGTGTGACAGATGATTTGGCAAGAATGGGAATAAGAAATTGGAGAAGAAAAGTACAGGAGAGAGACGAATGGAGGAAGATTGTTGAAGAAGCCAAGGCCCACTTGGGGCTGTAGCGATGATGATGATTGTCGGTTAATTTGTCAGATTCATGTAACAAATGTTATTACAAAATTTTATAGTACCGGTATGTATCTGTGAATAATTATTTGTGATAATAAAAAGTAATCAGACTCACTTAATCTGACGGGCCCTTACTGCTCATGGGCCCATATGCACTTGCCCCCTTTGCCCCCCCCCTTCTTGGCGGCCCTGTACCATAACCACAATTGCCGCCACCACCACAACCACCACTACTAGTCACAAGAAACAAAAAAGTATAATACAAGTACAATATCATAATGCATCACACAAACACACGAAAATAAGAACACATACAAGATTGCATTTTCTTCAGGAAATAACAAATATAACGTTGCCTACAGAACAAAAAACACACTACAAAAACATCTCAACACACAAACAAGGCAAATCAAATACAACCTGACAGGTGTTTACAAATTAACCCTGCACTGCTCACGCCTACTGTTGTCTCTCAGTAACTCCCGCATTAGATTCTATCTAACAAACTTGATTTTTGCGTTTCTTAGCTTATATTTGCGTTAACAGACAATTATATTACCCACACAAAGAGATTTTATGTTATTGTATCTATGCTTGTAATGATGTACATGCAATAAATACAAAATTTTTTATGATTTTATCATCAATAGCACTGTTTTATAGTCCACACCTGTGGAGAAATGGTTAGTGCATCTGACTGCGTAATCAGGTGGCCCAGGTTCGAATCCCGGTCGCGGCAAGGTATCTGGTTGAGGTTTTTTCTGGGGTTTTCCCTCAACCCAGTATGAGCAAATGCTGGTTAATTATCAGTGCTGGACCCAGGACTCATTCCACTGGCATTATCACCTTCATTTCATTCAGGCACTAAATAACCTGAGATGTTGACACAGCGTCGTAAAATAACTCACTAAAAAAATTATAAACAAAATACACAAAACTGAAATCTGTGTTTGAAGTATTCTTATGAGAACACTTTTCGCCGAAACAAATAATATTTTCAAAATTCCAAATATTTATTCATAACTTAGTTTATGCTGTGAGTTCATATTATGTAACAGTTATATTTATTTATTTGATAATAAAAAGATCTGTTTTATAAACAAAATACACAAAAATGAAAATTGTATCCGAATTAGGAGTCCAAACCTTCTACGTGACAATTTTCATCTAAATCTTCATTTAATGACATCAATAGTTGTTCATCTGATATGATTTTATCTCTGTAAGAAATAAATTCTCGTATTGTTTGTTGTTTTATGAGAAAGAAAAATAAAACAATTGTTTGTTGTTTTATGAGAAAGAAAAATAAAACGAACTAAAATAAAATGCTTGGTACACACAGAAAAAAAAGAAAGACACCAATGATCAGTGATTCAGACGTGATAGATGCAAATAATAATAATCAATAACCAGCAATAAACTGAATTTCACGAAAGTCTAACACAATAACTCTCGTGTTAGATAATATCTAACTTGGTATGCTACTTTTAATAATAATACTGCCAACAAGCTGGAGCAACAGTTCCAGATATGCAACAATAATAAAATAATACCGGTAATAGAAAAATAAAAGTTGTTAGATCTTATCTAACAATGCAAGCAATTGCAGGTAACATGCAATAGTTGTAATGACTTCTGTATAAGACAAACTGCAAGATCGTTCAAACATGATGCACAGCCATAAAATCACACAATACTTCCACCTACGCAGAACACATCACCAACTCCAACCACAACTAGAGCAATATAAAAACAGACACTGAAATTCTACACAGAAAAGACAGAAACTAAACACATCAGAACAATACGAAATTTATAGGCATACAAAAACACATGCACAACACATCCTCAACACTGAACTGAATTTCAAAATGCATACCCCTTTCGACACAACAGTACCAATCATAAACATATCCCCACCCTATCTACACACCCCCCCATCAAGAAGAAACCAGAAGAAAGAGGAAAACCTTACTAACTATCTGGAGATGGCGTACAATCCGACCAAACTAATCATGAAGATAAAATACCACAACAGTTTCAATATTGACACAGAAAAGTTAAAAAGTGATTAATTAAAAAAAATGTAACACATCATTAATGAATTATCTTTGTCGTTACCTGAAGTGGTATATCGTAGTCCAGTTCATATGGATTAACCATATCATTCCATGGACAAAAGCGCTTGGTCTTGTGATCTATATAGTAGTTAAAAACAGTGCCTTGTGATGGAAATTTCACTGTTTTAAATTCATTTGTCCACCATTTCGTGAATTCTACTCGATAGTCCACCAGCTTAAATGCAAGAAAGATTTTGATATTAAAAATAAGGAATAAAAACACTACTACACAAGTTAAATTTATTTATTATTTCTTGGGAAGACCATAAAATTATATGATTGTTATAATATTTTCAAGTAGGACCTGCTGACGATGAAACAAAAATACATTACTATATTATGCTCACATTTTAACATCTATAGGTACACATTAATTATATTTAACATGAGAACATCTGCTAGTGTGTAACAATGATAATGCTTGTGGCTACAAAACAAGTGTTTATACTGAAGATAATGGAGTTCTATTACCGGTACCGTAGTATTCGCACCCCACGTATTTTGTGCACTCTAATTTTTTAAAGATTATTTTGGATTTTATTTTGCTCCGCATATTCTACACATCAACTTCAACATATTTATTAACTATAAATGTGTTACCTATTACGATATCATTAATTACATAGGCTAGTAGTGAATGGATTGTGGCAGGGGATAAAATACATTCATTACGATTTCAACAAATTTAATTATTGCTTAATGTCGATATGACAACTTTTCATTGTTACAAAATTGGAATAAAATATTGACACAAACTTCTCAATCATACTGGAATAAAACCTAGGTCAGGTCCTCCATTAAAAAATTCTCGAGTATCTCAAGCACCCAAATTTTTCAGCAGACAAAAAGGATAAAAACTGCGCACATTACGCGAGTAAATACGGTAACCCAGCTGTAGATATGTATAAAACAAGACAAATTGACAGATTCAAGAGTAAAAGATATTTTCAAGTACAACTTATGACACAAAAATGATTAATAATAGTATATTAAATTACAGTTAACAATGAAGACCTTACATAATTTCCATTACTCATAGTTTTACTGCAAGTAGATAAAGGCTCACATTTGATCTTCACAACACTTTAATGTCCAAAAATTATACAGATCGAGTAATTTTACTCTTCCATTTTCATTTAAAATTTGAGGAGATAGTTTCACTTGAATGTTTGGTATATATGATCATTAGGGAACGGATTTCTAGTTCCTTACCTACTTGGTTTGCTACATCCTAGACGTATGTTATTCAGATTTCTCTATGTTTCGTGTATGCAGGATCCCCCTGTTAAAATTCTGTAGAACCTTAAACACCTAAATGAATCATAAACTTCTATAAATGTCTAAAAACTGTTTGTGCCTGAAAAGCTCCTTTTCAATATTTTCCATATATTTCAAAGAGAAATACTGGTATTATCGCCGCGCTCTCATGGTTAACATTCAGCAGGTCTTTGAGTGGCCTCGTGGATAACATTCGGCAGGTCTTTGAAATTTAATTGTATTATTGTTTTCAATTTCTTGTGTAGCCGCTCCAATCACTCGCCTCAATTTCAATATTGCAACCAATAAGCTGCTTCCATTATTAAATGACACCTACTTGTCTAATCCACGTGGACTAAAACCGAGATTGCATTATCTTGTGCTGAGGACGAACATTACGGTACCTATGTGATTAAAAATTATTATTAAAGAGTTATTATTAAGAGTTAAGAATGTCAACGTACTCGTACATGATAAGCATGAGGCCGCGGTGATAATACTAAAATAGCAAAAAAAGAAAAACTATTTAAAATGTAAAAAAAAAAGTCTCTTATAGACAAACACTGGTCTGCAAGTTCGTTCCATATTGGTCTTAGAAGAGGAGAGAAAATCGGTTGCAATATCCTGACGTGAAAAATGTTATTTTGACAGTGGAGAAAGTATTTATGAAAGCACCTTCAAGTGTGTTGCTATTCAAGGGCATGCTATGAAATCTCCCTCTAACACAAGAGCCAGTGCTGACTAGATAGGTCATTTGGGTCGAAGCAGCGACAAAGTATGAAGTATGAAGTTTTCTCCAATAACTTCTTGTGACGTGAGAAGAAGTTTTTCCGTTTACAAGTGGCTGCTCAGGGATGATCAGAAGAAATTCACCATGGAGAATATAGAAAAACAAATGGGTATTGCTACAAACAATAGTAAAATTTTGTATTATACAAATTGTATTTTATAGTCAAATACAGTACCAGTATTGGAGAATATTTCAGAAAAAATGATGACTTCTTTGTACAAAAATTATTAATTGTTAATTTTATATAAGTTCCTAAAAGTCCTAAATTGGATTTTGTGAAGTCCTAACCCTTTCTTTCTAGCACCTAGAAATCAGTTCCCTAGTGATCATTATTACTTGCACAAACTATTGTACACAAGTATGAAACAACTAACCTGGTCTTGAAACATTGCTGATCCAAAAGCCCATACTGCAGCGAACACGAAATAGATTTCATACCATTCTTTAGGACAATCAGTTGGAACATTTGCAGGTGTTATAAGACAATCTAGTAAGTGACATAACATCTGGATGTGGCAGATCTCAGCTATGGGAGTAATTTTCTTGAATCTTACACGGCAAGCTTCCAGGCATGGTGGCACATATTTGTCGAACAAAATTGTAAGATTCGCCTTTTCTGATTGCTGCTCATGTCGATCAATCCAGCTAGTCACAAAACTAAAGAACACAACCCACTTACAGAAATGATGTAAATGTTTATAAAAACAATATTTACGAGTAAATATTCACCCTAATGAATTTTTTTCATGCTGAGATTACAATTATTTTTCTTTTACCATTCTGTCTAGTATTTACAAAATCTAAAGGATCTATTGAGTAGGAGAATGTCAACCATGTTCATGACGGTATTAAGATGGCCACTAAGATTCATAATGAAATTATGCAATAGAGATGTCACTCTTTAATAATACGACATAATAATGTAATGATACTAAAATCAGCACAAATATACACACACGAGTTTTACTTGACACATTTCATATATTTGTAATTACATTAGGTTTGTGTAATTGCATAATTTTTAGCAAGTGTTGTAAATAGGGTTCATAGGGTTATATCCCATTAAAACCTTAATCAAAATATTGCACTAAAACAATTATGTTGCCACCGGCGTGGCTCAGTTGGTTAAGGCGCTTGTCTGCCGGTCTGAAGTTGCGCTTCTCCCAACTGTAAGGTGAATGCAGGTAATCTATAGCGAATCCTAGGCCTCATTTCGCCAAATACCATCTCGCTATCACCAATCTCATCGACACTAAATAACCTAGTAGTTGATAAAGCATCGTTAAATAACCAACTTAAAAAGTACACAATTATGTTCTTGGCTGTTTTACATATAATATCTATACTAATAATAAATCTGTAGACGAAATTTTTCTGGTAATTTTCGATTTTCCAAAAATAGTTGGTCCAAACATATATAATTAACCACCCTGAAACCGAAAATTGCTTTTTTGAAATTTTTGTTTGTATGTCTGTCTGTCTGTCTGTCTATCTGTCTGTATGTATGTATGTATGTTTGTTACCTTTTCACGTGATAATGGCTGAACGGATTTCGATGAAAATTGGAATATAAATTAAGTTCGTCGTAACTTAGATTTTAGGCTATATGGCATTCAAAATACATTATTTAAAAGGGGGGGGTTATAAGGGGGCCTGAATTAAATAAATCGAAATATCTCGCTTATAATTGATTTTTGTGAAAAATGTTACATAACACAAATTTCTTTAAAAATCATTTCCGATAAGTTTTATTCTTTGAAAAATTTTGATAGGACTGATATTTAATGAGTTAAATGAGTTTTAAAATTAAAATAACTGCCATCTAAGGCGGTGTAATGAAATGAAGAACAAATGACTTCGTCTATAAGGGGCCTTGGTCAACAACAATCGAAAGCCATGAATCATAGCCTACAGAGAATGTTTCTGTGTTTGTATGAAGTAATATCGGAAGCTAAATTAACAGATTTGTGTAATTAATTATTATTTCACCATTGGAAAGTGTAGTTTCTCTATATGGACATAATGCTATAATGTTATTACAGTAACTTGTGAGTGAATTGAGGACAGGTAAGATTAAAATAGCTTCTTATGGACAGGAAACTTGATAGGCTATTCTGTATATTCGTTTCCTGTATTTCTTAAAATAATGTTTATCTCAGAGAATTAACGAACAACGAGAGTGTATTCATTTAGTATGCAGTAATAATATATTAGCTTAACATTCCACTATTTTATAATCCGAATTTTAACTATGCTCAATTGAATCGTGTTAAAATACATAAAATACATATGCATTAAATGCAATGCAAAAAAATTGGGCAATGAGCCAAGCAGATTATGTTGCGCTGTTGTAAAATAAAATTTGTTCCTCCTAAGATTCAAGAGCCCCTATAACAAATTAAAAACTTACTTATCGGAGTACATCCGTTATCAACACACTTTTTATATAATACAATATAATATAATATAATATAATATAATATAATATAATATAATATAATATAATATAATATAATATACCGGTAATATAATATAATATAATATAATATAATATAATATACCGGTAATATAATATAATATAATATAATATAATATAATATAATATAATATAATATAATATAATATAATATAATATAATATAAGTTATTTCAAGGCTTCAGAACCATAGTGGGCCAACCGCCATTTACTGAATACGTAGAAAACAAGGGTTAAAATTAAGTTATTACCATAATTCAATGGAAACACATAGCAAGTAAAATAAAGTATAACTTACACATTAAATCTAAATGATGTCACTGTTCATTAAACTATGGTTGCATGTAACAAAAATTAAGAAACATGTTAAAGGAATTGTCATTGCACCAAATGAGTGGTCTCTGGACCAAAATGATCGCATTTTAATTATTTAAATAAAATTTAAATTAAGTAACATATTAAACGATTTATCCTTCTATCAAACACGAATGTTCCCTGGGTCAATTATGTAATTACTTTATATTTATTTCTAACGGGTGTAGCGGAGCGCACGGGTACGGCTAGTACTAAATAATCTTGAAGTTAGAATTAACAATTTTAAATGAGATGTGGAATTGTATTAGTTTTTGGAAAAATTGGATTCAGTAAGCTCGCTCATTTTTTATGCAATCTATAATTGATGTGCTTAAATTTGAAATAGGCCTATTGTATTGGCTACAGTAATTATAATACATTCATGAACACTGTTGACCTTGCCCTACTTTGTAAACATTAGACATAAGAATAAAAGAAAAATTGAAATCTGTTAGCATTAGACAAAAGAGAGGATGAATTGTGAAGACTATACTGGGTGTTATTAAATGCATATTTTTATTTTATCTTACTTTATAAACGATCTCCTATGCTAACTGCTTTTTAATACATTTGAATATTTTATATATAGGCCTTTATATATATATATATATATATATATATATATATAAAGAACTGCATGTGGAAACTCATTTCCGTATCACTTTAATGCCAGAGTCAACTCATGATCATCAAATTTTGGATCCACTCTTAAAATAAAGTCATTTCAGTCTTTGAAGTTGGACACGCACAGGGATAATGAAAAGTCGGGACTGTACTGATACGAAACTAATGCGAAACATTGCATTTCAACTAGATTGGAACAGTTCATAAGCAGTTGTGTTACAATGTTCGTAACACTATTTTTAAGTATGTACTAAGCTTAAATTTACACAATATTGTAGTTAATGTCTATTATAAATTTTAAACAAAAAATCCCACCAAAATTAAATAAAAATAAATCTTTCATTGTAACATGACACATTGGCAGAGAGAAGATAAGCGTTTTAATTAATTTTATATTCTGTATCAGTTGCACAATTATATTAAATTACGAAACTCATAAATAACAGTGTGATACATACGGATTCCAACCCAAATCCTGGGGATTTATATAGAGGATACCAGCTCGTGACACAGTGGCAGGTGTTGCAGTGCGCAGAGAGAAAATCTCAAATATGAGACGCATCATCTTCGTTAATGCAATGCGTTCATTGCTTGCCAATGTAAGCACCTTATTGTCATCCATTACTGTGTTAAGAGATTCAATCCACATCGGATCAATATCTCCATCTAATAAAATCCACTTTGGTCCATCTCCTGTCATATTTGCTTGGTCACGGAACAGGATAGGTATCAGACCTGAAAATATTTATATTTATGACTCTTGCAAAGAGATGCATTTTCAGACATAGTTTTATAAGCGACACTTTAAATGAATAAATCACACATTTCAATAATGATAACTACTGTGACGCCAATGAAAATTACAATAATAGATATATTTGTTTCATTTCTTGAGGCAATAAAGTAGTATTTAAAAAAAAAGCATTGCCAAAAGTATTATGTATTAAGTACAACAATTGAGTAACTCCGTGGAAAAAGGTTGGATGTACCAAGTGTTATATCCAACCTTATTCCATGAAGGTACTCAATTCTTCAAACACATGAGAAAATATAACTAATTCTAAATAAATAATAGGAATTATATCGTCGGTTTACAAGCAAAACAGAATAAGTAAAAAATATACTTCTGAGAAAAAGACATTTAAAAATTCTTGACAAAACTGAATCCTCTAAATTTTATTTTTAGTAAGCTGTTTCTCTTTATGTGTACTTCATTTTCCAATTCTAAGTTCATACACATACATTACATACATTGTTCTTGTTGTTATATACCCCTTTTTCTTAGAGGCAATATTTTTTACTTATGGGGTTAGGTACAGCTTACAGCATAAAATTTTGGAAATATTCAATATTGTTTTCCTCTGTTACTGTATCTTGTACAATAACGAAAATTAGTATGTGTAAAACACTATCCTTCTGCTATATGAAAAATATATATATATATTTTTACGATTTAAAAAAAAAATATTTATTAACTCGGTTAAGAGAGAAGTTTTATATAATATTCTTATTGAATTTGGTATTCCCAAGAAACTAGTTCGATTAATTAAAATGTATCTTAGTGAAACTTACAGCAGAGTCCGTATAGGCCAGTTTCTATCTGATGCTTTTCCAATTCACTGCGGGCTAAAGCAGGGAGATGCACTATCACCTTTACTTTTTAACTTCGCTCTAGAATATGCCATTAGGAAAGTTCAGGATAATAGACAGGGTTTGGAGTTGAATGGATTACATCAGCTTCTTGTCTATGCGGATGACGTGAATATGCTAGGAGAAAATCCACAAACGATTAAGGAAAACGCGGAAATTCTTGTTGAAGCAAGTGAAGTGATAGGGTTGGAAGTAAATCCCAAAAAGACTAAGTATATGATAATGTCTAGTGACCAGAATATTGTACGAAATGGAACTATAAAAATTGGAGATTTATCTTTCGAAGAAGTGGAAAAATTCAAATATCTTGGAGCAACAGTAACAAATGTAAATGACACTCGGGACGAAATTAAACTCAGAATAAATATGGGAAATGCGTGTTATTATTCGGTTGAGAAGCTTTTGTCATCTAGTCTTCTGTAAAAAAATCTGAAAGTTAGAATTTATAAAACAGTTATATTACCGGCTGTTCTGTATGGTTGTGAAACTTGGACTCTCACTTTGAGAGAGGAACACAGGTTTAGGGTGTTTGATAATAAGGTTCTTAGGAAAATATTTGGGGCTAAGAGGGATGAAGTTACAGGAGAATGGAGAAAGTTACACAATGGAGAGCTTCACGCATTGTATTCTTCACCTGACATAATTAGGAACATAAAATCCAGACGTTTGAGATGGGCAGGACATGTAGCACGTATGGGCGAATCCAGAAATGCATATAGAGTGTTAGTTGGGAGGCCGGAGGGAAAAAGACCTTTGGGGAGGCCGAGACGTAGGTGGGAAGATGATATTAAAATGGATTTGAGGGAGGTGGGATATGATGGTAGAGACTGGATTAATCTTGCTCAGGATAGGGACCAATGGCGGGCTTATGTGAGGGCGGCAATGAACCTCCAGTAAGTAAGTAAGTAAGTAAGTAAGTATATTTTTGTTTTCAAAATTCAGTTCACTATGCAGTGATGAAGCGTTTCCTACATAACTCAAAAACTATCCAACATTCTGTGATGAAATATTTTGTGTTTATTTATGCATGTCATATCTACAATATGATGCAAGATCACTTCTCTACCTTTGATAGATTGCCTAATAAAAAATAAATTCATTTAAGAAAATGGTCAAATATTAGTACTTTCTTCTAACACAAAATTAAAAAAAAATATTATTTATTGAGGAATGTAGTTGAAAGAGCATGATATTGTAAATATGAGTTTCAGCAATAAAATAAAAGAGAGAGAACATGAAAAAGTTAACAAGTTTATGAGGGAAACGCTTCATTACTACACAGTAAACTGCCACTATTTTGAATTTTGAAAAACAAAATATAAATAATTTTTTTAAATGTAAAAATATTTTTTTTCATATAGCAGAAGGATAGTTTTTTTACACATACCAATTTTAATTATTGTACAAGATACAGTAATGGAGGGAAAAAATGTTGAATATTTCCAAAACTTTTACTGCTGTAAGCTATACCTAACCCCTTAATGTGTTTTGCTTGTAAATCGACGAATTGCCTAGCATTTAATAAACGTTGCACATCTGAAAGAAATAAACGCCAAACTGAATGTTACTACGTTATTGCTCATACACCATGACACAGAAGAAAACAATAACATAAATAATTAAGAACTTTCCTGGTAAGTTCATGCCGAAGGTCTAGAAACATTAGTTCACAAATACTTCTTCGAGTAACTTAGAAATTTATTTGATATTGATGAGAAATAGTAAAGGTAAACTACAGGACTAGTAGGAAATTAATGCTGGAATCGGAATTAGTCAGGTAGAAGGATAGACCCTTGAACACTAATAATTTCAATATGAAAAAATGATGGTACTGTATGTGCAATGTTTGCTATCCATGGACCTGAATTTAGGCTTAAGCCTATGCCTGGGAATGCAGCTCTTTAGAGGTGGCCCTTTTTTAAATTCCATCATGAAGTATATTCAAGTGCTATCATTATTATCATTATTATTATTATTATTATTATTATTATTATTATTATTATTTTTTTTTTTTTTTTTTATTTTTTATTTTTTTCGTCAACTGGTTGTGTGTCATAAGAGTGCATGTCGATTACACATGGAAGGAAAATTAGTTGTTTCTCATTGTTACTTAGCTGATATGTTTTCTGCAATCAAACCACTATAATATGCTGGAGTAGCAAAACTGCCAAATTTATAAACATGGCCTGTTAATTTAAGTTGGCTGTGATTATATTAATGTACGAAAATAACCTATGTATTTCGTTTTGTAACGTCTTGCAATGTTTCAGTTATTTATTTTTATTGTTGCGTCTATCATAGGCCTAAATGTCTTTGAATCAGAAACTGAAATTGCCATTTTTATGTTATATAGAAATTCTACATTTTGTTACAGTGGATGTTTGTCAGTCAAGAATGAAACGAGAGCCATTTTGAATCCGCTGTCATCCTTTCACTTGCTCTCTTCTCTCTTCCACTCAGTAATGAGTTTTGGAATACTTTCTGGAGAAATTCCACAGTAGTAACAGTATATTCCAACTACATGAGTAATTAGAATAACAGTGGGTGCCAAATCTAGGGAATCGTGTAGGAACATTTAAAAAAAAACTATAAATAATGCCCATGGCTTGTCAGAATATTTTTCCATTAATAATCTTCCCTGTATGTAATCGTGAAAACTTTGTAACTAATTCAACAGTTCATAGCGTAAATACGCATAAAAAATGACTTTCATATTCTATCGGCAAGTCTATCATGCTATCAAAAAGGAGTGTTATATGGCAGTAAAAATTTTTACTAGCCTTCCTATGTATATAAAAAATGAAACTCAAAAACGTAAGATTATTTAGGGCCAAATTAAAGAAGTACCAGTACCTAATTTCTCATGCCTTCTATTCTGTAGGTGATTCATGACATTTAACAATGCTTCATGAATATTTCTGTGTTGTATTAAGTATTGATACTAAAACTTCGTGCTGTACAAGTAAACTATATTGTAAAACTCTTCTGTATATATTTCAACTAGACTGTGACTATACTTAAGACTTTATAGTAAGTTTACTAATAAGATTTTTTGTTTGTTTGTTTGGTTTTTTCATTTGACAAGTTCCGTATTCTAGCTGTGAAGTGATGTACGAATACCATGGAATGTAAATAAATAGGCCTACAATACTTAAGTTTACGTTTAAGTTTAAGTTTAATTTTCATTGTAAATGGGCCTTAAGTATCACTAACAGAATTTATTTACATGAAAACAATATTACTGGTATTATTTTATTTATTTATTTATTTTTTTTGCTTCCTCAAATTTTGAGGTTGCCCATAGACAAAGTATACCAGATAATAATAATAAATTTGTATAATGCGTTAAAAACAATGTTCAGTTAAAGACAATTAAAGTTTACAACAGTGAAAAATCCTGAAAAGTTCAATAATTTAGATAAATAATAGCAATGGTTTTTAAAACCATGTATTGTGGGTCCCTATCACCACGGCATGGCGTGTCCTCAGGTTGCGGATAGAGGAGACGGCCTCCAGATATGGAGGGTAGCTGCGAATATATTGAATAAGCAGTCGTGGACAGCCGATAAGGGGTGGTCCTCCAGCTTGGGGGTTGGGCGAAGGGCTAACAACCCATCACCGTAAAAAACAGCTTGTTACGTATCCCTATAATAAGCCTCGGAATAGGACTGATTCTCTGGCACGACCACAGCAAAGGAATAAGGATTTGAGATTTGGCACTTGGAACGTAACTAGTCTTTATAGAACAGGAGGGGTAACAGTAGCAAAAGAACTAGCTAGATATAGAATAGACTTCATAGGAGTACAAGATGTTAGGTTAGATGGGAATGGCATATCACAAATAGGAGATTACTTGTTGTATTATGGGGAAGGAAACAATAATCACCAATTAGGAACAGGATTCTTTGTTCATAAAAGAATAAAATCAGCAGTAAAAAAGGTCGAATTTATCAGTGACATGTTATCATATTTAGTACTTAAGGGTAGATGGTGCGACATCATAGTTATAAATGCTCACGCCCCTACAGAAGAGAAAGACGACCATATAAAGAATAGCTTCTATGAGGAATTGGAACATACTTTTGATCAGTTCCCTAGATATCACATGAAAATTTTATTGGGGGATTTCAATGCTAAAGTAGGACGGGAGGATATTTTTAGATCAACTATTGGAAAAGAGAGCCTACACGCAATTAGTAGTGACAATGAAGTTAGATTAGTCAACTTTGCCACATCGAAAAATTTAATTGTCAAAAGTACAACATTCCCCCATAAGGATATACATAAATATATTTGGACTTCTCAAGATGGATTGACACACAACCAAAATGTAGCACGTATGGGCGAATCCAGAAATGCATATAGAGTGTTAGTTGGGAGACCGGAGGGAAAAAGACCTTTAGGGAGGCCGAGACGTAGATGGGAGGATAATATTAAAATGGATTTGAGGGAGGTGGGGTAGGATGATAGAGACTGGATTAATCTTGCACAGGATAGGGACTGCTGGCAGGCTTATGTGAGGGCGACAATGAACCTTTGGGTTCCTTAAAAGCCATTTGTAAGTAAGTAAGTAAATGGTTTTTAAAAATTTGTAAGGAACCCCTGACAGTGGCAATAGTTATTTCTTTTAAATAGATGTTAGGAGGGAAAGAAATTTCCAAAATTTGCTGGGATGCCTGGAATTGTTCCTCTAGCGCCAATGAGTAGGCCCACTACCTCTATATCGTCGAGTTCGTATTTTTCTTTATAATACGAAATGGTAGGTTATAAATGCTCTGCTTTTCTTGATGAACTTCTTCTAAAGGCTGGGACTGATTTTCTGTAGTTGATTTTCAACACTTCCAGTTCAGGTATGGTCAAACAAGATCATCTGGCAGCGTGAAGAATTATACTTTGCTTTCTTTCTCTTCTGAAGAAATTTTACTCTGGATATTTAATTCACTTAAAAATCTATAGCACTTGGACATATCTGAACATAGAACTTCGAATTTAAATCTGAACATGATAACACCAAAAATGGCCTTTTTTTTTGCTGAAAGCACAGCCCTATGTAAAAACCAGTTCTTTTTCGTTTGGTATAGCCGTGATATCTCCATCTAAGACTATGTCATTTTCATTAATATTTGTATGTAAACTAGAATTATGACTTGTATAGGAAAGTGAAAATAAAAATGTTTGTATCTCAAAACAGGCTTTTTTGGGGTTATCATATTTTGACCAAACACCACAGAAATGTCAAACATACCAGCCATTCAACAACTGAGAACAGCATTAGATTTAATGAAGTCATTCTAATCTTAAACTTATTTAAGTTGTTACGTTTTATCTAAATTTCTTACCGTCTTTCCATTCTCTTGTAGCAGGGTTGATGATGCCAAACAATTCATTGTTCGTGACTGCTTTGGGATTGAGGTCATTATAAACAGGCTTTCGCTTCTGATTCTGGTATGTCTTGAACAAAGTGCGCCAAACCATTGTTTTTCCTGTTCCTGCATTTCCAACGATGAATACTGAATGTCTCACTTCAAGCAGTTCTTCTAATTGGACTACCTGTTTGTTGAACGTACAATATGACAATAAGAAATTAAAACATTATTGAAACTGAAATAAACATGAGAATCAATAAGCCAAATTCAGTAATATTGTGATATTCAATGGTTGAGCTATTTGGACTTTTTCCATTGCTAATTTTCAAAATTGTAGCACAACGTTTCGAAGAGAGATCCATTCTTCAAAACGTTGTGCTACAATTTTGAAAATTAGCAATGGAAAAAATCCAAACAGCTCAACCATTGAACAATTCAACGTTGCTATCCCCCCCCCCCCCACTTTCATTCAGATCAATATTGTGATGGTTAGTGAGGGAATAAGGGAAAAAACCAGAGGTGGTATGCTACCCCAAGATTTCCCCTGGCATACCTCGATTTAAAAAAGGCATACCCCCTTCTTTATAACATACACATACATGATGTATACAATAAATTGTTTCGTGCAGTCAGTAACGCGAATCTTTGGAGCTCACGCAATACATTAAATATCTTAATAAAATAATTTCAAGTTACTTCAGTTATTTGCTAGATTATTTTGCAATGTCCATTGAGACTTATCATTTAATAATGTTAAAGCTTCAAAGTGCCTTACTTAATTATAAACAAAAAGTGCAACAACAACAAAAATGACACAGTCACTAAATTGGCAACAATGGCCATCACGAGCTGCACACCACAGCCTTCTATACTTGTAAGCATTCCAGGGGTTGAATTATCAAATAAACGTGTCCAAATACATGTTGAATACAGTTCCTGAAGGCTGTGGTTTAGATTTACGAAGTAAACAAATAGTATTCTTTGTTGTGAAGAAATGTATAAACAAAATTTTTATGGATCACATTTTTTCATGACGGTATGTCATTTTTCACTAATGATATGTCTTCTGATCATAGAAACCAGTGCCGGTATTCCATACTGGCACATACCGTCTCACTTCCCTCACTGGTGACGATTAAGCAAAACTGTAATGTACTTAATACTCAGAGAAAGAAAAACAGAAATCCAGCATCTATGGAAATCAACTAATAACAGATAACAGAGTCAAATACGAAATATGTGATATGTCTGATTATTGATTAGGTACATTAAACAGACTTTCATTTCAAGGATCCAGACATGTCATTTCTTTCCATAGGAAATTGATGAAACCACTAATATTACAAACAAAGCTTTCATGCTAGTCTTTATACATTATATCTGGAAAGACAAAATTATGTGGGATTCTTTTATTTTCATGTGAACTTCTACACACTACAGCAGAATGCATTTTTAAAACCGTGAATGACTTTTCGCGGAGAAATGAGTGTGTCTGAGAACAGATGGTGCTCGTGCTACATAAGGAATACAAAGTGAGCTTGTTGCTTGGGTGGAGATAGTGGCACCTTATGTGAAATAAAGCCACTGCTGTATTCATCAAGAAGCTTTGGCTACGAAGAAGAATGCAAACCCTTAAAAAAAAGTACTTCATGACATAAATAAGATTTTTAACACTTTAAATTTGGCATTTAAATCGCTGGGGGTTTAGCCTTTACAGCAATGAAGAACTATAGCATTGTGACACAGTCAACAGTTGATAGCTTAAGTCATCCAGTCAACTGTTGATAGCTTAAGTCATCCAGTCAACTGTTGATAGCTTAAAACATAAAAATTCTAACTGGTTTAATATTGCTTGGTTGAAAGATAACGAAGTATTATCTGCGAAAATTTCTACACACGTCAGCACGATCACTTAAGGTGGGATCATGCAATTCACTTTTAAGTAATTTTTCTTTTATATTATCACAATGTCTGAGCTTGCATTTCCGTTGGTATTGATTGAATTTTGAATTTATATAGTACAAGGACCTCAATATACAAAGTTCTCCGTATATGACACAACAGAATGTATAAAAACATTACCTCCCACAGTGATCCTGTCACACCCAACAAAGTTCAAGGCAGAGTAATGCAAGATGGCCCACAGCTCAGCATGCATCAGCAGCCCAACCCACCAAGACTGCAGGACATGGCCGCTTCCTAGCCCATCGAACTGGACTTTGAAGCCCACTGTAACCCACCGCACTGTTCAGCACTGCACTGACATCAACCCACAAGTTGACTGCATTCTACTGCTTTTCAGCTCGTCCACATTGGTTGTGCTTTCTCTTCGCGTGTGGCATGAACATACAATTCCCCGCATACCGGACAAAATACGAAATTAAATTATTTTCCACTGCTATCGAACACTGATTAAAAACTGTCCCAATGGTACTTTTTTAATTTCCATCGGACTCTGTTGTTTTAAACTCACTAGCAGCAATTTTATCCTTCACTACTTTTTTTCTAGAGAGACTATATTTTAGAATGTGTGCTTCCATGGTCAGTGTCTTTGATGAAGATTTTTCAGGCTGAGATGTCGTGGTCCACCATTCTACTAGTCTACCAGTAGACCACGGCATCTCAGCCCGGAAAACATTCATCACAGAGACTGTATTTTCTTTGTGATGCATCATTATTTGGACTCATCTTGAAAAACAGAAATGAAAAACTAAAACACGTTTGAAACAATAGCTGATCGTTGATCGAACTGCACATGCAAACTCAATAAGTAACTGATAGAAGAGGATACGGGCTTGATGCCTTAGTACTAGCCCACCGCACAAAACCGCCCGGCCCAGGCAGTGTGGTGACTTCAAGGGCTTGTACCATGCGAGACTGTGAAGCCCAGTGTGGTGCAGTGCGGAAGCAGCCCATGGGCTGGGCCATTGTGCAGGTCTCTGGTTCAAGGGCGTTTGTCAGGCATTGCATGCATGCAGTTCATTTTAATCTGCTATGAACTACTAAAGAAATTACTCATAAGCTAACGGTATGGTGTTTTATATATTTGTTTGATAATGGTGTATAGCATATTACAGAAAGTTTTTGTAATTTTTAAGTACTAATACAAAAAGTAGAAGAAAATATCCAACAAGTCATTTCAAAAAGAAAAAACAAGAGATTAGTAGAGTACCAGTACTTTAGAAAAATCTTTGGAGATTTCAAAAATGTATTGAAGCAGAAGAAGGGCACTTCAATGTCTCTTGTGACACAGATAAGATGTACTTGTATACATTTTTAAGTTATTTATAAACATTTTCCCTGCTAAACAGGTTTCAGAAACTAAAGTTACTACTGTAGATATGGCAGCCAATTTCGCAGTAACTCTGTGAGGCGTCCTAACAGAAAATGCTGAGTTTGCAGGGAAGCATCATATAGGGTTCGTTCCCTATATTTTGTTTCAGCTGGATGATGGTGCGAGGCTTGTTGCAATACACCCTACTTTCGAGATAACTCCATAGGAAGTAATCAGCTGCAGTCAGGTCAGGAGATCTTGGCGGCCAAGCAATGTCTCCAAGTCGTGAAATTATTCGTCCTGGAAACATGTTTCGCAGACAGTTCACTGAACCATGAGCAGTGTGCGCTGGTTACTTCCTATGGGGTTATCTCGAAAGTAGAGTATATCGCAACAAGCCTTGCACAATCAAGCAGCTGAAACAAAACATAAGGAACGAAATTAGTGCCATCGAACTTGTTTTTTTTTTGGGGGTGTGGGGGTAGGGGGGGGGGGCGAATTACGCAGAATTTTCATAGCAGATTGTAGGAATCTATTTGTTGCTGTGGAGGCTACTTATGGAATGTAGTTTTTAAAAAGTAATTAAACATTAATAAACTGCATTGTACCGGTACTAGATTACTTCCAGTATATGTGTTTCCTTTCAATTCGTCCTGAGTGTCCCACAACAGGGCTGTAAAAACCGTCATATCCCACTGCCGCACCCAATATATAGGTGATCCTATATTTTGAAACAATCTGGAGTCACTTGTAACTTTTCTAGTGTCAAAAGTGAGTTGTCCAGAGACCATATTTTACTACTAGTTAATATCTTTAACTGAAGCCAGAGCAATAAATTCTCAAATGCAGTTATAAAGTTCCCTATCATTTATCACAATTAGTTGTGCTATAAACTGACATATTTAGATTTATATTTCTTTAAATATAATGCAGCTATTTTCATTACTTTTATTATAATGAAAGTGTCGACGTTTAATATGTCATAGCGAATAGCTTGTCTAAGGAAAACACTAGCACCACCATATTTTTGCAAGTCTGGTCTGAAATAAGATGGAGGAAACATCTCACTTTCATGCTAATTTTTACAGATTAAGAAAACAAAACGCAGAATTCGGCATCAAAAAGTGTACCTTTAATATAAAATTATCTTCAGGCTGCAATTCCAAGTCAATAGCTGCTTGTTTCACCATCTTTTCAAAATCTAAGTCCCTTTTACGTGGAACATCCAGTGCTGGAAACAAGTCTCCAATGAGATCCATGAAAACAGGAACGTCATCTGTTACGATTTTTGGAATATTGAAGTCACGCAAAGCTCGCATAAGCACTTGGTCTTCAGGTCTTCCACGATCTCCACGCTATAACAATAAAAAATAGCAGTATGATGGACATAAATCTAAGTTTTGAGAATGAGCATAAAATATAAGTTGTACTTACTATTCAAATGTTATTTTTTTTACAATATAAATTTATAATACTAGAGGTTACATGAATATTGATAACATATCTATTACCAAGAACAGTTACTTCGTTACTTGAAATAACTATACTTTATTGTTATTGAACTTTTCAATTAGGTACTTGCAGTCAAGAAGAGAGAGAATATGGTAAATAGAAATAGTATGGTGCTAACGATAATGTTCCGAATAGTAATGGCATTTATAAAGAAAGCAATAATAATAATAATAATAATAATAATAATAATAATAATAATAATAATAATAATAATAATACAAAGAATGAGGATAACAAGATAATGACGAAAAAGACGATGAGAAAGATGTTGGTGATTACGAAAATTATTGATGATGATATGGAGGAGGACATCGACAATGCACGACCAATATATTAAAAACAATACATGTGGGAGGGGGGGGGGGTGTTATGGGCCTGAGATCACCAGTCCTGAAAATAATGCAGGACGATTGTATAAAGTCTTACCCACTCCACATCTACTTGAAATAACGTCCCTATTCACCAGCCTCTGAACTGATAACGGACAGAGTTCAAGCTACAATAGGGTTCCCAGACGTCCTGTAAAATACAGGTTTTTCCTGTTTTTTGCTAATGCGTCCCGTTGTCCCAAGAAACGTTTTCGGGACAGCTTTCCATCCTGTATTTTAGAGTTCTAAACTGTCTACTCTATATTACAAATTACAAACATCTCACTTCATCATTGCAGGTGACTATAGATGGACTATTATGAAACAATATTATTGTGAGTTATTAATTTCTCATGGTGAATGATGGCAACACCAAACGTTTAAATGAAGTCTGAGTGGATCTTTTTAAAAGTACTGAAGAAGAACTTTGAAATTTGAAGAGGATAGTGGAGTTCATTATGTGTATCCCTGGAACAAATGCGTGTGACGAAAGATAATTTTCTCGCATGAACGGTCTAAGGACTGATGAGAAAAATAAATTGTCTGTAAAAACAGTAAAATCAATCCTTGTAAAATTATTCTTCAGTAAGGATTGTGTTGCTTTTCATGACATGATTCTTCAAAATAAACAATTGTCAAGTGAAATTCATTCTTCAGAGAAATATTGCAAGGCCAAGGCAGATTGATTTATAAGAAAATTATCACGTCAGTACAGTATTTTGTAGCTATTTCTGTAATAACTTAGTAAAAGCAATTTGAAGGCAACTTACGTAAAGAAGCTGAAACTTAATGAAAATATGCTCCCTAACAATTTTGTTTACTATTTGTTTACTTACCGGTTACCCTTAGTAAAGTGTTTGTGTAGTAAACTTTACTACACACACAGTTTGAAAGATTGGCATATTTGATGAGCGCGCATACTAAACTTACTCAGTGATAACTGATAAGTGTCCCGTATTTTTTTTCCAATATGCGTGGGGATCCTAAGCTACAAGCCACATTAAAAACATATCACTCATGACTATACCTGCATTATGGCAGCTCAGGTTAGACCTATGCACAATACGAAATAAATTTGTATCACATTTAATACACGAATGATGAGATTACATTTTACATCACATGCACAATTAAAATTTAAGGCACGTCTATAGCTCAGTACTAATGTGCGCTGATTTTATCTCCATCTGGTCGTGATAAAATTTGTGGTGGACAAAGCAGACTTGTAGAGATTTTTCTCGAGGTACTTCCGTTTAACACACTCCATTTCTTACTATTTCATCTATTATCTACAATAGTTAGATTGGGATGAAGTCTTCGGGGCAGTACAAATCTCTCTGCTGATATGGGATTTAAGGACTTGTGACTCCAAGTCTTGGAGTTTATCACGTACTTATCTAGAGATGGGACATAGCTCTGTCTGGGCTGAGACAGGATGGCCCGCCTGTAAGCATCTGATTTACAACTGTCACCCAGACTATCTGTCAGATTGAAATAATAATCGCACATAGGGCGCACAATGGATCAATCTGAACCAAGTATTTGGATGTATCTCGCGTTTTGCACTCAAAAAACCAGCCAGCCAACAGCTAACTACACCTATTCCCGGAGTTGTCAGGTTTCGAGCAGACGATTCCACTCATCCCTGGAACCAGCCAGCGATCTGGGAATGATAATGGAATGGGGATGAGGCACAATGATGTTGATGCCTAATCTGGGGAAATGAAAGAACCCCGAGAAAACTTCAACTTATGAACTTGTCCACCACAAGTGACATCTCATCTCACCAATAAATTATGTAACTCTCGACTTGTTTCACATCTTGAAGCTTCAATGCTGATGTAAGATCTATGGAATAAAATAAATGAATATGAAAAAAAAAAAAAGTTCCCACTCTCATCGAGATTCAGACCAGGATCACTTATACGTCAGGCAGAAGATCTACACCACTCTGTGACAACGCTTTTTAGTTCTTTTAAGCATTCTCGTTATTGTATTGTGTTCGTGTTTAGTGAATGATTTTAGATAAGGGCGCAAATAGCCATAGTAGTTGGCGCGCCCTTTTAAACCCCCACTAACTAACTCTAGTTTTAACCTTCATTCCATGCAAGATGGAATAAAATAAATTAAAATAAAAAAAAAATAAAAAATTCTCACTTTCATCGAGACTCGAATCAGGATTGCTTGTGTGTCGGGCAGAAGGTCTAGACCACTCTAGTCTTAACCTTCATTCCATGCAAAAAAAAAAAATATTCCACTCTCGAGACTCGGATCAGGATCTTGTGAACTCGCATATCAACAAACATAACGGAAAATCCTTCTGTTGGTCCTATGTTCACTCCAGAAAATGAGGCATGCACTGACACGTGTGACATGATTATGTTATTAGTGGTGATGAAGCCATAGTTAAATTTTATTATAAAGAGCTATTATTATCATACGTTCCATAAAAGAGCAGCTGGCTGGTTTCCGCTGCACGCTTACCGTTTATCCCGTGTAATCGAGCTCAAGTAGCCATATGGCATTCAGTATGCTTAGAAGTCGTGTAATGAAACTCTCGATTCTTCAAGTGTACAACGTTAGTGTATAAAATTTAGTGATTATTGTGTATTTAGGTAAGGTCTAGCAACAAATTCTCCTGTGTGAACGTGTGTATATGTACAATACATACATAAAAGGCAGAAGGTCGTGTGTCAAAACAAGACAAAAATTTCGAATAAAGTTTTCAAACAGACCTGTGCCTTCTGCCAAAACAATTAGACGATGAATCGAAAATCAAGCAGAAAACGTAGTATTCTTATGCGAAACGACTGTCAGTTTATTTCCAACAAGATTCCGCCACTGCTCATACAGCTGCCATGTAAATTAGGAAATTGAGGCGTATTTTCGGTACGAGACTAGAATAATCAGTACAGTAATAATTTGAGGTCTCCACAAAGCCCAGATATAACATCCTGTGACTTTTGTTTATGGGGGAACACTAAAAGGTAGGGTTTATAGGGAAAATCTTCATTCTATAGATGGACTAAAAGACTATATACGAGAAAAAATCCAAGCTATCAATGATATGGAACTTCGGTGTTGTTCATTCGTGTATTAGAAGGTGTAAGTTGTGTGTGGTAGCAAATGGGGGACATTTTCAGCAGCGACTGTGAGCATGGCAAGTCCAAATTTTTTTAAATTTATTGTAGTACTATTATTTATTGGAGAAGCGCTGGAGAAATTGTTATGCACTCGGTGGAAACCATGCAGGATGTGGCCGGCCGCTCTTTTCTAGGATGTATGATAATAATAGCTCTGTACAACCTCCTTGTCATCTTATGTCTCATTGCCAATGGTCTTTCTGTTGCCCGCCTACAAATAGGATTCTTTGTTGACAGCCTGTATTGCTATTCCAATAGCTCATGTATCGTATTTCTTTCTCGTGTTCAGGAATAGCACGTTTCCCACTTAGACTTCGAAAATATATAACAGGGTGCACTTTTAGACAGGGAACTAATTAACATCGCATTCTAGGCATAATGAAGAGCTTGTTTGTCTTACAGGCAATAGAAATGTATTCGAACACATGCGTTTGATGATTTGTGATGTCTTCTTGTATGCAATGGAGATTATGACTTCATTTAAGTCACTACTACGAGTAAACTTATATCACAGTGGACACTTGTCTTCCAACTATTAACTAATTAACTACACCAAATTGTATGTAATGTTCTCAAGAAGACGAAATGAACTTGGAAAATTGTGAAGCACTAACATCAAATCAAGATATAACATCAAAATATTGGTAAGCAAGAAAGGAAATAACTATTGTTACGGTAAATCATAAACATTAGAAACAACAACACAACATTTTACCATCAAAGAAACAAAACTGTTATTAAATCAGGAATGGGGCACTAAATGTCCGCAGGTCTTTCGAAAATACAAATGTTAACTTTGTAATTGGTATGAAAACGTTATAAGAAACATAATATTCAAAGGCTAATTGGGATTTCCCGGTCTCTGATTGGGTCAAAAACCCCGATAGAAATGATATTTAACCCTTGGGGTGAATTTTGGTGAAGTCTGGAGGGCCTAATTAGTCAATCTACTCTTCTCACCTCCACGCTGGGGCCCCCTGTGATCTTTTTAAGATGCGAAAGAGAGAGTGGCGTGCGGAAAACAACAGGAAGCTACCGCATTTATCTTTCCCAAGAAAAACTGCAAACATTTCGGCCTAGAAAAGGCTTTTGACAAAGTGGATTGGAATAAATTGATGGGGATCCTAAAGAAAATTGGCGTGGATGGAAAGAGAGAAGACTGTTCAGTAATCTTTATATTAAACAACGAGTGAAAATCAAAGATAGGAGAAGAAATGTCAGAAGGAAATGAAACTGGGAGAGGAGTACGTCAAGGATGTCCTTTATTACCTATCCTGTTCAACATCTACTTGGAGGATTTAGTAAAGAACTGTTTCAGAACATGGAAGGAGTGATAGAAAGAGGAAGAAGAATAAAGTGCATAAGATTTGCTGATGATATGGCGTTGTTAGCAGAAGAGAAAATGATATTAAAGGATATGCTACTGGAGCTAAATGACAGCTATGAGGAGTATGATATGAAGATAAATGCAAATAAGATGAAGAGCATGGTCATAGGAAGAAAAATACAGAAGATAAACTTGCGAATTCTAAATGAGGCGGTAGAGCAAGTGGACAGCATCAAATACTTGGGGTGCACTTTAAGCAGTAACATGAGCTGCTGCCAGGAAGTCAAAGGAAGATTAGCAATAGCAAAGGAAGCTCTTAATAGTAAAAGAAGCATTTTCTGCGGACCTGTGGAAAAAGACGGAAGAGATTAGGAAGTGCTTTGTATGGAGTGTGGCATTGTATGGGGTAGAAACATGGACTTTACGAAGAAGTGAAGAGAAGCGAATAGAAGCATTTGAAATGTGGATATGGAGAAGGATGGAACATCTGAAGTGGACAGACAGAATAAGAAATGAAGCTGTGGGTGAAGAAAGAATGATGCTGAAACTGATCAGGAAGAGAAAAAGGAATTGGTTGGGGTCACTGGCTGGGAAGAAACTGCCTACTGAAGGATGCACTGGAAGGAATGGTGAATGGGAGAAGAGTTCGGGGTAGAAGAAAATATCAGATAATAGACGACAGTAAGATATATGGATCATATGAGGAAACAAAGAAAAGACAGAAAATAGGAAAGACTGGAAAAAGCTGGGTTTGCAGTGAAAGACCTGCCGTTGGGTAGAACACTAAATGAATGAATGAATATCCATTTCTGAAAGGATTTATTTCTCTCTGTAACTCAATGAATAAAAATGTTATGATATATGCACTCACCTTCAATGAACCAGCAACTACAAGCACAGATTTGATGGCTCTCAATCCCCAGTCGTAATGATCTTGTTTAGAGAGTAATTCTCTACACAAAGTGTAAAGTGTGATGAATTTGCGTGCGAGAAGACGAGCTTCTTGAAAGCCTTCTGCCACCAACATGATTTCACAAATCAGCTCAAAATCTGGCACCACCATAGCACATGGTCTGAAACACGTACAATTGCATTCATGACGTGTGACTTAAATCAATATCCTTACCAACGATCATATTTAAAAGAAAAAAGTATCATATTCCAGCTATTATCCTATTCAAACAAAGTTTTGTTATTCAAGCCCAATGTCTTCTTCTATGACATGACAGCCTAATGCTGGGCACTGGCCTTCTTTGTCGAGCCACTCCATTCCTCCATTCATCTTGCGTTCGTGAAATCATATGTTTAAGCAATTAAGTTATCTTTTTACTACGTAAAGATTAATTTTTGGTCCTACAGAATATATCTGTTATGGTAACAATTGATATTAGAGGATAATGGCAGTTGACTTAATATAAATGTCAACATAACTTATATGTCGAACTTGGAGTCAGGCCACAAAGGGAAAAACACTGAGGGAGAGAGATTCGATCCAGTGCTGTGGATTGAACTTCGGCGTAGCTCAATGTTAGAGCGCTTGGTACTAGAAACAAGGACCTGGGTTCGATCCCCAGCACTGGAGCGAATTTTTCTCCTCTAATATCAATCGCCCAACAGTGCATATTACTGTGAAATCCCGGCCACCAAGTCACTCAATTGAGTGCACTCCTTGTATAATGGCAGTTGACAATATATATGTCAACATACATGAATTGAACTCCGGCATAGCTCAATGCTTAGAGCGCTTGGTACATAGAACCAAGGACCTGGGTTCGACCCCTGGTGCTGGAGCGAATTTTTCTCCTCTAATATCAATTGTTACCTTTTCACGGTTCTTTTTAATTAAAAATATATAATGTTAAAGATAAAAAGCAAGTATAGTACACTTTAAAATGTTCGTGCAATTTTGTTCAATTCATGATTAAATTTTATTTTATATACAAAACTTAAAAAAAAAGAGATAGGCTACATAGTGATTGGTTACTGATAACAATATTAAAAACTTTAACTGCAAATAAGATATGACGATTATAACATTAATGATGGCACTGATGTAGGCTAATCGTAGAGATTGTTTTATAACAACAGGAAGAGAATATGAGGAGGAAGTAAACATGCATTTATAAATTAGTACTTCCAAATTACAGAATATGTTTCCCTTTTTTGTCATATTGTCATTACAGATATTACTACATTAATTAAAATAACACGAATGACTATGCTTAATACAAATACAAGCAAAATCAAGTAAGTTCTGTGTTTTACTGTACCTAAACAAAGCTTTGAGGTTTTCAGGCAGCTCAGCTCGACCTGCATAACCAGGATTCATTGTGATGAAGAGTCCTACTGTTGGGACGAGAACAATACTATCACCAAAGAAATTGAACTTCGTTTTCTTGTTCTTGATCGCATCTAGTACAGTCTTCACCTGTACAGCCACTACGGACAACACCTCCACAGAAATACGATTAAATTCATCAAAGCAACCCCAAGCTCCAGTTTGTGCCAATCCTTTGTATATGTTGCCACAAGACTGTCAAAAGAAAAGAGAAGGTCATTTGATTGAGAGGTACATTATCTTTCAGTAATACTACTAGGTCGATGCATAAATTCGTAGCAATTTAATTAAATCCAAATTTATTTAACATAAACTAATCAATAATGTGTTGTTGTTGTTTTCTAATGCCAGGCGTTTGATAATAAAGTCATTTGACCTCTTGCACTCCAATATTTTTCAAAAATATTGTCATGGTACCGGTAAGCCACTGAAGCACAGATTTTGAGGTGTTCTGAATCCATTTCTTGATTTGAATTGCACAATGGGAAGTTAGGGGACTGATATATTCCAATTCTATGCAGATGCTAATCAATAATATATTCTCCAGCATAGCTTACGACTAACTTCCAAAGTTCTGAAAGTTTTTCGATTTCATGCCGCTGTCCACGCATCCATCCCCACCATTCGGGAATTTTAGGCCTACTGTAATGAAACTGAACTGACACTGCAATGCCTTCGAGACAATACATAACAAGTTGTTCAGAAAATGGCGAGAAATAGGGTCTGTTTTAAACAAAATGAGAGAACCACAGAAGAGGGTATTAACAGAGGAGAAGCTTGCAGATATTCAAGTAGAAAGTGTGCAAGAACAATCCACATACTTCCTGAAGCCCTGAAGAATGAAATCAGACGAGTGATATCTGAATTTTCAGAGGCAGAGATACAACGAGTATTTCGAAATTTTTTAACATGATGCAATGTTTGTATCGAGAAAGCTGGACATCATTTTCAACAGCTGCTTCGATGAAAGGTGAGATCTACATCAGTTTTCAACTTCATTCATTCATTCATTCATTAGGTAACTCTTAACTGAATGGCTCAGTGCCAGAGTTGCCTACACCAAATTACACTAAAAAGTGTTATTGAACTAGATTCATTTTCCGGGTTGAGAGGCCGTGGTCTATTGGTTGGTATTATACCAGACGTTTCGTCTGCAACTGCAGCAGACATCTTCAGTGGAGTGGTATCCGAGGTCGCAAGACTCTTCTCAACGTACCTGAGAGTCTTGCGACCTCGGATACCACTCCACTGAAGATGTCTGCCGCAGTTGCAGACGAAACGTCTGGTATAAAACCAACCAATAGACCACGGCCTCTCAGCCCGGAAAATGAATCTAGATCTATAGACTCCGGCCGTGAAAGCCTACACTGCAAGTGTTATTGAAGTCTAAACTTAGACGTCTTTTCTTTAAATGATATGCTCTAAACAGGAAATTATTTCTACTTTACTATAATCTAATATTTATTTAGTACTTATACTTTGGCACACACATAAATGATAATGTACAGTAATTTTATGCAGAAAAATGAGGCTTAAAAATTTATGGGTTGGGCAACTCTGGCACTGAGCCACTCAACTAATAATTTAGGCTACTGTAATGAAACTGAATGCCTGCCTGCGCTGCTACAGCTTACCGATGAGTCGAGCAATGCATTATAGGAAATCTATTCTCTGATGTCCCCTGCATAGTGCGGTAACTTTTCGCTGCCTCTCTCTGTATTTGACACTCCATTTTCTTTAGCTCATAATTAACAAAAACTTTACTTTCTTTAAAAATTGCAAAATTCAAGACGTATTTAGTAATACGATACTATGACATTAAAATCACAAATGATAAATCCCAAATAAATTTCTTATAAAGGCCCTATTGCCATGTAAAACAAAAATGCTACGAATTTATGCATCAATCTCTTATTTTCTTCATTTTACTGAAAACAAAGTAATAAGAATAAAAATTTTTTTATCATATTTCGAGAGATATTCATTTTAAGCCATTAGAATATTTCTGAGATGGAAGGACAGAAAATATATTTATTAAGGAATTTGTAAGAGAACTTTTAAGCAAAATATAGTAGCATGGGAGACATGCATATGCACGAGTACACACATATTAATCAGAGGGATACTTCAAAAGGACATCATAACCCGTGGAGAAAATTGGCCTCCAAGTAATGAAACACTCATCAACAAATATTCAAGATTTCTTTTTTTTTTATTTGTTCATTCAGTTGAATTTTAAAAACTGTAAAAATCAAAATTACAATATTTATTAGAAATTAATTACTCATATTGTTAAGTGTTAATTGTTAAGTATCATTAATTACCTAATCGTCCATTATGCATATAAAATCCTTGAATGTAAGAAGCAGGCCTACATAATATAAGAAAATTTTATTGTAAAATTATTTAATCTAAGCTATATAAATAGCATGAAGTATGTAAAATTATGGAGCATTCTGAATAAATTATGTTAAAAACCGAAAGAAAGAAAAAAACACGCACTTGAAATAATTTCTGACATTTTATATGCTGTACTGCGAAAATACATGTTCCTTTTGAATTACACAACACTACATATTCTTTCAGTCTTTTGCCAGTGACACATGTGTTTATAAGCGAGGTATTGTTTCATTGATCGTTTGGCATAAAGCACATGTATGAGTATTAGTTCACAAAATGAATATGAGGTGGAAACAGCACACAAAAATGGCAGTAACTGTCATCTTGTGCTTTAGGCCCTTATGAAACTAGGTGCCCTTCATTAAACTGATAGAAATAAACAATTACCTTATAATCCATTTGCTCTGAACAGTTGAATACATACACCATTATACCCATTGCACGTCCCAAATCTTTGGTCGTTTCTGTTTTACCTGTTCCTGCCGGACCTGCTGGTGCTCCACCCATGATCAAGTGCAATGACTGCAAAGAAAAAGACAGAAAGTCAATGAAGTAAGAGATCATGCAATTTAATACATCTTTAATTGGGGACATTTTTTTTTTCCTTGCTTCATCCTGAAGAATTTTAGTTCCTCTTGACCACATGATTATGATGGTGTATGCAGTAGCCTGTAACATGATAATCGCTGTGAAGCTACGACAAACACAACAGAAATTTAATAACATAGTCTGGGTTCATTCAAGAAGTAAATATTTTACACAAGGATTATAGAACTCTATCTATTCCACAAAAACTGTTAACACCACGGTACACACTTGAATACATTGATATGCAATATAATCTTCAACTTTTATAAAATATAAAGAAAAAGAACATAAATATAGAAATAATGAAATTGCTAACATTAAGAAACAGAAATTATATTAATTTTTAACAAAATAATCTGCCCTCAATGAGAGTGACCATAAAGATCCAGAATAAAAGCACTACAGAATAATTTAGAAAGACAAAAAAATTAAATACAGGAATTGTTTAGTAAAAAATCCAGAGAAATGCAAACCCAATGGAATCATCAATCGCCAAAATATAAATAGTAATGTAATATCTGGACTGAATCCTTAATAATATTAAATAAAACATAAATTATATCCAAAATCAGGTTACACATTTAGGCAGATGGATCTCTGCAACGAAACAATATTGCTGGAGCAGGTTTTTATTGTAATCTTTCTTGCCTTTACCTTAAACTAGGAGAACTCTCCTACACACAGCGATGGTAAATTAGAAGCTATTAATACCGGTCTACAACAATTTTATTAATTATGAAATAAATTCGTTCACAAAAGTAGCCATATTTTATGATTCAAAATTTGCAATTTAGGCTATTGTTTCATTAACATCACAAGACAAGATAGTGAGAGAAATCTATACCAAAAGCAGACAAAAAATAGTTGCTTTACAAAGGATACCTTCTCATTGTGGATTAGAAGGAAATGAAAATTCAGGCTTTTTGGCAAAGAAAGGAACCACAATCCAACAAAGATTTCATTCTGAGATTTCGTATTATTCAGCAAAATTATTAATAAAGGAAAGTACTAACAAACAATATTAAATAATAATAAAAAAACTAGTGAAAATAAATCTTGATGCGAACTTTTAAATAATAAAAATTTGATTCCTAGTTCTCCAAGAAGAACAGCAGTGGCTATCTTTATATTAAAATACAACTACAAAATCCAGTCACAGCTGACATCATCTCAGTTTCCACACAACTTGCACATCCCATCACCAAAAACAACCTTGGCAAACAATGAATTACACAACTAGTTCTCTAAACCATTAACATTCAATAACCCGAAGATGAATGGTTAAGAATTTTCACTGATGGTTCAAAAAGGGAAGGGCATATAAACATAGGGGCCGGAGTATACAGCAACATCTTTTCCTTTTATATATCAGTTGGGCAGAATCTCTCGGCCTTTGATGGATAGATTGAGGCCATTCGTGTTGCATTAAGTCAGTTCTACTTACACTTAGACAAATTTACTAACACCGTTATTTTTATAGACTCAAAAACGGCTATTCAGTCTATCTGCAATACCTTTCTTCTTAAGACTATAGAGATCCTGAGCTGTCAGACCACTTTAAAACTCCTTAAACAAAAGAATAAATATGTCATTCTCCAGTGAATTTCTGTCACTGCGAACTCTTTGGCAATGAGCAAAAGCAGATGCTTCAGCTAAGAGGGGTGTCCTTATCAATCAGTCCCCACTGCGACCAATGTCTTACCTTTCAGTGAAGCATTACATTAAAAATACTCTTCAAACTAAATTCTTTCAAGAACTAAATGACGCATCATCTCAACATCACTAAGGAAACAAAATATTAAACACTCCTGATGGTCCTAGAAGATCAGCTGTCGCCATATTCCGCCTTTCTACGGGACATGATATACTGGGCAAACACCTAAATCGCATTGGGATAATGCAATCCCGAAACTGTATGCTCTGCAATCTTAATGAAGAGATGAACCATCCCCAGAAACAAAATTTGCAGTATGTTACTCCTTATTTGATCGTCAAAGGAATGAAGATATCTTCAATAGATTACAAATGACTCCAATTGTCCAGTACATACAGCAATATGGACGAAGTAGAAAGAACATACTGAAAGGAGGACTTTAACCGCATACCAAAACAGATTCTAACATACTCTCCAAGATGTCGAAGAAGCTTAGGAAGATAAAAAAAACTATGGAAGAGGCTTTAATATACCACAAAGTCTAGTAGGGTATGTGAAAGAGGAGGAGGGTGGTCGTGACATGCTAAAAAACATACAATTACATTACATAACATTATTCAACAGTAACTTTGGAAATGAGTTTCTGCTATTAATGTTTTAATTAAAAAAAAAAGCATTAATTGGAACTGGGGCCTGTTCGGATTAAGCGGGGAACAGGAATGCCAGCAGGGAAGCCCCTGCTTATCCCCTCTCCAACCCTTCACAGTCCACTGCTTCGCCAAGATTATCTGTTCTTCGTCAGAAATATGGTAGTCGACAGATTATCATTAGGTTCATTAGAGTATAGAAAATAAGAATTAATTCATTCACTAATGATGAAGGTCATATTAATGACCTGTGTATTAGATTGTCAAGAGTAATCTATTTATTAAGGAGACTTAGATACTTTGTACCTAAAGAATTTCTTAAAACCTCGTATTTTGTTTTTTAATAGTATTATTACTACTTATGGTACCGGGTATTCATTTGTGGGGAAAATGTCAGAAAATTGATAAAGTACTTCTTTTGAAAAAAAAAAAAAAAAAAAAAAAAAAAAGAAAAAGGCAATACGCATTTTGACTGATTCTGATTTTGATGCTCACTGCAGACCTTTGTTTATTTCTGAAAGAATTTTAACTGTTGTGAATTTGTATTTTTCAATTGTTTGATTAAAATTAAGTCAAATTTAAACAGTTATTATCAATGAATTTAAATACTATTATAGTCACAATCATGCCATGGTATGAAAGAAAAATTTCACAACCTCGAGCGGGAATCGAACCTGCAACTTCCTGTACTCTGGTCTGAAAGGATAATTCCAAGCCTTTGGCGTGAGACGAACTCGATAGCTCAGTGGTAGAGCGCCTGACCGGAGTACAGGAAGTCGCAGGTTCGATTCCCACTCGTGGTTGTGAAATTTTTCTTTCATATCATGGCATGATTGTGACTGTAATAGTATTTAAATTCATTAATATGTCACATCAACGGACGTATATACGTCACCAAACATCGTAAGAGTTATTATCAACATACCATTATTATGGTACAAGACATAATTACCACCTTGTGACCCCTAGGGTTAGATTAGCCAAGTCTAAACAGTGGTTTACATCAATTTCATTGTCTATGTTCAATAAACTTGCTTATAGTGCACATATTATTAATTTTAATAGATTTAGGTGTGTTATTCGTGATTGGCTAATCAAAAATCTTTTTATGATATAAATGAATTTATGGAAACTAGTGTAGATACAGTATTTTAGTTAGTTTATCTTGTTTTTCTTTTGACTTTGCCTCTGTATCTGTGATACCACGACTGTTTTTATCAATAAATCAATAAAGTTGTACATGCTGTATATTGCACATTTTAAGCATCTAAATATTGAAAAATTAAATTGATTAAATTGATTGAATTGCTCAAATACTCTCTTTATCTTTCCCAGTTTTATTTTTATATTTTTGTGCATGTTCGGATTTATCTGGCATTTCGGATTAGCAGGATTCGGACTACTGGAGTTCTACTGCAGTATGTGTAAGAAAAAAAAAGTTCTGGTAGCAATGAAAAAGCTTAATAATAGAAATGGAACCAAGACTACTACTTCTTCAGTACTTACTTGTGTCAATGTGATGTAACATCGATCTGTGAGTGGCGTAATGACAAGACGTGGTGTGTTCCCTAGATATTCATATGCATAACGAAACTGGGCATCACAAATATTACAGAAGCAGTCTTGTATCTTGTAGTCCCATCTAGAAAAAATTATTAGAAACTTTCTTAATATTTCTCTCTTCACCCAACTAAATCAATCATTCAAAAAAATAAAACAATAACCACAAAATGTCAAAGATGTCCACGATGGCATTCTCCCTTTACACGGCACAAATGTTTCGAGCTGCCCCCACTGCCTGTGTTCCTCTATTAAACTCATACAGAAGAATATGTTGGAAATGTTCTTTTTTTCTACTTGACACTCCATCTTCTTTAGCCTATAAATAGCACAAACTTTCTCCAAATCCGCAAAATTCAAGGCATATTTGCAAGCACAACACTCCAAATAACAAATTACAAATGACAAATGATAATAATCTCCTAACAATGCGGTGTTGTGATGATGAACAAAAACTCTAAGAACGTATGCATCAAACTAACTAACCTAATCTTAACATAGCTAAGCAATGGTTTCACTCAAACAAGTTAATGCTTAATGAAGAAAAAACCCAGAAACTAATCTTAGGCCTCCCCAACACACTAGATAATGAAATATCTTATGTTAAACTGTTAGGTTTTTATTTGGATCCAAAATTAGGATGGCACAAACACATTGAAAGTATATGTACTGAATTGTAGAGGGTAATTTTTGTTTTTAGGAAGTTAAGGCCATTGGTTTCAACAGAAACTCTCAGACAGGTATATTATGCACTGTTTGAATCTCACGTTAACTATGGAATTCACATATGGGGAAGTGCAACAGGAGTCAATAGCATCTTATTACTACAAAAAAGAGCACTGAGGGTAATATTCAATAAAAATACCAAGGAATCATGTAGACCACTATTTCTAGAGTTAAAGGTAATGTCAGTTTACAATCTATTCGTTTACAGAGCCTTGATATTCCTTAGATCCAACATAGATCTTTATCAGACTAGATCAGATATACATTCCTTCAACACTAGAAATAAAGATAAATTAGATTACACAAGGTGCAGATTGAGTGTGAGCTCAAATACCTGCTTTTTTAATGGCATAAATATATTTAATAAGTTACTATTGGAGGCGAGGAAGTTACCAATAAATAGATTTAAGTCCTGCATACATAGATGGTTGCTCAACAGACCTTTCTATTCAGTGAATGAATTCATGGAGTGTGATGTAAATATTGTATTTTAGAAATGTAACCCTTTCTTTATATTTTAATTTGTCTCTTTGTATTTTAATTATACCTTTTGTCCTTATATAAATGTGTTAACCTACAGCATACTCTGTTTATCTCACAGTGTTTGTTTTGTTTATTTCTCAGTGTTTGTTTATTTGACTATGTATGTTTATTTGCTTATAATTATTTGTTTACTTGTCTATATTTATTTGTGCTAAGTTTGTTTGTGCATGTGTGAGTGTATGTGTGCGTGTGTGTGTATTATCGAACCTGACGATGTCATATCCAGGCCTTGTACACTGGTTTCTGACAAATAAATATTATTATTATTATTATTATTATTATTATTATTATTATTATTATTATTACTAATAAAATAGAAATATAAGACTGTAGAAATATACTGTGCCCAGTGGAATTTTAAACATAGGCCTATCTGATTTCGACTGTTATTCCGGAAACTTATTGAACTTATGTGATCATTCGAATTACATAAGTTTAGCAATGTATTATGTTTACTCTGCACAAATTTAGAATCATATCGGTGCATGACACCGTAACTTAAATCAAGCAAAACAATGAAGAAAGTAGCCACAAATTCACAACATTGTGAAATAATACCTGTGTCTTAATTGCGACTGCCACTGAAAAGCTGAAGCATTGTCCACTTTTGCCGTAATCAACTTTGCCACAACATCTCGCGAGTGTACATCAATAGTACAAATGGTCATGATCTTCTGCCTTTCTTCTTGTGTCAAATCTCCCAGAAGAAGAGAGATGAGAGTGTTCAATTGGGTGATCTGTAATAGGTTTACTTTAATCAGTTACAATGTCCACCAATGAGAATATAAAATTATTAAAATGTATGCTATAGATTAGGCCCATATATTACTATTTATTAATATAAGACAATAAATGAGAAGTTTCTGAGATTTTATTGAAAACAATTTATGAAAAAAGATACAATGTCACTTCCTCTAAAATTGAAGGTTTTATTACCAGTACATTTAATGTTCTTACTGTTTGATTAATATAGAAATGAAGTCGTTTGAAGAGACTGTATTTGTTTCTAAGAACTGAAAACTTCTTTACGTACGACTAACACTGTTATTTTTTAAATACATGTGGAGTAACCAACACACCACATTTACTGTTATCATATACTAGATCAATGGTTCCCAAACTTTTGAAGGCGAGATCCACTTTTGGGCGAGACTTTCTTTTGTACCTTCTGTACCAGTACTAAACCCCATTCGAAAAATATAAAGCCTTGTAAAATCTAAAATAATGATAATTTTACTCAAAATCGGTGGATACCACCCAAAGTATGACCAAATTGAATTATATAATATGGTGCAACAATTACATGAAATATTAGGTAAACATCATTTCTAGTACTTCAAACCATTATCACTGTGGCGCTGTGGTAACAGTTCAATAAAAAGTGGTAAATTCCATCAAAGAAAGGGCATTACAAACTTGTATTTTCAGCAAAATTTGTGAAGGTAAGGGTTCGTTATACAAAAATATCTTTATCAAATGGAAGATGGCTTTCTTGGGGTAACATGTTGAAAAGAGTTTTACAGTTAAGAACAGAACATTTAATATACTTGTACGTACAAGACGAGAAATCTGAATATATGCAAACCTATTTTCTAATTGAAGAATGTGATCCCAAAATTCACTCAGTCCAGGTGGCCATTTTTATTATTTATACATATATTATATATATATATATATTTTTTTTTTAAATTTCTATCATATTTTAAGCGTCTTTTTTTTTCAAAACAACGTTAATCCTTGTCTAAAAGTTTGTGTTACTGTGTATATCACTTGAAAACAAGCTCAGTCCATACTGTAGACTGGTGGATAAAACTATTAGCCCATTCCTTTCATAGAAGCGGGCTGAACGCGTTTTGAATAATAGTTTGCAAGGCCAAGATGTTAACATTATAACAGTCAGAGATAAAATTAACAGGTTTAAAATGAAACTTGATTTCTGGTCAATATCATTTGACAAAAATATATTTGATTCATTCCAGTGTATTAAAAAAGCTCATGGAAAATTTTGCTACATATGATAGGCAAATACAGTGTTTTTGCAGACATGCGACCAAGTTTACACAATTTTAATCAACAACTTTTTGAGTACATTCCGGAAGAAACTCAAAACAATTACTGCGTTCAACTGGTTGAAATTTCAGAAATTATGACGGAAAATCTCATTTAAATATGTACCTGGAAATGGAATGTTTATATTATACGTTTTTAGCAGAGCATAGACCAATTTTGGATCAAAAGAATAGAAGAATACCTCAAACTTGCAAAAATACGCAATTCTTAAATTTTTAAATATTTGCAACCTTGTATTTATGCAAAATGAGTTTCTCGTCTATGTTCACCATCAAAACAAAAGTGAGAAATTTCCTTGAACTTTAAAATGATATCAGTGTGTGTATGAAATGCTGAGTCCAGATTTGAGAAGCTGCTTTCTGAAAAACAGGCACATTAATCGCATTAATATTTTTTACTTTATAACTGCTGAAACATTTTTTATTCTTATGTCCAATATTGTTTATGTTTCTAAATACAAAATAAATGTTAATAAGAAACTTTTTTATTTATTTTGTAAATCATGGAGGTCGCGACCCACACTTTGGGAATCGCTGTACACTACATCACATTGTAATAATAGGTTACATGTAGTTGCTGATCATCAGCTTGAATGAAAACAAATATGAACAGAATTTTCCAATTGCTTACAATCTTCATATTTCTGCGCGTTTCTAAATTAAAGCAGCTGCATGTTATTACCTGTTTTCTATTGTAGTCTTTCATAGCATTCTCATAACCTTCATCTAATCGAGCGAAAGCAATATTAACCTCAGTAGTCCACCAAATCTGTGTCCCACATAATGACACTTGAGCAGGATAATCAAAGATCCACTTCTCACGAGGATTATCTTCATACGAAACTACTGCTTCGCCAAAGTAATGTCGCATTGTTTGCCTCATTGTGTCAGTCAAGCGATTCAACCATACTTCAACCTAATAAAAATACAATTATATCAAAGTAGTAAAAAAAATTGTAAAGAAGAAATGTGGATCTATTTACTATTAAACATGAATTGAAACATTCTATTTTTCTAAATTAAATATGTTGGATATTATTAATAACTTCAAGATCCCATTATACCACTGTATTCTACTATAATACATGCAGTCTCTAATGTAATGGTGTTTTAAAATGTGTTATTAAAATATAAAACTGAATTGTGTTTTAAGAGTACTAATACAGAAATGAATATTTTAAGTTTAGTTCTACATTTTTTCTAAAAATGTAGAAGATTATCCTTGCAAACTGTAGGATACAGAGGAGAAAACTTCCAAACAATTTATACACCATTCGAAAAAGCATCCTGAAAAATGGTGAAATCACTCCATTAGTCAAGTGCAAGGTTTATACAGTACAACGACGATGTTTTAAATGCGCTAAAAGAAAATGCATATGTAGTAAGATGTTAAAGTATGTTATGACAACGAAATACAGGGACAAAAAAAGTGTGTTTCATGGAATATCATTTAAATAACGGAAAGTAAATTTCCGGTTAATGTTCGCCAAAGCATTAAGTACGTAATTATGACCACGTTGCAGTTTTATTTGTGGCCTAGAGAAAATATCTAGCCTTTTACGAAAAATAAAAAAAACTTTTAGGGGCCATGAAATTATTCACCACTTTAATTATATTATTGTTTATCAATATTACGAAACAAAAACTGTCATAAAGGCCATGACCGACTAGAAACATCGATACCGAAGAAGATAAACCCATTCGGCTGTGGTGAAACAAAAGAAAATGCAAGAGAGATTTTAGTTCGAGATAAAATGGACACATAATTTTTGATGACCACACTGTAATTGGAGATCGCTTGTAAGATCTGTCTTAATCTTCTATGTAGAAATGTCGTCCAAACAAATTGGTGGTCCAGGGAAAAATCATTGAAATAGATGAGAGTAACAGTGGTGCTATTTCTCAGTAATGTTCAGAACGAAGGAGGTAGAGAGAAAAAGAAACAAATTTCTCCTTCTAACGACACCACAGACCAAAGTCATGTTCTTATGTTGGCAACATTGTGTATTTAGTTAAATTTGGTCGTAACCATAACGGTATGGTTCAAAGCTACCGTGCTAATTTTCCAGTTTAGCGAAACTGCTAATTTTACATAGCCACCTGCTGTTATATTGTGAGCATATGAATGAGTGGCCGGAAGGGGGAGGGTGGAGGGGGAATTTTGGACACATTACAATGAATGCGTATGAAATTTTCTAAACAAACATCAAATCAAACACGTACTCATCAATAATGTGACAGTTCCTGCTTATTTCTCTTCAACAAATGTACTGTATTAGAAGGGCAATTGATACATGTGAATTTCATATGAAAGGAAGTGAGTGTCATCAACTCTCTTTGGTAAAGTGTAGTTGGTGCAAGAAACTTTTGTGTTTCGAACATTATTTTGTTAACTATCATTATCATTCACAGGAGATAATGTAATAAAGATGCTTTACATAAGGAATAAATTGCAGCATAAATGTTATTTTCTGACAGAATATATTTTTGAAATACAGTAGTATAAAAATATTTCTTTGTTCATAGAGCCTAAATACACATTAAACACAAACCTTGCCAGAACAGTCACATATTCCATCAAATTTTACAAACTCTCCATCCTTGGCCCACATAGCATTTGCATTCTTTGTGTTTTTTCCTCCTGACTGCTCAAATTGGAGTTTTGAAATGGAGTCATAGAGTTTGGTGAGATGTCTAAAATGTACAAACCATTTCATATCAATATACATAATGTACATGATACAAGTAATGCAACTAGAATTTCTGGGTAATAAATGGGAGCAATATGGATTATGTAAATTCCTTACAAAATCTTAGTAAGATCACACATATCAATATTAAGTTAACACAATATCGAAAATGTCACATAGTCATGAGAGCTTTTAAGTGTTTTAAGTTCTCGTTTAAAAACTTACGTTTCAGAATTAGTTATTGGTTCCATCTCTATGTGTGGATTAATTGCAAATATTGTATATTCGAAGTTAGAGCCAATAAGTAGTTTCGAAATGTTGCATACTTCATATTAAAAAACACGAGTGAAACAACTAAAATCTGCACCATAACTCAATCAATATATTCAGTTGCAATGCAGAATCTAAATACTCATATAACCGGTTTGGTGATCACATCCAGCCTTTGCTGCTGAAGGGCTGGTGAATATATGCCATTTCTCAAACTGAAAGGTCCCATTCATAATTGGCTCAATACTTGTCTTGTACATCTTGATTATACAACTTTTAACACTGTATCACTTCGGAATATGTATGATAAGTCTTTCTTGTGTTAAATTTTAACGTACCTTGTTAACATGTTTCGACCTATTTTTGGGTCATAGTTCTGAAGATGACCCAAAATAGGTCGAAACATGTTAACAAGATACGTTAAAATTTAACACAAGAAAGACTTATCATACATATTCCGAACTTGTCTTGTTTAAAAATGACGCCAATTTTGAAAATTCGCCGCATTCAAATAGGCCTAAACCATAAAATGTTAAAAACATACTGAATTATAAGTAGTACAGTAATTACAAATTCATAAATTCAATTTTCAATGTATCTTATACCTTCAATTTTATTAAAGATGAGGTGAAATTTTCCTCTCCTTCAAAAATAATTACTAGAGACGAGAATTTCATGCACTATAAAATCCCAAAATATGCATGCATTCACGCACTATCAAACTATGAAACATGCACGATCAAGTGAAAAATACATTAAAATATGCACTTTCATTTTTGTTCCAAATTTCTTATTTCATTTTTTTTTTTTTTTTTGCACAGTTAACGCCTAACAACATTTGTGAGGTTCCTGCGCTTGTCAGGCAATATGTTTTTGTAGGCAGAGAATGACCTCTCTACACCGCAAGAAGTTATGGGTGCAAACTTGAATGAACATATCTGTGACAGTGTCAGGTCAAATTCTTCATTCAAGTTTTCACCACAAATAACCTAATTCACTAAACAAAAGAATCCGTAGTTCGAGTTTCACCCTGTCTAGTTTATTTTAATATTTTACAAAGAACAACTGTTGTAGAAAATATTCGTAAACAGAATAGCAGTGCTTATCTCTTTACTGCAACAATAGCAGAATACGACATCCCCATATGATCTAATATATATTTTGTTCCTTTAATCCATTGTGCATAGAGAACACTTTTTGAACCTTTAATTGGAGGCATATTAGAACTACATTAACACACGCAAACAGAATAAACAAACACATTAACCACTTACGAAGTTCACATACTGCAAAGACAGTTTAGCGAATGATTCCAATTTTAGAAGAATGTAAATTGCTACTGGTACTGGAAAAGGTAAATTGCTACTGGTACTGGAAAAGGAAGGGAAGAGTATTTACAACCTCCCTGAAAGAGGGTGCTTTTGACCTAAATTATTTGTCTGCAGTTCCTTGAACCTTTTATATTTCCTCTCTACTATTCTCAAAATATTCAACGCAATAAATCCATTTATGACATGCAGTCTGTAGAGAGTCGTCAGTAAAGTGTTGTAAAAGTGAACTTCCGTCTAGGGACAGGTCCTCTAACATCGTATTGTGAAAATCTTAACATTTTATTTAATTTTTCTGTTATTTAGTTTTTTTTTTCCATCGTCATTCCTGATTCCTGAAGCTAAAATAAAGGACATAAAAATCGAGAAACTGTGGTGTCCACTCAAAACATTAAGACATACATTTAAATTGAATATGATGTATATTATATGCATGATGAAGCTAAAAATTGCTAAAATATGCATTATGCATGTTTTTATTCCCAAGAAGGCCAAAACATGCAAATATGCACGGGAAAAGTTCACATATTTGGAAACGAAAAGTAATGAAATGGATAAGTATTAAGTTTGAACTATGTCCAATATTCCTATAAAAACATGCATTTGCATTAAATTCTCGTCTCTAATAATTACGTACCCTGCTATAAAATTAAGCCCTTTATGCAGTTAAAAAAATCCATAAGATTACAATATAAAAGAAAAAAAAATGCAAAAACACAGAGCTCCAAAGGGAACAAACAGGAAGAGAAATGACATAATCCAATCATTACACCAGACATGCCCAGGAAATCGGCAGTAGAAGTCTTCAAACTGATCACAGGTCATAACTACAGGACAAAGCACTTAGATAAATATAAATTCATTCTCCCGTATACCCATTATGAAGACTAAACAGTAAACTGGATCAAGAACATCACTGAATGTTCAACCCTTAAAATGAAACCATCTGTGAATAATACTGGAAAGCAAGAAGACGAATAGCTTAATTGTTAAGTGTCTGACATTAGAATACAACAACATATTTGATCACATCATATATGGAAAAATAATCTTAACAAGAATTTATACTGCCAAACCAATATAATTATCATGAATAAAGCAGAAACATTAAATTATTTAGTGAGGTTCTCATTACTACCTGGTAACTAACTCTGGTTGATTGCCATTGGATAGGATATCAAGTAAATCTGCTGACGAGATGAAATAGAAACGTGGGTAAGCCAATCTCTTCGTCTCCAAATACTCAGCCAGAGCCTTTTCACATACTGTAAGTTCTTTCTGTAGCTCTTCCAATTTTTCATAAAGACCAACTTTGTTCGTGGCTTTTACAACATTTAAAGTCTTCACCATATCTTCTAGCAGCACCTGATGCAATAAAACGGAATAATTGAGGGGTGCTCTGCCATAACAAGATATGTACACTTACCTCGGTATAGTCGCCATCATTAACGTATCAAAATAACAAATTCAATAACAAGATTTTGACGAATAATACATGAAACTTATACATATAAACTATCAATAATACTAATTAAAAAAACGCACATTTGCAAAGGAATTTATATGTTAATGAAAACAATGGTACTTTTACTAACTGCCAAACACCCACTTCTTACACACACCTCGTTATTGCAGATCACCTCTCACTTATTCTTTTTGGATAACATTGTATACTTTAATGCCTAATAAAATTCAATTAAAAAATTCAGAAATGGAATAAAATTATAATACATCTAAATGAGATTAAGAATAATTAAGAACCCTATAGAAACATGGATTGCATGAAAAAAAAGTTGATTCTCATATTAAATGATACACCTTTCTATAGCTATCATGCTGAAACAGTTCAATTTAAGAAAAGAAACCTTTAGTGGTAGCGGTACTTTTACACATTATAGGCTATTCGGTATCTTGTGAAACGTACCTGTGCATCAGGGGAAGAAGTGGACTGAGGAGCTTCCCTCCCTTGCTATGCTTCTACTTGTAGCAAGTGAGCTCACTTATCCCCACTGTAAGATCTTACTATATGCTATGGCATACACAAGTATTTGGTTTCACAGGATAACGAATTAGGCCTACCTATAAAAATACAAACTTGACATACCAGTACCTATATATTTTTTAATTTGTTAACGCATGCGCACACACACACACGCACGCACGCGCGCGCACACACACACACACACACACACAAACACAATTTCTTATTATTTGCTTAATAAATTCCTACAAGAAATTTTCTGAAAAAGATGTTATTACACTATGCAGAATATAATTTAAACTTTTAAAACGTGCCACAGGCTGTAACATTTTATTTTCACTGACTTTCATCTTCTGAAGATATAGATTATATTTTGAAAGAACATCCTACATGGTATTAGACAATCTTTTTACCAGACATTCTCATATACAATAAAAAAAAGAGCTTGACAGTGAGGTGAAGATTTCTGAACTGCAAGTGTCAATTAGTTCTCATCTACTCTATCCATTAATTAAAATTCGAGAACGATCTTTTAGACTGCCTTTTTGTCATATAAATCATCTATTATCTCAAATAGAGATTCACACTCTTTGGACTGCTTCTCTTCGAATTCATATATACTTTTATACCTCTCCGAATAGTCTTGTGAATTGAAACTCAATAATTAATTCACTTTCAAGAAAATATGGATATATACAGAGTGTTTCATAAATACCTGTAAAAACTTTGTGGGTGACCTGTAGAGGTAAAAATAAAACTAAAATGTTCTATACAACTTTTCCCGCAAATCCTTACTTTCAGAGTTATGATGCATAGTGCCATATCTTGCCAGGCATAAAAAAACATGGGCCAGTAAAGCCTTCGGCTGTGTCACGTTTGCATACATAGTGATTGCGGTAGATGTTTCTTATTCGTACACCTCACTACAGTTGATTCCGACCTGATAGAACTTTGTTTACTGTACTTAGGTATGTTTAGTTGTAGGGCACTGTTCCAGTTCCTACAGTCACCACGTCCCATAGGTATACATTCATTTCGTCGTTAGTTCAGTAGGCTTCAGTTGTGTGCGGTAAGATAGATAGTGCAACACCAGTTGCTTGGCCAGCCAGATCACCAGACTGCTACCTTTGGGATCGTCTCAAGGCGCTCGTTTATGCCACTCAAATTCTGAACGTAGCATAACTACAGCAGTGACATCAAAATAGTTATGAAACAGTTCGGAATGAGTTGAATGGGATCTGTAAAATTCTAAGATCAGTACATACCTACGTACAATAAACGAAGTCTTATTAGGTCGAAATCAACTGCACGTATAGGAGTGTACGAATAACAAACATCTAATGCAGTTGCTATGTAGGCGAGCATTACATATCCGAAGGCTTTACTAGTCCATGTTTTTGATACCTATCAAGACAGGACATTTTGCATCATAACTCTGAAAGTAAGGATTTGCGGGAAAAGTTGTATAGAACATTTTAATTTTAGCTTTACCTCTACATTACACCCACAAAGTTTTTACAGGTATTTAGGAATCACCCTGTGTATATATATATATATATATATATATATATATATATATATATATATAGTAATTGCAGCTCAAATCATCTTACAAAGAAGAATAGTGTACTCAGATAGATCCGTTATGGACAAAGCATAAAAATGCTATTGTTGATCTTGAAGTTATTCTATAAAGGTATGTTTATTCTCTTTCATTAATTTAATGTCTACTCCGATACAAGTCCATAATGCTGAAATACAGTATTTTTTAGAATCTCTCACGTAATTTACCATTAAAGACAGATTATGAACAAAATGGTCACAATCAAAATTGTTAACACTAGTGGATTAAGAGTGAAAACTTATTACTCAATCTCACAAGTACATAGCCTGCATTTCTTACTTTGAGTATTATAGAATGTCGAACAAGGGATGTGGCTTACTCACCCTGAACTGTTTATCAATATGATCAAATCGTTTGGAGTCTTCTGGAAGTTGTTTGCGTATATCTTCAGATCCAATGAAAATAGACTCGAGATGCATCCATGTTCTTTGGACCTCAAACCACACTTGAATAACTTGATCTGCATTCGAAAGTTTTTTTTGCCAGTCTGATACTTCATCCAGAAAGTAGGCAATATACTTCGAACCCATCAAGTTTTGTAAAGCAACCTATAATTGAAGAGTAGGCCTAATGATTAATTAAATACTTCAATACTCCCTTTGATACATATACATACTAGTTGAGTCTCGTGATCCTGCAGATCGGTAGTTAGGCAAACCTACGATGAAGTGGATATAGCAATTTTCAGTGAATATGTGGTCATTAAGTACAGTCCTACGGCAATCACTAGGTGTACCAGTTCACATACTAAAGCTCCACTGGACCTAGAATACAGACTATCACATCCAGTGAGAGTTCACATTGCTGTAGTAATGTATATTTTGATGATTAACATTGCCGGTCTTGTGGAATTGAATTCCGCTCGTGAACAGCACAGTAGTCAAGAAGGAAACATCTCGTTATGTTTGTTGTAGAGCCTACTAAAGAGCGCCAATCACTATCCATGATCCGACTTAATGCAACTACTGATGTACAGAGATCAGATGAGGTCTAGACAGAAACAACCGACTTTTTACTGTGCACTGCTGACCCACTTGTGGCAGGGAACGGACAGTGTAGAGTCGCGGTGATACAACCATACAAGTTTCCGTAATGATGACGAACGTGTTCCTCTTGGGTCGTGTCAAGGTTAGTAAATCAGTCTTCAAGCGACTTGCGAGTGACAAGGAAGATATACACAATATATTATAGTGCTTTTTTTTGTGAATTTAAAGTGAAAGTATGAATAAGTGTAAACTGTATAATGGTTAATCAAATGTTTCCAATTGAACAAAGTGTATATATTTATGATTCACATGTGTTAACCCAGTCTGCCAGCCAAGTACGAAGGCAGTTTGAAACACGATTCCCGGGTGTAAAAATTCTGTCACAGACAACAATCCATAATCTTTATAATAAATTTCAGGCAACAGGAAGTATTCACGTAAAGATTAATTTTTTGATCCTACATAATATATCTATTATGGTAACAATGGTTAACAGAGGAGAAAAATTCGCTCTGGTGCAGGGGATCGAACCCGTGTCCTTGGTTCTATGTACCAAGCACTCTAACTGCTGAGCTATGCCGAAGTTCAATCCACAGCACTGGATCGAATCCCTCTCCTCCAGTATTTTTCTGTTTGTGGCCTGACTCCAAGTTCGACATAGGCCTACATGTTGACATAGATTAAGTCAACTGCCATTATAAAAGGAGCACACTCAATTGAGTGACTTGGTGGCCTGGATTCCACAGTAATATGCATTGTTGGGCGAAGAATCTACATAAAGATTAAGTTTTTGATTCTACAGAATATGTTTGTTATGGTAACAATGGTTATTAGAGGAGAAAAATTAGCTCCGGCGCCGGGGATCGAACCCTGGTCCTTGGTTCTACATACCAAGCGCTCTAACCACTGAGTGCCGGAGCGAATTTTCCTCCTCTAATAACCAGGAAATGTTCTGCCTAAGAAACAAAACAGATATCGTAGGGCTCTCACAGAAGAAACATTAGATGACATTGGTCATAGAGTGGAACAGTCTCCTAGAAAATCACTTAGGCGCCTCTCACAACAGTACGAATTTCTTATGGCTCTGTGCAAAAAGCTACTAAATTATTAAAGTTGCAGCCATATAAAATAACTAAGACACATAATCTTCAACATGGTGATCTTACAATTACGCGCACATTTTGTGAGTGGATGCTGAATAATATTCAGAACGAAAGACCCACATTTAATATTCTTCTCATACGAAGCATGATTTCACCTCCATGGTTATGTGTGTTCACAAAATCGTTATTGAAGTGCTGAGAAACCTGATATCGTTCATGATCACGAAACTAACAGCATTAAACGACAGACCTACAACGAGTTATGGGACATTTCATAAAGAGGTGCCAAAAATGTGTGGACAATGAAGCGGCCAGTTTCAGCACCTCCATGAATAAAGTTGGTAAGTAAGACACTTTTTGAAATAGTTTCGGAAACTTGTATGGTTGTATCACAGCGACTCTACACTGCCAATTGCGTCAGCAGCACACAGTGGAAACCCCATCACTCCTGTTCAGACCTCTCTGATGTTGCACATAGTCAGAGTGCAATCTTTTCCCATATTCTACATCCTGAAGACTGACTGATATTGAATAGTCACAAGATGATCCAACAACTTCAAAAACTACAGAAAAGAATTCAATTGCAATGGATACCTGCACATTGCGGAATTGCTGGAAATGAAACTGCCAATAAAGGATCCAATTTAATTCAGAATACATATACAAGCCTACCTTTTACATCCATCAAAAGACTAATTAAAAATAAATATAAAATCAAGCAAAACCAAGCACTATGTACCAAAGCCAAAGATAAAAAATGGAACATTTAAAAAAAAACAGAAATTATTCCAGAAATCCCACGTAAATCTGCAGTAGCAAAATTCAGACTGCTTACCGAACACGATTATTTGGCCATATACTTGAATAAAATAGGAATTTACACAAATCCAAATTGCCCTCTATGCAACAAAGAAGAAGAAATGACTGAAGATTATCTCATAACCTGTGAAGTTCTACCTGATGGATCCACCACAGAGAAATATTGGAGAGCAAGAACGCTAATGGCTTCGTTGCCAAAGCCCGGCATTAGATAACAACAACAACATATTGAATAGTCTAGAAATTTCCCTTGTACTAAGGTGAGAATGGCTAATAAAATAATGACATAATTCATCATATGTTCTGTAGTATTGCTATGTATGGGGCATTTTACACACTGCTCCTATCACCAGAAGATAGTTCGCAATTTGTGCATAAGTGTGATCAGTAGAAACCCTCCTCCTCTATGGAAACCTCTGTTGGTAAAGATAACTTGCTTTTATTATATTCTGTCCAGACTCCCTGTATAAAAAATAATGTTTGGCAAGAACTCTCTATTACAAAATATCGTTGTTGGCAAAGAACAAGTGAGGATCGCCTACTGAAGGGCAAGTGTAGACCTAAGCTTCGAGGGCAAGTGAATGCTTTCAATCTGGAAATTATGTAAAAATGTGTAGACATGAATAAACAACAATATCTTCTGGTGAAGGGATATCAATTCATGATCTCGGGTGTAAAGGCTCAGCGTGATAACCGTTATGCTAGAAGAATGTGCTGGTGGAGAAGAACAAAGTGACATGATTGGTGGAAATAGTGCTGATGCAGTGGCATAGTGTTTACAGAACTATCTGTAAAATGGCGGGGTTGCATAATTTCACAATCTGTAGGATCAGTTGATTCACCTGGTGTACTAAAAGATATTTAATAGATTTTCACAGACTAAGAGTATAGTTTCTGGTAGGTATACAGTAAAAATCAAGGAATTCTGTGTGTATATAAAGTACATGTATAACAAAGTTTAAACGATGAACATTCACTTTGATGAAAGACATGCATGCACATTTCCTCCCGTTTATTTATTTATATTTTGCCTCTATTTAACATGCTTATATAACAACGACATATAACTGTGGAATGCTGTATAGACATGAAGTAATCGAATTATAACATTAAGTAAAATATTTGGAAATGACAGTCACTCAAGTAAGAAATAATGAAAATTAAAGCACATAATAAGAAACACTACTTTCTACTTAAATCAATAAAATCAGATCAAAGGGAAAGAAATACAGAAAGAATCATTTAAAATTTGCCAGCACTTTTACTGGTAGCAGCGTGGGCGAGTATTGAAAAGATCAGTGGTGGCTAGTCTGGTACAAGAGTGGCAGAGCTGTGATGGTCAGCCTACGGCATGGAATGTATTGAATGAAAGTAAATGCACGGGTTTAAATACACTTCAATACAGTAAATAAG